>NW_027211770.1:10370000-10995000 GCF_022749685.1 Semicossyphus pulcher
TAGATGGACCCTCTCTTCGGCTCTAATCAGCTGCCTCGCTCTGTTTTGTTAGACATGAAGGGAAGGTCGAGGGCAGAGATGAAGATGAGAGGGGGGGAAGGTGGGCAGGGGCAGAAATAATGTGCATGATAAAAACATCCATCTTATAATTCTAAAGACATGTTTTTCACTCTTCAATATCTGCTAGTGGAGACCAAAAATTGGGAACTTGAGGAAGGAAAGAGGATTTTAAATTATTGAAGAGAAATTTAAGCAGCCTTGTTTATTGACCATAAGGTCACACTTCAAAGCACACGGTAAATGTATTTAGCTTGCAATTACATAATACCTTTAAGCATAGTTCTTAATATCATGCTCTTGATGTATTGTTTGCAGTTTAATGGCTCTCAGCGTGTCGAGAATCTGATTAACTAAAGCCTCAAGAGGAACCTGCCTCACTGCTGTGTTTTATAAAAAATTGCAACGAGGACTTTGGTTCAAGGCTAACAGTGAAAAAATACATTATTCAACATAAAAGTTTAAAATAAGTTTTTCTATGCTTTAAAAGACAACAAGATTTGCACTCACGAGGACTTTTTATCTGTGAATAATCCTAAACACCCTTTGTGTAGTTTAATACGATTTTTCTGCACCATCTATCTCTTCAGGTATAAATAAGCTGTGGCTATGCCAGCTGCTCTGTGAGGCTCTCACAGCAGTGCTTTGGGCTAATTACCACTACCAACATGCTAACATGCTCACAATGATGAAGTTAATGTGTAAGGGCCTGTGCCCAGGAATGTGAGTAATCTGACCACGACCTTAATTTCAGAGCGGGCCTTACTGGCGCTTACTGTTGCTAGGTTACTGCGTGTTTAATATTTGCCTTCATTCAAGGAAATGTTACGATGAAAACAAAAAACATGATAAGGAATCGTGTCCTGGCGTTAGCCGCAGCTCTACGCCGGGAAATTTTACCTCCCAAAAAAACAAAAGATTAGCTTCTCCTCTGCGATTGTTGTTGACAAAGTTGATATCTGAAGTCCCACCCCTTCTTGATTCTGATTGATCGGCGAGGGAGGAGTGACATTGGCGAGTGTGGCGGTGTTAAACTATTTTGAAATGAGAGTGCTGCGAGCACAGCGATAAAAAACAGCTGATGCCGAGGGCGTTTTTTGCGCTGGTTTTGTCGTTAGGCTTTTAAAGATTTAGTTTGTGTAGAGTAAAAGATGACCTCTTCAGCTTTCTTATCTATCAGATAACATGTATCACAGTATGACAGGAAGGAGACGGCTGTTAGTTATGTTAATGTAGCAACACAGATACCAGGACACATATAGTCACATTAAGGTGCACTCACTTATCTTGATATTTCTTGCACTGTTATGATCAAGTTATGAATGAAAACATTTGTTATTATGAAAAGAGCACATATGTGTGTCATTTCTGAGGACTGAAATATTATAGTGAGTATTTTTGGTCCTAAAAATGTTAAAATTGTACTCTACTATCTCTGTGTGAAAGAAAGTGGTAGTGCTGCACGGTGGTGCAGTGGTTAGCCTCACAGCTAGAAGGTTCCTGGTCTCTGGGGGCCTTTCTGTGTGCAGTTTGCGTGTTCACTCCGTGTATGTGTAAATGGTAAACGGACTGTAGCCTACTGAAATAGCACTCCTCTAGTCCTCCGACCACTCAAAGTGCTTCACACATTCACACACTCATTCTTACACTGATGGCAAAGGCCAAGTGCCAATCTCCAGTCAGATCTATGCATTCATACCCGATGGCTATGCCACCGGGAGCAATTTGGGGTTCAAACAAACAGTAAAATTATTTTGCTGCCAACATTTACTGTAAAGCCAGAGATACATATACAGTACTTGCTTTTCGTGTACACAACCGGCTGCATCATCAACATAATTGTTCACATACTACATACTCTTTGAACTATGTGTGTTACTGGAGGATACCTCTAGAGGGCAGACCAGAGAGCTCAGGCCGTATGCAACTACCGCATGTGCGGGATGTAAACAACAGACAAGTAGACACTTGAGGAGGTTACTGTTATGTTCATTCTGAGATCACAGCACAATAAGTGACAAGTTTTTTGTGAAGGATGTTATAAATAAATCATCTTTTATAATTACATACGATTGTTGTGTTTTAAAATGCTCAAATCTATCATTATAAAATGCAGTCAGTTATTATTTAATGTGTTGGAAATGATCACAGTTGAACTCTGAGTTTCTAAAGACAAGACAACTTTTGACAGGAAGTAGTTCCTGCACGGTGTCCTGTACAGTAACACTGATGGAAATGTGTTGATGTTCATCGTATAAAAAGGTTAAAAATACCACAAATAAAGATCCAATAATAAAGTGCAAAACATATGACATTTATATGAACTAAGAAGTGAAACACAGCGCCCTCACAGACCTGCTGCAGGCGTGCATAAAAGCTCCATGGCTCATTTCAAGCTTTGTTAAAGCCACAGTCTGCGTTTGTACCCAGAGGGCTGACAGTTTTAATTCTTCATCATAAATGATTTTAATTATAATCTAATTCATCAGTAGTTTGCTTGTTTGAGAGGAGTGCTGACTGGCTAAGATGTTTTTGTTCAGTCTGGTAACTTTGAAATGGAGAACTTTAAGAAATGAGCTCCGAGAAAACGACCTTCTGAGGAGAGGTCTGCTGAAAGAGAGAGAGGGTCCTCGCCGGGGAGTTTGTTTGCATTCCCACATAATGTTTATATAATCGGTGTGCCACGCAGCCCTACTCTCTAGGACTGTGTGTGTGTGTGTGTGTGTGTGTGTGTGTGTGTGTGTGTGTGTGTGTGTGTGCATCATGAATCATTCTCTCTAGGATTCGAGGCGAGTCCCTGACAGTAAAGTGAAACCATTAGACCGGACACGATGTGGACACGATGTGGACAAAGGACATTTCATTCACAAAATTCAACACATGTTGAGTGACATGTTTACTTTTGTGGTCAACAAGCTTCTTTCTTCCACATTTATGGGAAACGTGTTTACAACAATGTGATAACATAATCTACTTTTTTCATTGCGTCTGACTTTTTTTAACGTTTATGTCTTGTAGTATTTAATTTCTGTTCGTGGTGGAGCCACTCCACAGAGAGGACGGATAAATGAAAGTGTTGTGCTGAGTCAGCCCTGTCAGAAACCTCTTATCCTGTTTAGGGTCACGGGGGCTTGAGGCTATCCCAGCTCTCATTGGGCAAGAGGCGGGGTATGCCCTAGACTGATTGCCTGTCAATCACAGGGCTGACACAGACAACCTTTCACACTCACATTCACACCTACAGGCAATTTAGAGTCACCAGGTAACCTAACCAGCATGTCTTTGGACTGTGGAAGGAAGCCGGAGTACCCGGAGGGAACCCACGCATGCACGGAGAGAACATGCAAACTCCACACAGAAAGGCCCCCATGGCCAGAGACCAGGAACCTTCTAGCTGTGAGGCGACAGTGCTAACCACTGTACCACCATGCAGCCCGGCATAGACGTCATAAATTGGAACTCTTGCCCTTTAAAGTTATAATCTGTAAGATCCGAGTTTTCATTCTCTTTGGCGGCACCTGACCCTTCACGGGAGCGTGGAATTTGTTTTTTGGGATTTTCACTTGTTTTTGAAGTTGTATCTGTAGTCATCGATCTTTTCTTTGTTTGTTCAGCCATAGTAGATTACTGTTTACTCACAACACTTGCAGAGACCGGAAAAGCAGCCACTTAGCTCCACCTACCCTCTCTGACAGACCAACCACTGCTGGCTGATGGAAAACGCGTCAATAACTGGGCAACCCTTGTGATGTCGCCACAGACACCCAGTCTGTAATAATACTATATACTGCAAATGCAAAGGCTTTCATCAGTGGGCCGTAGGCTCAATCACCATTGTGTTACCTCATTCAGCGATAGATAGTGACATAACAGACATTTATTTACCTGAATATCTTCGGATTATTACTTTAAGTCAAAAATGACTTTTTAATTACAAGACATTTGATGTTATCTTGGACACAGACAGGTCGTCATAGTATCTTTGCTTCTACATTTAAAGGACCAAATGTTTAATTGTTTCATTAAAATAATCAGCAGATAATTTACAATACGAATGGACTACAGGTGTTTCAGTGTGCACCAGAGTAATAGACAGACTGCTTCCACAGAGACATACAAGCATGATTACACCTTTGTAAGTGAATCTCTTTGAAGGGAGACAGAACCAATTGAGAATATTTAATCAAAGTAAAAATATTAACCTAATAATACAGCTTGGAAATCATTCATTTACATTAACTGCACACTCCATGTTCTTCTGCCTACAGGAAAGGAAAGCTCCCTGAATCACATGAAGAAGAAGAATCCAATGAGTGAGTAATTCATTTATGATTTGCAGCGAAGACGTTAGCATGCTGTGGAATTTCCACTTAACTGGAGCAGATGATTGTTTTGTTTGTTATTAGGATGATCTAACGTTTCTAATAAAACCAAGTGATTGTTTCATCCATTTTTTCAGAAATGTATGTCTGTCTATAAAAAGAAGCTACAAATAAATTAGACAATTAAAAATAGTAAATTAACCACATCTGTTCCCCGTGACATGACGTCTTGCTCACAGTTATTGTCCACAGGAGTTGCAGTGCAATATCACTTGACGTCGCCTTTCTCCGAGGAAATAATGTTTATGAACTTTGCTGCTCTCTGACTTTATAGTTTTCAATGATATGTCGACACCAACCACTAAATCTTACACGTCATGTGACAATTATCTGCAAAACAACTTGACAGCTTGTACATTCTTTTGAGTAGATTAAAAAACCTTTAGGCTACATGAATTAAACAATCTGTGAGTTTGCTGTGCAGAACAGCGAGCCCTGATTGAAGCATGCTTGAGTTTCTCGGGGGAAATAAAGCAAAACTACATTCAACTGCTTCCTGTAATAGATCCTCTCATATCAGCACTTATGCTTCTCTGTGGGCCATAAAAACCTCCGTTGTATCAGATGCATCTGCGTCTTTGTCCGTGTGTGTGTGTGAGAGACGATTGTTGAGCCAGGGGAGGACTGAGCTGTAATAAAATATTCAGTCTGAAATGTTATTAAATGTTACTGATTGTCTAAATATCATCGACTGTTCTCAATTTTTAGACGGGAACTGCTAAACGCTGTCGGGGTCCACTGATTTGTCTTGCGTAACGTTCAATTAAACGGGAAAAAGCAACACATCAAGACTTGAAGCGCATGAAGTGCATGTACGACATTAATCATTAAGACTATGGCTGACTCTGAGTTAAAACTTCACTCAGTACACCTTACATCTAAAACAATTCATCTTCACCTGAAACCTGTCATTGATTTCTTTCCTGTCTTTTCCCGCTTGTTTGATTATGAGCTCCGTCCTTATTGTTCTCACCTGTGCCTTGATTGGTCACACCTGTGCCTGATTACCCTCACCTCCCCAGTGTATCTAGTCTTCAGCTGTGTCTCAATTCAGGGGCTGCATCCTTCAAAGGACGCAGTCTGTGCAGTCAGTAGATTTACATATGCTGACAGATAGATCAATAGATTTATTGGTTTCACTTTATCGCTCTCTGCATGTAAGTGTTCTTTCTCTACCAGAGGAGTTACTGTGTGTTCACACCGATCGCGAAATAGACACGAATCTGCGGCGAGATTCCATATAAAGTCAATGTAATGTAGAGAGTAGACAGGAATTCACATCAGGCAGCGCGAATGACGCAAATTTGCGTGAGATGAAAAACAAACACGTGGTGTAACAGAAGCCTATCAACATTGAGTTTCTCCCGATGCCGTTGGTAAATATGGCGATAAGCCCTGCTTGCTCTCCTCCATTCCGGAAGCGAAGGCGAATATTCGCCTGTTATTTAAACGCGAATTTTGATCTGGCGGTCAAACTCGCGAGAGTAATACGAGGCAAATATTCGCTTCGCGTTCGGTGTGAACGCAGTTAGAATTGGGATCTTTTTGCGTTGTGAACTTTAACGCTCTGTAACTAAACAACACTTAGTACTCTCTCTGTTTCAGTGTCCAACGGTCAAAACACGACAACATTTAACAAAACACAAATCTTAAATAATGTTACATGATACTTTTCCTACCCTTGTCCAAAAACACTTTGTCACAGCTCAGAGACTGCAAAAATGTATGGAGACAACACGATCTGGCAAGTATGAAAAGTAGATTTATTTACAAAAATATAAGGAAACTCAACATAACATGGCATCAGTAATGTAGAGCGTGTGTGGATGCGTGTCAATGTAGATAAGCAAAACAGAAGAAACAGAACTCCAGCAGACGAAACACATTGTCATCCTGCGAAAGAGAGAAAGAGAGAGAGACAGATCTGGGAGGTGGAGGGGTCGTCACACTTCCACTTGTGGACTTCAGCAGGCAGGGATCAAACCCTTGATCTTCTGGTAACCCTTACCATCGTATCACAAGCGCTGCTCCTGTCACATAACAACAGGTAGCTAGCTGGCTAACTAGCTATCATAACTAATATCACGTAACTTAACCTATTGTTCCAAAGTTTTCGAGGGCCCTTTCATTTTTGTAACATGTGTCTCTAGCTATCCGATTGAGTTGAATTGGCATGCAATGAATCTTGGGATACTTTGGGCCACGAAGGAAGCACCCAATGGATCCTCTGTGGCCTGGGATAAAGAGGACGCATCTGAAGGAGCCTTCAGAATGGAACAGCATCGACGCAGCGCTGTGACGCGACCTTGAAATAGGTCCTCCCAAGGATGCAGCCCCCGAAGATTGGGACAAAGGTACCATCTTCCCGTTTATGTGCATTTTTCATCAAACCGTCAACCATTGCTCCTTGAGTGGATGTTTCCCTTTGTGAATAAAACCCAAACCTGACTGAATAAACTGGCTAACCATGGACCGAAAAGACCTATTATTTTCAGTTGAACTACATGAGGAGACATACGTATAACCTTATGTGTCTACTCAATGAATGGAAATATGCCCGTATTAATGAGGACAGGGAGGCAGCCCTGGCCATTGGCACCACTGGAAGTCACCTTGGTTTAAGACACTTTTGCCAGAGTTTAGCACTGTTCCTAAATTACACTTAGTACTCTCTCTGTTTCAGTATCCAAAGGTGAAAACACGACAACAAATAAGAAAACACTACACAATCCCTCCAAAACACAAATTTTAAATAATGTTAAATAGTAAATTGCCTGCCCTTATAGAGTCTTGCCCAAAAACATTTCCACATGTGGACGTCAAACGCCAGGAATCAAACCCCTGATCCTTCGATCAGTCTGCACTTAGGAGGGACGAAGGCTCGGGGGTTGCCTGTAACTGCTCCGGCCTTGGTAACACAGGTGTTTCTGATCGCAGAGAGACCCTCAGACAGGCTCACAAAACACATTTCAGATTCTTCAGCACGATGCAGATGATGCTGTGATTTAGTGATTAAGTCATCAAAGGTAAATGGACCCTAATTAAGGGATTTGATTTTGGATATGTTACTGACCTCAATGTAAAGATAATATAAGCAAATAAACCTTTTATAGGCACCTGGGTGCAGTGAGTTAATCCAACATGTTAAATTAAGTCACCAAGGGGAAGTCAACCTCAAACCATTCTGAGCATAATGGTGATCGATGCCAGTGGATCTAGTTCACCGTTTATGACTTACTTCTCTTTCTGTTACTGTGTTTATCCTGACTAAGCAAATAGAGTGAATATGTTTTCTGTATCTCACAATCGTAGAGATACCAGAGATTGAGATAGAGAGAGGAGACTCTCCTCGCCGCCCCTCCCCCCAATTTTCTGCTTTAGTTGATGGTTAGTTTGGACAGTTATATTGCCGGCCTGAGGCGGTCTGTCACCGGCTGGAAATAGAGGAGTTCTGCGGGTGTATTGAAGAGAATGTGTTGGAAACAGTTTTGTGAGGCTGCACACACACACACACACACACACACACACACACACACACACACAACTAATTACACACTGAGAGACAAAAGACTCAGAACACGACAAACAGTAAGGATAGAAAATACTTTATAATGCACAGACATAGTAAACATGTACATGTCTATTACACCTGTGAAACATGTTCTTTAGCTGCTGATGGTGAGTTTGATGGAAGTCGGAAAAACAATCACGCCGCGTTGACATTTTCCTCGGCCAGACAATCTTCTGCACCTTCATGGCATAGATCCTTTTTCTATACCTCCTTATTGTTTTTCAGGGTCATATAGTAGGTGGGCTGGGTCATATCCCAGCATGCTTTGGGAAAAAGGCATGAAATTAACTACAAAAGGTCAGCTGTGCAGTGAAAGACTGGTGACCTGCCTGGAATGAAGCGCTTGAGTGACAGGTGTTTGAAGTCACTGGATTGAATGAAAATCAATGACAGAACATCCACATTCATTTTCATCAGCTTTCTCAATTAAAAATATAAATAACAGAAAGTTATTGGTGATGGTGAGCTGATTAGGTGATTCAAATGTTCTTCCCCTCACAAGATTTTCCATCTGGTATAGCAGAACTGCAGTGGTGGTCTTTGCTGGGAGATCACCGTGCTTCAGCCTCTCTGTGGTATTAGACAGCTCAATGAGGCAGTCATTTATCAAACAGCATTAAAATCATGTTTTTTAACAGCTTACAGCACAGTCAGCCTTTTGGAGGTCATATAGAGTCATCAGAATTAATTTCAGTCTGTTTCATAACAAGCTAACACCTCCTCACAGGAGCTTTAACCATTTATACGTTTATCTCTCCTGTAATCCTCAAATTGACTTACAGTGTTTATCCATGGGGTCAATCTGACCCCAGCACGTTTACACCTCCAGAAAATTAACTTATTCAAAATTGTAACTCACGTTTATGTTTTAGGTACTTTTTGATTCTTTACTGACTGCCCTTTAAATAAAACATAACCCCCACCCATGCCCTTTTACATCAAGAGTTCCTCTTATGTGACTGTAGAAAAATATGCAAATCACCATAAAATCTCACCAATTGACGTAAAATCTTTTTTGTGTTTTAAAGGATTTATATTAATTTTAACCATAATCACATGTCTCCAACCCTATGTCGTGTGAACCAACAATCAGTTCTCGCTCCACTGCAGGTATGGTTAGATAGATTGTGGTCCTAGAGCAGAGGGCTATGAAGGTTATAAAAGGTAATACTGACCTCAATATCCCCCAAACAACCATGTGTGTATAATATTGATACTTGTTTTTCATCTTTTTTCACTCACTTCTAATAATAATAAAAGCTCTAATTTAATGTTTACATATCGTTTAACATTATTGTCCTTTTGTCTATGCGTAGGTCTTTCCCTGTGTTACTTTAATTCTATCTTGTAACTGTGTCTATTTGTCATACCATTCTGTTCTCACTCCTCTCATGCATGCTCACTCATACTTGGTCACCTGTTCACACCTGTCCAATAGCACCGCAGCACACCCTCATTGTTAGCCCATCAGATTGTTGTTGTCTTTTTAAGTTCCAGCTCCTTCACGACGTCCTTATGTGCGAACCTTCTCCTCCCCATCACCGCCCAGTCTTCTTCATCTCATGAGCCTCAGATGACATCATCGGCCAACGTCTGCACCAGGTTGTACCTCCAGGGCCCAGTCTCAATCTCCACGCTCACGGATTCACAGACTTTGAGGCGTGTTCCCGATAAGTGCGTGAGTGCTTGGCGCTGTCCCACTGTCAGATCAGTATGTGAGGGCTATGATGCGGACTTTACAACGCCAAATTATGGACTTTCTGTGAGCCCACATGTCTGCAGACTTCCCGCAGACTTTCCTGTGGGACCTACCCAGGGTTCACAGCGAACTTGGTGACGTATACAAACGTGATCGTCCAGCCCCCCACTAAATGTAAACAAATATTCGTAAATTGAAGTCGTATTGAATATAATTTGACGGAAAAAAAATGTAAACAATGTGAGCATGGACGGTGACGGGATAGTTTGTTAAATGAAGCTTATCTTATTTTAAAATATGTAAACACTGTAAGACACACAAATACATGCTGCAGGTCAGCTTTTTTACTTATTAGATTTAATGGCCCACATGGTTTCCAGGCAACGTGTGATGCCATGATCGTGCGTCCCATTCCACATTTTAATGCAGTTCTCAAACCCTCACAGACTCAAGCACTGCACGCCTGACGCCATGAAAGTCTCTGAGTGTTCAGTGCTCAGGCTTTAGGGTGGAGATTGGGATTGGGCCTAAGTGCACCCTGCACACCCTCTCCCTGTAGAGTCCAAGCGCCAAAGACTTCTGACTATGATTCATTACCACATCATCTTTGTGTTATATATATTTATGCTGACTTTATTTAAATGGTAAATGGTACTTATATAGCGATTTTCTAGTCTTCCGATCACTACACACTACATGGCAATGACCGAAGTGACAATTTCCAATCAGGATCTATGCGTTCATACCTGATGGCTCTGCCACCAGGAACAATTTTGGGTTCAGTGTCTTTCCCAAGGACACTTCGACACTTCGAACCCCCAACCAGTGAGTGAGAGACGACCTTCTCTGCCATTGAGCCACAGGACATTTGTGACGTTTACTTGCTTTCCCGTAAAGCAGATTCTGAATCGTTCAGGGTCTGTACAAATATAATAACATTCTCCAGCAATGCCTGAATAATTCTGCTAATCAGCATGAAGAGAGTGTTTGTCAGAGAGCCCAATTCTCTGTACTCCTGTCATAAGCCTGCGTGTGTAGTCAAATAGGTTCATATCAAACATGCTGTATTTGTTGTAGTGTCTGTCTGCACTGTTAGCAAACAGTAAAAAGGTTACTTGGTTTGGTAAAATCATTACTTCAGGGGGCTCCTGGTTTCAGCACTTCAGAATGGATTGGTCTCTGTAGGCCGGTCTGTATGTGATCCATCATCACATGGGTAATGAAATAACAGCCAGGAAAGATCACTGACTCACACACACGCTCTGTTTCTCACAGCGTGCATCTGTCCTCACTGCTGAAATCAATACGAGTCCCAACACCCACCAAGAGCTGCAGCGGAGGGAGACTCAGGAGGACCACCCCCCCGTCCTGTCAGCAACCAGCATGGACCGTCTGTATTGTTCACCTCCCACGAGGTGTGTGAGGAGTCACTGTGTGTGGCTCTGTCTGGATATCCGTGTGTGTGTGTGTGTGTGTGTGTTCCTCGAGGCAGCATGGCAACAATAAAGAGGTGACAGAGACACACCATTCAGAGATTGGACTGAAAAGGGGAAATGAAGAAGCGACACACGAGAGAGCAGCCGAGGGGAGAGAGAAAGAGATGCATGTCATATTACAAAGAGCCTGGAGAACAATCAGAGCGACGTTATTACTGCACTTGTTAGAAATGTAACTGTAAGCCTTTAATTCCCTTTATGCTCCAACAAGAATCATATTTCTCTTTTATTGATTTATAGTTGAATCAGGACATGCAAATTAAAGTTATACACATTAATTCCGACAACATACATGTCAGAGTGCACGGCTCATCTCATATGAAGCATGTTTTATGCAGGCGCAATATGATGAGCATGCACGGGGGAAACAACTCATCATTTATAAACATCTCACACAAGAGGTGGCTGGGGAGACTGAGGGAGTTAAATCTGCAGCGTGCAGGTGGGGAGGAGAAATTGAGTGAGAGGATAATTGTTCATCAGGAGCAGCAGTTTAACACTGAGAGGTTGTGCTTATGATTGGAGCTGATTCATACAAGCAGCAGAGCAGTTGTTTTAAGAATCAGAGATGATGTACTGCACGTGTTTCTGAATGACGTTAGTTAATTAAGTTAAGAAATATTGCACTTTAAAGTTGTGTACTTGGTCCACATTGTGAGTATGTAAAAGAAAAAGGGAAAACATACGACCGAAAGAAAATGTTTAAGGCACAAACACATAACACACTGTAAACACAGAAGTATTGTACAGAGTGCTGAGGTTTGAGGACTGCCTCTTACTGTGAGTTCTGACAGTGTGACCATGTGTCATCACCACAACTGGACCCCTAAAGAGAGACAGATAACTCTGACTCTACTGGGGGAAGAACACGACACTCCTGTGTGCAGGAGCTGCAGATGACTCAGCAGATCTCGACTTAATGTGAACAAAAGCAAACGTCTACTGGAAATCAGAATGGCCATTACAGTCATGACATTTTAGTTGATGATTAATTGCTGTGCAAATTATGAAAATGAATGACTTAATCGGCTGCTCATCCATATGATGCCATCGTTGGAAAGGAGCGTCATTAATCTTCAAATAGCTTGCTTATGCGCTCTTTATTAAACAATGTTTAAAACCTTTGCTCTGCTGCAGATAGATTTATTTTAAATAGCTTATTCACTAATATAGACCACTCTGGTCTGCATTTGAAAAATATATTTCATAAGATGAATGGCAGGATCAAAATATCGGTTGAGGGATGAAGGGATGAACATGTAACAGTGTTGGGCAAGTTACTTTCAAGAAATAATATGTTACAGATTACACGTTTCTTTCATTGTGAAGTAATACATTACTTTACAATGTTACTGTCTGTGTAGAATAATGTGTTACTTATTACACTACTTTTGAGTTACTTTCCCCATAATCTCTTTTTACAGATTCAACATAGAAATGTAGAATCTGCACGCAGGGACGTGGATTTCCATTAAGGCAAATTTTCTGTTTGAACTACGCTTGTAATCTGAGTAATATTGACCAATCACGTATCAGCAGGCTGCAGCATATGCAGGAAAAACAGTCCATGAGGAGAGCAAAAGCAGGCGGAACATAATATGCCTTAATGACACCCCGGCTCCCATCAGCATCATCTGACGATGATTTAGCTTCTTATTAATCTCTATAAACAGACATCTGCAAGTTCAGCGAACAATCTGTTCTAGATCGAAAATTTTAATTGAGATGACGCTGTGTCACGAAAGCCGTTCAGCATTCAGATTTCAAAAGTTCCTCGAATGCATCAGATCGATCCGACCTCTGTTCAACAAACGAGCATTTTAAGTTTTCTTCTCCTCTTGAGGACAGACCTGACAAAGCTTGAATGTTGACTTTTAACTAATATGCATCATGATGTTGAAATTTTGGCAAAGGTAAGACCTGTAAATCACGAGAAAACTGTTTCTCTTTCAGAAACAATGCAGCACGCGGAAAGGGAGCTGACGGGAAGTCGATTGTAGCTTACCGCCCGGCACGTTCACCGGTGTCCCCAGAGGCTATATCGTCTCAGACTATAGCCGACAGGATCCAAGATTGCTTTCCCCAAAATAACCACAGAAGTACGATTATAGGCATTAGCCCTATTACGGAAGTGGCTAATAGTTGTTTCGTGGCGGGTAATCAAAGCACATAAGCTCAGTTCATTAAATCCTTTGGTGCCTGATATTGTAGGCCTACAGCCTAATGAAGCCTCTCCTACGTAGCGCACATCTGATGCATTCTAGTCATGCACCGATCAGGATTTTTTTAATATGATGGGTGATAGGATATGATAGGATGAAGGCATAAAGGGTTGTAGAATAACGGAGGAAACTGGGTTGGATGAATTCTGATGAGAGAATGGAGTCGCTTCATCTTGTATCAGATGGAACACATGGAAACGGTGGGTAAGGGACGCGAGCCGTCTCCTCCTGCTCTTCCGAACCCGGTGCTTCCTGTAGTTAGGATAGGAAACACAAAAAAAGACGGGTCCCCGGTTTTGGGGAGGGATGTGAATACAGAGTCAAAGGGGAAAGGAACAGATAAGGTGCGGTTAAATACGTTCAGCATGGAAATAGGATGTCTATGAGGCGTGGTCTTTGTTCCCTAATCTAGTTTTAAAAACATAATTTATTGTGTGAGCAACCAACTGTTACAGAAAAGTAGATCCTGACAGCTAATTGTGGTGGAAGCTCGGATTTATTTGTCAAAAGTTAGTATGTTGCAGGGAATGACAAAGCCGTGTTTCCACCCAACCATTTTTGTGCCAGTTATCTCGTTAGAAACGCTGGATGGAAGTGACGATAATTATAAAAACTCAACAGTTTTGTCAAATAAAAAAGGATGTAGCAAATCTAACATGACAGACTGTGGCCTGATTACTTTGCACTGAACCTCTAAACTGGGTAAAAACCATCATAGATCATCTTAAGTGCAGATTCAGTGCAATAAATCATGAATTACTGACACCTCTCTGTCATCACCTTATTTCAGAAACCAAGATAAATGGTGTCATATGAGCTCGAACAAAAGAACTGCCCAGGAGCTGTGAGGCCTAGAAAGCCAGGTAAAAATAAGTGTATGTCTTATATTTGTAACGATTCAGAGACATGGATTAGATTGAATATTTTAAGAATAGGGACAAATATGATAAAGGTCACTACGGTCAACCATCTGAGTGGACGTCAGTTAAAAGAGCTTGCTAGTGTAAGATGAGATTTGATTTTACTACTCAGTACAGTCTCAGACCAGACCATCATCATGGCTGCGTCTGTGCCAAGATAATACAGATACAATTCTTTGTCATACTTTTTGAACAGGTTATATAAATTGGCCAATAATATCATTATTAGACGGGCTACTAACACCTTGTGTTTTCTCTTTATAAAGACCGGATACTACAGGTAAGAGTGCTGGATCTTGGTTGGAAAAAAAAGACTTTACTCGGGACTCGACTTGACAAGAAAAAATGACTCAAGACTTGATTGATACTTGGACCAAATGACTTGAGACTAACTTGAGACTTTACACAGCTCAAACAAAGATGCACCAATTGCGCGCACACACACACACACACACACACACACACACACACACGCACTGTATTTACTGTCCTCTCTCATGAGCTTTCTGTCCTTTATAACATTGACACGGTGTTAATGGATGGTATTAGCTGTTGTTGAGTGGTCTTAGTTTTACTTTTAGAGTCGTGTACACACAGAGACAAATGCACAGACACACACACACACACACACACACACACACACACACACAGATGAGACAGAGTTGTCCTCTGTGTGGGTTTGGGGATCAGTCATCATAAAGCAGCAGTTACATGTGAATCACTGAATCAACAACCTTTGTTAGTGTGTTTTATTTGATAGAGAGCAGCTGTGAGCAGCACCAAAATGTCACGAATATCACAGATGTTTGGATCGGAGCAGAAATAGAAGAAAATGATGTATGTATCAAGTCTTTCATTACAGCAGAACATGCATATAGACAGCAGATTAGTTATATATTTTGGGAAATACACTTGATCAGTAAACATAAACCTACAAGTTTTGCATCTCAGAAAGACTATATACAGGGGTAAACAACTAGCAAGGCTAGATGTGGCAGACTATTCTTAGATGAGTGCAGCAACTTGTAGTTCAGACAACTCACGTTTGTATTGGTTGAAATTATTGCAGCAGCAGAACATATCTTGTGTTTGCTGTCCAGGCTCCAACCTCATCACTCCACGCAGATTTATTTAAACTGTGAAATTTGAGGAGGAATGAGATAATATCTTAAACCCTCCTATCCGGAGCCTGCAGGTGGATGCTGGTGTGGTGAGTGGAAATCTTGCAGCTTAAATAGGGAGGAAATGTTGTGGAGAATGACGCATGTCAAGTGTGAAATCAGTTCAGTTCGAGATGCCTGTCTGAACTAGCTTGCAGGCTACATTTGTGCTATGCTAAGCTAAGCTAGCCTGCTCTTGGCTGGAGTTTCAGCAGTACACACATACAAGTGGTATTAAGCATGCAGCTTTTTTATCTTTTAATAATTTCGAAAAAGTTATGCACGCTTTTATCACCACCCGTCTTGACTACTGCAGCACTTTACATTGGTGTTAGCCAAGCCTCTCTGTCTCGCCTGCAGCTCGTTCAGAACGCCGCAGCTCGTCTTTTAACTGGTACAAGCAAACGTGAGCACATTACCCCTGTTCTGGTTTCTCTTCACTGGCTCCCTGTGCATTTTAGGATTGATTTTAAGATTTTATTATTAAGTTATAAATCATTAAATGGGCTTGTTCGAAACGATCTTTCTGACCTTTTAATACCTCATGTTTCTTCAAGGACACTCAGATCTACTGACCGGTTACTTCTGGTTGTCCCAAGGTCAAGGTTGAAGCTCAGGGGTGACCAAGCCTTTTCAGTCGCAGCTCCAAAGCTCGGGAACGCTCTTCCTCCACATGTCAGGCTGTCCTTTGGTCGACTTTCGTTGTTTTTAAAGGGTGCTTTATAAATACATTTGGATTGGATGCAACAGGCCCAACTCTTGGTAAAGGAGTAAATACTATTTTTTAATGACCTGAAAATTAATCTTATCTTTTCATCCAGACTGAATTAAATAATTAGACAAATGGGGTTCTTTGGGGACACACAGCAACAGACAAACTTCATGCTCACATTCACACCTACGGGCGATTTTAGAGTCACCAATGAACCTAACCAGCATGTCTTTGGACTGAGGGGGGAAGCCGGAGTACCCGGAGAGACATGCACGGGAGAACATGCAAACTCCACACAGAAAGACCCCATACGTCCGAAATGGGATTCGAACCAGGAACCTTCTAGCTGTGAGTGCTAACTCCCACACCACTGTGCTGCCTTATTATAAATAAAATATCTCATCTGTTTACGATCGTGAGAGCAATTCAGAGAATTGAAACATTTAATGCATTTTGTAAAAGCTTCATTTCCGTCAATTCAAAGGCTGAATTTAAATTGCAAATGTGAAAGTCTTATGTTGTAGTGCAACTGATCTTTTCGGTGAGAGTAGGCAGTGGAAAAATACATTAGTTCAGTTACGTCCCTGTCTGCCATTAACACTGTTTTTAGGCTCTATTCAAATCAGAAGTGTCTAAATGCTGCAGCAAACATCCGCATTGAACCTTGCAAAGCAAATCTAGAGTTACTGAAGGTTTTGATGTCTCTTCCTTGAGAAAAGGATGGATTCACTGTCATAATGTGAATCTGTTATAATAGCATTTTCTTAATTGCCTACCAGTGATCTCATAATGTCACAAATGTGATCACATCTCAGTTAGAATAATTGGTTAAGGGGGGACAATTTAAAAAGAAGAACAAAGGATCGACGGCTCAAATTGGCGGCGTCTGGCTTATGGTCGCTTGAAAACAACAGATTTACATATTTCTGTCACGACTCTGTGATCTTCAGGCGTGTGTGGGCTTCAAATATTCAGCCTGTGTTTCTATATATATTATAAACTTTATATTCTCACTGTAAGCTGCAGACAGCACACCTCCAATCAAAGCCTTTACAGACTGAAGTTGTGGTTTATTTTCAAGGTGTTTTCAGTTTTCCTCACACATTCATCACAGACGCTCAGAGAGAGGAGGGGCTGCTGCTTCCTAACCCAGCGGACTTGATGCTCACAGCCTCAGGTTGTGATCGGTGAGATGGATGATTTGGGCCGGCTCGAGGAAGAGACAGAGAGGTGTAATTGGATCTGAGTCACCCTGCACAGTCACTTGTCTTTTTATAAAGAACAAAGAAACACGGAGAGGGACAGTCAGTGAAAAACACACTTTAGCATAATCACTGTGCTGCCACATTTAGAGCGCTGTGTCGCTGAGTTTGACTAACAATCTCTCTCTATCCGAGATCTGTCCATGTGGAACGGGAAGCACAAATATGTTTCCAATATTTAAGTGAGATTGTTGTTTCATTTGTGTCGTCTGCAGCCAATTAGCAGATAACTGCTTCAGGAGAAGGCAGCGAGGCAGTGACAGAGAGGCTGACATAGAGCAAAATAAGAGAGAAGACTCAGTACGTTCAAAGATATTACATGGTATAATACGATAACTGAGTTTATTACCTGCAGGCATTGTGTTTTTATTGTGCAGCAAATCAATAAGGCATGAGTAGAAACAGTTGTTTACGGATGATACATGGACTTCAATTACAACGGTTCCTAGAGGTTAAGAGAAATCTACAGTCTGCACAGGGCAGCAGATTAAACGACACAGGATGGCCGAAGCTTTTAATGAGGTTTTATGTCAAAATGAACAGTTTTTAAATGTTTGCTACGTCTGTCCATCAGTCGATTCACTGACACTTGATGGCGTCTCAAAGAAGGAAAAAGCACAACAGCCTGTTTTTGTTGAGTCTGTATTGTCTGCAGTGTAGACTGAATATTGATGGTGAACAAAGGACACATACAGTCCTGTAGACAGGAAAAAGGAAATGACCTCAAATAATGCTTTAAGATGTATCAAATAGTTTCCCGACAGCATCCTAGTCCCGCTGTCACATTTAGAACAATGAGCGATATGTTTTACATTTTAATTGAACATTACAGCACCGCAGCATAATATTTCTACACATGTTACACAAAGCAAAACATGCATTAGTTTATTGTTTTTTAAGGAGACTCCAAGCTGACTCACAGTTTGTCTCTATACTTTTGTTTTTTTAGCTGCATCATTGTACAAGGCAGGAGCAGCAGCATGGCAGGAGGTCAACGTAACAAGCCTCTAAATTGCTCTTAAGTGTTCATCGGTCAGAAAGGCTCGGAGTCATGGTGAGGATTCCTTCAGTGTTCATCATTTATGAGGTTTTAACAGGAACCAAATTATCCTCAGGTCTCCTCTCCACATCAAACACATCCAGTGACTAAAATCAGTAAAAACACTGAATAAAGCAGTTTCATGTTAACAGTGTCTCTTAAGGCGCTCGGGGCTTTAAGGACTGCGAGCAGAGCTGCCACTGGCCCTTTCTCAAACCGGACCCTTCCCACTCAAACTCACACTCATGGAGTGAACGTTGGACGTCACACTCCCAGCTGAATCGAGCACCCTGCGTTAAGGTGAAAGGATTAAAAACAGCAACGACCTTTGAGACGAGACAAGAAATGTGTGTAAACATGGTTTCATATCACACAAATAATAAAAGCTATGTAATTACCAGTGTAGCAGAGTCATTAAAGTAACATCATGAGGAAAATAAACTTCAACCCTGAGCTTCCTTGGTGGCTTTTCTTTGTAGCCTAAATATATTTTTAATAACACTTTAAACTTGTTTTGTTTCTAGACAAGAAAACGGTTTATTAAATCCTGTGTATCACGTTAACTTTAAGACGCTGATATCAGTGTATTATTTCATGCTTGTCTTAAAAATAAAAAAAATTGAAAGCAGTTCTCGTTTGTCTTTCATTTCATGACGAAAATAACTCAGCGTTATCTTCTTGTTTTACAGGATAAATAAAAGGGCATTAAAGCGAGACAGAGTCATCCGTGATCGGACGGTAAGTTGATCGAAAGGTTTGGTTTTGACAGACCTGTCCTGGTTTACTAATCGAAGAGCTCTCCTCTCAGCTGCAGCATGTGGCGTAAAATTAAATTATTTTTTTTCTTCACTTTTGTTTTGTTACCCATATCTCCTGACAATCATTTGATGAGAGAAGTTAGCCAGTTAGCTTTTCGAGTGTTCATGTGGACACACATCATAAGACCGGGCGCAGCTACAACCGGTGTCAGTTCGGCTCAGTGCACATGGTGTAAATTCCAATCAAGAAGTTGGTCGTAGCTAAGTCGGATGTAAGAGATAAGACCTTTTTTTTTTTAGACCAGCTGGTGCACTCGGCTTCAGGTCACTAAGTCAGCATCGGTGTTGACACGCTGGTGGAGGGTTTAACAACCCGCTCCCACTCAACACTCAGAGGTTTTGTACAGCACTCAATTTGACGGAGGCTCCATGCGAGCGTGCAAACGGAGTGGAAGTGTGTAGGGAGAGGGAGTAGGGAGTGATTTGAGAAAGACCCACTGACTTTACTCACCTCCTGATAGAGATGTTCCAGTGTTTTCCTTTCCAATACCTGAATTTGCGAAGAATGTACTGAGTACTGTTCTGATACCAGTGTGGGACTTTAACAAGCTGTTAAATATTCACCCTGTATGGATGTGATATGTCATTTTTGTAGGTTGAACTTTCTAAACAAATACATACAGAGAACAAATGACATGAAATTTTCTTTCATCATTCACTCTGACAGTCAGAGAACTGAGAGAGATTATATTTTCCGCTTGCACCAAACATTTGCTCTCATTCAGAAGATACTGGTGGCAGCACAGCAAAGCCTGCTGTGAAGCGACAAAGAATAATTGATTTCTGGTGCAATTTTTATTCAGGACTTGACCAAACAAAAAACAAAAGGAAAAAGACTGCAGTAAGCGTTTTAATGTTCGGCTGACAGCTGTGGGTAACGGTAAAAAAATAAGTTCAGGACATGGTAGATAGTGATGTTCTCGGAGAGTTTAAGTCTCACTGAATCTATACATTTGTGTAACCTGTGTGTGCTGACATTTGTAAAAGTGCGATAATTGGTGCAAATAGCAGTAATTGGGCTCTTAGGGATGGGTTTTAAAGTACCCTCGTGTGTGTCGAGTGGACTTATCTACAATAACAAACCCTCTAGTTTTCAGAAGTGAAGCCACCCCGACACAGAGGTGAGTTTGCTTCAATGGTTGTCAGCTTTGCAGTTTTAATTCTTTTCTAACATAATTCTGCTTCTTCTTGTTCAGCAGGAAAATGAATTGTTGATCTGCCAATCAGCTCTCACCATCTGCCATCTTCCAAAGCATATTGTGACTTATTATTAGCATCAACTAAGAGGCCAACTATGTCCTCACACAAGAATCATTAAGAGTCTTTACCGCTAAGTGGTCGTTGGTCAGAATACTGTTGGTTTCTGACAGGACAAAACACAGGTGAAGTGTGACTTGGATTCATTAACATGAATCAGCTGCTTTCTAGGAAGAATTCAATGTCTTTTTCTTGCTCATCATATAATACATGATGTAGTCCTGCCTCTAAACATCATCCATTGGTCAACCTATGGTCGGAGGAGCACCCGTTCATCTGTTTGTGGTGAGTCTCAGTTTCACTGTTCATAGTAAGTAACACAGAGGCTGCACTCTGGTTAGGTACTGCGGTATGAACCTTAAAAAGACGCCGTATTCTTGATTCTTGATTCTCTTGATTTACTTTAATTAACAGGTCTTACCTTTGCTGAAATTTCAACATCATGATGCAGATTAGTAAGAAGTAAAAATGAAGCTTTGTCAGGTCTGTCCTCAAGAGGAGAAGAAAACTACATTGAAAATGCTCGTTTGTTGAACGGAGGTTGAATCGATCATTTTTGATGCATTTGAGGAAGTCGGGAAATCTAAGCGCTGAACAGCTTTCTTGACACAGTGTCAGGGAATTTGTCTCAAGTTGAATTTTTGATCTAGAACAGATTGTTAGCTGAACCTGCTGCAGATGTCTGTTTACAGAGATTAATAAGAAGGCAAATCATTGCCAGATGACGCTGATGGGAGCCGGGATGTCATTACAGCGGATTACGTTCCGCCTGCTTTTGCTCTCCACACTGATTTATTTTCCTGCATACGCTGCAGCCTGCTGTTACGTGATTGGTCAATATTACTCGGACTACAAGCATACTACATACAGAAACCACTTGCCATCCTAACATACATGTCCCTGAAATAAACAAATAGAGATTATGTAAAATTCCCTTCAGCGCCAAGTCAATTCATCTAAACCAAATTCTGTTTTGAAATCCATTAATGACACTAAATTCGTCATAATAAGTCATAATAAATTAACACTAACAGAGGCATAGTGTTTATAACTTCGATTAACACCTTAGTGTGCAAAACTTCATTGACAGAAGATATAAAAGCATAATGAGCAAAGAGCAGATGAGATGAAAGTTTATTTATTGCAGAGGTTTAAAGAGATTAAAGATTTAAGCAGCATGACGTTTGATGCTGATACTGATGCATTTAGTTCATTATGGGTGTCATCTGTGCAGATTATAATTCCAGCTCGACACAGTTGGATCTTTCTTCACTTGCACTCAAATCACCTTTTGACCAGAGAGTGCAGAACTAATGAGGACCACTGCTTTTGTCCACTCATCACCATAAAAATTGACTTAATAATGTAATAATTCCTGCTCGGCTCAGACACACGCAGGCTGATTGGTGCTACTCTCTGTAAGCTCTCTGTGGGGATTAACCATTTAAGCGTATTAAATCAGGAGGTAGCATAACCCATGTCAGTGAAAATAGCTGTAATTGTGCTTTTAAATGTATGCCAGGAGAAAGAAGAAAAGTGAGGATTTGCATAATGAAGCAGAAAATTAATGTTCAACAACTCTACAGCAACAAATCTGCTGAAATTGAAACTTTTACAGAGATATATGACTATGGGACGAGGCACACTGATAGCAGCACCTCCTCCCAAGCAGAGGACCTCAACATGATCTGTGCCCGCTTTGACTCAGATAACAACGGCAGGGTAATGGGCAGAACAGATCATCATGAACTGATACTGGACACTAATGAGGTCAGGAGGGCACTGCACAGCATCAATGCAAAGAAAGCAGCTGGACCAGATGGTGTCTTAGGGCGGGTACTTCAGGCCCTGCCACCTTAGACCAGCACCAGTTTGCCTATAGATCAACGAAGGATACAATCTGCGTTGCCCTCAACAGTGCCCTTGATCACATAGAATAATCTGACACGTCAGGATTTTACTTCAGCCTTTAATACTGTCATTCCCAACAGCCTAGTGTCCAAACTTCCCACTGGGCCTGAATACAACTATCTCCAACTGCCCCCAGACTGGAAGGAGAAACGAACATCTTCCACCCTCATCCTGAACACTGGTGTTCTCCAGGGATCTTGTATGCCCTCTTCACCCATGACAGTCTGCCCCTCCATGCAACAAACACCATCATAAAGTTTGCGGATGACACGACATTCATAGGCCTGATCTCCAACATCAATGAGTCAGCAACAAACCCGTTCTCAATAACAGGAAGACAAAGGAGATTATTTTAAACTTTATGAGTAGTAAGAGAACAAGCCCAGGTCCAGTGCATATTAACCAGGCAGTACAGAGACTCTCCAGTTTTGGCAGCATCTCTTTTATCCGAGTGAGATAAGGAGAGCTAGTCTGCCGCAGAACCTTCTGGTGAACTTCCACAGGTGCACTGTGGAGAGTATCATGACATACTGCATCACAGGTGGTGGTTTGCCAGCTGCTACTAGAAGAGCTCTACCAAAATCATGAAAAAATATAAACCTTCATGAAGTAAAACATTACCCTAATTAAGGACAGTCACCATTGCCTGGTGATCTCAGGCAGGCAAACTCAGTATCTTCTTTTAAATCTCTTCTTAAAACTCACTTTTATCGTCTGGCTTTTTCTTAACGTTTGGTTTGTTTTACTTTTTAACTTGTTTTTATTGATGTTTGGGTTTTTATAAATATTTTTTTGCTTGATTTTACTATGTGTCTTGTTTTAATTGTAAAGCACTTTGTAACTTGTTTTTGAAAAGTGCTATGTAAATAAAGTTATTATTATTATTATTGTTCCACAAAGTAAATGCAATGGATGTAATAGTAGAAGCTGTTTCGTTAAGGTCTTTTCTACATATAAAGACAATGAGATATGTCAGGATCTAATTGGATGACCCCTGGGTATGTCGTGCACACTTCAGGGCCACAGAGAAGTTAGTCTCTATAATGAAAGAAAGATGTTATTAATTTTGGACAGAGGAACAGTTTTATTTAAATGTCATATCCAAGTTTTTCTTTTGTTTTTTAGCACCACATGTTGCTGTTTGTCCAACTGCAAATTTGTGATGTTTTTGGAGCTGGTTTCCATTAACAACCAACTGATCAAATATGCCGGAGTATAAATTGATTTAATCAGCAGCTGCGGCTCCTTTTGACTGTAAATGTACAAAGACTCTGTGTGAGTTTTCAGAAGACAGAAAAGCAAAGACTGGAAATAATTATCTCTTCTGTTTGTCTGTAAATACATGAACCTCTTATCAAGCTGCCTGCAACAGAAAGCATATAGTGCATAGACACAAACATGTGCACACACCTGTGATAGTCACTAATTAACCAGTATTAATTATTATTATGTGCAAAACTCGGGTCTTTGCCTTAACACAGTATGAGCACATCAATAATGAGCTCCATCAATAATCCCTGTACTGCCCTGCTGACACTGACCCACACATCAATGGAAACACACACGCCAGCTTACACACACTACCTGCTGTTTGCTATGATTATTACCATAATGGTTTCCTGTAAGAGTGCGGAGCAGCAGTGTGATGAGTAAGGGTCATTAGTGGCACAGGTGGGGTCATAAATCACATTTAACACTGCTGAACTTTTCATTAATGATAAGAGTGCAAAAAGAATCAATGAGACACTGCACATGTCCATTCATGTTACATGCTAGACATCAAACAAAGATAACAGCTGAAAGACAAAAACACAGGATGATTTTTTGACCTTTTTCTTTTTACAAATTCTGCAGGACATAAATGAAAAAACTGTTTGATGGTGTTATTAAAACTTTGCAATCATATCTAATGTTTCAAGAAAGAAGAACAAAATATTCTGACTCTTAAATATGCTCAAAAGTCAACTACCAACAGGTTTTTTGTTAAACAGTTTTTTTTAACCCTGCCTGTTTTTGACTGCATCACTTGTGAATAATAGCTTAATCATATCCGCATGGGGCCTTTCGGAAGTGCACTATTGTCTCCTGTCTATTAGTGTTATTGTACTTTCTTTAAATAATATATATATTTATATATTTATAATTTGTAAAATATATTTGGATCCATAGGTCTGTATATAGTAGTTTAATAGTACCTTGTCTAACCTGTCCTTGTTTCTAGTTTAGTATGTCTGTTTAGTATGCATGTCTGTCCATCGAGAGCAAAGAAAACCTAGAATCAAATTCCTTGTATGTGCCCACATACTTGGCCAATACAGCTGATTCTGATTCTGATGATACATCACAAGGATTTGGCACAAAAAAATCAATACTCAACTACGTCTACCTGCAGGACAATGACAATAATGTTGTACATGTGTCAGAAGTCTCGACAATATGACACAAAACAAATGTTTTCAAGAACAAATGTATTAATTATTCAAATGCTTAGTAAAGGTTAAATTATAATGTTGGTAGTGCCAATATTTTACATTTGAAGTGGTAGTCTCAAAGATCTCAGTTTCGTTCTCTTTGTGACGTGTGACGTCCATGGTTGGCTCCGGTTGTAACTCTTGATTTTCCTCGCCGAATTTGTTTCTTTTTCTGTGGATTTTCACTTATTTTTGAAGTTGTATCTGTAGTCATCCATCTTTTCTTTGTTTGTTCAGCCATAGTAGATTACTGTTTACTCGCAACACTTGCAGAGACCTGTTCTGTTATAGAAACAAAATTAACGTTAAATAACAAAGCCATAAAGTGGATGGATAAGGGAATAAAGGGTGAAGGATTACTGATGGATGGAGAAGAAAGTTGGCAGCTGGTTGTGGGAGGACATGAGGGAACCAAAGGAGCTGAGACTCTAGCTCTTTCTACGCTGCGGTTCCACCTCAGTGTCATAACGAAGCTCCGCCGCCAAGCTGCCTTTACCTTTTTACATTGGACCAAGCAACACCAGCGTAAAGCCGCCCCAGTGTGTGTTTTTTACATAGCGTGCCGGCGTTGTGGAAGCATATTGAGGGCGAGGCATAAACAAACAGCGCGTGCACTGTTCCACGCTGCTGGCTCCCCTGTTTACACTGAAGCCGTTTCGCCTCTGTTTCACCCGTCTTACTACCACCAATGCTGGCTCAGAGGCAGAACGACTTCGGCCCACAATTATGCCTCCATAAATTTTACATGAAAGATGGAACGTAACAGAGGCGTAATAATCCCGCCTTGAACTGGCAGTGTATAAGGGGCCTCTGAGTGGTGTAGCCATCCTTTACAGCTCTTTGGTAGGAAGCCCCCAGAAAACCTCCAGGCAGAGAGATGTGCACTCTGTCAGACTGTTAGTCGAGAAGTCCAGTGTCTAAAGATTTTAATTATGTGGTTAGGGATTTCCGTGTAAGGAATGCCCTGAGTATAACTGGGGGATATTCCTGATCTGGCCCCTTTTCCTTTCTCTGAGATGAACAGAGGGTTTTGAGGGGGCAGAAAGACTTGGATGGTTTAGGACGGCCAACTATTTGTTAGTGATGTGTTTGAGGTGGTAGATGAGTGTGTCAGAATAGTAAATGGAAAGGCAAAAGGTTTTATGGAGAGATAGATGGAAGTTTAGGTTAAAGTGGTGAACTGTAAGCAGAACGAAAAGCTGATTAATGCTAGGAGGAACAAAGATTTTAAGACTTTCTCTGTGTGCTGAGACAGCCTGCGCGGAGGGTTCTGATGATGAAACTAGATGTTCCAGGTAGATGGATCATCTTGGAGATGGTGACGGTGATAGAAGATGGTGGAAGAAAAGGTTGGGCGGGGGTTGGAAAAGGGTAGAGGGCTGGGGATGGCCAGGGATGTGAGGGGCTCGCATGATGATGATGATGATGATGTGCGGCCGAAACAGTGCTGGGCTGAAACCCGGCTAAACCTCCACATGAACTGCATTATGTCTGTAAAATGGTGCTGAGGATAATGAGGGTAAGTCAGTTGGAATTAGCTCCACTCTTGAAGGAGTAGGCGTGGAGGAATTGACAGCTTGCATCGTAGTTTGTAGAGATCATTGCAGACCATCCACCCCTGGTAGAGGACAGGTCTTTATCTCTTATCCACTCTTTTGGGAAGAGGGCTAAGGGTAGTTGCATGGGCTAGTTTAGGAGTGATAGATCAGGGGGGAGGGTGCATGCTGAAGCAGAATGTAATTGTGTGACATAACTCAAGGAAGAGCCAGCTGCTAAAATGCGGCAATACAGCTTGGGATATAGAGTTCCCCAAGAAGTTCTCGGGTTTTATTGACGTTTACATTTGGAAGGATGTATGAGTTGTGTGAAGTAAACTGGTGAGACTGTGTTGTGCCTGGACATAAGTGACACTGTGGATAGTTGGAGTGCATAGTTGATATGAATGGAAAGAACTAGAGGTAATGGTTTCAACTGTTAGATGGGGATAACTGGGAAAAGCACTTGAAGTGGCCTTGGGTGAAGCTGTTGGAATGACCGGTGCATTATGGGATGAACAACACTAAATACAAGTGGGTTGGGGATAAGAAAAAGGGTTTCGACTGGTGATACCACTGTGGGTTGCAGTTGTGGGTTGTATGCAGCTTTCGTGGCAGGTATGGAAGTAGAAGGAGCTGAGGTGGCCAGGGAAGGAGAGATAGGGACGTTCGAAGCAAAAGAAGAGGAAAGGATGCTGGGAAGGAGAGGTGCATGTGTTTGCGTTGAGAAATAAAGTTATGAAACAGGAAACATTAAGAGCTTGTGATGGGTAAGCCTTGACCTAATCCCCCGATGGGGGATGTAGTAGGCTTGGCTTCTTCAGCCATGGGATGCACACGTAATCGATGTTGCCACGGACCTGGCGCTGGGAACCCAAAGGGCTCTGTAAGTGTGAAGGGGAAGAGTGATGTTTCGCTGTGAGGCCTTGAAGAATTTTAAGAGTTTTGCTTTATTCTTGGAACGGGATGTTTTGCTGGCTTAGGGTATGCTTCAGGCGAGCAACTGTCCACTGGGATATGTTTGAAGTTTGGGGACTGTCTGAGTGTTGGCGGGGAGAATTCGGTTTGCGGTGGCTTTGCCAGACATTTGGGCCAACCAGGGTATAAGTGGGTCAAAGAGGCGACACTGAAGATGACATCATACCCCCGGGCTGCCAGAAAGCATATGCCTAACAATGTTGAAGTTGTTGTAGGATGAAAGCCTGTTGTGCAAGGGAATGTGGATTGCAGAACGCAACTACTGTAAAGGTTCTGTTAGCAGATTGAGAGGACTCAACTGACCTTCGAAAAAATGCTGCTGCTTGAGGCCTTGAGAAGGAGCCCCTGATCCTGGTTATGGTAGGTATGTTTCCATTAAGTCAGTTGCAGGTGAAAGCAGAGTCAAAGGTACAAAAAAAAGAACGGATAAGATGGGTTTATAGTGTAGTCTTTGTTCCCGAACCTTGTTATAAAACTTTCATGAGAAATAGATACATATGGAACGATCATGTATCTGTAGTTAGAGCATTGAGGCAATGACACAAGCCTCAGCAAAAACACAATTTTTAGTTGTCTGGTGTTTCTGCTCCTTTCCAAACTCTAGACCATTATTCTGACATTTTATATTCAAAGCAGCCACATAAACATGAACACAGGACAGTTTGAACCACAGGGGTCAGCTTAATGTCTGTTCAATAGTTTTGAAATGTTAATAGTAACTGCGGCTGTTTTTTTAAACATGAGCCCACCACATTTGTCTTCTGAACTCAAGGAAACTTTTTGAAAGGTTCTTAAAAATCTGTCCTTTGACAAAGAGGGTGAATAAGAATGACTCAGTCCCTGATGAATCCCTTTTCTTGGACATGAGAAAGATTTCAGACCTGAATATTTCACTGCATTGGTGCATTTTTTTAAAGATAACTTCTTGAATTACCATATTGTGATTTAGTCAACCTATTAAAATTCAAATACTGTTTTATTCATAGGATGTAACAAGGCAGCTAAAGTGGTAGCCACTTCTGTGGGAGTGTGGCTCCCCTGAGCTTTTCACCGAGGACCCTATCAGAATAATCCTCCCGTCTGAAAATCATGAGATTTCATCACATTCACAGCTGGTTATTTTTTGGGGAAGTATTAAAATTGAAGGTCTCCAGAACACAGTATTTTAATAGTCTGCTAACATTTGTCTAAAAGAGAAGAGTAACCTTGAAGGCAGCCATTAGCATCATCATTGTGTAGTGTTTAAATTCAGTTAGAGAGATTGACACTAGAACACAGTGACACACAAAGCTACGAAGCAAAGAGACATAATAAGAGAGAGTGATGTCGGCTGCGGTGGCGAACCACCGTGTAGTTACAAAGACAGATGGAGAGAAGTGCTCTTATGATGCGAGCTGTCCTGATGAGCAAAGCGGCGTGACCATGCATACTAACAGCTGTCATGAACTCAAAGTCAAGTGGTAACACACAACAAAACAAGCAGCAGAATGTGCATTTGAATGAGTCTGTTTCTTTTGTGTGTTATATGAATTCACCTATAATGGGCCTAGTCCAAGTGGGTGTGTGTTGCAATGCTGTTTTGTAAATGTTTTACATCTACGTATATAAGCCTGGAGGGCTGAAGTGTGTTGGCGTCAGCAAGGTGCTTATGTCCTACTTTTCGACATGGGCGCTCTAACACTCAGGTAGGATACACAGACTAACAAACACATAAAGACACACTTTTAAATGAGTACTTTTTCAATCATATTTTATGGGATTTCTTGTCTTTACAAGACACACGAGAAGCATAGAAGATGAAAAGTCCAAAAATATTGGCTTTTCATACCTTGAAATTTGCTTTAAATGTCATCTGTGTAAAGGATGACTTATAGTTAGGAGGTTGTTATCACAGAATGGAACCCTGACAGGGTGAGCAGGACCCCGACGCAAAGCTGACTCTTGTCTTATTACACGGCCCAACCTACTTACGAAATCAATAATTTCACAATAAATATTGATTTGAAAATAATTTTATTAATTTAAAAATGATTATATTTCCGTTTTCCATTTAAAAATAGTTACAATCACAGTGACAGCTGCGTCCATAGCAACAGTTAACTCTGTAGCCTTCTTATGAGCTAATCTAGCTGTTTTTACTCACATTAAAATGCTAAGCTACTCACAGTAAAATGAGCCAAGCTAGCTGTTTTTACTCACAGTAAGATGAGCCATGCTAGCTGTTTTGCTCACATTAAAATGAGCCAAGATAGCTGTTTTTACTCACGTTAACATTTCCACTGATGAAGTGAAGTAAGACACGGTGAACTGGACAGCAGGAATCAGCGCAGCACGTGATGGAGGTTTTCTGTCTCGTCAATGCAGTCTGTTTTGTAGATCTCTCAGTCGTAGCCTTCAGTTTTTGCATCGTTTAACCTTTACTGCTTTCTCTCGCTGTTTCGTCTCTTGTCCTTTTTTCCCCTCTGTAAACAAGCGGACGTCAATTATTTGACAGACTTTTTTTCGCCTATTGATGTGATTACAGTTAGTCCTCCAGAGTGTGTGATTAGAGCTGCATCTCTAGCAACGTCTGCATCTCTAGTCTGTTCTTCATAACAAAGGCTGTTATCAAGAAATAGCAGACCTCGGAATGCCGTGATTGACCAATCAGAATCAAGTATTTACCACAGCCGTGTAATAAAATGTGTTATATCAAGGTCTAAACTGTAAGCAGCAACGTTTTTCAATCAGTCAAAATGTCCAAATATTGAAGAAAAGTGGTATTTCTTTGAATGGGAGGCGGTGGGATATTGGCATGACTCAATAGTAACTCGGGGACATTTCTTATTAGAGTGCCACATCAGGTTAGAGTAAAGAATCCTGAACATGGAAATCATTATGCCAAAACTCATCATGCAAATAGTCCAATAACGGCTCCAGCTCCAACAATTAGAATCATTGTACAAGGCCTGTGAGCTATTGTGTGACACACCAACACACACAAGCACGCACATACAGAGAGGAAGACATTCAGATGTCAGCCTTGTGATATAGAGGGGAGAATAACGGTTCAGTACATTCGTTGTATAACTGTTAAGACAAAAGAAGACATTTGAAAGAGAAAGTTTTATTTTGTAAAGCACACACACACACACACACACATCACACATCACACTGCTTGTGTTTGCAGCTTCTTTGCTGTTCACACATTTCAGACATAAAAGCTAATGTACAATAGTAATACATTAATTCCTCTCCACAAACATAACTTCTTTAAGATTTGGTTCATATTCTGAGGGTTTTAGTGCTCATGATGGATCAACAGCAAACCGCAAAGGCTGAGGTTTGTCTGTAGCTCTTCCTGACATTGTTTCCTTCTGGTTGTTACTTGTGTCTGACAGACAGCTCTCTGTAGGTTACATGCACCCCCTGCTATAAATAGGTGTGTGCTGGACTCAGTTGTTGCACAGAATGAGATGTCTGATTGGTTAGTGGACACAGAATATGTTCTGCACGGACAAATACTGCAATCTTTACCCTTCAAAAATGGAGCACTCTGTCCTCTTTAGTCTTCACTTTCCTCTGTTGTTGACCATTACAAGCAGCCATAAAGACATTAGGACTCTACCACAGGGATTAGGAACCATAAACATATTGAGTCAAATGTGCATAAAGTACACACATCAGCAGCATTCATGTGGTGTCCAAATGTCCAGAGAGGAGGAAAGATAAGAAGGCCAACCAGCCTCGGTTGTTACCTCACAAAGAGAAGGTGGTACACATGTGAATCTGATTGTGTTGATAGTTTATTATGCAATAAAAATATCACATCATCATTATTAATTAGTCGAATTAATTGTGTTTGTCATTAAGATTGAGTTTTGTTATATTGACTTATTAAAAAAGGACCAAGTATCATTTTAATTAATTATTTTCCATGCTCACTCACAACAAACACAAGCTGTTGATATGAATACCATCTCTTATATACAGGCTTTATTCAGCATTAATACACTTTAAAAAGGTTTATGTCTATAATCCCGAGCACTTAGACACTTTCTGGCATGGTGGTGATGATGATAAATACAAGATGAAGCTGTTGTGGTTCTTAAGTCCATTAACATTTGCATCTGATGGTGTGGGTGTTCTCTGCAGCTCAGTGGATGACACCATTACTGTGACACATTATGCACAGTGGGAAAATCACAGCCTCTATTACCAACAACAAGTGGCAATGGCCATTTACAAGATCAATTGGAGGGTGTTTCTGTTTCAGGTGAACAGACTTTAATGATTTAATGCTACATCATGAGTCAGCCAGGACTCATGATGTTGAGGACTCAGGAGTTTTAAGATGCTAACTAACACACACAATCTCAAACATGCTCACACAAGATTTTAAATGAATGGGGCATTTCCGACTACAGTATATTTGTAAGATTATCATGTGTGCCAGAGGAAGCAACATACCTCCTTACGAGAGCTCGTTTGATCTCACGTGATCTCACAGAAGTCAGAAGTCTGTATTTTTCCTTCTGTCTGTCAACAGTAGCATGCTAGCTAATGTTAGCCTCAAAGGCCGGAATATTTACCGCTGCTTGGCAATATAATCAACGTCTCACTTCCTTGTAGACTCTTTGATATAACTTTTTTGGGGGGCTCTTTTGCCTTTATTTGTAGGACTGCCGAAAAGCGACAGGAAATGTGGGGAGTAGAGCGTGGAGGATGAGATGCACCAAATGATTGGCAGACCGGGAGTCGAACCTGCGATCGGTGAGTTGAGGACTGTGGCATCTTTACATGGGGCACCTGCTCTACCAACTTAGCTAAACCAGCGTCTCAGTAGAATTCTCTCTCATTTACTTTTTTGGTCACGGGAAAGTAGTAACATTATGTTCCACACATTAAAGCTACCCAAAATATCACACGTTTGATATCAGGGTGGCTCAAGAGGTTTAAAATTGGACAGAAAAGATAATTTGTGCCAAATATTCGTATCGACCAAGGTCCCACACCAGATTTGTCCTCCAGAATAAATAGTCACAAAAACCTTATAATCTGAGTGAGGCCTTACTGTAGGTTCATTTGCAAGCCATCCTCCAACATGGACTTTTGTGACAAATCTGTCCCTCTCTTTATTTAATGCTAACCTAGCAGGCTGCAGTTTATAAGAAAGTATTATACTTGTCTTAAACTGTCTTGTTCAGTCCTGTAGGTGGATGTTCAGCTTAGTAGTGTCCTGTTGTCGTATCAGACATGTGTAGCTGTTCTCATGTGGACATGGATGTAACCTGGCAGTCCTGTCGTCATACAAGCACAGGCACAGCACATCTCCCATCCCTTCGCCCCACAGCTACCTCACTGGTGTTCACGTGGAGACGAATGTGGAACATCTGCTGTTATTACTGAATACAGGAAATTAAATATCTCTAAAGAGCCCTAAACTCTGATTAACCAATTATTTTCTTAATGTTACCTAATATTTGGTTACACAATACAAGCAAACGCTGAACAAATAAAACTTTAACTCCAGCACATCGCTGTAACTTGAACACATCTTAAATCACTGAATCTGTACATTACACTGTATGGAATAAATGTCTATTAATACTTGTTGTGACAAACATGATCCCCTCACACACACAGACACACACACATTAATAAATAAAAGCGACATCTCCTTCATGTCATGTCATCTTGTTCTACATCCGTCTGATGACGCAGGTGAAAGAGCGGAGGCGGCTAAATAAAACCTTGAACTGGAAATGTCAACAATGTCACATACCTAAATATAAGACTGACATATTAGCTGGTCACATCCTGATGGACCAAAGGTACGGTGGCCGACAAGGGCAATTGCACTGCAGCGGCCCAAACAGTTTCCAATAGAAGAAACAGGCTGCAGATTCAGAAGCTCATGCAAAAGTCCAAAACAATTGCAACGACGGAAACGCACTGCGAATGAAATAAACACGTTATAAAAGGCAGAAACATGCATGAACATCAGACACGCTGCAAACACACAAACCCAGAAAACACATGCAAGAAGAAAAAGGCTGCAAATCCAGTCAAAACAACGGAAGTGCTCCAGGCCTGTAGGAGCACTCGGTGTAACATGTTTGTTATTGACGGGAGAGAGAGGGGGACGAGACAGTGAATTTTATAACATGAGCAAAGAAATCATACAACTTTTGTTAAGAAATTACTTCAGATCGACACATAGCTTTGCTAGAATAACCACTGCTGAGTGTAGCTTCTGTTAGCCGTGCAGCTAGTGGAAAGCTACTTTAAGATGACTCTTCCTAATGTCGGGCTCTGAGCACTGTGATGTGATGAGATGGTCTAACTGGGGCTTCGGGAGTTTGAGGAGTGAACACGACCACACCACTGTGCTCAGAGCCCAACATCGGGCAGAGTCAGCTGACAGTACCGCTAGCTGCACGGTTAACTTAGCTCTGTAGCTAATGGAAGCAACACTTAGGTCTTGCTCTTAGCTGTTACACCGTGTGCCCCCTACAGGCCTAGGGTACTTCAACATGTGTTGACTGGATTTGCACCGTTTTCCTTTTGCACGTGTTTTCTGGGTTTGTGTGTTTCTGACTTTGCATCGTAGGCTATCTGAATTTGCAGCCTGTTTCTTGTAATGGAAACCGTTTGGGTCATTGTAGCGTGATTGCCTTTGTTGCTTAGATCTGAGCTTCATCTCACCATCATCGTTATCATCTGTCTTCTTGTCTTTCTCTGTCTCCAGCGTCCGCTCTTTATGTCTGCTGTTCACTGTTCGATAATTTGTGTGTTGTTTTAACTTTTAAAAAAAACTTTGCAGAAGTATGTATCTATTTAATGAACTGTTAAATATCAAAACTCAAGAGAAGCAAAGCAGTAAACAACCTTTTTATCCAGTACCACATATTAAACATAGTTATCCATTCATTTGTTTTTTATAACTCATATTGTATTGTATTGTGGGTGTGTTTCATCTGACAGGAAGTTGACAGGACTGTTGTGTTTCTGCTTCAACGTGAAACTCACTCAACACTTGTTTAGCTATGACTCCTGCACCTGCATCTACAGCTGCAACTTCTGCAACGATGTTTTACAGTTACAGGTAAGGCAACATTTATTAGGGCTTAGTGTACTAAAGAGTGCAAGCACACCAGGGCTGAACCTATTGTTAGCTTGTTATGAAACAGACTGAAATTAATTCTAATTACTCTATATGAGCAACAAAAGCAAACCAGACCATCAGCTACATGATTGATTATTTCTATATAGTTATATTGTATTTAATGCCTGAAACTGCGGGCGGGGGTAGGTGTCAGATGCAGCAACTGCCTGCTGCCTTTGTTTACATTTTCCAGGGCAAAAATACACATACGTATGACTGTTAAAGAAAGCAGGATGAGATTTTTCACTTAAGCATGTACAGGACAAAATCAGCAAATAGATAAGAGGTACGGCTTTGTCCACAGGGGGCGCTAAAATCAACACAAACATAAAGTTCCTCACAGGAGCTTTAAAATGAGTTTTCACAGAGTCTATAAATATTTAGTTGTTTTTTGTCAATTCACTAACAGATTTATTGTTTTAGCTCTAAAGTGCACACATCTGGGTTGAAATGAAATGTGTGACTTCAAAATTCATAGATCTGTGATTTTATTAATACCTTACTGCAGCATGGAGAGTGGCCCCCCTGGGCAGAGGTGTGGACAGATGGGCCTTCTCTGTTTTGAGAGTCATGTATTTTGAAACTCATATAATCCATTTATGTTTGTATGTTCATGTCGTGTAGTTATTTAGTTATTTTCAGCCATGCGCTCAGAAACTGTCACAAGAACAAACATAAAGGGTTTACACTCAGGTTTGTGACAGCATCTGATCTCAGCTTGTGTTTGTTTCTCATGACTTCCTCATTTGACTTGATTCAATATGCTGTCTGACAAATTCCAATAATGTAACGTGAATATTGTTAGTTCAAAATGTCACAATCAAACTGTAATGAAGCAGAGGCACCTCACACATTTCACATCCAGCAGTGAAAGACATCAACTCTCATTTAGTCGTTCCTTCAGGGCCTGCTGCTGATGGATAAATGATCTCTATCTCGCGCTCATTTGGTCTCAAACAATCACAGTATTAAAGTGATTACATAATACTGTGATAAATGTTCTCTAATGAGACAATGCTTTTTTGATGACGGCTGGTGGACGTTATAATATTGTAGTCAAAATGTTCCTTGTGAAACCCGAGCAGTCTGGTGAACTCCAGTTGTTCTACACTTAGTACTGAAATAACTCCGGGGCTGTGACAAGATAAGCTGCACAGCAATGTCACACTGCCTTTGGACTGGAAATATAAATAAAGGAGGTCACACAAGGAGCTATGATGCAATCATTTGTAAATAGTTATTTGTTTGCAAGGCTTTGCAACAAAGAAAAGCTCTTAAAGCATCCACACAGGCAGGAGTTCATGTGAATATAAGTGTGTTAATATGGGCCAATGTTTGGAACTGAAGACCCCCTATAGTGACAGAATATATCTCTGACATTACAATGATTTACGGCCTCATTGGCTGCTGTTTGGCTCACAAACAGTCACTTCAAGACTAAACAATGTGCCCTCTCTTGCATCCATCCTGTGTTGCTGTAGTTAATCCTCATTTGTTTTGGTCTCAAAGCCGACCATAACAGTAGGTTCTGTAAATATCAGCTCATGCACTAACTCTTGCCCAGCACTGAAAAAATGTTCTAAGTCTTGTGGTTTGGTTTCATGATTTATAATTATCCTTTTGATGATGACAGGTTATAAAAATAAAGATAACCAGTAGCATCACCAGCCATCAACAGCCTGCAGTGTCTTTGTAGTCTAAAAAGGACAGTGATGAAGCAGCAGCAGTGTCACACTCAGCTGATGACTTGACGAGTGCCTGGAGGACCCTCTTCTTCCAAACACACTTGAGGCTCAGTGGTAAAAAAAAAAAAGAATCAGTGAATGATTATTTTGACAAAAACACTGTTTATGTGTAGATGGACGACGTGTCTCCATCTGCTGTCATTGTACAAAAGTGAGGACAAAATTTTTTTTTTTTGCTATGGTCATTTATAGTCAGCATGTGTATTTGTATTTTTATCTGTGTGTATATGAGTGTGTTTATTGGCAAGTATATGTATTTGCAGTATATACACATACACAATTTTATAATTTTTAATATCTATATATCTATATATATATTACTTTACTTTATGTGTTTAATTATTTATTTTCTTATTTGGCCAGTGAGGATAATGATGGGGTAGATGTGAGGGGGGATTTAAAGTCTTAACTGTACTACATGAGTAAAAATCAAATAAAAATAACTTTAAAAGAGAAAGTGATGATAAAATAACCCCTAAGTGGGCGCTGCTATCCTGCCCATTTGGAGCCAGAGTCTGCGCAGTAGAGATCGGCTGGTGGAGCTGCAGTATTGATGAGTCACTCCTGCTGCTAACCAAAACACATATTTAACTGCAAAGCAGAACAGCTTCTTGTGTTGGTCTGAAGCAGATGTTCATGTATATGTAAACTTCAATGACTGTAGTGATTGTTTTAGTTACGTCTCCTCTCACCGTTCCTCCTCCGCTAATCCAGAACAGATCGGCTGCAGGAGCCGTATTTGTCAACAGAGCTGTCAATCATCCTTTTTAGAGCATCAGAGAACTAATTAAAAATAAACTTGTCAGAAAAATGAACACTTGGACATAAATCAGCATGATAAGAACAAACTATAATGACAGAAACCATGTTTGAGAAAAATTTATTTGGCGTATATGTTGATTTTATGGTTTGACTCATGTCCCATCTGTTCACATGGAGGAGGCGGGCTTTATGACCTGTACTGCATACTGCATATGAATGAGACTGTCTGTAAATGCATGCTGAATAGAAAAGGTAAAAAAATATGACATTATTAACCCCGTAGTCCTGCACGGTAAAAGTAGCATAAAACTTTTTGCTCGTTAAATAAATGTTTTCCTTTTTTAAGATGAGGAATTTTTGAAGTCACGAAACTGTCTTCGTCTTCACAGTCTGAAGTTGCATTTGGTGAGTCATGCTGGAAATACCCAAAGTCACTGATAAACATTTAGTCAGGCTGTGCAGAGATTACACAGTCTCTGTGCTTTCTTTAGAAGAAACAGAGAGAGGAAAACTTTAATGACATAATACTCAGGCACTGAGTTTATGAGCCGCCGAGCAGAGAATGTGACTGTGTGCCGTCTTCAAGGATGGAGGTGTTTAATGGAACTTAGCTGATCTAGACTTCTATTGAAACTCAGAGAAACAGAGAAATGCACAAGCGCCTAGGGACAAACTGCGAACAATGGATAATCGACTAATGTTCAGACTCAGCTCACAGTTACATGTGTGAATAATGACCTTCGAACTTGCACTGAATCATTAGTATCACTCAGACAAACACCGTGTATCTCAAACCTTCACTCTCACAGATTTATAACTTCCGTTTGCTCAGAGCACATATGTTTCATTTGTTTACACTGGACCAGAAAACCTCTAATGGCTGCACTTTAAACCCTACAGCTGATCTGTGTGTGTGCGTGTGTGTGTGTGTGTGTGTGTGTGTGTGTGTGTGTGTGTTTGTGTTGGGGTCTGTGCGTGGGTTTAAAGAAGAAAGAATGTTACCAAGAGAATCGATTAAGTGAAACACCAGAGGCAGAACTTTCTTCACAGTTTTGAACCATCGTCACAGAACTGACGTCAGAGAAACAGAGACACAGAATTCAGCGTGGAAATAAAACTGCACAAATGTCTGAACTGGCCAAATCAACAGCTTGTATTGAAACTGTAGAGGTGGTTTATCCATGCAACTTAATAAACATGGGGTCATGCATGAGAAGAGCAGAAAACACTAGAGAACACACTAAAGTTAGCATATGATACGTTTCATTGGTTTGTTATATCACCACTGCAAAGCCCCCAAAGAACAACAGGGACATGTCTCCTACATGCTACACATCTTGCTTTGGCCTTTAGCTTCTATGATGAACATAAATGCTAACCCAACAACAGTATAACACGGCGACTCTGTAGCCGCATTAATACTGTGAGGATGTTATACCTCATAGCATAGTTTTGAGCTAATGCTAATGACGCGTTTTCCATCAGCCAGCAGTGGTTGGTCTGCCAGAGAGGGTAGGCAGAGCTAAGCAGCTGCTTTTCCGGTCTCTGCAAGTGTTGCGAGTAAACAGTAATCTACTATGGCTGAACAAACAAAGAAAAGATGGATGACTACAGATACAACTTCAACAATAAGTGAAAATCCAAAGAAAAAGAAACAAACTCGACGCTCAGATGAAGACAAACAGTCTAAAGAGGAAAGCGACCGTCAGCGAGGAAAATCAAGAGTTACAACCGGAGCCAACTGTGGACGTCACACATGCAACACTGTCTGGATATCTGGGAAGTGTGCTCCCGCAATTACCGCTTATCGCCATAGGTGCCGCCATTGTAGTTAATCCTATGGATAGGTCAGACAGAATGCAGTGTATGGATGAGTGTAGTGATGAATGCAAACACAACACAGAAGCAACCAAAGCAGCTGGTGGAGAGAGGATGGACAGATGTTAGAGTGGACCAATTAACTCTGGGAGTCAACCAAACCAATAGCAGGCAGAGAGGACAGGATGTCACATATGACTTGTATTTCAGCAAATGCTTCATTTTAGTGTCACAAGTGTTGATCAGGGTTTTGTAATGTAAGGTTGGGTCCTGGACTGTTTTTAGATTTTAAATTGGGCTGCAGCATTCATACGTTTGGGAGCGACTGCTAGAGAGTATATCAATGCTAATAAACATATTATTGCAATCTTTACAATAGTTTTTAAAGACATGTTGCACATATGACAACTTCATGGTTATGGTTAGCTTTGTAGATGTTGAGATACATGTTTCACAGAGTAGGTGGAAACTTTGACCTGCAGGTTGTGCTAGAGGAAGTCAAGAGATCACCAAAAGAATTACTCGTGCATTCATGGAAACTTTGGATTTGGCACACTTCTCCTTCACCATGGCGTCTTAGCTATTGTTGAAGTTCTTTTCTCCAAATCTTTATCTGTTAGACAAACAGTGGCAGCTAAATGTCCACCTGTGTTTTACCTAACTAACTGAAATGATTCGTATTAGTCTAAAAGGCCTGGCAGCATTATATGTTGATCACACATGCAGAATTAACCCTCCCTTTCTGTCACAGTGTGAAGGATCACTGCTGAAGGACGTTGCCCCCTGCGGCCCATCATGTTTCACCTCTTGAGGACATGATCACACATCCCGACGCTGAAGTGGGCCTCCTCTCCGAGCTGCTGTTTGCCACTGTGTGCTCAAGAGTCTCTTGAATAAAGTCGGCTTTGAAGCACCGCAGCAGAAGAAGAAGAGGAGACCAGTGGAGACCAGAACTCACTTCTGTAAATCTGTTCATATTCTGCATCTTAATAACCTTTTGTTTTAATATGTTCTCTTCAGGATGTCCTCTTGGTTTGCTGTAACTACGATCAGCTTCAATGTTGAATTCTGCAGGATTCATGCTGCTCCATCTGATCTCCTTCCTCCACAGATGACACGACACAACCCATCTGCACGGATAATAACCTCTCTAGACACGCTGACGAGGACATGACAGGGGGAAAAAAAGTTTCCTCCTCCATCATCTCGTTCGTCTTCCTGCTCGTCTTTAATCTTCAGTCCTGGCTGACTCAACTCTGCACAATGTTCTCATTTCCCCCGAGGGAGCAGACACACCTGCTCGTCCTCCTCTGAGCAGCAAAAACCAATTCACAACCACCCAGTGCTGCAAGTATCCATCTGTCCCCTCTCTCCTTTTTAATCTCCATCATTCAGTTACAAAGTGTTGCTCTTCCTCGTCTGAGTTGTCTCTCTATCATGTCTCTCTCTCTACTTTTAAAAGTTCTAGTTTGGGATTCAGTTTATACAATCTCAATCTGGTTGCCATAAAAGCAATATACACCAAGTTGATATTTCAGATATCAACATGCAAAATATGAACCCATTTCCTTTGCATCATTCATATTAGTATCTGAACAGAAAGAGAGCGGTGGTGCCCTCAGGGTCTGACTGTATTCACTGAGATGCCCTGTAGCAAACACAGGATGGAGGAGAAGCCCAGACGAAAGATCTGCAGAGCTTCACACAGTCCAGGATGAGCACTTATGGGTTTGCTAAACCAACATTTGGATGCTTTTCTTAATCTTTCGATGCTTGATTGCCTTCTCTTCCAGGCTCAGAGTTGGCCGGGGTTTGTGTTTACACCAGCTGTCGGCTCTGTTCTCTGAGACACACTGCCTCCCTGTGGGAGAAAGATGTAACTGGAAGAGCTAGACTGTTAAAAAAATACAGGATTAGGTTTGTGAATGGAGACGTTTCATCACACACAACGGCAGAGGCAGATACTAAAATTGATGGAAAAGGAAATTAAGGTTAGGTGTGAAACCACCTTCGTTTGGTTATCTAGTTAGTGTAAAGAGTGATGGTAAGAACACATACATTGTACTTGTATTGTAGCTGGTGCAGACACTTGAGGCAGATACATAAATATAGGTCAGTGGTTCCCTGCTTGAGGGTAAGGCCACTGCTACGAATGGTCACTGAATACATCTGCAGGGTTTTGAGATGATTAATGGACGGAAATTATTTTTCATGTCTTATTTGACTGTTTGAACAGTAATTGAAATGAAATAATGTAAAATGTTTAGAGGAGAAATATCTCTGAAACGTCAAAACTAAAAAGAAATTGGTGACATTTTTACAGCAGTTTTATATTTGATTGGATCTGCATTCTGCATTCTGATTAAGGCTTGAAGAAAATCTGTGTACAGCAGATGTTACAGGTGGACAGAAAGTAAATATTTTCCAGTGTTTACAGCCTCATTTACAGCTTCACAAGTCAAACAGCACCCGTTGTGTGTTTCAGCATTGTCAACTGATGGTTCAGGGGGGAAAAGCACATAATTTGCACATTGTGTAGGTGACGGAGAGCGACAGCTAAAGGGCTCCATGGAGCACTGAGGATCTATTTTTGAGTTGTTTGTTTTGCCACCAGAACTGGCTGTTATCAATAATTATAATTATTATTAGGTCTGGTGCAACCTTTTCCTACAGGCACAGATCAACAGGCATATGTATCAAGGAGCATTGTGCCCCAACATTTTTCCCCTGCTAATTATCGTTAACGTGTCTGGAAGCTGTGCAATGGTCAGAGCATATAAGTTGACTATAGCTTAGAGGGGAGGGGGTTACCTTTCCCTCTGCTACTATGCTTTCATGAATGCAAGCTTTAACAGGGAGCCAGTGGTAATGAAGAAGTAGAGTAGTGTGACAAAGTTATTCTAGGCCCATCCAATCACAGCAGATGGTTGTTCACCATGAGGCTGGTTCTGCTCGAGGACTGTTAAAGGAAGTGCTTGCTCATTTGTGAATTAATGTTGGGTCTCTGTAAATAATGGATCAAAGAGTTTAGTCAGGACCAGCTATTCACAAATTTAAGAATGCCGCAGCCCACCCTAAGATCTTTACTCTGTGACAAACACTTGAGGCTAAGATGAAGTATTTCACAATATTTATATTTCATAAACCACAATATGATTAAGTAAAGGTGGGCCTATATAGCAATGCATTGCAAATAAAATCCATTCACATAACAATTTATGAGAAAACAAAAGAAGTGCAAATAGTTAATTGTAAAATACAAATTAAAAACATTTTTTAATTGTAAATTGTGGCGCATCCACAGTACCTTCTAAGCCCACTAGGGGGCAATGACACAGACTTCACTTGACTACATCACTGGTCTGTATTTAAAGGGTCACGAGACAATTCTTGTTGTGATTTAGGGCTATATGAATAAAAATGGATTGATTGAATGTTTAAAATGACCTTGCAGTGGGATCGCTATTTACCCTTTTGTGATATAATTACAAAACCATTATTGTTTATGTGATTCTGATTTCCAGCAGGGCTGCACGGTGGTGCACTGGTTAGACCTGTCACCTCACAGCCAATCTCGGATCCCATCGGCTATAGTCTGAGACGATATAGCCTCTGGGACACCTGTGAACGTGCTGGGCGGTAAGCGATAAACAACTTCCCATCAAGACTTTCTTTTCTGCGTGCTGCATTGTTACAGAAAAAGAAGCCATTTTTCTTGTGATTTACTTGTTATCAACGGGTCTTACCTTCGCCGAAATGTCAACATCATGATGCAGATTTGTAAAAAGTCAAAATGAAGCTTTGTCAGGTCTGTCCTCAATAGGAGAAGAAAACTTTTAAAATGCTCGTTTGTTGAACGGAGGTCTGATCGATCTGATGCATTCGATGAAGTCGGGAAATCTGAATGCTGGAAGGCAGTCTTGACAAATGACTCAAGTTAAATTTTAGATCCAGAACAGATTGTTAGTTGAACTTGCTGCAGATGTCTATAGAGATTAATAAGAAGCTAAATCGTTGTCATGGTGATGGGAGCCGGGAGGTCATTATGGTGGATTACGTTCAGCCTGCTTTTGCTTTCCACATGGACTGTGGTCAATATTACTCGGTCTACAAGCGTAGTACAACCAGAACACTTGCCTTCCTATAGTTAGAAGGACTTTGTATGTTCTCCTTCTGCATGCGTGGGCTTCCTCCCACAGTCCAAAGACATGGTGATCAGTCCAGGGTATACCCCGCCTCTCGCCCAGTGACAGCTGGGATAGACTCCAGCCACCCGTGACCCTGAACAGCAGTATAGATAATGGATGGATAGATAATTCCCACCGTTACACCAAGCCTTATTACAATTAGTGAGTTATCAGCTTTGAAAACTTGTTCTCTGACCCCTACAGAAAAGGATGTATGATCATACTTGATCCAGAGAGATAAACTCAGCAGAACTTTCACATGCTGTCAAAGTTGGACGATGCTCCTGGGCTGAAGAACTCAAACAGTCGGTGTTCATGTATTTGTTTTTATTGTCATCCAGCCTGTTCTGTAGAATCGAACACTTCAGTCTTTCTTTACACAAAATAAACAACTGAGTTCCCTGTTTTGTTTGTTTTGTTGTTCTACTGTTACAGTTTATCTCTAAAATAAGAAAACGTTAGCATGACTACATGTTGCATACATTTACAATGTCAGAATATTTTCCCTCTCTGATGTCAACACAAACAGATGAAGATAAATCAACATACTGTACACAGATATATGGCCATACAGCAGGATTACTGTAATAACTTACATTCAGATGATTCAGCTGACACACGGAAAAACAAGCGCACACACAAACACACACAAACTCCTCGTCGCCTCAGGCTTAGCACTTGTTGAATACTGTAAATTGATTGTTTTTTTCTCCCAGGTGTGCATTATAAATTAATAGACAGCATCAATGTACTGCAGGCTTGTAGACAGCTGACTCTGTAACCATTGTGTTAAATGGAAATGAAACATCAGTTTAAAATATAAATACAATCTCAAAAAGTCCTTCAGTCAAACACACACGATGGACATTCAGATATATGCGTGCTTCTAACAATCCAGGTATTTAATAAATACATATTTAGTGACTATTTATATCCCACTCAATAACATCACTAGTTTAACTCCTTAATCATTAAGGATTCAACAGATCACTGCCAGCAGCAGAGACAACCATCAGTGGCCCAGTCCTCGTCCCAGGACTCTGTAAGGGATCTCAATGTTGTATGGTGAAGTCACTTCTCTCAAGCAAAGGTGTTACTTTCTCTCTCTTAAATACAGCCAAAGAAGATTTAAGGAACAAGATGTCAGCTGAATGCTCCCTGGAGTGGACACTGGAACTGGGTCAGTGATACAGCAAACTCCCCTACAGAAACAAACTGTGCTCAAAGCTGTCTCCTGCTCTAAAAACCCACATTTGGATATTTCAAGTCACTCCTTTTAAAGATACATTCACAAACATACAACTCCTAATATTGCTTTTTTAACCCACATTAAATAAAGTACTTGGAGTCAACATGTATGCATGTGATCCAGGTTTAATTCTGTGCTGTGGTCCCACCTACTTTTTATTTGGGTGTTACTTTGGTTTGAGTGAAAGTCTGGGGGTTCAGCAGGGCCTGTGGGAGACTTGATTTTACCCCTACTACCTGGTCATGCTTCAATCCTGACTAATGTTACAGTAATAATCTCGAAGATTTTCATTTAAATAAATGTCTGTTAAGTCACTAACTATCACCGAATGAGGTAACACAATGATGATTGAGCCTTTGGCCCACTGATGAAAACTAATTTGACGGAGTTACGACCAGAGCCAACCGTGGACGTCACACATGCGACACTGTCTGGATATCTGGGAAGTGTTCTCCCACAACTACCGTTTATCACCAAAGGTGCTGCCAAAGAGAACGAAACTGAGATCTTCGAGATTACCACTTTAACTAACCTGCTCTATGCACACAGTATGGAAAGAATGGAGTTGCTCCAAAATGAGAACCAAACATGTTTGCAGCTCTGCCTCTCATCTCCTGTAGTCACAGTGCTTTAACAGATGTCTGAATATCTGGACCTGGTTTGGATTACTCTCCCTGTGCTACATGTCCCTGTGGATAAAAATGAAAGCGATGCTTCACCCAAACTCAAAGACACATCAGCAGGACACTTATCTATCTACCCCCTCTACTGTATTAAAAATAATAAAGTAATAACATATTAAACAAATGCAAAAACATACCCAGTGAGACACAGTATGTTAGCTGTTTTTAGGCACATAAGTACAGTAAGTCACAGCAGGATGACACATTAAAGCCACAATCTGGATTATTTTTGAAAATATAGATTCCATACATACACAGACTCAGGGTTAAAAATGGTAGATAATAATCTCTAATGCCAACACGATAACTCCCATTTAACTCCAGTGCATACAATACAAACACACATTTTAAAGGCTTAAAATTACCACACAGGCCCGAATATAAGATGATCATTTTTCCCTCCAGGATAGGAAGGTATGTTGGATTGTGATCTCACATTAAAAAAACAAAACGCTAAAATAAAAAAATATATTTAATAGGCATCAGGATTAACCACTTTTTGGGTTGATTTTTTAAATCGTTCAGCTCAATACAAAGGCTCTGGTGTTAGCGTAGCTCTGTTTAGGACTGTAAGCCATTACTACTTCCTGTTTGGTTTCAACACAAGTCTCAACGTGTCAGCTCCTACCATAGACTGTGACACAAAAAATAGTCCCTTTGTGCACACAAAATAAAAGACAAACAATAAACAGATGCTCTTGTTGCAGTATTATGATAGAAACAAGCAACGTTAAGGCTTCAAACAACCGATGACACAGCTCTTTCTACTGTAGTAAGTGGGTACCTGTGTTGTCCCGGAGAATAAATGCTGCATTTCTTCATAAATAATTTGAGGGGGGGGGGAAAAACATCTTAAATTCGGGCCACTACAGTATATTTAAAATTCATGTGTAGCCTTTTTCCATTAGTGCACTCACTCAGGTTGAAAAAGGAAAATGAGAGTAAAAAGAGGGTTTGGGGAAAGCTCTTCAGCACTTTCACCAGATTGGGCTTTTTAGTATGACACTAAATATATGACACAGTATATTGCGTTTACAACTTGTACAATATACAATAAGAACGGACACTGAGGAAGGCAACATACTCTGTTATCATGAGTCTGGTCTGACAGTATAACACAGTGTAACAGTGTCGGCCATTAACGGTTCATTCAGGTTATGTTGACCAGACTGATAAAGGACTGTTTAGTAGAGTCTGTGTAGCTGTTCAGTGTGATTTGGTTTTTGATGTATGTGTGATCATGTTGTGTGTGTGTTTGTTACAGTGAAATGTGGGTCAACACACTGACAATCCCCCGTTATGTCCCAGGTTCCTCGTCACTCTGAAGGTCACTGCTTGTTGAATGCCACAGTCTGCTGTTTGGCCGGGTGTGTCTCTGTATGATCGTGTGTGGTGTGACAGTTTCCAGTGCGTGTAGAGTCTGTGGTATGTGTATGGCCTTTTTAACAAGAGTGTTATTCGTTTCTATTTTGCTCGTTTCCTGTGTGTGTTGTGTATTTTGGGCTTGCATCGTATGTGGTATGAGTATTTCTGTGCTGGGAGGACCTCCTGGGTCTTTCATAGCCATGCTGGCCCCAACCATGGCAGGGTAGCTTCTATTCCTCCTCAGCCCGGCATTCAAACCTGGAAGCCCCCCGCCCAGCGCGCTGCTCCCCAGACCATTAGAGCCAAAAGGGGCTAAGAGTGAAGTCCCAGATGTACCAGAAGCAGCATAAGGGGGGCGTGTGCGGAAACTTTTTAGTTTGTCCACAAGCCGCAGATTCAGCGCGTCATTTTCACTTTCATCGTCTGTTTGCTCCCTCTCTGCCTCCCCCAGCACCTCCCTCAGGATGGTACGAGCCGGCTTAGAGGCGAGGAAGGTTTCATAAAACGGCGGTTCATCGTTGGAGGGGCTGAACTGAAAAACTGGCCGGGTGGAGGTAGAGCAGGCGGATTTGGAACGAGGGGAGTTGGGCGGGGTTGAGGGCTCCAGGAGGAGGAGGGTGTCAGGGCGATTCCCAAATCGTCTGAATTCAGTCTCCTCTGGTGTGTCGCTGCTCCTCCGCGCTGACGCTCCTCCTCCCACGGGTGTTGAAGCTCCACTGGCGTCCAACCCTCGGTCCCAGCTGCGAGGGTCATACACTGAGGCAGATATCCCGTGCTCCAGCAGGAGGCGCACCAGGCCCAGAGACGTGCTGGTGGTCTTGGTGGAGTCCCTCAGGTTGGTGGAGGACTCGGCTAGAGAGAGGGAGAGGGAGAGGCGGCGGGGGGTGCAGCAGGGGGTGTAGGAAGGTGTAGGCGGGGCAGAGAAGGGTATAGGAGAGGGTACTGGGGTAGGGTTGCCAGAACAAAGACTGCTTTGGCAAGAGGTGAGAGCTGAGCTGTAGATGGAGGAGTGAGGGGAGAAAAAGGGGAGGAGAGGGGGATGAAGGAGGATACATGGAATGGAGAAAGAGAGGAGGAGGAGGGGGCAGTGGGAAAGCACAGAGCATGAGGAGCAGTATGGGTGCAGGGACAGGATGAGAGGACAAGAGTTATAAGTCTTTGACTTGGCTTTTAGTGATAATTAAGAAAACCTTGAACAAAGCTACACAACTTATTATTTGTTACTGAAAACCTCAACACAACTCAGCATGTTTAAACAGTCAGTTACATCAAGGTTTACAGACACATTAACCACACAGTTATTAATTAGAGCCTGGGTATATGTATTTACACTGGGAGAAAAAAAGGGAGGGATTTACTAGTCTTCAATTAACAAATTCAAAGCTGACTCAGGTGTCATCACATGACCTCCCTCTGGTTCTTTGGTCATGTGTGCAAGGTGGCCATAACTAAGGAGGATTTCATAACCCCTCTCTTGACTCAAATAGACCTTTGGCATCACATAAATGATCTCCTCTAAAGATGTTCAGGATCAGGATCGACCTCCAATACTGCCAAAAGTGCAGTATCAGGTATTGGCTAGTTAGCAAGTCAATGCACTGAGCTGATACCTTATTTTATTAGCAGTGCTAGCATGAGAGTGTAATGTCGGTCTAAGCTAGTAAAATGTCAGCAATCAGTGTTTTTCCACCAATCATATGATTTTTAAATCCTGCTGGTATTGAAGGGATTATAGTCTGTATCTGTGGTTACTGAAGACTATGTATGGGAATCAGTAACGGGAACACAAGGCCAGCTTAATGGGTAACAGAAGGTTCTTTAAAGACCAGCTCCAGTCATGTTTTAAGACATATAAAATGCTCTGCTTGAAATAATAAATTGTGTCTGATATTTTCTGCGTTTCTACCTACGTTTAATTACCTTGTAAAAATCCTCCCAATGCATCTCCTTCTTCTCCCTCATTAAAAATTCCCCAATCTGCACAGGCCCCGCCCACCATGCTGATTTACAATTGCCCCCCTCTGTCATGCAAAACAAAACACGTTTAATGGCAACTTGTTGAAACTTAGCTAGCTTGAAATGTAGTAATTAGTAGTAGTAAGGTTAATGTTAGTAGTCAGTAGTGAGTTTGCGGTGACGGTAACAGCTGGCTCGCGCATCGCCATAGTGGTTGTCATAGGTTACAAATAATATATGCATAGCGTCACCCCGTCCATTAACGTGATCGGCTCCTTAGGTTTGTGACGTCTCAAACCTGCCAATGTGAAAACGTGTTGTTCAGCCTGTCCTTGGTACACTGCAGTTTAAAAGCAGACAGGCCCAGCCATGGAGCTGACTGCTGATGTGGAGATGTTTACAAGGTTAAACACTTAATTGTCACTGGAGGGGGTCTTTAAGGATTGAATGGTTTATTGTAGATGCTGAATCACTGGCGTCTAACAGCAAAAGTGGGGCTGAGTTTAGACCGTGGTTACAAAAATCCCATCAGTATACTGTAGGAAAATAAATCACCTGACTGAAGAACAGGATTAAGGTCATGTGATGACACCTGGGCTGGTTCCTCTTTCTGAATGACAGTGCTAGAAATAAGGGACGTGGACCTTTGTTCTTATGTATTATTATATGTCCAACTTCCACGTTCAGATCCTGACTGTTATATTGATCAGTGATTGGAGTCACAGCGTCATTTCAGAAGCTCCATTGTTAGTTGACAGGGAACATTAGAAACAAACAACATGTAGGTGCACACTGCTGTGATCTGTAGATTGTTATGATGTTATCTTGTTTACACACACCCACAGTCTGTAGGAATGCACTCGCATGCATTGCCTCACCCATGTGCACCCCACTGGGTGCACTCAATGGGTCTGCTCTACTCCGGCCATGACAACCATATGATACAACTCCACTTCCTCTTCCTCATCACATGACCTGCCAGGGCCAATCAGACAGCAGGGACAGAGTATGGAGTCAGACAGAGGGGAATTTGCTTCTTGACTGAGATTTTGTTGACTTTCAGTAAAGGTTGCCATCATGTGTTCCTAATAGTGCACTAAACTATATTTTACACACCAAGGACAAATAAACTTACAAATACTGCAACAGTCGGCTAGTCGGAATAAAAAGTATGCAGGTAAGTTGATGTTTACCTTGGGGACACAGAGGTCAGCTGATCAGAGGGGTGGAGAATCCTGCAGGTGGTGAAGGTGTATGTGGAGCTAGTATGGGACATACACTTCCCCGGGAAATTAACTGGAGACGAGAAGGAATGGGAAAAGAGAGCAGAGGAGGAGGCTGTAAGTAATGAGACAAAAGGCACCAAGCAGAACTACAAAAACACTGTATACAACAAAGTGGAGAAAAAATAGGCCATGATCAAAGTATCAGCCCCAAGCAGAAGCACCAGCATACATGAGTGAGATACTGAAGAGATGATGGGTGTTTAACAGCTTCTCAGGAGAATTTAGTGGCTTATAATGACCATAAAAAAGATAACGAGACATCTACGCTCTGAAAGTACCTGAAACAGGGTGGACCTGGTAAGCCCAGGGAAGAGATCATTTCATCACATTCACTTCTAGTTTTCTGAGCATCCATAAAGTCACTTGATTCAGCTTCATATGTTTTGGTCATTGTTTAAGGATTAGTTTACATTTTTAAAGTAATGTTCAGGTGCCCTGATGAACATAACAAAATGTTTGTCCTGGTACCGTCAGTCGTTCTGTTCATACTGGCCATTACAAAATCCCTTTTGTGCTTCCAACGCAAGTGACTGTGGGCAAAATATCAGAGATGTAGACTTGGTGACTTGGGTCGACTCGAGTCACTGTTTTTATGACTTGCGACTTTACTTGACAAAAAATAAATGAGTAGAGACTTGACTTGGACTTGAGGCATGATGACTCAGATGACTTGCATGTGTTCATACGTTTGAATGTTAGCTGTTAAATATAAAATGATAAAATTCAATGTTGTCAATTTTCTGTCTAACTATCAAGTATGTACGCAGCGCAAACTGGGAATCATGAGTGGACGACTCAAAAAGCTCCCCAGTATGTGATTGTCATGATTGGATGACTGGCTGTCAGTCAAACTCCTCGCTATGGCAACACGCAACATCAATGTTTTCACCAAAGAGAAGCCTCATCAATCGTACTTGTTACAACTCAATACAGTCTCAGAGCAGACCATCATCATGGCTGCGTCTGTGCCAAGATAATACAGATACAATTCATTGTCATTCTTTTTGACGAGGTTATATAAATTGGCCAATAATATCATTATTAGACAAGCTACTAACACCTTGTCTTTTCTCTTTATAAAGACCGGATACTACAGGTAAGAGTGCGAGATCTTGGAAAAAAAGTGACTTGCCTTGCCTGAACTAAGGACTTGACTTGACTTGATATAGCCTCTGACTTGACTTGACTTGACTTATAAAATGACTCAAGACTTACTTGGGACTTGAGCAAAGACGACTTGTTCCCAACATTGCAAAATATACAGCCCTTCTGAGGGTTACGGCCAGTATTACTGTTTTAAAATACACTGACACACTGAACAATTGTCCTTTATTATTTCATTGTATATTGTGGGAAAGGGGAGGACAAATTATGGATCTGTTTTAGGGATGACTGAGTTGTATATAATCTTAAATGTAGAGGGTTTTTCCGGAATAAAATGCTCTAGTAAAAAATGCAGTTTCACAGTGTGTTTCTGATTTGACATCCAAAGTTTAGTTTAGTCAAGGGGGGACTGCACAATCCCATTCAGAAAATCTGCTTTTAGTCGGGCCGTCTTTTCCTTCAGAGCATCACATAAATGAAATTCAGGAACACAGTCAATAAGAGAGTCCCCATCGTATCATTCTTTTAAGTGTAATGTAATGCTTGTTAATAACCCAAAATGTCAACACTGACTGCTTGAACAGTTTGCATATCACCTATAGGATTCTATCCACTCATGTTGTTTAACATAGTCTGTATTGTATGCTTTCATCACAAACTAGTATATTTTTTAACTATTATGCCTATTGAATTGTTTATGTTGTTTTAGGATGCCAACAACATCAGGCAAAAGGGACTACCGATGAAAACTAGCCTCTTGGCTAACTCGTGCATTTTGTTTGAATGTTGATTAATCTACATTGTCCCTTTTCTTCAAATAAACCATTAATAACCATCCTGTGGATGACATGATGTTGGACAGCCTTTTGTCACAATTCTACTGTTAGTGTCTTAAAGAAGTCAAGTCAGGTTTTTTATGTGATAGTGTAACAGATTTATAATAAAATTGTTAAAGCTCCTGTGAGGAACTTTCAGTTTGTGTTGATTTTGGCGCCCCCTGTGGACAAAGCTTTACCTCTCATCTCTTTGCTAATTTTGTCCTGTACATGCTTAAGTGGTGGTTTTTAACAAAAAACCTCATCCTGCTTTCTTTAACAGTCATATGTATCACTCACTTTAAGGTGTTGCCCTGGAAAATGTAAACAAAGGCAGCGTGCAGCTACTAGCTTTGTCTGACACCTACCCCCCCGCCAGCAGTTTCTGGCATTAAAAATAACTATATAGAAATAATCAATCGTGTTGCTGATGGTCTGGTTTGCTTTTGTAGGTCATATAGAGACATCAGAATTAATGTCAGTCCGTTTCATAACCAGTGAAAAACTCCTCACAGGAGCTTTAAGGATGTTTTTAAATTCAGATTGTCTTTGTTGTACGAAGAATGTTTTCTTCATATATGATTTAATTTGTGTTGATGTCTTTCAGGATTTCAGGACTTAACCGTTTAGTTTCATGTTATATGTTTTGTCTTTCCAAAGCTTGACACCATGTTGGTGATAATTGTTTTCATAGTAACATGTTATCACTTGTATCACTTGTCTGCAAACCATAAATAAATCATATCATGTGTTTCTGAAGGTGACCTTCAGAACTCCAATATTAGCCCGGCGTGGGTGTTATGTGTTCATGTGACTTGGACAGCTGCACTAATAACACCTGATCTACACGTACGTGCTCGCTCTTGGACCCGAGCCATGATATTTCTGCATCTACGTGTTTGTGAGGCACGTTCGTGTGTGTGTGTTGACTGCTAGACGTAGTTAAATAAATACCAACTGTGCCAAAATATTTGATGAATGAACTTTCTATGAATCAACCCAAAATAAGCAGAAGATGTTTTTTGCAGCAGGTCACCATTGAGAGTCGAAGAGGAAAGGCATCGCTGAAGATCGAAACAGAGGTGTGATTGGATGAAATAAAGCAAAGTGTGGCAGCGAAAGAAAATGTGAACTGAGAAGGAAGATAATGAAGATGTAAACGAATGAACAAATAAAATAGTACTCTGTTTTGATGGGGTTCGATGGCTGCAAACACAGGGGCTGCCGGTGGGATGGGTGGGTGTGCAGGTGTGTGCAGGGAGGGACGTCACATTGGGGCTGCTACATGTCCATTGAATGCCTTTCCTAATCCCTCCCCTCCCCATCACCCCCCTCCCTTTTATCCCCATGCTCCAGGGTTATAAGGGAGGGTGGATGCAGTGCAGTGACCTCAGCTAAGTGCTCCCTCACCAGGCAAGTGGTCCACTGTGGCGGGCTGTAAGGCCTGGAGCTCCTTGAAGTCCACGTGCCCGTTCATCTCCGAAGAGGGGAGAGAAGACGAGGAAGTGTTGGAGAAGGAAAGGGCCAAGTTCGCAACATCTCCATCTTTGACTTGAACCGCGTCTCTCGTCCTGGGCGTTTCTCCTTGCAATGTTTCCGACTGGATGTTGTCGCCAAAGTCTCCGTTTTTGTTGCAGCGGGCAAAGGGAGTAGAGGTAGAGCGAGGCAGATCCATGGGAGTAGAGTTGCCCCCTGACAAGCCGGTAAATGAGTCACATGACACTTCGTCCTCCTCTGGTTGGTCCAGCTGCCAGTTGTCTTCCTGTTCATGCTCGTGCCCTAAGCTGCGGAAGCCCTTTGTGACCACACCGGGCCGATGATCCAGAAGGGCACCCATGTGAGGTTGAGCCAACTGCTGCCATGCATGGAGAGTCGCAGAGCCTGGGGGAAATCAGAAACACTCATGTTATCTAAATCAGATATTCAGCTGCTCTCTGCAACAGATGCATCTCATTACCTCATATATTGCGCCAAGAACTGTCGTAACATCTTTTTTTTTTTTACCCTATTTATTCCATCATATATATCAGGTAGTAAATTTGGAAAATGGCACATTAATGCTCTTAAAATGCCTTTACACTGTGACTTAAAGGGCCAGAGTCGACTAGAATTACACAAGCTGTTGAATGAGATCAATGAAACTTTCAATGTTACGACAAATAACATGCTTTAACTTTGGTGCTTCAACACTGTAATTTTAGGATAAATTACATTTATACATACATATTTTCAGGTACAGTGTTTTTGCTCAACGGGCCTGTCACAGAGTTTGATGAGGGGAGACCACAGGCACACGGCCAGGTTCACTCCCAGGTTTGCTTGAATGAACTTAATACTGCTGTCCGACCCCATATCACATCCGCCTGACAGGATGATGTCTCAGCTCACTGCGATAAGCTTTACCTTTTATGACAGTATCAAATGCTGCATCCTATAACGTATGTAGACGTTATATCTGTTCAGTGAATGTCGATCTATATATAAATGTGTAGAAATGGATCAGAATCAGACGTCACACTGTATAAACAAATACATTAACAGGCAAGCAGACAGTATAGACACATGCATGCGCACACACACCTGAGACTCAGTCATGCACATAAGCTGCACATGGACTCACACCGACAGGACAGACAGGCAGACATATTCTTACAGTACTTTTTTCATGCGGCTCATACAGACTGTCACACACACTGCAGCGACAGTGAAGAACACGCTGCCTCAGAAGGCAATGTCTCTTTGTTTATTAAATGTCCCTGCACCTTGTGACTTGTGTGATTTCAAGTCCAAAGAATGGTTGTTTCCTCATGACAAATTAAAAGGCCCTTTTTTTAAAGATGTCAGTACTCATGAGCCAAACACAAAAAGAATGAGAGGAAAGGGAAGGTGAGAAAAATTAGTGAGATTTTATTCAGGAAATCATCAACAAAGGAAACAGACAAGTTGAACAGAAAAGGAAGGAAAGTTCACAGACAAGACGAAACTTAAATGAAAAAGGGGGACAAAAGAGTAGTGGGATGGACGGGCACGAATGTAGAACAGAAAACTGTGAGGTGGTTTCTTTACACTGAAGTCTCAGACAGTACACAAACTGTTAAGGTTACTTCAGGAGTTACTACTGAAGGCAGAACAATTATTATGCATGATTTAATGAGAAAATAAGGAATAACATAAAAATCTGAGAGAGATTCTAAATCATTCCTCACATCTTACACAGCCATCATTAGACTTGAAATTAAACTTATTAGCTTTTTGGTCTATATTCATGTTTTTGTCCAACCTTCCCTTTCCTCTCACGGCAGTATTTGGCTTTACAATGTAATCTGTCAGGTGTTACAGTGCAAGTGTTGTAACTGAGTTTGAACACCAGGGGGTGCCACAAAACGGGAAATACCTCTAACAACATCATTCATGTTATGAAGCCCTTAACAGGTGGACATAGTTCTTTAAAATGTAACGCTTTAGAGGCGAAATAAAACAATTTAAGGACATTTGAGGAAACACTTTTTAGGGTTAAGGCTGCTGCCTTTGCCAACCCAACAATGTTTGCATTTCATTTGCCTTTTATCTGTAACTGCATCCCTGTGAGGCAGAGAATATATTAACAATTCAACACGACATGAAAATAAATAAAAACAGGAAAATAAAGATCCTCTAGTTAAAAAAAACAAGACATAAGAAATTGTTTTGCCAGTTTCAAGTACCACACCCTGACTCGCTCACTGCAAAATGCTGCTTAAAGTGCTCACTCTTTGATAGATATGTGATAAATGCAGCATTCTCATAAACTACAGCTAACATTAAGGCACTTCATGATAAATAGTATATCCCTTTATGGTGTGGGGAACATTCTCACACCTTTTAAAAAACATATAATGCACAAAATATGTGATGTGTTAATGGCCTTCTTCACACCATATATACTTTGACTGTGTGTCTGCTATTCTAGATTTCAAACCAGCAGCGTGGCTGTGTGTGTCTGAAGTAAAAGGAGTGCTGCAGATTTAAACTGCCCTCCTGCTGCTCCAACACCTCCAGCAGGCCTGTGACTAAAGCCAGCGGAGCTCTGAGGTGCGGCTGAGATCCCTGCAGGCTGCTCAGCCCCGAAAAACTGGAGCTCCTCTGCAACATCTTACGATCCCCCGAGGCACTGACAAAGATTTTTGGCGGACTGTGGTTATGAAAAATCAGATATTGATTCTGCTGCCAGTTGTGGAGGGCTTGTTTTTGGAACTGTGGCTGTGTCTGACTAACCTGAGGATGTCTTTGTGGATTCATACTATCAGAGTTTTGTGCCAGGCTATGGTTATGACTCTGTCGAGGTTTCTGAAAGTCTGCATTTTCACTGTGAAAGACTTTCTGATTTTGACTCTCTTTTTCTTTATGTGGAGAATTAGAGGACCTCTGAGGGTTATAATCACCTTCTAGTGGTTTTACAATCTGCAGCTTCTCCGGCAGGTAGGACCTCGATGTGAAGGAGTATCCCGACCAGATGCTTCCCAAAGAGGGATGTGAGCACAGCGACAGCAGGCTCTCTGTCGGTGTCCCCGGACCTCCACTGCTCCCCTCCCCTCCTTTTTCATCCTCTTTGGCCAGATAAGCCAGCTTTCTCTCCCTCTCATCCTCGAAGAAGCGTTTTTCTGAGAGGTAGTTGTCGCGGCGGAGGGACAGACGCCGCAGTGCTGCCTCCAGGTCCCTGCTGCCCGGGGTGCCCGGGGTGCCGGGGGGACGCTTGTTAGAGTCCTCTGACCTGGGGAGGGGGGACATAGATGACATTGTTGGGTTTCAGTGAGAGTCTTTTGAAAGCTTTGTCTCTCAGTTGTGTTTGATAATAATATAAAGGCTTGGGCTAATTACTGGAACCTAAAGCTAGAATAGAGTTTGTTTCCAGGCTTCAAGCTGAGAAAAATGCTATCATTAACCATGGAAACACACTCAACAAACACCAAGGTTACCAATCAACATAGAAACAAATCTAAAGAACTGACAGTCTAAATAGCTTCCCCTTAAATTCTCCCCTGGAAAAAGCCACTGTCAGTCAAAGCTGGTGTTCTCTGAAATCTATTGAAGCAATAATATTTGAAATTGGCGCCATAGCTGTGGAGAAAGTTGTACAAACAGCTGGTGGTTTCGCCCATTCTACATTCCTACAACACCCAGCGTGCATTGAGCCCCTCCCTCTGAAAGAATGGCCCAGTGAGAGACGCTGGAGTGAAATACTACCGTTTCACTGCAGGCAACGGCTCAGAGCGGTACAGAGTCCGAAATACGTCGAGAATATACCGGTAGATTGTCTAAAAAATCTTCAGGTCTGCAGTCTACATTTCAAATCTGACGATTTTGAACGAGACATGACATCAGAGGCGGGCGTCCTAGATTGAGAAAGTGTAGTTTAGCGAGCTCCCTGGCCTCCGCCAGATGACGCGTTTTACGTCGGCGGAGGTTTTCCAGGGCCCACTGGAGAAGCGGATAGCGTCCTCCAAAGGCACAGAGTGAATTGCATTTCTTTCTACCATAATGGCATTAGCTCCCCTTTATAGCATGATAGGACTGAGGTTGAAAATTGGCGAACTGGTTCTTTAAATAAGTGAAACAATGAGGAAGAGACGTGAAATAAATGGCAAAGAAAACACTTAAACAATTAAAAATCTGACACATTTAGAACCAAACACATCAGTATAAGAATAAAAGATGTGCGATGCAGAGTCAGTCTTTCTGTACCCATCATCTGGACACTCCAGGATACTGCTGGTCCTGTTGTCCAGGATGATCCCACTTCCTGTCTCACTTCCATATATGGACGGCGTTCCCTCCCTGCTGGAGCGCCCTGAGGTGAGGCTCGATGTCTGATTAGAGCCGGGGATGTTGAGAGGTGAGGGGGCCAGTGATGAACGCTGCTGTCGCATCAGGTTGAGGTTTTTCACCGTCTGGAACACTCGCTTTGGTTGCAGCCTGGAGATAGATGATGAGTATTGAATTTGAGAGTTTAATATAAAATCATGAAAAACTTTTTTTGCACAGTGAGCCTCTTGATACCTCTGCTCTTCTACGTCTGGATCGTCCATCTGAAGTTCTTTCCTCATGGTGCCCTCGATTTCTGCTGCCAGAGAGTCCTGGAGAAGAAAAGATGATTTTGTAGCTACCACTTCCACTGAGCTGCTGTGATACTAGCAGACATGGTGAAGAATATGAGCTCACCATCGGGAACAGACCCAGAGAGTGGAAACGCCTCGACGTGCTGAGCGGGAGAGTTTTATTTCTCAGGTTCTTCAGCTCCTCCTGAGCCTCGTGAAGCATCTCCATGCACTCTGCATACTTATCCTGTAACTCTCGCAGCTGGAGGCAGGGAAGAGACATGAATACATAAAGTGCAATATACATGTGTAGTTTGGTTTCCATTATATATTTATTTAAAGCACTTTTTATTTAAGTTTTTATGCCCTTCACAAGGTTATGCCTCCAAAGCAGTAAGGCCATTATGCTATAAGAACAGGGTTTTGGTCTGAGGCAGGCTCATCTAACACTATGACTAATGATACTTGTTGGTGGCTTCTGCTGCGGAAAATACCACGATGAAGCCACAGTCAGCTGGCTGTGGTTTGACTTACCTCAGCAGTGAGTTGGCGCTGGGCGTCTTTGGCTGCACCCAAGTGCTGAGTCAGCTCCTCGTTCTCCACGGCATACTACAAACCCCGAGACACAAATAGGTCAGCAACATTTTAAAAATAACACTGCGTTGCACAAAGGAATTAGTAAGACAAATATAATATACAACATGTCGGGGGTTTCCTACCAGTTTGGCCTTCTTCTGGAGGTCCACTATCTGTGAGAGGAGGTGTGTGATCTCCTCCTGCTGTCTGGAGGCGTCTTCGCTCTTCCTGGCGAGCTCCTCAGCCAGAGAGGAAATCTGCTGGTTGGCATTTCCTGCAAGCATCAACAGATGTTCATCTGAGGTTAGAATATGCCAAAAACTCTACTGCTTCACTACTTTTAGACAGTTACAAAGTAAATGTAGCTTTAAGCCTCAAATGTTAGCCAGACACTCACGTAGTTCTTTGACACAGTCGTTGACAAGTTGCTGCTCTTTCTCCTCATAACAGATCGTTTCTGTCTCCAAATGGCTGGCCTGGAAAAAGGCATGAATTACTTATAAATAACACACACTGGTCTTCTTTTAGGAGGTTTTTTAAAAGAGTGATTAATAATGCAAACAGAGGGTCATGCTGAGACTGTGAAACATTTTAATTAAACCAAAAATATTCAGGTTTCTTCAGTTGTGTTGTGACTATACGTGCATAAAAGGCTGTTGAGCTAACGCAGCACATTTAAATTCATGTTGTTCACGTCAATGTTCATTCATGTGAAATGGCTCATCAAAAAGAAACAAATGAACAAATGTGAAAAAAAAACTATTTGGATATTTTTTTGTTTTGTTTGAATGTCGGTATCGCCAACTTTAAAATCAGTTGGCATCAGTTTTGGAAACAACATTTTCAAACCGTACTTTGACATGTACTGTAACTTAAGAACAACTTAAGATGTGTGAGTGTCTATGTGTACCTCAGATCGCAAAGACTTGTTCTCTTCCTCCAGATCTTTGAGTTTCTTCTGTAAGGAGTCCAGAGGGAACAGAGTCGGAGTCAACACGCTGGTTTCACTGGAACGCACACTGTAAACACACATACGGTCATACAGACGCACAAACAAGTGGTAGGTCAAAAATTCACCCTGTACTATGTTAGAAAACAGTGTGAAATGCTGTGTTAATGTAAAGCTACTTCTTAATATAGGTATGATAGGAGAATGAAAATCAGTCTTTTTAATTCAGCTTTAAAGGGGTAATGTGTTTAAGCATGTGCATTTGTTTGCATTAGACTGCATCGGTGCATCTTATTGTGTCAAGAAGGAGAGACGAGGAGAGGTGACTTACGGTGTGGTGGTGACCGACTCCCCCTCGCTTTCCTCTGCAGCGTGGGTGTAAAACTGCAGCAGCTCATCTTTCATGGACAAGTCATGACGTAACTGAGAAACCTATACGTGGAACAACAGAAGGAGACGCGTGGAAAGAGGACAGTGAGGTAAGTCATACTAATCAAAGGCACAGAGTGATTGCTCGACTGGGTAAAACTAGTTTGTATGAGTGTAATGTGTACAGAGGACAAGCTGGCAAAACAACAGACAGTCAACAGTCCTGCACCCATACACCACACAGTGTCCAAAGAGAGAATGAACACGACTAATCCATAAATATATAAGAGACCTTTAGAGTAAAAGTTGTTGCATGTTCTTAGACACGCCTTAGAACCAGTGAGGTCCTATAGATCTGATAAGGCAACATACACATATAAGACACACACACGCACACACACAGGCTGTGTACCTCCTCTCGTATGTGCTCTACTTGCTCCTCCAGCAGTTCGTTCCTCTCACTGAGGGCCTTGTTCTTCTTCAGCAGTGACTGTCCGATGCGAGCTGCCAACTCCAGGTCGCGCTCTTTCTGCTCAGAGGAAAAGTTTCCTTCAGTGTTTCAACAGTAAACATTACAGACATTAAAAGCAATTAATGGGCACTTTAGCCAAATATATGCGAGGACAAAGGTGGAATTTCTGATTAGAAAGCCTTCCACAGTGGAGGAGTTCAGTACAAAGATCCCTCACATGGTGTCCTGTCTGTTTGTTTATGCTCTGACATCTTTGAATACCATATTTAGCCAGCAGTTGCACGGCTGTCTGTCAGGGTTCATTGAACAATGACAGCACTCTGGTTTCACAGTTTGTATTTATACAGAGCGAGCCTGCTGAGCTCTTCACCAGCGACGTCCTGCTGATACTCTGCTTGTCCCTGAGCTGCTGATGAGGATCTCATTTGAATATCAGCTGCTGGGAACTAGTTTTATGATTCCATCAAACATTTTCATGAACGCCATGAAGCAACCTCTGTTTAGATAATCAGACCGTTTAATAACACGTCAGCAAAGTGTCCCACAGTCTGCATATACTGGAGCCCTTTGTGTTTTTTCTGCTTTAGCTGATCCGACTCAACATCTCACCTCTTCAAGAAGTCGAGTGACAGCATCGATGTCACTGTAGGTCTTCGTCATCTGGCCCACTCTGTCAGCACACAGCACTGCACACACACACAGAAAAGAGAGAGGCTTTAGATCTCAATACAGCATCCCCAATTGATTCCACTGTCAGTGCACAATACATCACATTTCAGCTCTCCCTTAAAGGATTTGAGACACTCTGATGGCACTAAGGGGGCTGACCATGTTTTGCACAAGCTTAAAATATATGAATGTCTGTAATCAAAGAAAGTCACTTGAAAAGCATAAAAAATAAACATAGAAAAAACTACATTTAAGATTTTATAAGATTCTCCGTTTTTCTAACAAAACTCTGCTACGTGTTGGATTTCATACTGAAGTTAAAACGATTGACAAGCAAGCAGCGTCTTTCTTTTAATAGTCCACTACTTTCCTGTTAATAGGTCATGGATCATGTTATATTCCTAAGAAGTACACGCCTACTTACTGTAGTTTCCTCCTAGCAGACCTACATAGAGCCCATTATTATCAACCGTCATAACAAGTGATTAAATAAAGAAACTGTGTGCAGACAGAGGTCAGTGAGAGCGGTGAAACCCAAGTACTGCTGTTTCAAGTACAGGCACAAGTTCATTACCAACTCTTTACACTCCCACACAAAGCTCTGACTTTATATATTAAACTGTTTTTTAATCCAGACTGGAAGAATTTTTCTCTCCACAGGTCAAAATTCAAAAAGGATCTCATTAACAGAATATATCACTTGCAAACACATAACCCTCAGTTTAGGGCAATAACTATTTACTAGAGTAACTGGTTTTCAAACACTGATGTTAAATAATGTTAAAGTTTGTTGTTGTTATTTTCACATTCAGGTGAAGTTACATTACAAAGTCAATATAAACAAATGAATTGGTGGGAATGTATCAGTCAGTGGGTGTTTTGTCATGTTTGTCACTTTTAATGCTGCCATTTGTACAGAAAAGGTTTCTGGAGGTGTAATACCCAACATTTTGTAATGTGCCCTACAGGGCCAGACTGTATCAAACCCAGCAGTGCTACACAGATCAATGTAACCATTTCAGTTTAGACAAACATAATATGACAATATTTCACTCTGGTTAAAAAGGACATCAGTTATCTTCACAGTACAGCTTTGTCGGAGGCCTCACAGGATGCAAAACAGAGTAGGCCGATGCAAACGACACATTTTCATATCCTCCTACATCACAGAGCGCGTATGGCTGCTGGAGACAGAGACACAAGGCCTCAGCTGTGTGTGCTTTAGTTAAGTATGTTTCCCATCATTATCATCCATTATTAAATCAGTCGCTCTTTTCTACTAAGACAAGGTTGAATAAGCATGCATGACACTAAAAAGCTTAACAGCGGCATTTGTTTAATTAAAAAAGGGCATTTCACTAACAGAAGTCGACACAGAATGTCTACAACCATGCTAGCGGCTAGCGGCAAATATATAACATTTATATTGTTCACCATCTTAGTGTGATTTCAGCATGCAGACATTTGCTCAATGGCACCAAAACTTCCTGGTTCTGCAAATATTTGGTGAAAGAACAAAAGTGTGAATAAATGAAAACTTGACCTGAAGGGTGTGGAGGAAGAAAAGTGGATGTTTAACCAAAGTTATTACACTTCAGCCTGTAGGGACTAAATTACATGGAAACTCATCCTGTACCTGGAGTGACGGGGGGGTTGGGGCTAGTTTGGCAAAAAACAAATTTTACACTCGTCATATTCCAGAGAGCTTGATCATAAAAGGCTTATGAGTCATTAACCACTGCTAACATTTAGATATGATAAAAATCTGTCTGATACGAGTGTGATGTGAGAGAAACAAAACCTCCTCTCCTCTCCGGGGTGGGTTGTTAGGGCACAGAGTGTCACCAAGGCAGCAAATCTGCACAATGGCAACACACGCACGCACGCACGCACACACAAAATGCTCTGCTTGTATCTGTTTGCTATCTGTCCCCTAATGAGATTGCGCACTTGATAGGTGCAGCCTGTTTACCTGCCATACTGTCTCTGTGTGTGTGCTTTCTATTGATTTATCTCAATGGTGAAACTCCACCCAGGCTCGATCACTAATGGAGTTTCTAAAACACATCAGATCAGGTGGATTAGACATGATAACATAAAAGCATGCTCTTTTAGTGAGGTAGGAGACCTGAGATCTAACTGCTTTCCTTTATGAAACTTTGGTCCTGAACAGGTAGAGAAGGAGGTGAAGATGCAGCTGTAGCCACGATTGTGTAGAAGGAGGTGTAAGTTAATACTGGAAGGTGATCAGGGTGTTTCTTACGGTTTCATACAGACAGCAGGTAACATAAGGTACAAACACTTGTCCGCTCTCTCCCTCTTTACTCCTTGTTTTCTGTCTGTGCTTTGCATCAGGGGGGTCTGAAGTCTGAAGTTTGGCTCCATTGTCATGTGTTGTCTGTTGCCACTGGACAACAGACAACACACAAGTTCAAGGGCAACAAACAAACGCCAAGACAACAGACAGAAAGGAGCCTTTGTTATTTGAATCAATAACCCACACACAGCCTTTATGGTACTGTGAAATGTTACACAACTTAAGCTTATCATTAAGGATTATTTCCTTATTGGACCCTTATTGCCTCGATAGAAATGTTTATTCTGCAGTGATATCTGTGCCCATGCATGCACTGTCCCATTTAAAATTTAATTTACATTCTTTTTGTTCATATTTTGCAAACATGCTTTCAGTTGATCAGATCAGAGAGAAGTCCTCCAGCACCTTTATCTTACCATCTCTTTATCGTACAAATCTTTCACAATGAACGTGCTATCGTGACGTCTGCTCTCTCTGTCTTTCAGCATTTTTTCCAAACATGTCTGGAATGTCTTTCAGGGTAAAACAACCATCCCAAAAATCATTAAAAAGTTTTTTTAAATGTACTGTAGCATGCTGTCAGCAGCATGTTTCTAACACAACAGAGCCAAGCCCATATTTGAACATGTCAAATCAGCAGGGAGATTAACCATGCTGTGCTGAGACGACACTAACACAAGGTACAGGAGACAAGGAAGACACTCTTTAAAAGTTTACACAGGTTTGTACTAATCCTCCTCGGAATCCGCATAGCTTCAGAGCAAACCACATCGAAGATTTAAGGTGAACAAGACTGGCCAAGAAGAACAGAGACAGCCACAACTACAAACTACCTTCCCACAGAACTTGTTGCTCTTCATCCATCTCCTCTTCCTCCTCCTGCTGCTGCTCGGTGCTTTCATGTCTGAGAGCAAACAAATAGTCCTCTTCCTTTTCCTCCTCTTCTTCTTCTTGTTCATCCTCGTCCTGCTCTGTGCCGTCATGACCGGGTAGCGAAATATACTCTATGTCCTCCAGCTCGTCCTCAGTGCCAGCAGCTGTGAGCAGTGCCATCCTCCACCCCGGCACCGAGGCTAACCAATGAACCACAGAGCCTGCAGGTGCAACGCCATGGCTCCTATCCGGGCTGTGTGCATTCGTGGGTGTGTGTGTTTTAACCTATAAATCAATATCTAATCTGTTTGCGCTCTTAGATATGAAAGCACGCAACTAACAGTGCCAGTCATGTCCAATGGAGTCTTTTAAAGGCACACTACACACGCCTAGTGCCCTCTGAGGAGCCACTAAAGTATCTGCCAAGTGGAAAATAATGTCTCCTGAGTCAGTTCCTTAAGGTGTGTGTATCATTTGTCCCCTGTGCAACTCTGTGAGACAGCCTGACTCCTCCCTGTCTCCTGTGTCACTGGTCAGTAAATGGCTTACTCTACTTTACCGAGACAGGGGGGTGAAGCCACACATACAGGAGGCAGAATTTTTATGTCATAAAAACCAGGTTAAAATAGATTCAAAGCAACAAATTACAGCATTTTAATGTTTACTATCTATCTTTATACATGTGATACTTAACGTCTCGTACATCTTTTCTCCATTAATAAAGTTGAAATGGTTCAGACTGGCAACAACAGGAGAGGCACCTTTATCTCAGGTAGGCTTCAGCAAGTCCTTAATAACCCCCCCCTAAAGTGAAAGTGACTTGGTACAGTCCGGTTCAGCCTCTATGGTGACAATGGGGCAGAGCGAAGAATAATAGAGCAGCACTAGTTTCTAGGGTGGGGCCAGTCCCAGTGAAACCTTTCTAGGTGAATGTCTCACACATATTTAACCTGTGGCCTGCATCATGTGGGGAGATTCAAGGGATATCTAGCTTGTGGTCAAATAAATAAAGTATAAAGAGGTATAGGGGTACTTAAAGCATGACTGAATATGTACCAGGCACACTGTGAAGCTATAATAATGGACAAACATTAATAAATTAGAGAGTCCTCTTCCAATCTTCCTTTACAAAAATGAGAGACAGAAGAAAAAAGGTTTTAAATTAAATTAATAATGAATTCAATAATTAATAGTTATGACTTCCTGTTTCATTTTATCATTACAAGCAAGTTAGAGTAGACATTTAAGAGTGTAGAAACAGGAGACATGGTTCTGGCACAAACCATTTCCACACAGGAAGCAGCTCATGTTGTTACACCGACTCTGAGACAGCACACTCAACTCCAGCAGCCAACTATGTTCAGCCTGTGCTCTTTATGAACCACACAGACACTGATTACATTCACTTCATTCTTAAAGTGGAGATATACAGGGAGTAGAATTTGGGAGGAATTTTAAAGACCAGCTCCAGTCATGTTTTACGAACACCGCGTGGAGATGTTTACAAGGTTAAACACTTGATTTTCACTGGACTTTAAGGTTTTCTGACAATCAGCAGAGTATGTATAGTCCAGGAAGACAAATCACAGACCTGCTTTATATGACTACACTATGTTAGCCACTGAGCTAACCATTAGGCTAAACCTTGCTGCTGAAAAACATGACTGAAATCAGCTCTAAGTATTTCAAACTATTGCTCTGAATACTGGCAAAAACAGTTGTTACTGTGAACGTGTTGCAAGACAAGACAGGACTGGGTCAAGTTAAGCAGACTGTGCCAGCGGGGTTTCTTGAAAATGGAGACAAAAGGACCAGTCCAATGCCAAACTTTAAAACCTGTCTATACAAGCCTGTCCCCTACCAGCAAACGTACACAACTAGCATCTACTTCATTAGCATCTCTAAAAAGATAATCATTTTAAGACATATTTACATGTCCATCTGAGCTGAGCTGGAGTGACCTGTTAGACCCGCTCTTTCATAAAAAAAGCAGCCGGATTTTCTGCTCATTAGTCACTGCTCGAGTGTTATAATTACTGTAATTGGTCTGGAAAACTGATGCCAGCTCAGTCCCGTCCTGCATGCTTGAGTAACTCTCCTCAATGGTGATAAGGATGCAATGCTGCAGGAAACAATGGAGTCCTGGACAAACAGCACTTACTGCCTGTGTGTGTGTTCAGTGTTGTCCCTCTCTCATTGCTTTTCTGGTCACATTCACTCTTTACACTCCACTTGTTCCGTTTTCCCTTTCACTCACCCTTTGCCTTTCACGTGAACTGTTTGTTGAGTCTCTGTAGGCAAGTTAGACGTCATGTTGAAGAAGAAGAAGAAATGCACCTAGCTAAAATTATTGTTGCAACGACTGAAGGCTCAAAATCCCTCTTATTATGTCCGTCCAGCCTCTTCGAGTTCCACCCATCCATTCTCTATACCGCCTATCCTGTTCAGGGTCGTAGGGAGGCTGGAGCCTATCCTAGCTGTCACTGGGTGAGAGGCGGGTACACCTTGGATCACAGTCAATCACAGGGCTGACATATAGAGACGGACAACCATTCACACTCACACCTCATCAATGAAACTAACCAGCATGTCTTTGGACTGTGGAACATGCAAACTCCACACAGATAGACGCACTATGTCTGAAAAAACAGGATTTGAACCAGGAACCTTCTAGCTGTGAGGCGACAGCACTAACCACTGTACCACTGTGCAGGCTCCCCTTAGAGTTCCTACTTGCTAATATCTTTAGCACACAAACTGTAGCAGCATTAGCAACAGGGCTGCAACGGTCAGGGAACTACTTTCTGTCCTGGTTGCAGTGAGTTGATCACAAAATATCTTAATTAAACAGGAAACAGTTAAATTAACAAAACAAACCCGCGTCTGAATGCCGATTATAGCCTTTCCCACCAAGCAAAAAAGCTGGGTGTTAGTGGGTTTTTGACCAGTGGGAAAAGGGCTTTACAGGAATAAGTTTGGACTTATTTTCTAAAGGCTAAAAACTAATGTGATATAAAGGAGATAGTAACAGTTTAAAAGATATCCAGTCTAATTACTTTTATTTATATAGCACATTTAAAAACACAAGGTTTACCAAAGTGCTGCACAGGGAATTTAAAAAGCAGAAATAAAACACAATAAAAAACATAAAACATAAAAAGCACAGACTATAAAATACACAACACATAAAAGCCTGTAAGACCCATAAAACATGCAGTAACAAGACAATAAAACGACAGAGACAGAGACCACACAACTCTCATGCTGGGTTAAAAGCCAAAGAATAAAAGTCACTTTTAAGACGGGATTTAAAAGTTGGTAAAGTGTGGGCCATCCTAATGTGGGTGGGGGGGTAGCTCGTTCCATAATTTAGGGGCAACTGCTGAAAATGCTGGCTTTCAGCCTCGTCTTAGGTACGCCAAGAAGCAGCCGATCGGCGGACCCCAAAGACCTCGAGGGGTTATGGACACGCAGGAGGTCAGCGATGTAGGGAGGTGCTAACTCGTTTAAAGATTTAAAAACGAACAATAAAATCTTGAATCCTAAAATGAACGGGGAGCCAGTGGAGGCCAGGATGGGGGTAATGTGTTCCCGCTTACAAGTACCTGTTAAAAGTACATGTTGGACACAAACACACAAGCAGCTTGCAGTGTGTTTTAATGCACAAAATTCCTTATTTTGTCTCCCAGCTTCTTCTTCTTCCTCACACACTATCACAACCTCACTGGTAGAATAAGATGCCCCCTGCCCCTGTTGCCCTCCATCCCTCCAGTTATTTGTCTGAAGGCTTCTATAAAGTGCCAGATAATATTTGGCATGCTGCTACAGACATGGGTGTCATGGAGCAGCATGCAAATCTTCGGGCTAAATATAAACCAACCTACTTCCACATCCCTCCCTTCACGTCTCAGAATAACACCAAACCAGCTGCTTTCTATTTCTGCCTCCACAAGAGGATTCATCAAAGATACCAGACACCCCTCATATTTTGTTATTTGATCACTTCAGCATCACGCACAGCTGCAAAACCTATTGTCAGGGTCTCGTCTCCAAAAAGGCACGGCTAAAACAACACTGCAGATGTTGAAGCTGCACAGCTCAGATTGGGGAGGTGCAGCGCTGTCTCAGACTGTTATGTAAGAGTTTCTACAGAGCATCCCCGGCACAGATGCATAATACAGAGCGCACAGATCATGCTCACATCACTTATTACATCATATTAATCACACCGATCAGTTCTACCAAAGTATGCTACAATCAAATCACTAAACGTACCTGTGTTCAGTCAGGTGGAAGGCAAATACTGCATGTTATAGAGGTATAGAGTTGAATTAATTATTACATAACACATGAAGGCATGGATCATAACCAAGCTGCTGTACGAGACAACAGAGGAGAGGCGCAGACAAACACAGCTAATACCTGCTGTTAGTCACACATGTCACATGACCAGGTACCACCAGTCCTCCACATGTGTTGTGTGTGTGTGTGTGTGTGTGTGTGTGGATGTGTAGGATCATTATCCACACTTACTGTAGCTACTCAAAGACGATACAAGATGCTGTAGTAAAAATGGGGGTACATTACATAACTGCACATCACTGCAGCAAATTCTAAGATCAATTTCACAGCTTTGCAGCCGTCTTTCAGTCATTATACACGTGTTCCTTTTATGCTTCATATGTTTTTATTACATGAGTGTTTTGTCTTGTTTTAGCTTTTCTCAAATCTGAATTTAGATGTTAAGGTTGCAAAGATAGGGAGATTATTCCCCTGCTTCCTCTTTCTCTGGCCATACCTCGACTCTCTACCAGCTGCCTATCTTTATTACATCTTTCCTCTCATAATAAAATCTTTCTGCCACCTATGACTCCCACAAGTCTCTAGGTGAGCTGGTTTACCTTCCCTTTAAGTGGGTAGCTTACATCAGCACAATCAGCCCTCGTATATACAACTTCTATATATTCACAACCATCCTCATTCCCTCTTCCTACACCTACACCTTCAGCTAGTCACACAAGCTACTCCAAAGTCCTATTTTAGAAGCTACACTGACTCAGCTCCCTCGGAGCACCTGTTACAACATCTATTGTGTCCAGCAGCAACTGTAGCTAAAGCTTTAATGCTGCTTTATTTGTCCTTACTGTAACATCGATTTATTGTTAGCCCAGAAGGTCACATCCTCTGGATTGTCTTGCAGAGAAGTCAGTTAAAGATGGTTCCAGTTGGGGTTCAGTTCAGGGAAGATTAAGATGTTTTATCTCTTTGATTCAAAGTACCTTAAAGTTCACTTTTTCTATTCACCAGCCATGTTTAATTTTGACCAATCCATCTTAATCCTTCACTTCAACTTCAGTCTGAGTGTCAGCAGAGGACGCGTTACACAACCTACTTATCACCAACTGTTACATCGCATATGCAAGATATTATCACAGCACTTTTTATGTCTATGAACTTTGCACCAAGACGATCCACCTACTATTAATGCTTTCTCATTTTTACAAGTTGATATGAGGATAAACAAAGGAACTGTCCCTGCATATTTACAGTACACCACAGCGGCTAAACCACAGTCATCCTTGTATTTATCATCCACATTTAAGTCAACCATCAAACAGGAAGTACTGTAATACAACACCAACCTCTTAACACCTCTACATAACCAGAAACCTCAGCGCTTTAACGACTCTGACTCAACTCTTCAAGACCTCAGTGTCCCTGCATGCATCTCCTCCAGCCTGTCTTCTTACCATCGGTGCACTCTTCATAGTACCAGTCCAACTCGTAGTAGTCCGCCTTGACAAACCTCTGGCCTCTGGTGTGCCCTCGTCTCTTCATCCTCACTGCTCTGACGGACAGCTGTATTGTTTCCAAAGTCCCAGCATGCTTAGAGACAACCAGCTGCCACAAGGGTCCTAGAAGTCACTAATAGTGTCAGTTACTTAGTCCAGCTCTGCTATCCCAGCATGCTTAGCAGTTACCAGCTGGCACATGGTCATTGTTGGTGACACTTTGCCCATACTCATCATATGTCCCACACTCATCAGTGGCAAACTGTCAGCGTGTTATGCTCCTTATTTGTTGCAGCGCTGGTGTCATGCCACACTTTCGTCATCAGTGGAAGCAGACAAAAAAAACATTGTCACTTTATCGTCCTTTGGTGCATCGTTAATTCCTTATTGTCCAGCAGATAAGTCAGTTAGAATCTGTGCTGTCTCTGTGTCCTTTGCTCTCTCTTTTCAATCCATCAGTTTTCCTCCAAAGCTTCAGCAAAGGTGCCAGATTCGATCCGCTCATGTCCCGATCCATTTATAGCTGCCTGACAATTTATTCTCCTGCACTCCTGCCAGCCTGTCCTCCGGCTGAGCCTTCCTGAGGTCATATTATAACCTATGCTTTCTCTGATGTAACAATCTGTGCTCACTGAACGCACCAGCTCCACACATGGACCCCCGCATCTCTTACAATGACTCAATAAACACAGAGAGAGATACAGAGAGAGAGAGAGATACAGAGAGCGAGCGATACAGAGAGCGAGCGAGCAGCAGTCACGAGTTTTGCACCACATAGATGATGATAATCGTGACACAGTGGGGTGGGAGGGGTTTAGAGGATGCCTGCAGCCAATCAGAGCGAGCAGTATCCCTGGCATGATCCCGCCCTCCATTCGTATGAAAGCATCTCCCCCCCTCCTCTCCTCTACTTTGTCCTTCTGTGTGGTTGCTATAGTAACAGGCTCAGACTCCCAAGGCCTGAGCAGGAAGCGGTGCAGTGTTGGCAGAGGTGACGTGGCAAAACAAAAATGAATGAACAGAACTGGAGTTAAAGGATTGGTCTGTTTAGCTGACGAAATGGGCATTAGAGACAGGGCAATGGTGTGTTATCAGGGCTGAAGCTAAATGCTACATTTGCTGCAACTCAATGCTAAACTCAATGTCAACCAGCTTGAAAGTGCTAAAGCACAATGCTTTGAAGCATGTTTTTGAGATTAAGTACAACTCCTCACATGCACATACTTGCAGAAAGAAGCTAACTCCAGGCCAGCACCCATAGATCTCAGGCTAACTGCAAACTCTCAAACCGATACAAGGAGCAAGTTAGTTTCAATATATGCTGATAAAGTGATTAGCACACAGAGGAAATTAATGCTAACAAGCCAGAGGGGTCACGTAACAGCTCAAGATTGTGCTTGTTATGTTGAGGTTGCATCAGCCCCCCAGTGACAGATTCAGATACAGTGCATCATTCGCTACCATAGTGTTGAATATGGTCACTACTGGACGACAATGACTTGTCTATGCATAATTCGCAAAATCCCATTCCCTTGTAGCTACCACACAAAAAGGAGATGAAATAATACTACAAGTAAGAAACATCACTATGCATACAAATACAGATGTTAAATAAACTATAACTTGCATAAAAGAGAAGTATAATTGTATTTATATATTTTTTATTAAACCTTTATTTAACCAGGAAAAACTCTACAGATTAAAGATCTCTTTTTCAAGAGTGTCCTGGCCAAGACAGGCAGCAGCACATTCACAACGTTTCAAACATAACACATAACATTATGACTATAATATAATAAAAGACATGAATTAACAAGTGAAACCAGTCAAACTTTGTCTAAAACAACCACAATCATCCATATTTCAAGCAGAACATCTACAGCCAGATGTGTCTGCCTCCAAGTTATTCAAGAGCACCTTAAAAGCATCCAGTGAGACCAGCTCCTTCAGTTCCAGGTCTTTTTGTAATTCGTTCCAAGTAAAGGGAGCAGCAAACTTAAACGCTTCTTTCCCACATCAGTTCTGACCTTTGAGACAGTCAGTAAGAAGATTGTAAGCTCCTGCACTCCTCTGACTATGCGCATCTATCCATCAGACAACCCGCCTCCTCTCTTCAGTGAGACATGTGGGTGTGATGTCATCACAACATGAAGTGGCTCCCTATTGGTCAGCTGCCTCCTTGTCATCATCCCCTGAGACACGTCCTTATATGCAGCAGGTTACATACTTACTACAAACCATTGATCACTGGTGATGTAACAGAGTGCATGTTACCTTGATGATACATAAGACTGGTAAAGATTCCAACCAATGGTGCTACAGGTAAAGATAGATCGTAGGAAGGAAACATTTTAGCATAATTAATGCAAAAAGATGTACATTATATGGTTATTTTAACGTGTTTTGAATGTTTAATTTTATCAGAGAGAAAATCTCTAAAGAAGTCAGCAGAGCTCCAGTGAAACACAGCCAGGTGGATTAGCATGAAACCAGTATGATCAGACCCTGCTCATTCATGCCCCCCAGGGTATCGATACATGACCATCTGTTTGAGGATAAAACAAGAAGCAATATGCCTCGAGTCAGGGTGAAGTTTACTGGGGGGAAATACATGAGAATACATGAAATAATAAAAAAACACACACTGTGTCTTATGTAACGTGACCTTGTCACTGCCTCTTAGCCTCAGTGGCTACGATGAATGTCAAGGCCACAGTGACCATCCCAACATGGAGCACCAAGGTGAAGTTACAGTTCCCAGTTAAGCCTATTTATAAGACGTTTGATCTATTTTAAGACACTTTTTACCCTGAGTCACTACTCAGGCAGACACGAGTTAAAACTGAATTATTGATGTTGGTCGGGTGCACGTGTTTTGTGCGAGCATGTGTGTGTTTGTTCATTTGCAACTGTGTGCTAATGGCTGTGTGTGTTTTACAGCTGGCCTAGATGTCAGCCTCAGGGCAGCTCTCAGTTTGATTAGACAAAAGCAGACACGTGCAGAGATGCTGAGTGCAAGAGGAGCAAAACATCAACCCACAGAGTGAGAGGGAGATCATACCAGCAGGTCTGTTTGTTGTGGAAACCGTGGTCAGCTGTCGCGCCCTCTCTGATAGGCCGACGGCCAACTGTGTCTCTCTGTGATTCCTTCATGCTCAAGGTCGTATAAATCTCAGATCTCTCTAAATCTTTAACCCTTCCATGTTCAATCCTAAAAATCTATTTTTGTCCCTTTTGTTTGATGAAAGTTTGGTGACAACATTTTTTACTTTCCAAATCATAACTACATTGAGAAGACATTATCTAAATAATTAAGAGGGGATGTGATGAACTTACAGAAGTATTTGAGGGTCTCCTCTATCTGTTCAGTCGTCAGATCGAGGGCGGAGTTGGGGTCCACCAGTGGCGTGCGCAGCCAATCATCTTGGTCGTAGCCGAAGATGGTGTCGGCCCTCAGCTTGTAGACGGGCAGCTGTTCCTCCAGTAAGCTGATAATCTCGAGCTCCGGCAAATCAGTACTGTTACACACATCTGCACAGAGAGAGAAACACAGATGCTGTAAAGTATTTGTTCTTTTCTTTGGAAACGTGTTCTTTTAAAGTCAGGATTAAAAGGCATTTTCTATTAGCAATCTACTAAGGCAGCATAATCTTCAGCATAGAGATTTATGATAAAAAGTGTGTCATCTGAGTGTTTCTAATAAGATAAGAGGGCCTTTCCTCATTTACCATCTATCACAACTTGACATTTCAGTCCTGTAGAAAAGAAAGTTTAGGATGCCCTCTAGTGGTTAACTGAGGAACTAACACAACACGCCTCTATTCCCCTGTGTAGCACTCAAATGTGGAAACCAACCGAAGGTCAGGTTCATTCATGTCAAGCTTCAGGTAAAATAATTAAAAGCTTACTTATAACGGGGATGTACTGTATTGCACAGTATTGGCAATTTCACAAGTCCAGGCTGTTTGAAGTGCATCCTACCTGTTAATCAAAAGCCCTGCCGTCTAAAATAGGTATAAATAGACAAATAGTAGACAATTAATCAAGTAAAAACAATCTGTTAAATATTATGAGATAAGATTTTTCGGGGACATTTTGCCATTATTAGATAGAATAGCTGAAGATATTCAGAAAATATTGGGAGGAGAGAGTGGGGGATGACATGCAGCAATGGGCCGAGGGTGGGAGTCAAGGCTGCGGCTGCTGTGCCTGTGGCCTCTGTATACCCACTGAGCTAAACCAGCGCCCCAGCTACTTCTACTTTTGTTTATTTCCTATCAGTTGAGGATAAAAAAAATCTGCATAATTTATTTACAAGACGTCATCTCTGACATGGCAGCTAAACCAGTCTATAAACTCTCTGTATCTGCTTAAAGGAGAAGTTCTCCCCTGGAAAAATCCACTGTCAGTCATAGTTGGTGTTCTCTGTAATCGATAGAAGCAATAATATTTGAAATTGGCACCATAGCTGTGGAGAAAGTTGTACAAACAGCTTGTGCTTTCGCCCATTCTACATTCCTACAACACCCAGCGTGCATTGCGACCCTCCCTCTGAAAGGAACGGCCCAGCGAGAGACACTGGAGTGAAATACTACTGTTTCACTACAGGCAACGGCTCAGAGCGGAACAGAATCCGAAAAATCTTTGGGTCTGCAGTCTACATCTCAAACCTGATGATTTTGAACAAGACATGACATCAGAGGCGGGCGTCCTAGAGTGAGGAAGTGTAGTTTAGAGAGGCATTAGTGCCACTATGATAGGACTGAGGTTGACATCGCTGAACTGGCCCTTTAACAAAGTCAACAGTAATTTTCTTCTGAAAACCACTGAGTCAACCAGAGAGCAGCATTTATGTGCAGCTGTGGAAAACCAAGTTACCTCAGCTTTCAGCTATGTGCCTCTCTGTTCACACTGCTTCAGTGTGCTATTAAAAGGACCATCCATTTAGGGCTCAAGTGCACATTTTCCCTGTTTACTCACAGCTTAGGGGTTTTAGTCATTTCCCCTACTGACATGTTGACTTGAAGTCTTTCGATGGACAGAACTGGCACAGACAAAGAACGAGAATTAACATACAGTCAAAATAAAGTCCTTTGTTTCTCTGCCTCTGTCGCTCTCCTCTGCTGCCTGCCTGTCCCTCTGTCTGTCTGTCTGTGTCTCTAACAATGCCGTCTCTCACTGTTTGCTGATCCAGACTGAATGACTGACTGTGCTGAAAAAGGGAAACACACACACACAGAGACACACACAGCAGCTGGGGAATCATTCAGCAAGCAGAGCCAATGAGGTTTGAACACAGAGGAAAAGAACTGACTGCAATTATTACCAAAAAGGGACATTTTACCAACAGCTCAAGATTTTTTTAATAAAGTATAAAGTTATGTTCATGGCATTGTCTTCAGTATATCATACATTTGGTTTGAAGACAAGATAATTAGCCACATCTTTATTTCACTGTTGTGCTCCCTTGAAGCCAAGAGCCACATAAAGTTTCAAGGGATCTTTCTGAATGTTTCAACTTGTCTTAAAAAGGGATGGATGTGGGTGTCGGTTTAGCTCAGCGATTAATCGGCGGCCCATGTACAGAGGCCTCAGTCCTCATTACGGCAGCCCCGGGTGTCATCCCCACTCTCCCTTTCCCTGTTTCCAACACGATCCACTGTCCTCTCTGAGAATAAAAGGCCAAATATAATAATCTTTAAAAATGGATTTATGTTGGTGGTCTGAATGACAGAATTCCTCCTTTGTTCTGATATTAAATATGACCAGTGTACTTCACCTCCTTAATAGAGTACTGAAATGTATGAGGATAATAATAGCACAAACCCCTCTGTACTGTGTGTGCTGACAAAAGGTCAATGAAGACAGAAACAGTGTGTGTCCATGTGTATGTTGCACTTGCTCATCTGGTTTCTATTAAAGTTAAAAATTGTCTTTCGGTGCTTAAATAAAACACTGACGCTAAATGAGTTCCTAAAAGTTGTGAAAAAGTTAACCAGAAGTGTTCAAAGTACAAAGTAAACAGTGGTTGTTGACTTTTGTTCTCTTGCAGTTCTCTGTTAAAATGTCTTGGACACATTGTACTGCATCACATGATGTCTCTGGCACCAGTAACAAGAAGGACTACTTTACATCAAGCATGTATTTGTATGCTTAATCCTGACTCACGAGTGTCATTGGAGCATGATCATGTAAAAAACAATTAAAGTTGTAGCCATATGACTTAGACAAGTTCAAGTTCAAGTCCAACATTCAGAGGTAAATATAGACCGCTGGCACCGAGAACACAACCTGCAGGGTCATGCCAACATCAGCAGAAGTTATAGTAGCCATCAGAGCAAGAAAGTTCAAGTTTAAATAGAAGAATAGGTCTCTCTTACTCTCTCTTAGTCTGAGCAATAAACACACCAACATGTAGAGAGCACGCAGAGACCAAAACAGAAAAATAGGGATAAAATCTGTAGTCTACAGAAATACACTGATATTAATGTTCAACTACTCAGATGCAAAACACGGAGAAAAAAGGTCAAATTAAGGCAAAACAATAAATATTATATAAGTATTCAAATCAAGCAGGTGCCAATGTCAGAACAAAGCCGGCTTACTGCCGGTTCAACCACACAAGAACAAACACTGCAGGTACAGTGTATCTAAGTGTAGTATCACTTCACTGACACCCAAAATTAGGTCACCGGAAAGAAGAAGAGTGTACAAGCACACGGGCTGGCTCCACATGAGTCTATATTCTGGTGTCACACTGCAGAATCATGTGGATAAGGTTGCTTAAAAGAAGTTTAAAACCAGATGCAATTATCCTTCTGTCCAAAATGGCTGCCCCCTGTAAACAAGTACAGTAAAGGAGGGCTACTTGTGACCATGCTGACCTTTTTTACGACACACTTATAGTTAACTTTTAACCATAAAAACATTCCTCTTACTAAGACAACTTATAGTGTATAGTTTAAGTTTACATTTTTAAGACCTTAAATCTATGAAAACTAAAAGTTAACTGGTAGAGGCAAATCCCAGATGCTCCTAATCTACAAGTCCAAAAAAGGAGGCATCAGCTGACTGAATCACAGACCGACAGAAGGACTGGCAGAAAGACAAACATTCAAAGGGGAAATAGAGACAGTGGGAGAAACGCTCTCCAGATGTTTGCAACAGTTGTCGTTAACTTGCTTGACGCTAACAGAAAAGCATGCTGTGCACGGTGTACTCACTCATGGTGCCTGAAGCCCGACAACCACCAACTCTGCTGCCCCCCAATCACATTTTCCACTGGACCAGGAGAGGGCAAGGTCGCATGAAATAACACAGAGAGGAGAGAGGGAAAGAGCGTCGGGAGGGTGGGAGACAGGAAGAACATGAGAGAGAGAGAGAGGGTGCTAAAAGTTTCAGAGGACGGCACTGACTGTAAGAGACACAGAGAGAGAAACAGAGAGGGAGGGAGGAGTGAAGAGGAGAAGAGACCCGAGCCAAACTGGTTCGTCATGCCTGACATGCCAATGACGGTAGCCACATGGACCGCCCCGCTCCTACAGTACCCCGACCCCCCCCTCTCTCTGTCCCTCACTCTGACAGCCCACAAGCCCAGCTGGATTTTTTCTAAGAGCTGTGCTAACTAAACACACTCTCCCTCTCTCTCCTCTCTGATCCTGCTTCAGTATAAACACGCTGCAGGTCGCAGCAGCCTAAAGCTGTTCTCACTGTTTGTCTTTCTAGTTGTTCCATAAGACAGTTGCTCTAGATTAAACCCTCACATGGAGCGAGACTGTTAGGCCAGTTTTGCAATGCCAGTCAGACAAAGAGGAGCCAAAAAACTCACATTGTACAAAAGACTGTGTAATATACTCCAAGAGAAAACTGTTCTCTCCATATATAATTCTGATCCCTAGACTTGAGTTATGGCCAATACAGAGTACCAAACAGATACCCAGAGTGATATTACATTTGATAAGTTTATTTTTAAACAGCTGTTTCCTAACACTGTATGGATGTGCTATGATTGTCATCATAGTCGTAAGACCTGGCTTAGTACGCTACAGTTAACTTAAGTACACTAAACTGAACCTAAAAACAAGCTAATTACCTAGAGTCAAGCTAGGCTAACGCTAGCAGCAGCTGCTTTGCACCTCCTGCCGTCAGATGAACCAAAATTTAACATTGTGTGTTTATATTTTTTAGTTATCTTAACTTTAAATTTTAACAACCTCCAGCCTTAAAATGTGTGATTGGAAAACACAACAATTGCTGATATTAAGCTAGCTTTGACTTCAGCTACACTCTCCGCTAGCACCGCAATGTTGTTGTTTGCCATCGTCACATGACAAATCACATGTAATACGTTTTTCTTCCCATTATAAAACAACAGCTGCTAGTTTTATCTGTAATATACTGTATATTATATCTGTGTAGGCATTAGGCGGTATCAGTGCTAATTTGTGCCTGGGACCTGCATAGGAACAACTATAATATATAGGCCTACCTTGGCTTGGTCATGCACTTCAGTGTTAGCCAGGATGCTATTTTTAAAACAAAGGAGCAGAGGTGGAAAGTAGATGGGATTCGTAGGCAAACTGAGTTCCCATGGGAGTTAAGGTGTGGTTCCTCACAGAGGTGGGTTGTCCTTACAATAGAACTAATGTTTCCCTCTCTAGTCAAACAAGTCTCAGCACAAAGTAAAATGTCAGATGCAGATCAAGATGAAAAAAAACACACTGTCCAGGATTCTGCATTGTCAAACAATTACCCTTACAGACAGACTGATGAAAGATACTTTGTCATTAAGGAGAGTACATGCATTGTACACCCCAAAAGCAAAGGGTCATAAAACAGTTATAGCAGTTATTATTGTAGCGTGAATTGCCTTGACCTTAGTTCTGCATCTTTTTACAAAGTATTCTGATCATTGGAACAGACATATGCAGAGTCTGTAAGAAGAATGCTGGTAAAAATGGTCAATTTAGGTACCAACCATCCCCCAAGTTTACGACCCTTCTCACATTCCAGAGAAGATAACTCACATGCAGACACATCCTTTCTGCAGAGAATATAAGGACTAAAGTGACTGATTCTCCTATGCAATTGAAATGTACTTAAAGTAATGTTATGCTGAGCTAACATATTTTAATACTGTGAAAAATGTTTTAACGTGAATCTGAAACTGCAGTTCTCCTCATCCTGATCACACCTCCTCCTCATGTCTGTCTGCTAACAAAGGAAGACCACATGTGGACACATGAGATCATTTGATCCATTCATGTGATGTGCAGAAAGGTTTACCTGTGCATATGCAGACGTGTACATGCACATGTATATACTATTTGTCGTCATAATGGATGTTGCCATCAACCTTGTTGTTTAATTGTTTAGTTCATCTCATCCCTTTTCAACAGGTTTTATTCAACAATTAATATAAAGTGTTTGTGTATCATTCTGTAGTTGACAGAGGCTTTTTAAATATGGAAGAATTAAATATGTGAAGTAGGCAATATTGATTTTAATGCTTTAAAAAGACACAATCTCACTCTCAGAGCCTTCTCCATATGGGTGTGGCTAGAGAGGGACCACAGAGACCAGACCCCTCTGGTCCCAAGGTTATAAAGCTCCAAGCAACTTCCTCTCGCTCTCTCCGCCGGTTGTTCTTCTCCTGTCGCTCTTGTTCCTGACTCCTCTGAGTTCTCTTCCCCCCCTGGGGGAAAGGCCCGAGCGCCAAAAGAGAGCCTGCTGCCCCACCCATCAGATAATCATCAGGTGATACAATTACATCTCCCATGTGTTGATGCTTGATGCTAAATTAACTAGGATTAATTAACATTAAACCTAAACCTAAAATCTTTTAAAATTAGAATTACTTTTGAATTGCTTCACAATCTTCCTTGGTGCCCTTTCAAACTCTCAACTGCCAAACGATGCATTAGTAATTAAATCCCATTTAATTCTAGAACATCAAAGAAACTAGTCACAGATGCCTTCTACAATGTGGTCCGTTGTCATTCATTTATTGTTCATCGTTGTATTAATTGTCCCTGTTTATTTCTTCATTCATGTTCCACTTAGAAGTAGTTAAATAAACCTCTCATTTATAAAGACCTTGATCCATGTGATTTGTGTGTGTATGAAACGGTAAAGTCACTGTACACCATGTCCAAGAACCTCCTAGCAACCCTGAGATCATGAGCCTAAAGTCATTGATAACTAATTATACGTTTTCCCTGTTTTGTCAAAATTGGGTGGCGTCCAACACTGAATTTAAGGTAAACCTAAATCCTTTTGCTATTAATTAGTTATTAATCTTGCTACCCCTTAACGCTACATTATAGCCGGTAAAACACAGGCAGAGCTGCAGGAGAAGAACAGCCACAGATCGAATCAGTGTGTTTTTCATGTAATCCTGCAGATCTCAGCATGTCTGGTAGTTACTGGCACCTGATATGAGTATATTGTTCCCAGGCTTGTGTGCAGAGGCTGTAATGACTTTCTTCTTAGGATCCTTTGAGCCAATTTTCAGTTGAAAAGAAACTTACAGGGCAGGAGTTGTTGATGTTTGATTACTGAGCAGGTTACTCTTTGGTGTCTCGTGGTAGTGGCTTGATGGAGGTCCAGCAAGAGTGAATAGAAAGGCAATTTTCACGTCTACTACACAACCACTGCTGACATGATGTCAGAATAATCCATGACAACAATTTGACTAGAGTTCTGAGTTTGGCGCTGTATATAATAACAACAACTACTCTAGGAGAGAGCAGGTGTATGCTGCTTTCTAGCCCCTCAATGTAACTTTCCTGTCAAATCAAAAAAATAAAAACAGCGGCTTAAAGAGGGTGAAATATAAACCTCTCACACTGAGAGCCAGTTTAGTTTCCATTAGAGCCGTTTAACACAGTACGTCAATGCTGTTCTGATTGAGCTGCAGAAACAACTCTGTCCAGAATTAGACGGGGCTGCAGTTGAAAGCTGCCGCTGGTCACGGAGGGTCAGAGCATGTCATACAGGAGAGTAACGTCAGTGTGGTCAAATATCACCGGCAGCCTGCAGGATCTCGGTGTGGGAGACTGTAGCAACATGTTTAAATGACCCTATGAGTCTATGAAGTGTGCGTGTTGTCCTTCACTTTAGTAAAGTGTTGCATGTAACCACTAATCGGAGAATAAGATGATAACGTCCTAACATTCACTTGGCATTCTGTTGCATAATATACTAATGACAGCACAAACATAGAGCAGAAAGTTGTCTACCATTGTAATCAAAGTAGCATTATATAACTTGCCACAAAGCGGGGTCCCTCCTTATTGTGGTGCGATTCAGTCTAATACTGAGGGTCTGTTGGCACATCCTGCCAACCATTACAACACAAACTGGCAGACACGGTAGTACTGATGGTTGGGTTACCAATTTATGCCTGCACGAGGTGAGGTCATGTGTCGGTTTTGTCAATGCAGGGTCAACAGGGACATGATTTTTGAACAAAGCTGACCTTTTGACCTCATCAGAGAAACTGCAATTTCTGGAAATTTGTGGAGTTCTAAAACAATATATTTACCATCATAATGTGGGATGGTATGGAAGCACTTAGCAGACATGCATCCATTCATTTTATTTACTCTGTTTTCCCGTGATAACGAGTCATTTCTGGTCATTCTGGTCAGATATTTCTGTTATCTCGAGATAACGATGCGGCACCACTGTAACATCAGCTGATCATAACTCGTATTCCCAGAGTTGCAAAAGCACAAAACAAACATAGAAACAGGCTTAATTTACCTCATCAGTGTGGGCAATGGCAGCATGGCATGTCCTGGTTTGTAATATCACAGTGACCAGCCTGTTTTATTTTCTAGATCACCAGAAGATTATCCTGTTATTACGAGAAAACAACCTTTGTTCTCTTGAGATAATGGGCCGAATTAATTCATTATAATGGGAAAACCAGCTTTGGTTTCCCGAGATACTGGGGAAAATAAGCTGAGATCTTGAGAATAGACCAGAAATGACTGTTTATCACAGGAAAACGGACTAAATATGATGCATGTCCGCAATGGGCTTCCATAAGATGGGAACATTTTTGATGAAAACAGAATAATAGGGACTTTGATTTAATCATACTGCTGTCCAATGAGATCATCTTACCAGTATGTAAAATATATAAAAATATAAAATATAATTTTGTACTACAGTAAAAGAAAAAAGCTTAACAAGTTGCAAAAGTTCTTTTCATTTTTTCTTGTTTTGTATGAGACTTATGTGAGCACTGAGGCATGGACATGACTGGGCATGTGGCCGTATCAGATCTGTAAACATGGAAAGTCTCGTGCCAACACCCTTTTCAGGAGCCAGAGAGAAGCATAAAGGGACAAAAGAGAAGGTCAGCAGCGACTTTGCACTCTTGTTAAATCCTATTTTAAGGGGAAATCAATCAAGCTGTATTTGTCAAACTCTGTCACTAAAGTCAGTGTTATTGTTTGAAATTGAAATATGTTTTGCAGTGTTGTGAAAAGATTTCTGTAATGACCAAACTAATGCAGTTCAGCCTTTTCTGTTGAGTCTGCAGCCAGAAAGTCTCCCCACTTGATGATTCATACTTTACATGCACAAAAACACAGTATCCATGGCAACACTAAGTTATGAGCCTGGTCGCACACATCTGACAGACGCTAAGTTCTCTTAAAATGCTACAAAATAAAACACTACTCCAATAAAGTCGACGGCACAGACAGACTGGCTGCACTTTGTCAACATAGTTTCGACCTCCTGTTACCTGGCTCTGTCTCTACTGTGTGTGTGATGATGCGAACAGTGAACAGGACCCAAACTCTGCTCCAAACGTTACCGCACAATGGATGTTTCCGCCTGCCGCAATTGGATCACAGTGAGCAAGCAGACTCAGCAATTTATATTCTACTCCGTTTGTCCGCTTACATAACTTCACTCTTCCCTGTCCTCCCTCCGTGTGGTTGTTCCTGATCTCTCTCTCCTCACCGAGCACCCCATAATTTCACAGTTACTCAACTCTTTACATCACTGCTGGCCGGTAACCACGGAGAGTTAACCTCACGCCCAGGAACGGCCCAGTGGCAATGAGCTGCTCAATTCAGCTCTTTGTGTTCATTCATCCTCCAGACTTTGGGAGTTTGTGTGCGAGTGTGTATTTCACACTCTCTTAGTGAGGAAGTGTTCAACTAGAAAGTTTGGCAGCGAGTTAGAGGACAGAGAAAGATGAGTGAGTGAGAGGAAAGAAAGAATATGAAACATCTAACTTACATGGAAAATTTAGTTCATTATAGTAATCCCATCACACCAGCAGATGGCAGCACTGACCTAAGCTGCTCAAATGTCCTGCCTTTGAATGACTGCAGTGTTTTAGACGGATGTGACTACAGTAGATATTAACTCAACATATTATTACACCATTTGGTTTTGCTAAATACAGGTGTTGTACTGCTGTTCGGTAATCTGTCAGACTGATAATGCAAGAGTGGAATAAACCACTGAATGTCTTGTTTCTTTTTAAATACTTTGACATTTTGTTTTTGGAGATCAGAATATTAGAGAAAATAAGCCATGTGTGTGAATCTGAACCCTAAATATAGTTGGAGCACCAGAGCAGAGAGAAAGAAAAGTGAAGCAATGACTGTGATGCAACAACGTTCCTCTCACGGGTGGTAATTTTGTGATTAATCTAATAACTGCTAAATATTACAGCTAAATCCAACACTGTCACAGCTAAAACACTATGAAATTAAACAGCAAGTAGAGTAGAGAGTATTTCACTCATATTTGCCCCTAAAAATAGGTGTGTGCGAACTGGAAAAATAATTTACGAGCACAGTGTGCGAGCAAAGAGAAGTCCAATCTAGCAATAGCCACAATGCGGCAATCACAGGAGAGTTTTCTGTGATGACGCAGCCGTGTCAAGTGAGAGAAATCAGTATGATAATGAGGGAATGCTGCAAGGCTCTCTTTATTTTTCTTAAAAAATACAGGATTAAATTGTAAGATATAGTGCATTTTTGTTCATTTTGTTTGTTTCTTTAACCTGAAGTGTGTAAGGCCCTGATGTTACATTCCAGTACAGTAGGTGGCGGTATACATTAGCGTTGTATGGTTTACTGAAAGTTAGATACTTTTTTGATACTTTTTATTCGAAACGGTTCGGTACTTGCATCTCCTCTAGGCGGCAGTATTGGCAAGGTATGCAAGTTAGACTGTTTATAGTGAGGTCAACGTCTGTCATTAATAAACTGTGAATTCCAAATTGTGACCAACCCTTGACATCCTGTTTGTGATATGTTAGTTATCGAGTATCTAACCAGTATCGTTTTAGTTTCAAGTATCATTTCAGTGTCGAGTATCGTGATACTAAACTTGGTATTGGTATCGTGATAACACTAGTATACAGTACGCCTATATACGTTGGTTTGCAATCCAGCATTAAATCAGATAAGTTGACGTTATTTTGTAGACACTAAAAATGAACTAAGGTGGCTAACATTGACGTTAGCATTGCAGCTAGTAAAGGCAGTGCAGCTGAGAACAACGGTAACGAAGCACCTCAGACTGTGCTCCTGAATTTCTTTGTGTGCTCCTACATTTAGGAGCAGTAGAGTAGAGTCCTAATTTTCTTGCAAAGTTTCCTTTACACTTAAAACAAAACTGGAATCAACAAGCTTCAAAGAAGCTAAGCAGGGCTACTGTAGCACTACAGTGACTGCACAATACTTTTACTTTGTTCTTTTCTGACCTGCTTATGCCTTAAACTACAGTTTCAATATCTATTGAAAATGTCTATTTCTGTCTTAACTAAATATGAATGTAATTTATACTGACAGAAAATTAAACATTTGATTATTTATGGCCAATATCGGAGGCAATATAAAGAGATAGGTCTAGCAGCTGACATGCAGTCTGTCAGCATGACAGTGTGAGCTACAGCAGCTCAGCGATGCAGCCGTCATGTGCCGCTAAGGCGGGGATTTAGGCCCAGGCACTAGCATGGGTGAGCACTGAGCAGCATGCAATAGCAATGTATGCGCTGATCCAGTGACCAAACAAAAAGTTAGTGCCAGGTCGTAGGGACCTCACAAAGTATTCAACAAATGATCTACTGAAGAAGCTCTGTGGTAGAAATGATGCTACAATCAACAAACCATACCATAGCATTAAAGGATATAACCTGGCTCTATGCCAATGTATACTGGGGGTGGGCTTCCGTCCTGTAGGACCCTATGGAAGGATCAGCTGCTTTGAATCGTTAGATGAATGGACAGTGGAGCCATGCTCTGAGTTTTCTAGGAATGAAAGTTCATCGAAGCTGCAGATTATTAATGCTTTGCTCTGTGGCAGTTTCAGGGTTTAAGGAGTGAAGTGACTCTGGTTTGCAAACTAATAAAGAGAACTGAGTTCATGGTTTAGGATGGGAAGGTGTGTGTTATAGGAAAGTCGAGGAAGGGCCCCTTCCTGTTTGTGAGTGTAAGAAACTGCCATTGTTTTAATCAATGCTGCCCTGGCCCTTAAGTCTGCTGCTGTATGAGCTCTTGGCTTCCCTTATGGCCTTGCTGAAATGGCTTCCTGCCAGGCTGTATTCAGCTCCCTTTCCCCTCCTCTGGGCCCTTTCCTTACTGTTCCTTCAGGGACGTAAGCTCCTTGTTTAACTGTTTTCTTGGAAGTTTCCTGACAAGATGGTGTTGTGATCCCTTAATATGCATTGTAGTTCTGCAGCCTCAGCTCTGTCCAGCACTCTGGAGTCGTAAAATGAAGATTCTAAAATACTTTTCTGTCATCAGTTTTTTGTTTCTAGACTGCTGCCTGATTAGCCGTGCAACGACAAAGATAAATCAATATCCATTAACATTTCATGTGCTATCACTTCAGCTGTAAAAAGCGTCTGCCAGACACTTTGTCCAGACGACATCATTCAGACTGGGAGGAGAAAGGAGATGTGCCACAGCAGAGCAAAACCAGTGGAGACAACACATTAGTGTCCCTCTGCTTCCTTAGAGAGAGGGATGAGAGGAGAAGAGGAGGGGAGATGAGTGAAAGAGTTGACAGAGGCGGTCCACTGGGAGCTCTTTTCACATGCTGGCTCACACACAGAGCTGAGGTCCCCCGGAGCTGCTTAACTGACAGGATGTGACATTAGAGACGGGTCACAGAGAGGAGAGAGTTTCTCACAGCTACACAGGACTCTCACTATCACACTGTCACACATCTTCCTCTGCGTACAGTTAAAACAATAACTATACGTTTTTTCACAGGGTCAAATACTACAAAGTAACTCTAATGTGTTGACTTGTAATTGTATCATGTATGCATGTGACATTACCTGTAATGGTCTCTGCATCTCTGTACTTGTTCGTGAACTCCTGCAGTGCAGCAGGCAGACTTGCTTCACTGACATACTCCTCCTCTTCCTCCTCTTCGCTGGACAATAGGGGCCCAGGGTTGTGGAGCAGATCTGTGTGTTCTGGTGGTTCTGGTCTGGGGGCCGGGGCCAAGGAGCGGGTGTGGGGAGTTGAAGTCTTGGGGTCCAGCTTGGCGCTGAGAGGTTAACGATTTAAATCATGACCAGCCATGGACGAGACCTGGACTCTCCGTTGGAAGAATTAGATGCGTCTTGAGTGCATTAGTGGACTGGTCAAGATGTGTGGAGCACGGGGCAGGTGGAAGCAGCAGAACCAGACGCACACAACTGGATGTAGAGAGGTTATTCAGTGCATACCTGAAAGAGGAAGAGGAGGGAAAGCAAATCACGAGTTAGATGGAAAAATACAGCAAATATTTAAAGCATAAGAATAAAAACCCAGTGTAATGGTGGCTCGTTAATGTTTTTACTGTATGCACGTCTAATAACATCATAAAACATCATTTAGTTCAAAACAACTCTCTCTCTTTCCCTCTCTCTCTCTCAAGCTGAGCAGGTGTATTTATAGACACAGAGTCACACTCCTCAGCACGATGGCTGACTGGCTCATAAACAGAACACATGCTAAAGTGTCAGTAATTATAAACGTGACTTATCAATGTGTTATGACTTTATACCATACAAAAAACTACCTGGTAATTAATCGTAACTGAAGCTTATAATCTTGTGTGTTTATCCACAATAAGTCAATGCAAAGTCCTCTGGGTGGATGTTTGGATGTGTCTGTCAAATAGTTTTGCAACTTATTATCACTACTGATTAATTTGCTTCGATTCTCTCTTTTATTGATGGATAAAATGTTTAAACGTGCAGATATTGTTCAAATTGTTCAAAGGTGACGTCTTTAAATGTCATGTTTTAGTAAATACACATTCTAAGCTAATTATTAGCAGCAAATCCTCTCATTTGAGAACCTAAAACTGGAAACTTTTTTAAGCCTTCTTGAAAATGGATGCAGTATATGTAAGAAAATAAATACACTGGCTAATTTAAAAATTATATTTTTATTCTGTTAATATATTTTCATTTATTGAGGTGGCACAACAAAAGTAAGGCTGTGTTGAGTTGTGTTGAGTTGTCTTCCTTTCTTTTGTTTTCACATTAGCTTCCACTCATCACTGTTTGCACGTGCTGGATGGTCTGCTTTGTCCACACGTAGACTGGTGTATTCTTATTTACAAGTCTACTTTAGGTATGCTTCCCTTGTACCTTCTGACCTACATCAGACAGAAGAGTGCAGGAGCTTACAATCTTCGGTCCCAGGACCCGTTGTTACTGTCTGTCCAACAGGTCAGGACTGAACTGGGGAAAAAAGCGTTTAAGTTTGCTGCTCCCTATACTTGATCTACTAGAGACCTGGAACTAAAGGAACTGTTCTGATGGGATGCTTTTAAGGTGGTTTACATTTATGATTGTGGTTGTTTTAGACAAAGTTTGATTGGTCTAACTCAGGGGTGGGCAACCCTGCTCCTGGAGAGCTACCTTCCTGCATGTTTTAGGTTTCTCCGCACTCTAACACACCTGATTCGAATGTTTCGCTCGTTACCAATCCCCTGAGACACTTCAGTTGGTTGATAACGAGCAGATCCTTCAAATCAGGTGTGTTAGAGTGCGGAGAAACCTAAAACATGCAGGAAGGTAGCCCTCCAGGAGCAGGGTTGCCCACCCCTGGTCTAACTTGTTCTTTCATATTTTTTATTGTAATATAGTGACGTATTCTGTGTTATGTTTGTATGCATGGCTGCTCATTGTTTGTCGGAACTCTGTTGTTGTGCTGCTGCCTGTCTTGGCCAGGACACTTTTGAAAAAGAGATTTTTCATCTCAAGAGCTTTTTCCTGGTTAAATAAAGGTTAAAATAAATGAATACATTTGGGCAACCAAAAATTAAATTATGCTTTTGCCCCCAAATTTTGGTAGTGTCTATCCCGAAGCACAAACAATATTACTACTGTACAGTAAGAGAGACTGTGTGAGCTACACTGTCAGAAATCTGTCTGATGAAGGCATGAAGGCAGACAAAAGTACAACACAATCACAACACTCAGCAGGCTGCAGGCCAGCATTAAGGAGGAACTTAGTGAAGTTTCTATTAATAGTCAAATGTTCAAACACACACACACACACACACACACACACACACACACACACACACACACACACACACACACACACACACACACACACACACACACACACACACACACACACACACACACACACACACTGTGTGTTTCTCTGCTGTCTGTGTTCTGTCATCTTTCTTTGTCCTGAATTTATCTACACTCATCTTTTATTTTTCTCACCATCTTTCTAATTTCACCGCAGCGTCTTCTTAGATATATTAGGTCAGACCCCAGTGGTTTGTGGGAAGTAGAATTGCGGTCACACAGTTTCCATTATTTTGGAAATCCAAAAGTCCAAACACTGTTGCTAATGACAACAAGCTGTACAGTCACTGCAGACACATGACAGCTGTGGGTCAGGCCCGACATGTCTCTGATCAGAAACACTACACAGCCCTGAATGAATAATGCCATTATAAAGGCACTCATGCTGACCAAACAGTACTGTATTTCCTAATTAAAGTTCAGCCGCCTCAGGATCAACAGTGACATGATCTAACATGTTATGGTCACAACAATCCCTCCCTGTTCTGTCCTCCAGCAGGGCTCACAATAACAGCAGTGCTGGGTGGACTTATAGAGGAAGCGGAGGATTTCAATAGGCTGATGGAGCCGGTGATCAAGAACACAATAGTAGCTGCAGTTTCTCTCTCTGGGACAAGGTGTGGTTTCCATCTTACTTTAGTGTACTTTCCTTTACATTACAATTAAAACATGTTGCAGATTTAGTTCATGTTCAGTTCAAACTCAATGACCTCTTTCTCCAGTTTAAGCCCCAGTTTAGATTGTTAACATAATGACACACCCAAATACTGTATGCTTACTGATGTACGTCAATGAGTGTCCATTCTAAGCCCAGAGACCAGAAGCAAACCGTCTAACAATGTTGTATCCCTCCCACAGATGATTTCTCAATGCATTCTGTAAATCAGTCACTCCTCATGGTGCTTTAAACTGCAACAATATGGACATTACAACACAGACCACAAATACTCATCCTCAGCTTGTTACAAAAGGAAACCAGAGTTGCACCACCCAAACCTCCTTCCCTAACAACACTTAAAACTCTTCCAGTGCATGGCTAAAAATTGACCTAAGAGGACGATTCAAGTCTGTGTTTTATGTTTAAACATGACTTTAAGCACACCTTTACATTGTGAGACATGTCATCTCTCTAAAATTGTTAATACACATAAGTTACATACATCAGGAACCAAATGGGCCTATATCCAGTTTTAGATGTATTTTCATTGTATTTCCATTGGTGACTGACATGAAACATAACTGATGCATTAAGATCAATACACTCAAGAGAAGTCCAGCTTATAATAGAAACTCTTATTAAATTATACATCATTATGCAATGCATTATGCATGGATGCAGACATACGTTGCACTGTCATGATACTGTTACTAGGCCGGCACGATTCAAGGAAAATCTGCGATGTGCGCTAACATTGTTAAATATTTCAATGACAATATGACATGCGATGCGATAATTATTAACATTAGCATATTAGCTAGGCTATAACTAACAGTATGTCTGTAAGTACCTGCTGTAGTGCCAGTGCTTGTAATAAGATGTCCCTCTTGAATATAAATGATTTCTAAAAATAGCTCAAGTGATTTGTTTCCTTGCAGTACCACCATTTTGACCAACTGACAATTTTTCTAATTAAAGCTAACTGCTAGCTGGTGCTACAATCAATGCTCTGAATGCATGGTCCATGTATCCAGGGCTCCATATTATAGATCAAATGTTTGCGTGTGTGTGTGTGTGTGTGTGTGTGTGTGTGTGTGTGTGTGTGTGCAATGCACGGTGCGTGTACATGAAATAGTTGTTATTCATTGTAAAAAAATTCTGTTGCGTTGTGTTTTGTTGTGCATGTTCATATATGAATTGTGATTTATCATGCAGCTCTAAACCACAAATATACAATCATACATGCAAACAGGAAAACATCTGCTATTTGCAGAGACTGAAAAGTTGTGCCTCACCACCTGGAAAAATTCTGATGCAACCTGAGCACATCAACACATCAACAACCTTTCAACACAAACAAGTGAGTTTTCATGTGGCTGAGCCCTGCAGCAGCTATCACGCCGAGATGTGACAGCCCCTAAACTCCCAGTAATACTGAGATGTGTTTGTCTTCACGTCTTTGACATGCAAATCTGTATTTGAAAGAAAGAACTGATGGATTTCAAATTAAAACATTGATTTTTGCTGAATTAAATTTTATATTTCTGTGTTATTCTTTTTAAACTTCAAGCAATGTGCCTTGGCATCTTGGTTCATAACAAAAACCAGAAACAAACAAAAATAACTACTGTACACAACTGCAAGTTAATCATCAACAGCACTTTTATAATGAGTCCACTGTTGAATATCTATTAAATCCACAGAGATTTTATAGTTTGCATTGTAGCATTTCAACATTCTTGATATGAATCTTACCAATGTAGTCTATGAGCCAGTTTGACCATTAAAACATTAGCCTGTCTGCTAACGGCTAACTTGGCAGTCAATACATCAATTAACCATGTCAATATGGCACTTAACATCCGAGTTAAGGTTTGTCCTTGCTAGAGGGGATTTCCTTGCTTTCAACAGCTGATCATTTGGAGCCATTTGACCTGCACTGGTGCTGGTTTCATTCATTTTATTGTGTGTGTCCTGGATAATGGATTAGAGAAGGTCATGCTGATAGATAACCATTAACACTGGTCATCTGATGAGAAGGAGAGGGTACCCTCATGCTGTGACTGACTGGCTTTAAGATGGAGCTCTAACAAAGGCTTAGTCATTAGAAACTAAGATATGTTGGCTGTAGACAGGTAAAAGCAGGCTTAATAATATCACCAGCTGTTAGCAGCTGAATGACATTAGGAGAGGAGAGTAAACATTGGTTGCTACTGAATACTGCAGGGTCAACATGGCCCTGTGTACACACTACACAGCTTTATTACATCCTAGCCATAAATAAAAGCACAAAGGTTCAGGCACTGTTTAATAAATGATCCTAATGGACATGTGCTTGTCCTGGTTCTGTACTTAATTGCTGAAATTCAAACTTCCAACACACTGTTCAACAGCAAGGGCAAGCTCAACTGTGGTAGCGGTAGCTTGCTAAGGCATATCCGGTAGCTACAGGAAGACAGTAGCTACCATGACCTACCGCAACCTGCCAGAGCTGTAGTGGCAGTTCTAGTGACTGCCGGGACCTGCCAGGGGAACTGTCAGTAGCTACTGTGACCTGCCGGGACTTGCCAGAGCTGTAGTGGCAGTTCTGGTGACTGCCCGGACCTGCCAGGGGAACTGTCAGTAGCTACTGGGACCTACCGGGACCTGTCGGGACCTGCCAGAGCTGTAGTGGGAGTTTTGGTGACTGCCAGGTCCTGGCAGCTACCAGATATGCCACAGCAAGCTACCACTACCACCATTGAGGGTAGCTTTACGATCAATAATTTCAAAGAATACTCTAGATTATCCTTAAATTTAAACTTTTCATTAAACATTTTTATAAAAACCTAAAACCTGCATACAAAGTATTTAAGTTTTAGGAATTTAAAAATATAGTTGAATTTATAAGCTTATTAGTTTTTCATCACAACCTTGATCGCCATGATTTATTTAACATTTGATTTAATAACTTAGGTTGGTGCTGGCTAATGTGTGAAACTTAAGAAGGACCTAATCTCTCTCTTCAGGTGTCACTACTATCCCTCACACAGGTTATTCAGTTCAAAGTCTGCTTGGGGTGCACCCCCCGCCTGGGTTAGCAGAGTGGCAGAAAAGACCACCTCAGGAATCTCTGCAACATATGAGATGGGAACCAGAGGGCTGGCAGCCAAACTTTCAGGTTATGGAACATGATTGATTAATGTAGTTGTCCCATTTTTCATCAGTAGTGCATCAAGGATCCGACAAGCCTAAACATCATTTTCTATCTCACTCCACCCATATAGGACGGACTACCTAAACTAAATGTCCATGTACAGACCTGTTCTTCCACCTCTTCCTTGATCTCAAGGCTGTCTGTGTTAATTAGAAGCTGCATGCACACTCTGATTAAGTTTGTCGACACTGATTTAATTACTTTCAAATAAAGAAGTCTGGTACTAAGAAGCTTAGAAATGACTGCAGACCTTTTTATCTTAGCAGCACCTCTGCGAGGACTTAATGTCCACAAACCATAGGAATTAAGTCCTGCATATGTGAAAGGTTGGCCAACCCGTCAGCAAGCTGCTCAGACAGCTTATCTTCAGACTTGCCCCCAACATACTGCAGACAACACATTTAAATATTATCCTGGAGCTGAGCCTTTTCCCTCCTGCTATCTAGACACCAATTAGGGGTTGAACATGATCTTGCCAGACTAAAAGAGTGGCTAGTCCGGCACCATCATGCAGACAAGCTGGTAAGATCAGCAGGTGTTTCTCTTGGTCTTCCAGTTGCAGTAACTGCCAAGACATTATAAAAGGGAGCTGTGGCCGTGAACCTCAATGCCCTCTTTTCTTCATTAGACCTCGTCTTTGCATAACATCCTCCTGCACTGCCTTTATGTTTTTCTAAGGCTGAAAAGCTCTGAGATGAGTGATGCCATCCCTTGCTCTCATTAGTATGAGTCCCACTGGAGAGGGACATGGCTACATGAGTTAAGGTTGCCATGAATCTTGCTAGAGCCTTCCAAGTATTCAAATCGTTGTGATCTGAGAGCTCTGATCCTTGGTTGGTAACTTGAGGTTGAATCGCTCTCTTTTTTTGTTTGCACAAGCTCGAACACATTCTCATTATCTTGATCTGTGTTTGTCTGGCTGAAAAAATCTGTGCCAAAGAACCAACAGGACAAGGTGGGTAAGCTGCTTGGCTACAAAGGTGTAGAACCTCCTTGAACGTTTGCGGATGTAGCCAAAGTAATGCAACTGCTCCAGATGGTATGGCATGCACTGGGTAAGGAGACCACTTTTTCCCCGCTCTAACCACCCTTTACAATGAGGCCATACCATCTTCCATATAAAAACTCCTGAGGATAATAAAATAGGAAAGCAATATTTTACATATGTCACCCAGTAGTCAACAGTCTCCTTATCAGGGTCTTTATCACGGTTCAAAAGAAACCAGAGGAACGTTTCTGGTCTCCGCGATAAAAGCAGTAAATTATTTTTTTGCCCTTTGCTCACCACACAGTGATCTGTGCACCTGTTCAGAGGAGTTTGCTATTTTTCTGGTGTGAGGACACAATGTAAAAGGGGGGTTCTTCTAAAATGTTACATATTTATATGTCCTTAACTGTCACGACACACATGTAACAGAACAGGTGTGTTCAATTTCACTAATTAGTTGCCCTTTTCACGTTGGGGCGGACTAAGCTTGATTGACATCTCTCTCTCTCTTGCATAAGCAGTATATTCATCTAATCAGCTAATAAGTGAAAACACCTGTGGGGGTGTGAACGCTCTTTAACTTTTCTATAGAGTGTTTGAGGTAATGACCAAAACACACATCACTGTCACACCATTTAATTGGCGGATTCATTTTCTATTAAACCTATAAATGAAGGCATGGAGCCACCACTGGAGAAAAGCTTTATAATCAAGAACAATTTAAAGAAATAAACTTAAAACTCTGAAAATATTATTACTATAAACGGGCAGCACTCAGTCCCTTCAGGAAGTTGCGATGTCACAGTTGCGCAAATTAACAAACTTTCATGCATATCGAACCTATCCGCGCATTTTTCGCAACCATTGCAATTTTGGCCAATCACCGCTATTTTTTTACAAATTTGATAAATCCCCCGATTTCACGTGCACGTCTCACCAAACTCACTTCTTTGATACTAAAAACATTGCAGCCTGAGTTCTGCACTGATGTATAAACATTCAAGGTCATCTTTTACTGCATCTTTAATATCTTTTTGACGCTGCATGCTACAGACAATTTTTTTGTGCTATGAGCTGATTCGTTCTAACAAGACTCTGGTGCAATCGTCTCTCTTTCATGAGCTACCTTATAGTAGCCTTATACCTTGTAGTAAAATGTCTTTATAAAGACTATACAGTGTCTAGTGTAACAAATGTGAGTCACTGCTCATCTCAAAGAGTGTTTACAGTGATATAGTAATCCCCCCGTCTCTTACTATTGCTTTTGTGCTAGTGCAAATCAGCCGAAAGTGATGTCATATCAGAGAATCAGCTTGATCAGCCAATAGATATCTTTGTTGGAGCGTCCCAGTCGCTCGCACTGGATGTGCAATGTGTTACACAGGTAAAACAAACAAGAAAAAAAACTCACAACTTGCATCACAACTTTTGAAAAAGCTGTCCTGAAACCAGGCATGTTTTGCTGCAACAATCACAGACAAAAAAAGTGAAATCGTGGAGGGACTGATTACTGGAGGATCTCAGACAACAAATGCTTAATTTAAGTAAAGTGAAAGAGTTCACTGCATCACTAAAGAATAAATGCTTGTAGTCTCCATAACATGATTGGTTGTTGATGAAAGGAGAAGGGTTTCCACAAAGGAACAGGCATAAAAGAGAAAATCTCCTCTGGCCTAAGGATGCCGGCCCCCTGCATCTGTCTCTGACACGCTCCCTCCTTCTCCTGACTCAATACTTAACCTCTTACTGTGAGCACTGTCAAATGCAAATGGAAACAAGTTCTTTGTTTCCCTGCAGACTTAACTCGAGCAAACTTTTTCTCAAACAGAAGAGATCTGATATTACTCACAGCTACATCCACACAATCTCACTTTAACAGTCTTCACAGGAAGGAGGAAGACAAATAGAGAAGTTAAGGTGAGATGAGGAGGAGGAAGCTGGATTTTAAAGACCAACAAGTCACATGATCAGTCAAAGGAAGTTGAGACATCCTTTCTGAAATCCTTTAAATCCCTTCGTGTAACGTTAAGTTTAGCACTTCCTGCTGAAGAGTGTTGTACTGGTTGAAAAGCAGAAATTACTTTGTTCTCAAGAGAAAAGATAAGTGGGGAAAGGCTGATGGATGTTCATGACTTTTATGTTTGACAGTGCAGCCTGTTTGAAAGCTTCTCTGGAGAGACTGTCCATGCTTAAATATCACATATAGTGGAAATGAAGACACAAACTACAGGAAAATGACAGATAAAAGGAGGATGGAGGATGAGAGAGAGAGAGGGTTATAGTTGTGGGGAAACAAAGTGTTTAGAATTATAGTTTTACTGGAAAACAGGAGGACAGAGACAAGTGAAAAAACACCCAGCAGAGAGCTGGGTCAGAAAGCCGTACAAGGCGTGAGGCTGCGTGGCTAATCCTGCTGGGTTTCAACAAAGTTGGCACAACAGAGAAGTCTTGCTAAATCTCTCAGCCTTCAGCCGTGTTGATTTTAGTGAAAACGTGCCGCCTGGTAAGGGCACACTGGTACAGTGTAAACAAGGCCTTGGTTTAAAGTTTGGCAAGACATTAAAGTTTGTCCTATTTCAGTCTGACACTCACACACTTCAGTATGATTCTGTCTGTAACTTATGTAGCTATGGTTCACTTCCTGTTATTTCAGTGAACTGTAAAGTTGTCATTAAAAATAACTCAACTTGTTTGCATATTTTAAAGCTTTTTTTGCTTCCAATGGATCGGATGTATAATATCGTCCAACAGTATGCTGTAGGTTTTTCCTTTTTGTACCACATTAAATGCTATGTTTTGCTTGCTAATACACACACATTAAAGGAAAATTAACTGCAGTTGTGGTAAGGCACCTAGCAAAACCTTTAACTAATAGCCTATATATGTAAGATTTTTAAGATGTTTCCTTCTGTTGTTAAGTAATTATGCAACACAATTTTGAGGACTGTAAAAAAGTCACCTTGTCCACAGTGACTGCACAGTGCCAGTATTTTTTGGTGCTGGAAGAAATGGTAGTATCAGTATGGAGGTATCATTAGCCCTTTTTACACTGCGGTTCTGCCACAGCGCCCAAACTAAGCTCCACTGTGATGCTGCCTTTGCAATTTTACATTGGACCAGGCAACACCGGTGTAAGGGCCTGTGTCCACCAACAGCATTTTTTGCGCCGGTAGCGCCTATCTTCTATACAAAACCTAAGTAGTTCAAAACGTAAGAGCAAAAACGCAAAATAGTTCAACTTTTGGAACACCAAAAAAAAAACAAAATCAAGAATGGGCGACATTCGCAGATAAAACTTAAAAAATAAGTGAAAATCCAAAGAAAAAAAAGAAATTCGACGCTCAGATGAAGGCAAACAGTTTACAAACAAGGTGAGGAAAATCAAGAGTTAGAACCATGACAAAGGGAGAGAGCCGTAGTTAAATTGGGAAGAGTGCTTTCTAAATTATGGGTTGTCACCAGTGACAGGCGCTCATGAGCACTAAAATTTGAATCTTTGAGATTATATCTTTAAATTTCCTTACATAGCAATTATAGGCAAATAGGCACACAGGCCCTAAAGCAGCCCCAGTGTGTGTTTTTACAGCGTTCCGGCATTGAAAGAGTGCAAAACGTGCGTGAGGTGTGAACACAGCACGTGCAGCATGGCAGAAAGACGTCTCCCCACCATTCTGCCTCTGTGCGCTTTACACAGAAGATCAGATGTAACAGAGGCGTAATGATCCCTCAAAGAGTTTGAACTGAACACACTTATCAAGCCATAAATCTATAAAGTTACTCAACAGTGATTATGTGCTGTAAAGGAGCTTTGAAGTGAATATGAGGGCCTCATTTGTACATTCAACAAAACTTTTTCTGTCCTTTTGAAGACATTACTACCTTTATCACTTCCTGTCAGTTTACATGCAAGTCTATGTGTTGAAAGACATGAACATACTCAATGCCATCACTCTTTAAAAGGAAGTTACCAGAATAAATGATGGCATACTGTTTATTCCTTGAGAAGGAGACTCATTCGGCATATTGAAAGGAGGGCACAAGGATTACAAAATGCTGATATCCAACATGTCTAAGTATGAGAACTGATTTACCATATGCTGGAGACTGGATGAGAGTGTGTGTGTGTTTGTTTGTGTGTGAGAGGGGTCAAATGAAAACAAACTACCCCCCACAGCCCATCTGTCAGTCGCTCTAGCTGTCATATGAGCTCTCTGTTCAGGTCGAGCTTCTGGCCGTGCGATGGTTCTCAGAAGTGTCTGTGCTAACAGTGAGACGGTCCACAGGCCCGTCACAGATCATGTGCTGTTAGTTGGCAAATCCAAGTGGAACCTTATTTAGCCTCTCAGGGCTGGCTGGGAAACCTTCATCCTCAGCAGAGTGGCTGAGGTTAAATTAAATCAATGACCCCTCAATATAAAATAGAGGTTTTGTAGTCTCTTTAATCCATAAAATGAGTTTTAATTAAGTAAACTGACTAGAATTCACATTCTCAGAGCATTGAATGAAAACAAAAACAGAATTCCTTTAACAGAAGTACAGTACATGGAGGTGTATAAAACATTGCATCATAAAAGTAGGACATTTGCTATGATTAGATTGCAATGTATTAAATGTGACTTGTAGGCCTATTTTCTTATAGTTTTAGGGTAAAATAAGCACTTATATAAGCTATTGTCTTATAGAAACTTTAAAAGACTTAATCTCATTCATATAGACAAGGTAATATCCCACTGACTGACCAGAGGAAATATAATGAACATGTAAATCAACGTTAATGGCGAGGTTTGTTTCCAGTCAGAGAGAGGTGCCTGTGGTAATCAGTCAGATTGCTTATCTGAGAGGACTTCAGTCACTTTTAATGAGTGGTGGCAGATTTACCGTGATAGGATTAAGACTACCTAAATCTGAAATCAATCTTATTAAAACGTGCCCACAAACCGCTGTGACAAACTCTCGAGAATGAACCTTTTCACCTCTGAGTCAGAAGAAAGTGTGGGCAGGAAACAGATTTCAGACAATAGCCTTCTCATGCAAAACCACATAGGACACACGGCTGAGCAAGGTACTCAGCTGGTGTATGCAACAAAAAAAAGATACGAGTTTTTCTGATGGAGATTGGTTGAGGGACATTACATGTAAAAAGTGACATCGTATGAACCGTTCCTATCAACGTTACGAAGCACTGTGCACCTGTCCCCGTAGCATTAAATTCAGTATCAAACTTTAGACTTGAGACTTTCACAAACTCAATTAAGACTTCTTACCGTTTAAGTAGATTGCACAGACCTCCCTGAAGAGGCGAAATAATCCAGTTTCCTCTGTTTGCCGACAAGTTAAAAACTATAAAGCTTCACTAAGGGCGACTGTGCTCACCAACTGACAATGTGGTTGAGCCAAAATAATGACCGGTGTTGTTCAGAAGTTTGTTTCCCCTTAAATTAAATCGGAAGCTAAACGTATTCTCGTCCCAAACAGTCGTTTTCTGAGATGCTTAACCTGACCCAAACTTTATACTATCCACAGTTATCCCTGCTACGCCTAAACATGCGGTGAACACCGCTGTGGGAAACACTATCTGAAGGGGGAGCAGATTTCGGCACAACACCGGTGTCAGAGTATCAAGCCACAATCAGGCGATAAAAAAAGCCAACTGAACGGACGTCTTCAGAAAACGTGATTCACAGTCGGCCTCGTGCCTGGTCACAAAACTTCAGCAGATTATTTTGGCTTCCTTAGCTTGGGTGAATGAACCGCTTGATGGAAACAAAGCTGCTAAGCAGAGCGGAGTCAAACCACAAAGGATGATGAGGTACATCCGGTGTGTGTGTGATTTCAAAATAAATGGCATTAACATCAGCTCAAATTTCTTTCCAATTATTGTACATTATTGTTTTTTGTGGTTTCTTTTCAAGTCTGCGATATGAAACTTCATTGTAGAAAGTTAGTTTATGAACTTCCTGTCTGCCAGGATAGTGCACAGATTAGAAAATGAGAAAACTTAGACAAATATGGCCAAACTTGTTCTCCCATAAATCAAACCACAGTGTTATGCTGAGACTGTCAGCTAAAAAGAAGCAATTAAAACAAAAACAATAATTCAATTTTTTGAATTATAATATAATAAATTAATAGTGACAAGAAAGCTTTTTAATATGTGTTTCATCACATCATTTATTGAAGTTGTTGATAAGTAGGCCTGTTAGAAATTACTTTTGGATATCAGAAATGGTAGTCATACATCATAAAAGTTAGATTTCTTACATAGTAGTTTTTCAAACCAAAAATACAAAACTAAGTTCATTATATTATTTTCCCATTAATTTTAATATATATAGTGCTGTTGCCTCACAGCTAGAAGGTCACTGGTTCAAACCCCGGTTTGGACAAAGTTGGCCTTTCAGTGTGGAGTTTGCATGTTCTCTCCGTGCATGCGCAGGTTCTCTCTGGGGTCTCCGGCTTCCTCCCACAGTCCAAAGACATGCTCATTAGGTCCACTGGTGACCCTTAACTGCCCATAGGTGTGGGTGTGAGTGCGAAAGTTTGTCTGTCTCTATGTGTCAGCCCTGTGATTGACTGGTGACCAGTCCAGGTTGTACCCCGCCTTTCGCCCAATAACAGCTGGGATAGGCTCCAGCCCCCCACAACCCTGAACAGGATAAGCGGTATAGATAATGGATGGATGGATTTGATAAATATTTCCAGTTACATGATGACATCCGTATATTAGTTTGTGTTAGTTGTCACTGTACTAACATGTTGAGGAGAAAAGAAGACACTTTATTACAGCTGTCTCAGTGTTTAAGAGTAGTAGCTGTGAATGTTGTTGTAGCTGCCTGAAGTTGAGGGGAGGACTGCTATCATTTTCTTTTTGTAATTATACTTAATAAAGAAAGCTGCATTCTTGATAAATTTGCGTAATAATAGTGTGTAATAGGACAACACCAAAGACTTCTTATCCTTTTTATATGGTCTAATCCATGAGACAGCAAATCATCAATAGTCATTAAAACAGCCTACCTTTGAAATAGGTGTTAATTGCATTACGGCTTCTTTCTATCTTTTGCAATATAGTAAAAAGCATTCAGGATGGCATTTTTTTTTTTTAATTGAATTTTTTTCTTGCTTTTATTTTGAAGAACATAATATTCTCACGGAAACGGCACTCTTTACATCTTTAGGTAACCTTAGGAGTTCGGAAATTTATGATTTTAAGTTCAGTGCTCTAAAAGAATTACCAAACTGTCCTCCATTGTCCAATCTTAATCTATATACTGAACATGAAGCTATTCTTAAACTTAGTTCACGTTTCATGTTATTTCCTTAAGAGTTAGGCTACCTACTTTATTGTATGACATTTGTAGTCTATAATTTGACAAAACTTATTTTTATAAGCTATTTATTATTATTGGCGCTTCACTAAGTGCTCAAGATGAAAATATACTTTCACATTAACAATAACAAAATCATTAAAAAAAAAATACAGGATCAGGAAAAGACGATGGATCCTCCACGGTGCCTCACAGTGGCTGTAGCTCATAATAGCTTAAAAATTCTGACATCACCACTTTAAGGTCGCTGAAACCACACATGACTACGACATTTTCTACAGTTGCAGCATGCATCAAAATCCATTCACGATTGTCACGGATGCCTTTGTGCCCTGCTGTGGGTTTTATTCAATGAATGACGTCATTGTCCACTCAAATGGTGTGTGCCCAGATAGAGAGAGAGAGAGAGAGAGAGAGAGAGAGAGATTGATAGTAAGGGCATAAAGAGAGAGATGCCAACGTGCTTTTTCAACATTGTATTACATGCAGCCATGCCAATAAAGCCACTTAAAATTATATTTAATTCAATTAAGAAAGAGAGTAAGGGGGGCTTTTATGGCGAAACAGTAAGCAATAGTCTAGCACTAAGGCAACATATCGTGCATTGGCATCGGGGCACTAAAACACTTGATTTCCAGAGAGGAAATTTAAATATGGCTGTAGAAAAAACAGTAACAAATTCTTAATATGAGAAGATTTCAAACATTTTTGAACTTCTAAAATATATATAAAACCATACAATCAGATAGAATAAGCTGTTCGTTGGAGAATTTGTAAATTGTGTGAGATTGGGAAATTACATTTGTGTGATATACTTTTTAAATATTTCATTTTAATGGTGATTATTGCTGTATCCCATGTGCTCTACTCTGCGCCTTCTGTTGTATGCAGTCAGGTGTCCTAGCAACGCAGGAATATACCATTTGGAGGTGGTCAGGTTAAAACTAATAACGTAATGTAACGTAAACAATAATAAATAAACAAACTTAAATCACACTTACGTGGAAATACTTATGAATATAAATTCACATCTTTAGGCACATTTTTTTTAACGTTGGTGAGTAGAATATGGCTTTCACTTCATCCGAAGAAATCAGACTACCCTCTTCCAGTTGGAATGTCGAGGCCCACCTCGCTTCCGCCAACAAACAGCGGGTCGTTGAAGAAAAGTTGTAAGGTAAATTGATATGAAGGATAAGAAACATGTTATAAACTAAGTTATTTTGTGGCTGTAGTTATAGTTGCATCTAGTTGTCATGCAATTACTTTACTTTTTAGCTGTTGCACTTAACTTCTGTGGAGTTACAAGCGAACAAACTGCCTGTTCTTCTGAAAAGACGATAACGTTAGCGGTTGTCAGATCAAATACTTACAAGCCAACAGTAGCTTCTTAATTGACAGTTAAAGTTTACTCTAAATTGTTTATTTCCCGAGGTTAATTTCCAATGCTCATTTTAATATGCCTATCACCTTATTCTTTGAGTCGTGTAGCTTGGTGAGAGTTACAACGGTTACATCCCTTTCTCTTTTTTTGGGCTGTTTTTGCTCTAGCCGTTAGATTGACCGTTGGTCTGCAGCTAATTAGCCGTTAAGTGTTATCAGCTGGTAAATTTTACAGGCGTCCGTTTCACATAGTTGTACAGAACTGTAAGTCTCTGCTTTAAAGTAATTTATTTTTCTGAGCCTTGATTAAATAAATGTATGACACGCTTCTAAACAGTCGATGTTCCTGTGTTATAACTTTTAAAGTCTGGTGTTGGCCAAAGTAAAATAAAAACTACTTCAGTAGGCTATATTGTTTGCACTGATGCCTGACTTTTGTTAAGATGCCCCAGCACCTAATTAGGTGCAGCCAATAATAGCCCTCACTGTAAGCATAACCTTGTGTCAGTTCCATTTGTTAATTTCTTAATACTCCTTGTTTATAATTAACCTGTTTTTTTTGTTGGGATGTTCATGTACTTTGCATAAAATACTGTATGCTTGTTGGTAAAATGTTTTCTAAATAATATTATTTTCTGATTCATTCCAACATTGATGATAGTTCTTCTCCACTTTTACTTTTTAGCTCATCTTATAAAAATGTCTTATGATTATAATATGGTCTTTTGTCTCCTCTCCACAGCAGATGGAAAACTTCATCCTGTATGAGGAACTTGGGGCAGGCGTCAGCTCTGTTGTCTATAAAGGAAGAAGAAAGGGCAATCTGAACTATGTTGCCATCATCTGCACCGACAAAGCCAAGAGACCAGAGATCACGAACCATGTAGGATAAGGCTCCTAGTTGTAGAAAATATTACGACTCGTGTTACATTTTTATTATTATTTTATTATTTTATTATTGCCTGTAGAGGCCTGAGATTACCAGCCAAATAATAAAGTTCGATAAGACTTGTATTGACCTAATTTACCTACTATGCTGTCATTAGGAAAAAACAAGAACTGTTTGCATTGCAAAGTTATATTAAACACTACCAAGATCATAAGGATACTCAATGTTTTTACGTTTGATATGGTACATTTTGAGCCTTTGAGCTGTACACATTAAATTATGTCTTGTTTATGTCCCCTTAAAGGTACGCCTCAGTCTTGAGCTTGATCATCCAAATATAGTGTCCTTCTATGAGTGGTATGAGACAAGTAACCACCTCTGGTTGGTAGTGGAGCTGTGTACAGGTCAGTTATTATCTCTGAAACTCCTGATAAGCAGTCATGAAACGTTATTATTAATAATTTACTGATGGTTGTCAGCCATCAAATGATGAGGAGTAAGAAATGCATATATTAGATATTTACCACTGAGATTTCACAAACATTAAATATCTTTATATTCTCGTCTATTGGATCAGTGACATATACTATATTCACTTCACTTTCATCTCACATCCACTCTGCATGACTGAATTTTGGTTAGCACCCTTAAACACCCCTCAAATCATATTCTCTGAGCCAGTTTGTAACACAGAGTAAGTTTGTTGGTTGGTTTTTAAAACATTGCAACAGGTGGCAGGCTTTAATTTTTTTTAATCCTCATGCTTGCTCGGTTGTATCTTTATTTTTCTCTCAAACGATGATCTTTGTCTTTATCTCTTTGTCCCATTCATCTATCAGGTGGTTCCCTCAAGTCTGTAATTGGTCATGATGGATGTCTGTCTGAAGATGTGGTTAGGAGGTTTGGATGGGACCTGGTTAAAGGCCTGAAATATATCCATGAGTTAGGAATTATTTTCTCTGACTTGAATCCTGCTAAGGTTTGTATCTGAATCCTTTTTTACAACACTGCTAGTGTAACAAAGAAATGATCATATGAATACTGTAACTCTATTTTCTTGCCCATAGATCTTACTGGATGGTAGTGGCATTCTGAAGTTGGGTAACTTCTGTCTGTCCAAGGCAGAGGGGGAGACACTGGAGGATTTCTTAACCTTGCTCTCTACGTCTGAGTGTGGAGTAGAGCAAGATAGAAAGGAGGACTTTGACAACATTCAGAAAAGACTACAAGGTCAGGATACGATTCTAATATGTTGGTAACCAGTAGATTAGCTTTGAGTACCATTTGGAATGTAATCTGTTATAAAGGCAGTTGAATGGAGCCACAGCCTTTAGGCTTGTATGCTGCTGCTGCCATGCTGTATGGTGGGTTGTGCAACAGGAGACGTATGTTAGTTTACAACAAAAACAATTTTTAGGTTGATGAATTCATGAGGGCAGGAGGCAGAGGAGGGAAAACAAGGGAGAACACTTGCTGGCATGGATCAAAGGTTTATACCTACTCAATGTGGAGAATATGGAGTCCACTAAAAGAATGCACTCTCTGTAACAGAAACATTTTTTTGTTTTTAACATGGATGCCTGGCTTTGTTTACTGTTTACTGTTTCTTTCTTAACTGCTGTATGTGTGTGTATTTATATTTTCAGGTTGTCCAGCGTACAGCCCTCCAGAGGTTTTGCAGGGATCAGAAACCAATATGAGCTCTGATCTGTGGGCTCTGGGTTGCGTACTGTACTACATGTACACTGGTAACTACACACACTCACACACACACACACACACACACATGCACCTACACTACACTGATACCTGCATACACTGAATTTGATTAAGTACACACAAATATGAATCAATTTAATAATAACTATTTAATTTATATAGCACCTTTAAAATCAGATGTTTACAACGTGCTTTGACAGACAACAAAATCAGGAACTCAGGAAGATTACAGAGTACAAAACAGATTACAGAACTTTCAACAATGAGGCCAAAAAGAGAGTAGTCTAGAAAATTCAACCAAAAGAGAAGAACTCAATGCAAACACAACAGGTCAACAAGAATAAATGCAAGTAAAAGGAATAAAAGTGACAAAACAGAAACAAAGGCAGTTAGAGCAAGAAGCAATACAAATAAAGAGATAAATAAATAAATAAAAGCAATAAAATACCATAAAAGGTTATAAAAAGACGATAAAATGAATAAAAGATAAATAAGTTAAATAAAATAAAATAATTAAAGTAAAATAAAAGTAGTAAATGATGATAAGAATAGGAACAGATGAATGGATTAAAAGCATTTTTAGTTATACATTTAACATTTTAAGTTATTTCGCTATTATTCTCATTGTAGCGCTCTATTGGGTACCTGTAATTGACATCTAAGTTAAGAGTACTGATGATGAACTGGATTGAAGAAAAAGTCTCAATTATCAAGAGACAGAGTTAGTGTACCATAACTAAGATAAAGAAAGGTGAAACAGTACAGCAGTTAGGCGATAGAATACTGACACTGACTTTAACATACTGTAAGAACTCTGAAACATCAGAACGACTCAATAGATCAACTGAGATACAAAATGTAGATGGAAAAGTAGTCCTGTTGCCATCAAGAAAATGACAAATACTGCATTTTCATACCTTTCTATAATGCACTTTGAATTTTGCAAACCTAAACCTGTTTTTGCTTCTCAGGTAAACCTCCATTCTATTCTGAAAGCTACACTGAACTGACAGACATGATTATACATCAGGAACCACCACCTCCTAGACAGACAGGTAATACACACATTCAGTCACATATATACCTACACACACGCTTTCACAAAGACACACAACTGCGGTGTTTGACGTAAGTACATGATGTTTATCAAAATAAATCTTTGAAGTTGTAAAATCCTTGTTCTGGACAGCTGCCTTGCATGTTGCTGTTTTTGAGAACTTGTATTTAGTTTGTTAAATTCAGGATATCTTCTGTGTTCTGTGTTGCAGTGTTTTCATCAAGTCCTCCCAGCGAGGATTTCCAGAATCTTCTGAAAGGCTTGCTCAGCAAAAACCCAGAAAAGAGGTCAGGTTTATAGACCCAGACACACACATGCAGAATATAATATAGTCTCTTTTCATCATCATAACACAACATTTAGTGATTTTATTTCCAGGTTGCACGGTCCAGGTTGTTAATTCATGAACTCCAAACAGAATTAAAAACATTTCTAATTTGGTCTGATGTCTTTATCTTAACTTAGTGGGAGTTAACTATTATCTGCACATTAAAATAAATTATTTAAGCCGGGGACTTTTTCAGACAGTAAAATCTTCTAAACCTTAAGTAGAATAGATTCAGACTGCTTGCTTTTATACATGTGGACCATAGTGTCATGTTGCTCTGTCCCAATGTTTAATTTTTTTTTTTTTTTTTTTTTTTTGTTGTTTAGGATGGACTGGCCAGAGTTGTTAGGCCACCCTTTCTGGACAGAGGTACTTCAGGAGGAAGAGGATGTTGAAGAGGATGACGGAGAAGAAGGGAATGTAGAAGGGGAACAGGAGGAAAACAATGACTGTGAGCTTGTAGCTTCAGCTAGCTGGAGGTGTGTTCATAAATTATCATTTATGTTATTTTACAGCTCCTACGGCATTATAAAGATGTTTTGTTGCAGCACTTTTACTTCATATAATTATTCTTTTTGAAAGAGTGGCAATACACAAAATAATCATAGATGTATACAGTGTTATAAGTGTTGTACAATCCCAGTCTAGCCTCTTATAATCAACTGGGATAAGCCTATAATTTTGAAACACCGTCTAATATTATGCAATATATTTCAACAGCACATCAAACAGCCTGAAGAATTACCATAAAGTTTAAACAAAATATTTCAGATGATGCTTTTCTTTTTGTTTTCCCTCAGTGGAATAGCTTGTGATACTGTGTACTCTGTTTTTTTAATACTTCACAGGCACACAGGAGTCCCTGACCTTCCCCCTCCAGGCAAGGCAGACAAGCGTCCTAACAGCCACTCTGCTATCCCACAGCCAGCCCATAGGGTTTCTAAGAAACTTATCTCATCACAGACAACAACTGCAACAGCGCACAGACCATCTGACAGCAAGACTGATTGCAAACAGTCTGTCACACACACAACCAGTGAAGCCTTAAGGAACAGTCAGAGCTTGGATAGGGAGGTGGGAAAAGAGAAAGAAGAAGAGGGGGAGGCAAAGATAGAAGATGACCCCAAGCTAACTACAGCCCAGCAGATGTGCCACACACTGCAACCCAACAAGTCATTCACACTAGGTAACACATCACCTGATGTCTGTTTGGTATTTGGCAATGCATTTTTAACATAATATTGCTTTATACTTGCAGTTTTAATATTTTTAAATGTCCTCTGTATATGTGCACCTTGTATGTGTGAGACAGAGTGTTGATTTGACATATACATTGTTTTAACTGTATTTACGGGAAGCAAACACCATCATCATACCCAAAGGCAAGGCTGTTTTTTTTCACTGAAACAACAGTATGAACTGGGCTGCATTTATACTGTTTTCTAGATTAGCCACATTTGTTATGTCCTATTGTTTTTCCCTTATATTCAAACATGTAGATGAATTAACTATATGCTACTCTTGCTAGTGTGCTGTTCTCAAATCTGCTAAAAATGCATGCTCCAACTCACACATCTGTGGCCTTTTCTAGGCATGTGTATGAGATGCACGGTTGTTGGAAAAATGTAAGGAAAAACCTGAATGCTTGACTCAAACAGTGAGGGGATCTTGTGGCTCTGGTATAATGTGTCACATTTTACTGCCATGGCTTGGGTCTACTTGTCCCCTAAGAGGGAACGGTCTCTGCAAATACATGCAAGGTTGTTCAAAGTTGAAACATTCTCTCTCCAGGAAGACCTCCTCCATAGGACACTAAGGGTTATTTAAGGGTTTGATGACCTTGAGAATTATGTGAATTTTACACTGTTGCCTCTGCAATCATCAGTTCTCAATCCAGTTGAACATATATGGCGAATTTTGGACTGACGTGTTCGGCAACACTCTCCAGCCACCATGATCAACAAACCAAATGGGGAATACCTTTTGAAATAATGGTTTTCATCCAGTAGAGCCCCTCAAACTTTTAGAATCAATACCATGGCACAGTGAAAATAGTCAGGTGACATGTGAATGCCAATCAACCTACTAAGTCATTTTATGTTGTTTTTTTCTTTAAGTTGTCACCTGTCAGCAATTATCATGATCCATACTCCAAAATCTGATGAAGTATTTTGTGTGCTTCCTTCTCCAGATAACGTATCGGAGCTCAGGCCTAAGAATGGAGTGGATGAGGACAACACTGAGGCCATTTTTCTGCTCAGGTATTCAGATCAGCCTGTCTGCTGCCTGCCCACCTATTTGCAAGGCTTTTACCAGGGTCACAGCATTGTCTACCTGTTACTCTCAATAAGCTAATTAATGGCCTTGTTAATTTCTTTTCTTTAAAGAAATAATTTTATATTTAAAAAAATCTACTCCATCCAAACTGTTTTCATGGACGCACACACCTCCAAATAAGTTATTATAGTACAGTATAATACTGAGTGAGTGAAAGTATTACATTAAATGTTTTTGAGAATAAGTGGCCGCAGTGGTACTTACACACCTAGCCTCAACCCATATTGCGCTCTAGCAAATATGCTACAGAGCATCAGTTTCATGTACATATATCCACCTGCTGATTTTAAGCAGCTAACAGTATATTTCAATGTTGTCTCGCGTTTTGTTTTTTAGCTCCTGTGCCAACTCGAGGAGAAGCTGCAGTATCTCAGACTCTCTGAACCAAACCCCTGCACCTCAGGTTACTGCCACTACTATACTCTTAAATCTGTAACAACATGTACACAGCAGGGGGGAGTGATTTGTGCTAATATGATATATGAGTTATTGGTAAATTGTGCCAAAACCCGATGACGCTACTGTTAAGTTTTGTCCTACTTAAGACTTAGATATGTTCACTTACAGATCTAACATTAAGGGCATGTTATCCTCTGCTTCCACCTGCTGGAGTGCCTGGTAAATACTTCACTCCTCTCCTGCAGGGATTCACTCTTCTTCTCTTATCTCTTAGGCCAGTATTGGGACCGACATCACATCCCGGGTGAAATCTCTTCTCCATACTGACTCTGATCTGACTGTCACTCCAATCATGGACAATCCTAAGGTACAGACATGTAAAATTACTGAGGCTAAATTAGATTTCAGGATGTTTTTAGACACTAAAATCCATCTATTTGACATTTACAAATGTTCAGAAATAAGTTTCATTGTGGGAAGACTTCCCTGCACTATATGTTTTTCTATTGTTATGAAAATGATTGCGTGGTGAAGTCAAGCAAACATGATAACTACCTACTAGCTTCATAGGAACTGTGACATGAAGATCAATGGGGTCATTCAGTGGCTCATTGTGTGATGTTCTCTTTTCGTTTACCAGATACATAAGTGTCCTTCTGTGCGATTTGACCCCAAAACCCTTTGTGTACCAGCATATTCAGGTGTGTTACTGTGTTTTCTGGAGTCAGTAGCATATGAGATTTAGTATTTTATCTTAAAGTAAATAGGTTCTTTGGAGTTCATGGTAATTGACCCCAGTCTGTTTTATGGCTGACTTTTTGTCCTCTCCTCTAGTTGAGAAGTTGCAGTCCCTGAGTGATGAAGAGTGGGCTGTCTTCCTCTTACAGCTCTGTTCATCCCTTGAAGATCAGAATGTCTCTGCTCCTCTCCCCTCCTACTCCAATGCTCCTCCTCCTCCCTCCACAGCCATTCGCTCCAGACTCAACCTGCTGTGCTACCTCTGCTGTGTGGTTGGACATAAAGTTGTTTCTAACAGGCTGATTAACTCAACACTGGTAGGAGAGTGTCTATTCATGTAAGATTCCTGTTTAGTTAAAGGAACGATATGCAACATTGACAGCTAGCGTCTAAAAAGGGTACTGCAGTTCAAATTCAAAATACTGGAGAGCGTTGTCTCCTTCTGCCCCCTCCTCCCCAGATTCTCATGTTCAGTATTCCGACCGAGGGCGGAAAGCACATTGGAGACTTATCAGTCTGCCCCAGGGCCGAAGCTGCTGCTAGTTTCGGGACTAACTCCCGTCACTTTACACACACAGCAGCGAGCAGGGAGCAAAACACGGGAGCGCGGCTTCAGTCTTGAGGAATATGTGGCTTTATTCACACACAGCCTTACTGTACGGTCCGCTCCAATCCCTGTTCACTCTCAAAACTAATGCACACACACTCACTTCCTCTTCCTCACGTCTCTCTCACTCACTTGCACCACCACCCGCACTCAAGCACTCAGCTATTCCCAAACAGAGCTACGCTTCTGGTACAACACGAAGCTCACGCGGGTTGCCAGGTTGAGGACAGTGAACCTCAAACTGACAGAATGGAAATTTCAGAAGGAGAATATACTTGCTGCAGCATTGTTGTCAGAGAAGCCAGTATTTCAATTTAGCATGTTTCCTTAATCTCTGATGACATATCATGGCCATTTCATGATAGATTTACATATTGTTCCTTTAACTTAATTTCTCTGTTTGAGATAATATCTTTGACCTTAATACTACTAGACAGTGTGGCGGAGTTTGCTCTAAACTGAGTACATTGAGGTTGTAAAATATCCTAGATTTTCAATTTAAAAGTTCAGTTATCATATTCTGAAATGTTAGTCCTTGCACTTCCCATATGAAGTTTGCCAGCCAGTTGTTTGTAACATGCTCTAGGTTGGTGCGGTTGCTCCCAGCTAGTTATTAGTCAAGTGTGAGTCATGAGTGCAGTGACCAGGTCACATTCCCTCAGAATTATTCATTGCTCCAAAAAAGGACTTCTCTTGCTCTCTTTCTTCTCACTTTGAACAGAAAATATTGGACAACATGAATTCTTCAAAATTGACAATGTAGTTGTAATTTAAGACACTTAAAAATAACTGCTTTCAAGACACATTAGTGCTAATATAATATGGTGTTATAGTTTTGTCCATAAGCTTGCTGTATACAAGGTCATAATAAAACAAAAATCCATGTCTTTCTGTCATTTAAGGTAATTTCTTAAAGATTAATATCTTGATCTTTTTTCTCTCTGTATTTGTCTCTGTAAACTCCTCCATCTGTCACTAAGCTTCCAGTGTTGACCAGGCAGTTACGACAAGCCCCCAACTGGGATGTGTAAGTACATTATATCTGTAGATTATTTTGCAGGATTGTGTGCCTTTTTAGAGATTATGATGTGTGAACAAACACACAACACTTTTCTTTTTTTTGTATTGAATAAAATTTCAACCTCTTTTCCAGGAAGAGCAAAGTTCTCAGAGTGATGGGTCTACTCGCTCTGCACTGTACCGAACTCGGAGAGGACAGTCCTGTCTCTGAGGTGTGGACACACACACACACACACACACACACACACACACGCTTTTATGTTTATTTTATTTCAAACTCTATCTTTTTTTCACTGCAAGCTCCCATTTATGTTGAATTTAATTCAGTCTGGACAGTTTATCTCTGAGTATAGAACTAATAATTCTGGAAAGAAATGTGCTTTTATTTTTAACTAAAAAAAATGTAAATGGTTCTGTTCATATCTCGCTGGCTAAACTACACTTCCTCAATCTAGGACACCTCCCCCGATGTCTGCAGTGTTAAGATGAAAAAACCACATACCATAAAATGTTATCATTTGTTGAGGTGCCTTAAAACGCTGCCTGCTCTCCTATTTTCCCTCCTAGAAATTCCACATTCATAACTGAGTTATGTCTTGTTCAAAATCGTCAGGTTTGAAATGCAGACCCTATATTTTTTAGACGATCCATCGGTATATTCTCATCATATTTCGGATTCTGTACCACTCTGATCAATTGCCTGCAGTGAAAACTGTAGTATTTTACTCCAGCGTCTCTCGCTTGGCCTTTCAGAGGAAGGGGCGCAATGCATGCTGGGCATTGTAGGAATGTACAATGGGCAAAACCACAAGCTGATTGTACAACTTTCTCCACAGCTATGGCGCCAATTTCAAATATTATTGCTTCTATCGATTACAGAGAACACCGGCTTTGGCTGACGTTGGCTTTTTCCAGGGGAGAATTGCTCCTTTAAGGACCTTAAACCATCAGTACCAGTTTGTACCACAAGGTGGCAGTACATACAAGCAGGAACCTAAAATATGCTTACAGCCATGATAAAAGTACATTAATGCATAAAAACAGACAATAAACGTAATAACAATGTGTTAAATACTACATACAGTGTATATAGTTATCCCTTTATTTACTGTAAACCCTGCTTAATGTTAAAGTACACATCTTTGCAATTCTTTTTAATCTAAGAGTTGTGTTATGTGGTTGTGGTTGTTATCCCTGATGTTTGGGGGAATATCACCATTCACCAGTAATGAAAACTAGGCAACAGCTTCTAGGCACTCTGGATAATGTCTTTTTCCTTAAAATGAGATATTGATTGGAATACCTCTTCTCTCCATTCCAACTTGATTGTAATAGTATTTACCAGTAGGTGGCATTAAAAACATACAAAACAACTCTTTCACTAGAGATAGTGAAAAGATCATCCCCCCTCTCTCTCTGACCCAACCCATCAAAACACAGGCCCCCATCTAAACATACACAATGATCTTGCAGCCGTATACCAGGTCGTTTCTTGCTTATAAAGTATAGCACTGCTAAATGTATGTTTTTATTTAAAGTTTTGTAAAATGAGTTTTAACAGCTTTCTGTTTGCAGTCAGTTGTAACATTGTATAGTTATAGAGGCAAGGGAGAAAATATCAGTTTGTTGTAAAACTGCTGAAGTATACGTTTACCACTCAGCAAAACTTTGTGGAGCCACCCCGCATGCTAGCTCTACTTCACCCACAAACTATCCGCTCACATAGCAGCTCCCAACATGGCCAGACCTGTAGTGATTTTCACTTATTTAAACATTTTTTCCCTCGCCCTAAGCGTTTTCACGCAAAACTAAATGTCTGTGACTTTTCTATTCTTGCACTTAATTCCTCAGAGAAAGGGAACTCCTTGTGATGAAATAAAGTGACCAACATTTGTAATTCATGGCAAAATGTAAACAGGATACAAAAAAATATTCTCTCCCTCTGACTGTACATATATTAGATCTATCCGATGAACTAATATCTATCTAATGAACTCCCCCAAAATAAGTACTTAATGGAAAAAAAAATGGAAAAAACTTCAGGTAGGGGAACAGAGGAGGGACACTTGCCGGACAGACTGAATAACTGCTGTGTGTGCAGTAAATATTAATTAAATGTATTGATTCAAATCATGGATATATTTAAAACATCACTGAAGAGTACGCTGAATCATTTTATCTACTTGCAATATTTTAATTTAATATATAATTTTCATTTTGGTTTAATGTTCAGTGTTTTTTTTAACTGCTCTGGAGGGTTAGGGTTAGGTTGAGCCTTTGGTTTGTTGTTTGTTTAGGCTATCCTCACTGATATACATGGGGTGGACCAAATAATAGAATGTCAGACTGTCAGTTCTACACGATTCACTTCAACTGTACCACAAACTGCTGTCATTACATACATAGAATCAATTTCACAAACACTTAATTTTATAACCTTAACCTAATGTAGCATTTATTGCAGGACTGTTATCAGACTGCATTCATTTAAGGTAGATGTACCTAACAAACTGAAACCCACTGATGAAAGCCTTTGCATTTGCAGTATATAGTATTATAATGGACTGGGTGTCTGTGGCAACATTCGTGGAAAAAATCACAAGTGGCGCCCAGTAAGTTTTCCATCACCCAGCAGTGGTTGGTCTGCCAAAGAGGGTAGGTGGAGCTAAGCAGCTGCTTTTCAGGTCTCTGCAGGAGTTGTGAGCAAACAGTAATCTACTATGGCTGAACAAACAAAGAAACGACCGATGACTACAGATACAACTTCAAAAATAAGTGAAAATCCAAAGAAAAAGAAACAAACTCGACGCTCAGATGAAGGCAAACAGGACAGAGACCCTCAGCGAGGAAAATCAAGAGTAACAACTGGAGCCAACCGTGGACGTCTGGTTATCTTGGCTTTTATCTGCATATGGTGCAGCCAAAGAGAACGAAACTGAGATCTTCGAGACTATATATTTTAATGAACTGTAAAGTAATAGGACAGACTTATTTACACACATATATTCCTGGACAGAGACTCACACAAGCAGTACAGATACTTGACTGCCCCCCCTCAACACACTCTCTCTTTAACAGAGTGGTGCTGAACTAATTCAATATAAAGGCAGTTTTGTATGGAGCTAAGATCTGGAGCTTCTCTCACTTATGTGCTCTTTTCACCCTGAACAGAACCAAACACATTTCCCTGTCCTCTCTCTTCCTCTACCTTCTCTCTGCTCTTCTTTGTCTCTCTGTCTGTCTCATTCACATCTTTTTATTCTCAATGAAATCCATTCTCGCCGCAGGAGTTCTGATCCCACATCCGCTCCCTTTCCTGGTTTGTCTTTTCCTTCTCTTCCGACACTTGTTCTGACACCTTACAGCTCCTGAGTCGTCACGGCGATTTACAAAATGGCCGACTGTGGCGTAGCAGTGGTTTTTCAGGGCGCTTGTTGTTAAAGACAAATGGCGGAACATTTTTTCCGCTACGTCCCTGCAGCTACCGTAGGATGACAAATTGTTCAGTAAAGGACAAAGCTGTTGGTTTGTGCCGGTGTGTCTCTGTGTGTCTGTAAGTCTATGACGGTGTGTGTGTCCATCTATAGACTCAGCAGGGGTTCTCCCTCTCTGTGTTTGTGAGTGTGCACGGGCTTTTTCAGACATGTTGTGCGTTTACTCAGCAGGGGTCCTCTCTATGTAGTTTTCTGTGTGTCTGTGCTGTTCTATTTCCCTGTTTGAGTGTGTGTGAATGTGTGTGCGTGTCCATGCAGATGACCAATAAAACAGAAATACTGGTGTGTGTTTTTTCTCAGCAGGGGTTCTCCTGCTGCAGTCCTGCTGATTGGAGTGTCAGGGCTGGGCTTAGTTACTATGGTTACTGCTATATGCTTCGATCCCAACACCCCCCCTTCCAAAAAAAAAAAAAATCACACACACAAATACACTCCTGTCTGTCCCTGTCATTGTCACTTACTCTTTCCTCAGTCTGTCTTTGTCTCTAACTCACTCTTTCTCTTCTCTCGAATAGAAGAGTGAATAAAATGTTATGCTTTAATGTTACTAATTCATGCTTTCTGCTTTCCTTCTGAGACGTAGGGAAGCTGTGCTTTCAAAACCAACTCAATATCATTTTCCCCTTCACTTATCATCCCGTATAAAGTTTTGTGTGGCTTTAACAGCGGTTTATCCGGTAAAGCTTCCTCTATGCAGGGTGTTTCATGGGGATATGGAGTCTTAACGCTTTCTGAAGGCTCACAGCGATCTTTAGGAACACACATTCAGAGGGCATTAGCTCCAGGAGAGGAAAACACTACTCTGAGTATTTGTGAGTACCTCTTGCAAGGAAAAGACAAGCGTTAAAACTGTTGTGCTGGGGAAATATCTGACAACTAATGAATTTTGATTAAAAAAAACACTGCAATACAGTATGTATTCATACTCTTCTGGTCATACAGAAAATATTGCAGTATTTAGCTGGTGAAGAAATTCTTAGATCCTGCTCTACTTCTGTCCAACATCTCTTAAATAAGTGTTCAATTCAGTAACAAAACTTTAAAAACATGATATAGATTTTTGCTTTGTATATTTGAGCAGTGCATTTGCTGTCATCTTTTACCATTTAACACACAATATGTCACATCTATGAAGCTTTACAAATATTTTCCAATTCATTCTTGACACATCTTAGCAAGGAGCTCTGGGTGTAGGAAGATAAGAGTGTTTCCCCTGACTGCAATGCTACAGTACTGCTTTATACGCAACTCTCTTCTCTCACCTTTACAAAGAGAAGTCTTATATTAGCTTAAAGTCATGCATGATTGTCTTTATGGGCATATAATCCCCCAACCTGCTCTCTGTATTCTTTCATTACACATCGGGCTCTCCCAAGGGTTGTCATACAGTAACTGCTCATGAGCACCATTTGTATGTGTCGTATTGTTGTGCGTGTGTGTGCAAAACCTCTGTGTGCTGTGTTGGGATGACTTTTTATTCCCTGTGCCACCATGTGTGCGTTGTGTATGGATGTTAATTAAGTGCATATATTTATGTTTACTCTTCATTTGCATTATTTGATCTGAGAGAATGTTGATGCTGAGATAATGATAATTTGTGTGTGTGTGCGTGTGTTTGTGTGAGCTGGGGGGACTGGGGGGTTGTTGTACGTGAGCTTTTTGACATTGGCTCATTGCACAGTGCTGCCTTTCAGCAGCCTCTGCCTGAGAGCAGCTGCATGACCAGCTCCAAAGGGGAGTGAGAGAGAAGAATGCAGATTAAAAATGTGATGGTGGAAGAAAACCAAGAGCACATTCACAGCACATGTGTATGACTTTGTACTTTATGACAACACAAGTTTACATAAGGTCGGCTAAGCGTAACAGCTTCTGGTGAGTCTAAAAGTGTACTGGCAATAATGTTCAGACCTACTCAGGACTCCAGAAAGAAAACAGGTACCTCACCATGCTCTTCTATGGCTTAGCATGAGGGTACACCTCGGTTCTTAGGCAAAAAAAGGAAGGAATATATCTTCTGGGAAAGGGGAAGATAACAGACTGTTACCACTTCTCACCCTAAAACAAGAAAGAGAGACAGGAGGTGAGAGACAGAGAGAGAGAGGCTGACAGATTTATGTGATACATACATAGAGGGCAATTCAAAGTAGAGCAGAAAGAAAAAAGAAAAGAAGAGAGAAAGAACAGAAGAGCTATAGAGAACAGAGAGAGATGGAAAAAGAAAAAGTGAAGAGATAGAGATAGAGGAGTGAGGCAGAACTTGCATCAGATCACAGAGGGGGGAAGCTGGCAGTAATGCTAATGCCAGGAAGCAGTCAGCCAGGAAGCCTGTCTCTGCATATACTTAACTGTGTGTTTGTGGATGTGAGTTTGGTGTGCACTTCGGGTACTGATTGCATGAGTTTGTGTACCTATGCGTTTGCATATTCTTGTTGCCTACAATACACGTGTGTGTGTGTGTGTGTGTGTGTGTGTTTTAAGTATAAATCTGTGTGTCCATCACCTGGTATTATGGTGTTGCTTTTTGCAGCTGCCCAGCCCATCTCTTTCTCTTTTGTTTCGTTCTTTCTCCCTCTTTCAAACCTTTTTTTTTTGCTCTGATTCCCTTTAATATTTACTTTCCTTCATCCCTTCTTCCGATTTTCCCTCTCCCTCTTTCTGTTCAGTATTGTTTGATCCTCCTTCTCTCACTCTATCCTCTCCTCGTCCTCCTTTTAACCTTTCTGCTTTTACCCTTACGTGGCTTTAGTCGCTCTAATTTTCTGATCATATGCAAAAAAGATTAGCATAATCCCGATGATTTAATTTAAAATAGTATGTTTTAGGAAGAGAGACCTGAGTACGACAGGTAGATATATACAAACATAGTCGGATAAAACAAGATGACAGATACATAAAGCAAACATAACCAGACAAATACAAGTCCACAACATGAAAACAAGCGAGACAGAGTGAAACGAATATACTTTATCAGGGCCAGTCACAGACCTATCCAATTTGATAGGACCATTCAATTTGAAAATCCAATGTTATTAATTCCATTTATAAAGTGCATAATAGTGGAGGGCAGTCATCCCAAGTTCAGTATCTACATGAAGCATGGGCTTTAATCATATACATGAATGCACTTAAGAAGAGAAGAGAAGTGATAAACTGAGGCAGCTTTTTTATTAAGCCTTTATATATAAAAATGACAGAATAAAGTTCACTTCTTGTTCCTAGTAAGGACCAATATGCTTTTTTATTATATTTTATATTATATACACTGATGAGTACAATGTTTTCATCTGTATACAAAGATAAACTGCATCAACTTGTTTTAACTTAGAGAAAGCAGCATTATAATAGTGTTATCAGTCATAGACACAGACAAGCTTGATATTCTGCAAAGAAGGCTGATGAATGTAAAACGCAGATAGTAATCATATATTTGCATAACATAATAAGACCGTTTAAAGGACTGTACCGAATTTGTCCGAGCCCTGTTATATTCCGACACCACATATGAAGTAATTGCACTTTTTTGTGTTCTAATTTATATTTAAAACAGTTGAATGTCACTGACAACATCTTAGAGAGCTATTGTTAGAACTGTGGTAAATTGTCTTGTCGAAAATTTCAGTTTAATAGAGCATTAAATGTTGTTTTAATTGTTACCTTTTTATTAGAGCTTCTGTTTTTACAGTTGAAAAATCTCTGTTTCTCCTCTCGTCCAGGCCGTGTCCACACTAACAGACCTGCTGAGAGAGAACCTGAGGAACACGAAAATAAAGCAGTTCCTGCTGCCACCACTTGGGGAGTTCCTCTACCTCATCGCCTCTCAGGTACAGTCTGCATAACTGAAGCCATTAATAAGAGACACATATTAAGGATTCTGCAGTTTACTGATCTAAAAGAAAACAACCTGAACATAAACTATATAGTGAGACACTTTTGAAAGTAAGACAAACAGATGAAAACAGATAATGGGCTGTGACATGTGATGAAGGTTACTGATCAGAATTCTAATAGTTGTGTTATTTTAATTTATTTTTAGTCTTTCACCTCTGGCTTTGTGAAAATCCCCTTTATTAGAGATTGCAAGAACAAACCATCAATACAATTGTTGCAAACATATAAATGTGCAATCATTTTCAGTTTACATCTATCACCTCACCGCAGTACATTTAGTACAACTACAATTTATGACCTTTTTAAAGTATTAAAGTATTACTTACTGAATGACTTGTTGTCATCGGGTTTGTGAGTTTGGAGAAAGTTTGTTAACAACTAACTAATTACAAGCATTATGGTCAAATCTGGAGCATCTTCAGTCCAGGGGAGGCAAGCCTCAAAAGGGGAAGATATTAAAAAAAAATGTTTACACCATGGTGTAACTCTGTTCCACATGGGTGAGGATGTTTGACGAGGAAGCGTAGCTGGCAGAGGCAGGGGGTTGAGTACAGTCAACGAAACATACCTTCTGCTAATTGGCTGGGATTGTGTTGGGTGGCTGCATCTAAACAACATTTTTTGTTTCCCATCACACACACACACACAATTTACAGCGAGGAGGTGTTTGATTCATTTGACAAAGGTGTATTGATTCGAATCATCAGCCTTCCTTTAAGCTGAACACACAAGAAATTAGTTTTGAAACTTTAAAGATTTTTGATGTAATCTGCATCCTGAAGTGTGTCAGGTTCATTGATTAAATCTCAGACAGAAGTACTCCCATACTAGACCTGCTGATGAAGGATTGTAAAAAGTCTTTACATTTATTTTTGGCTGACCCCCGGGGTCAGCCCAACACATGGGTCTGTATGTGACTGACTGACTGAATAACTGACGGACTGAGTGAGTGATGGTACTTTCAGAGCCCTAGAGAGAGACAGTTGCGACATCGCAATGGCAGATCAAGGAACATATTGGACCTCCACTGATGCAACTCTCTGTCTATATGGCTCTGGATACTTTGTTCGTGAAGTAGGCAGGGCTGCACCTCCGCTGTCCTCACCTCCGTCTGCAGCAGGCACCTGCTTTCAAACACGTTGTCATCGGCCTCATATGGACAGTCCTTGTAACACATTGCCCACAAAAGCACACATTGACCTGATGCGGGCAGCCACATACTAGGTTTTGACCTAGTCTTGTTGATTTTACTGACTGATATCATGGCATGTCAAATACAAGGCGTGATCACCTTGCTGCTCATCCTGCTGATAATCACAACCTGAATGTGAGCTCTCACACTGTTGCTTTCTTCTTTTTTGCTTTGTATTCAAAACAAACATTGTATTTGCGTAGTATGCACCGTAAACTTCTAGAGGCTGCAAACTGATCACTTTTATTTAATGTGGATAGTGAAAGTCGTCTCTCAGAAAAACTTTCACTTTCCAAACTCTTCTGCCAGTAATATGGAACGACTGCTTTCTTTAGTGTTAATGAGTCAAAATGAATCGAGCACGAAACTTATGCCACATCCAAGAAAGATCAAGACATTTTCGTATTACTTCAGTGAGAAAGACCAATCCAGAGTGAAATGAATGAAACTGAGTGCCCTGCCATTAGGTAATGGAGTTTAAATTTACATGCTGACTAAATTGAATTGTAAAGCGAATTGACCCTCAGACCTGAAAATTACAACAGAAAGAGCGGAGGAGGCCTCGTTTGACTTCATTAGAAAAGGTGATCCCAATTTATTTCTGGTTAACCTCAATCTAGCCAGCCAAGTAGATTAAGTGTAAGATTTTTATTTACACGTCTGATGGGTAACCTTCAAAAATCAATCACCTCGCCTGATTACACTTATTACTCTCCTGAAGCCATGGAAAATCTCATCAGTGTCCTGGAGAAGCTCTTAATAAATTGACTTTTCAGCTCCTGCAAGAGTGAGTGCTTTTCCTCCGAGGCCACTGTGTTCTTTACAAAAAATAACACAATAATTAACTGACTCCTCTGCATCTCTCAACCTTAGGGTGAGGTGTTGAACAGTGTACATGTCGATATTTGTGAAACACAAAAGCTTCATTAAAGTTTATTTCCTCTTTTGACATTTTAACAGTCCATCTATAACATGTTCCAGCACTATGGGAGAGGTGTTGTTTTCAATGTCACTGCAGTTGTACAAGGCATACTTGAGGGCATAGAGCCTTATATAGCTAAAAGACCATTCCACAGTTCTGGCCTATCTCTCCTTGCTGCATAAAAAACGCTGCATACTTTGTAACCAGAAGGCTGAACAACTGTAATGCTTTGCTTTGAGGTCCGTCCAAAAGTCTGTATTATATTTATAACTTGTACAGGAAGCTGTAACTGAAGCACAGAAGAGCTCACTTTGCTCGTTTGTACAGTCCCTGTGCTGGCTGTTATTTTAAGAATTGATATTTAAAGATGCTTTTACATGTTTATAATTGTTATCATGGACTTGCTCCTCACTGTGCTGTTGATGTGCTGCAAAAATATGTCACTGCATGACCTCACTGCATGTTTATATATAGCTATATAATCTCTAAACACACAGGCTGCTTTAATGATGAAAATGTGCCTTTATTTATTTATTTTTGAACTGATTTCGGATTGGTACTTTAAAAAAGCCAAAAAGCAGCTTAGTGACATTTTAATCTATTGTCCTGGCTCTATTGTCAACGTGAGAGCACTTCAAAAGGTTTCTTGTGTCAAGCAGTGGTAGGGAAATGTTGGAGGCCAGTAGGACTTAATGTTACCTGTTTGTTGGCTTTGGATTGAGGATTGGATTTTAGAAATCACCAGCAAGCCAGCAGTTATTTGATTAGAGTCTGTAAAATGTCCCATTGTGGACTGGCAGATCTGCTCTAGGGTTCAGTGTCAATGATCAACTGCATTACTGCCTCTGTTCTCAAGGTTAGATATAACTTACAACCATGACAAACACACTGTAAAAAATGATTTTTGAGGGTAGTAAATAAAAGCAAATTGTGTAATAAAAGTATATAAGTCAGCAAGTGAATTAATTGAAATGAGTAAAGTTTACCTGCATTACTTAATTTTCAACAGTAACAATTGCAACCCAAAATAACATAATAAGATCTACCCAAAGATATTGGGTCTGTACTGCAAAGTGCACATGCACCAACAATTGTTCTTGGCTGCAGGCCAGGGTCGGATTACTCGTGCGAGTATCGCCAGTATTGGTGTGCCATCGGGATTTATACATTTTTAGTAAGATGCACCAGATGATTTGAAGTCGCCATGTTTGCACATAGACATTAAATTCCCAAAAGGCTGTATGGTGGTGCAGTGTTTAGCGCTGTCGCCTCACAGATAGAAGGTTCCGAGTTCAAATCCCGGTTTGGACATAGGAGGCCTTTCTGTGTGGAGTTTATATGTTCTCCCCGTGCATGCGTGGGTTCCCTCCGGGTACTCCGGCTTCCTCTCGCAGTCCAAAGACCTGCTTGTTAGGTTCATTGGTGACTCTTCATTGCCAGCAAGTGTGAGCATGAAAAGTTGTCTGTCTCTATGTGTCAAGAGTTATTATTACTCCTTTTTATTCAGTAATTAGTTTTGTAATCTAATGAGAAAGGTTAAGTGGAATTTACCCGATTTATTTTAGTGTATCATAGTTGTTAAATTCAGTGCGGCACAAAACTCGTATCCTTTTTTTTTAAGATTATTTTTTGGGCTTTTTGCCTTTATTTGATAGGACAGCTGAAGAGAGACAGGAAATTTAGGGAGTAGAAAGTGGGAGATGACACACACCAAATGATCAGCAGGCCGGGAGTCGAACCTGCGATCGGTGCGTCAAGGACTATAGCCTCTGTTCAGGGGCGCCTGTTATACCAACTGAGCTAAACCAGCGCCCCTATATAATCATTTTATAGGACTGTTGACTAACATTTCGAAGGTTGAAATAAAAAGTGAACAGACTATTCCCATTTGAGGAGCTCAGCTGGGTATGGTTAAAATGTTTCCTAAAATAGCACATGACCACAAATGACAACAGAATTGTATCTGAAACATGATTTTAAAACCCTTTACTGATGTAATACTACACAATAATATTTACATTCTTTGATCAGCATCAATGGTTGCTTATATTGTCATTACAAGCACATGTTGTGAAAATCCTCAACACAGATTGTGAACTCATCCGGGCTGGTAGAATCACTTTGCTAATTTAACAGTAGGAGAAACAGTTTTATCTGAGTAATGTGGAACAGCCCTTTAAGTGTCCCCAGGTAAAATCATCCGCTGTGCTCCTCTCTTCTTCTGCAGCACCAGTCAATGACAACGATTAGCTACAGCCTCCAGTGCAGACTTTTTCCTCAAGGTTAGATATAGCCTAGAGCTGGTAGAGCAGCAATGGAATGGGGCAGAGTTTCATGAAAATGAAATAAGATGTGGGGTGAAATAATACAACTTTGTGGAATGTAAAACTGTGCTGGGATGACAGTTTATATTGTATTAAGGCATGACAAGAAGTGCACATACTCTTCATGATCAGAGGAGTAACTGAGGAGACAATCAACAAAAAAATAAGTACAGATTCATCAAACCTTTCTTTTAAGCAAATTCTCAGTTTCATGTATTGTGAATTTTGAGAAGTTGTGGACTCAAACAGTCATCTTTGTCTATGGAGTATAAGGTAAATGTATTACTTCTTAGCAGTAATTTAGAGATTTATTAGAGATTAGTATTTTTGTATAAGAATACAAATGAACTTCTGTGATTTTAAAGTTTGCATATGTCTCTTTTTTCTACCTCTTGTTATGTAAAAATGAGTGAGATTCATTTTAAAACAGTAAACAAACGAGCAACATTGAAGAAAACATCATTTATAATGATGACACATGCTCTCATTAAAAATATTTTGATGGATAAAAAACAGTTGATTTTAAATAGTTCTGAATGCGTGTTCACTCACAGACGCCATAACCGAGTAATCAAGATGTCACGGCCCCTCATGCTCCCTCTCCCCTCCGTACTTGGCCCTTTCTTGCCCTTTCCTCACTGCTCTCTTCTTGCATCTCCTCCACGATATCTCTCTGCCTTCCTCACACTCCAGCTCTGCTCCTCTACTGCCCCCACCCCCCCCATCCGTACCCCATCCTCCTCTCTCCTCTCACCCCTATCTCCCTGTCTTTTCTATGTCTCTCTATCAGGAGGAGAAGAGAGGCTCCCCAGAGGGACTGTGGTTCGTTCCCGCTGCCGCCTACACTGGCTTAATGAGGAGCCTGCGGGAAGGGGTGAGTGTCTCTGTGTATGTCTGCGTGTGTCTGTTTTTTGTGTCTGTGCCTGTGTAGCTGTGACTAAGTCTCTCTCACTGTGTGCGCCCGCGAGTGTATGTGTGTGTGTGTGTGTGTGTGTGTGTGGCAGGGGATCCCTATGAACAGTAATGATGAGGCAGCTGTGGGGGCCTAAAGCGTTGTTTGCCAGCTGCAAGTCAAGGGCATGCAGAGCAGTCACACACACATGCACGCACGCACACTCTTACCTGCATCAAACACAACCCTTTACTGCTCAGCAGCCTGACCTCAGCAGCAATTAGGACCCTCCAGACACACAGATACAGTAGATGGAGCAGAAACACAAGCAGAAATATGGATAACTCTTACCTTTTTGCTGGCTTTCTCACTTTCTTTGTTGCTCCTCTCAATTTCTAATTAATTATACTTTCTCTCTTATATTAGTCTCTAAAGGAGGATAAATTATTCCTTTTTTTCAGTGTAATTGTACACACAATGACACATAAGTCTCCCATGTTTGTTTGTATTTTCTACATTATTCATTAAAGACATTGTACATGGAAGATTTTGATGCTTTGACATTGGTTTCACTCGTTAAACTTAAACTTTACTTGTTTTAAAATTAAATTATGCGAGTGCTTCCATATCATTTTCTGTACAGGTTGGCCTATACTGACAAATGGGTGTAATTTTGGTTGGGGTGAGTCTAACAGATACAGAGAACAGTTGGAGGGAGAGGAGGAGATGGATGGATGTTGTTTTGTCTCTCGGAGTTAGAAAGGGTCTCATTGTGGTGGCCCACTAGCAGAATGAATATAGATGAAACTCTGGTCTGCACACTTGTCAGCTCGTACCTACTGTTGCTTCATTACCACGGGGAGTGTAAGAAGGAAAAGTGGGGGGTGGGGGGGGCAGAGGAGGGGTGCGTGTGACAGGAGCATGGAGAGGGGTTGAGGGGAGGAGAGGGGAGGTTGACTTATTTATCATTATTGAGCTGTGAGAGTAGGCTGACGGAAACACACACACGCACACACACAGCCTTAGGGACCAGACACTCATCCCCAGACCCTGCCTCCCTCTCTTTCCATCTCTCCCTCTCACCCTCCTCGTTCCGTTCTCCCTCTCCCCTCCGTCTCTCTGTCTCCCGTTCCCTGACTGGCTGTTTTTCCTATGAATGCATAAGTATATTTGTTATTATATTACAGAGCTGTCTAAATAGTCTCTCTATGTCTCATGGGCATTACACTTCCTGGAGTTAACAAGTTGGTCACACTATACCTCAGCTTACTTCCACATACAGTCATATAGTTGCACTGGTGAAATATAACTATATCATTCCTAATGCAGTATAAAACATACCCTATATTTATGGGACAAATAGAGAAAGATTAATCGTCCAAGTAAGCTAAAGGGCTCGGTAGCTCTTTACACAGTCAGTTCAATTCATTGCATTTCCCTAAAATTGCTGCCATCATTTAAATCTAACTGACTGAGGATAAGTGGCTGGCTAGTGCTAGCATGATCCCTGCTGGCTAGCATGCTATTACTTAGCCCGCCTATCACAGTCACTTAATCACTTGCCCTCCAGTAAGTCACTTAATCTCCAAACTTCCAGCAACATCCATTTAACAAGTGTGCAAATGAATATCAGTGTGCCACTTTCTGCTCGGAGCGGGCTTCACTCATCAAACATGAACAGCTGTGATAAGCCTCCCAAAGGGCAACTAATGCATTCAGCTTCCTTTTGTTTTCCCTTCTCCCCTGATAATTAAACATGAGGTAAAAAAAGATCAAAATTTTAGTTTACAATAACATTTGTGTTTAATTTTTGAATTTCCATAACACAGCACACTTTATATTAATAGATTTTTCACAGGTTGAAGAACCCATCACTACTCTGTCCCTGTCGTCTGATATAAAACATACACCCTTACCTTCTCTTTTTTTAACCACAAACTGAACATCCTGTGTTGGATGAAATATGTAAAGTGATTTTTCTGTCCACTTTACTTGGACGTGATTTTATTAACTGCCTGTTGCTCAAACTGGTGAAGAGATGTAAGAGCAAGTGGGGTATAAGAAGAAGAGGGACTGCTCTGATGGAGTTGAACATCTGGTCAAAAGGACAGGTAAGAAAGAGCTGCTCATCCCTATCAGCAAGAGAGAGACAGGAAGAGAGGGAGAAGGGAAAAAAACAAAGAATTGTTATTATTGTTGTCTTTATGGAAATGATGTCAAACTGGGTGACAAATAGCTCAAGGCCTCAGGCTGTGTACTTCCAGTCCCATTGAGAACAAACACCCTAATGTGTACTGCTACACAACTTCCACTTAATGTGTTTTATTGCTGGTCAAACAAAATAAAACAATGTCAGTTCATTTAAGCTGATTTAACACTCATACATTTTTATCACTTATAGTACTTACTTATGTGCATGGATACAATGAAGACGGTACTCATATGCTTTAATCTATCAAGACATCAAGGGGGAAATTCACAAAATAACTGCAGTTTTTGCGACCGCTAATGCTGCAAAATTGAAAAAAAAATAATTCACCAACAGCATCGCTAATAGCTGCGCAGTTAAAGTGAGATTTGTAGTCCACAGAGAGTTGGTGCTAACTGAAGCACGTTTATAAAGGATGTCAAACCTAGACTCACCAGGGATAAAGGCAATAATTCATCATTGTGTGATTCCAAAAACCCAGTCTGTTAATTATATTTTGATAATCAGGGGTTAAACATGTCCGGCCTGTTTGAGGGCTCAACTCCGGCACATAGAGGCACATTTCTTCCACATGTTTGGAGATGGGTACGGGGCACTTACGCAGGACAGAGATAAGAGTGTTATTTTTTCTGGATGACCTGCTCTTACTGGCTCGCTCCAGGGAGGAAGCCGCGTTACAGATAGTGAAGCATGTATTGCATCTGTCGAGTCTTGGTTCACAACGGTGAGAGTGGAAGTGAATATTAGGTGACAGCTCTTCACTGCAATGAGACACAAAACAGGCAAATTGCGCTCAGCTGCAGATCTTTAACGCTCTTGTTTGAATCAGAACTTGAGACTTGGAAGATAGCGTTTGCAAATGAAGCTCATTTAATTGTGCTACCAGCGACTATAAGACAAGCCTCAGCAGACACATGGTCTTGTGGTTTTATGTGGTTTATTTGATAAATTACATATCTCCCTGATAATTGACCTTAAAATAAAAGGGAAAAACCTGGATCTTTGTTTTTTTTCTAAGAAGACAAAAAACTATCCATAAATATATGTATGTATATTGATATGACTGAGCTTTTATGTCCATATATTTCACAGTGAGCAACTATATTATTAACATTGCCAGTAAGATTTGAGTGTTGGTCGTAGCAGTATTTTCTAGAATGGTGCGATGCTAAATAGTCAATTAAACAAAACAGTACACTTAAACTGCAATTACCATTTAAAACATAAAGATAGTTTTGTCATTTGAAGTTAACAATTCTTATTTTAAACAATTCACACCTTGCAAGAAAAAGCAGTCTGTAGTGTATACAAAAAAAGGGAAAGGTAGAAAGCACTGGAGGAGGAGGATAAAGTACAGCCAAGTGTTTTATCCTGGAGTTTCATTTAGATATTTAAGCTGCTTTATTAATTTTTCAGTCCAGTCAAGGGCAGTGGAACAAACTGTAAACACAACATTAACATTTCCAACTTGAAAAGCTGCTGTAGCAAAATAAGTAAACTTTTTTAAGCATTCATCGCTATTCATGTGCAAGATACTCCTTGATCTCCTGGATGCACTGGGACGCATCATCAGTGATGTGACCTGGGGTCATCAGGTGTTTTGTGTCTTTCAACATCAGACACCCCCGCCTAGGCGACCCAGCCGGGGTTGATTAGGCCCCGACTAACGTCCCAGTAGCAACCGCCCACAGATTATGTAGTCACCTGATGAATGTATGACCAATATTCAATGTAGTTTTACCTATTTTCAATACAGGGGAGCATTTAGCAGCTAAGGAGCTGGTGGGAACCAAAACAGATACTTGCTTTATTTGTCTGCCAGTTGGTGCTTAGGAGCTAAAATGCTACATGGCTCTGAGAAGAACCACAGAGTTGGGTAATACCTGTCTCTTGCTTTGTCACAAGTGGCAACAACTTTCACATTACATGTTCTTGTGGGCCATTGTAAATATGAAAATGCTGATTAGAGCAGCTTTAATGAAATGTGTGAGCTAACTAGCTGACTAGTTTGCCTTACTGTATACCAGTGAAGTCCTAAAGAGTCCAGGACATGTAACGCATGAACATAAAAACTCTTAATGTTTGAATACTCTGGACTGATCACCAAAGACCCTTTAACAACCTACAGTGTCTGTCTAACTGACCAGCCACATCCTTATTTAAAGTGGCTTATTGCTTCAGTACTGTCTCCAATATGTAGTCATGTCTTTCTTGTGTTGTGTAGTGTTGTCTGCAGAGGGAGATTGTCTTCCAATGTGCTTAGTGTAAATCCAGTGCCACACACTGTTTATTGCATGACAGCATTGAGATACAGCGCCAAGACCCTGTCTAATGTGCTCCAGGCAGTGTGGTTTTGACGCGTTCCCTGACCCCCTGGATCACCCCAGCCCCCTCTGCTGCTGTTGAGAGTATTTCTGATTTACAAGTAAAGCACCGGAGAGACGGATAGAGATCATTGTACAAGACGAAGGGGTCGACTGGGGGAGAGCCAAAGCGAGCGTGGTGGTTTTACCAGTCGAGAGGGGGAAAGTGGGGGATGGCAGGGAGTGACAGAGAGGAAGAGAGAGAATGATCAGTGTATTGGGAGGGGGAGAGGAGATGGCAGGGAGTCAGAGGAGGAAAGAGAGAGTTGTACTTGGAGAGGGGGATTGGATGGCATGGAGTGAAAGGCAGGTTTCCAGGCCAGACTTGAGCTGCAGGAAATTATTTATGAGCCTGAACAAGATGATGCTTCTGCTGCCTATGATGAAAAATCTGTGTGTGTGTGAGTGTGTGTGAGTGTGAACAGTATTACAGTGATAGAAGCCAGGGGGCAGAAGGCAGAAATCCCCCTTTCACACACACACACACACACACACACTCATATACACACGCACACTCACACACAGACACACGGCAGTGTTGAGCCTATTAATGATTTATCACTATCTTCCACAAAGGAGAGGAGAACAGAGGGGGACTCTAAGACAGTCACGGGCCTTACCCTTGTGTCTGTAACATACGATGACCAATCCATGTGCATGCACACAAACACACGCCCCGAGTGCAGGCCACAGTCACTGTGTTGTATTGATTATCACATCTTCTTTAAATGAGATTGCCTCCTTCTTTTACTCACAGAATAGGGATAATGGCCAGTAACATGTGTGACTGTGTACCTGTTTGTCTACCTGTCGATTTGTTATTTTTACTGCCTTTTATCTCTTTTAAATCAATATGCCTATTACTACCTGCACCTTACACCTCTACTTGTTGCTCTTTCTGCTGCTTTGTCCACATGTCTCTCCCTTCACGCCTCACTGTCTGTCTGTTAGCCAGTTAATCAGACAGTCTGTCTCTCTCTTTGAGAGTGTCTGTTCATGGTGTTAGATGTGCTGTGCGAGGCTGATGGATGGTGTCTGTGTCTCTGCCATAGGGGCTCATTCAAAACCAGGTGCACTGGCTTCTAAAGGACTTTAATTACAGAGAGAAACCACATCAGACATGTGAACACGCACACTTGTGCACATACAGGCATTCACACAAATCCTGCGTCAAGTCATGTGATGTCGTTTTTGTGATGTGTATCTCTTTCTACTTGAGACTCAGAGGCCAGGTGCAAACATGTTTGGATATAAAACTAATCTGCTGATCGACACTTGAAGACAGGATTTTATTGTTCATATCTGCCCAGCCTTTCAACTCTTTTCATCTGAAAGCACAGGTTTTTCCAACTTTTTTTAGCCTGGGGTTCAAAGTGCATAAATCTTATCTGTCAGCCCTGAGATAAAGAATAAGGGAAATTTTTAATTTACCCCGGTTGCCATGAAGCCAGTCGGTCCTGTTGAAACCTGAATAAGAAGAAGCAAATCATGTTAAAAGCGGAAACCTCAGTAAGATGGGATAAAAAGAAAAACTGTTAACAAATTAGAATCCAGGAAACTGAATTGAAGAATGTATGTTTTGCCAAAGTATTACGTCAGTGTTATTGTTCTTAAAGTTGTAATCTCAAAGATCTCAGTTTCTTTTTTTTTTGGCGGCACCTATAGCGATAAATGATAATTGCGGGAGCACACTTCCCAGATATCCAGACAGTGTTGCATGTGTGATGTGTGCACTGTTGGCTCCGGCTGAAACGTTTGTAACTCTTGATTTTCCTCTCTGACGGTCGCTTTCCTTTTTAGACTGTTTGCCTTCATCTGAGTGTCGAATTTGTTTCCTTTTCTTTGGATTTTCACTTACTGTTGAAGTTGTATCTGTAGTCATCGATCTTTTCTTTGTTTGTTCAGCCATAGTAGATTACTGTTTACTCGCAACACTTGAAGAGACATGAAATGCATCCGCTTACCTCCACCTCTCTGGCAGGCCAACCACTGTTGGCTGATTTTTTCCGCGAATGTCACCACAGACAATTAATATTGGTATTAATATTGGTTCCTCTTCCTGTTTGAAGTGTGAAGTGAGAATATACAAGTGTGTATGTTATTTCATTAGATCTGCCCCCAAAAGTTCCAGAGGGCTGAACTGTGTGCTCTAAATCTACCAAATTTCATGCCCTGACTGATTTAATAAATATTTATGCCATGATCATATTTTAGTTTGATCTGATTGGTTTAACACAGAGCAGCTCTCAGCTCCCAAAAAGCAATTGCATTGTGTTAAAAAATGTGCTTTAATTAATTTCTTCAACTGTGTCATGTGAAATTACAGATCTATCTTCATGTACCTGCAAATTTGGCAAACTTTCTTTTGTAGAAGATCTTAAGTGACCTTTGAGCAAAACGATACTGACAGCCATTCCTGAAAAATAATCTTTAGTTTCTATATGGTCGACATTTTGGAAATAGGAGGTTAAAGTAGGACCCTGAGTGTAATATAATGAGTGTGTTTCTCGGATGAACTTATTTCTTATGCTGGAAGAAATTATAATGAGTATAAGGTTCTCATTCCTACCTCTGTCTCCTCCATTTTTCTATCTTCATCATAATGATGGAGTCTATTGCATGAGCTACTTGTTTCTCACCACATGTAAGAAAAACTCCCTCACCCGTCTCTCTCTCTTTCTCTTTCTTTCAGTCTTCCCCTCTTTTCCCTTCTCTGTGTAGTTCCTGGCAGGGCTACAGTCTATTAAACACACAGACAGTGGGTGCTCCCCCGTGGGCTCATTAGTGAGCTGGCCCACGCGGCACAGGGAACGCTGGAACAGACCATTCTGCCGATTCCCGGAGGGGTGCCTGAGGATTCATTATGTTGTCGTGCTACGTAGTCCCTTGGTGTTGAATGCACAAAATGATGTCTTATATTAGATTAATAGATAGGTTATTTAAGCTGATTTGAGTCCCCATGTGGCTTTGAATAGAAAGTGTCTTTGATTTATTCAAACATTTTAAATAACCAGGGGTCAAACAAAGCCTGACCACTGATGCATTGTTAAATGTCAGAGATGTTTCAATGAGCGAGACAAGATATTTCTCAATTTTAAAAGGTTCACTTTGGTTTTGACATGAGTTTTTTTTGCAGAGAAGTGGGGATGTAATTTGCTGTTATTACATAGTGCATATTTTAAGACAGCTGGGATTTCGTGAAGTCTTTTTGTGAAATGAAAAACATGGTTTGAGAGATAAAAACACAGGGCGTGACACCTGAACTGATCATCTGCACTTTCTGACAAGTCAGCTGTAGTCGCTTTGAATAAATGTTGATTATAATAAATTCCTCTGGTGAGTTTTCATAGCCGAAAGTATCAAACAATTCCTGCAACATAATCCACATCTGCTGTCCATCCATATCCTGAGGATGCTGCAATGGAGAGCTTGAGGAGCAGGATGAGATGAAACATTTGCATGTGTGTTTGCTATATTTAGCTAAAACCGTACCCATTTGAAGCATACTGAGCACACAGATGGACAGAGGAAAAGTGTATTACTTATTTTATAATATTTTGGTCCATTATTGATAACATGAAGCAGCTGTGTGTAAAAAACAAACATAAAACAAGCTTTTGGGGGAGATTTTCAATGGAGTTCATGAGTTATTGTTGGATTTTGTCTTCAGTGTCTCATTTGTTAAATGTTGTACATTGAATATAAACAGGTTCTGCAAGGTGGTGTAGTGGTTAGCGCTGCAGCCTCACAGCTAGAAGGTTCCTGGTTCGGATCCCAGCACGGACAAAGTGGGCCTTTCTGTGTGGAGTTTGCATGTGCTCCCCGTGCATCCGTGGGTTCCCTCCGGGTACTCTGGCTTCCTCCCACAGTCCAAAGACATGCTGGTTCAGTTAACTCTAAAATTGCCCATAGGTGTGAGTCTCAGCATGAAAGGATGTCTTCTATGTGTCAGTCCTGTGATTGACTGGCGATCAGTCCAGGGTGTACCCCACCTCTCGCCCAATGACAGCTGGGATAGGCTCCAGCCCCCCGCGACCCTGAACAGCATAAGCGCCGCGGTATAGATAATGGCTGGATATTTACACAGATGCTTGGACAGTCAATGCAGTTATGTGTGAAATATGCAATAGTTAATCACTGTAATAATGTCAACATATGTCAGCTCAGAATTACCATTATAGATTGTCACTGTGAAATAGATTTTCCGGCTGTTAATATGAACCTGAACCACAAAATACAGTTAACTTCTTTTATGAACGGCTCTATTGTATCTCATATCTAGGGAGAGAAGTGTGTATGTGATGTAACACAGTGAAACACAATAATAACCTGACAGAGGCAATCACTTCTGTTCTACTTCCTGTCTTTCTCCACAATGACTTTCCTGGAAAAACTCATTTCCTCAGCCGCAGAGATTTCATTAGCCTGGCCCTATTGTCTGAACGCAAACAACTGTTCCCTACGCAGGCAAAGGTGTGTGGGCACATACAGTATACACATAAGCATACACACACAAACACCTGCACACTAACTCAAACATACTCACACAAGAACACACTTACACGTGCAAGCTCTCATTTCTGTACGGAGGTGATGTTGAGAGCTAATCTAATAGTCAGGTTGTGATTGTGTTTGCTCTTTGTTCATTTCTGCCTTTTGGTTTGTCACATTTTTCACTAATCGAGTTTTGAGTGTGTAACTTGACAACGAACCAGAAAATGTGTTGCTCAAATGGGCATTATATATGTTATATGAGAAGTGATTTCAACTCAGAGCACTTTGAATGATGTACAGATGCATACACCAGTACGACAGCTGAACTTTCTATAAAGTATATTTGCACAAACAGAAGACATCCAACACTTTGTTGTTCTAATGGTAATTATTTATACTGGCCCCTGTGGATAAGCACAGGCTTTTTAATACTGTAGAACAATATTATGGTCTTTTGATCTGTATTGCTCTTTGCATGTTGACTATACAAAGGAGGGTCATTGGGGTCGGTGTTGTAGCCGTTGGTTTTTGAGCAACTCATGGTCCCAAATCCTTTTGCAGGATGGTCCTTAAATTAAGTAAATGCATTTTCCAAATCTAGTTGTCAATATGAACCTGAATTCCTCATTATAGTTGATAAAATATACTTGTTAAAATCATCACTGGTCATTGATCTAAGGTGGTTATGTTTAAAAGTGTCTGTCTGTCTTACAGGATGACTCCACAGTCCATCACATGGCTGCGAAAGCCATCGAGAACATTTCTACCACTGTCTCAGGCCCCTCCCACCACCTGTTAGGCCCAGAGATAGGCTCCGCCCTCTGGTACCTGTTCACTCACTCCACTGTGGAGGCTGTCAGAGTCACTGCTATCTCTGTAAGTTCACATGCATGAAAACACACGGTCACTTATGTGTACAGATACATATGCTTATAATCTTTTGGACCTACAAATACAGATAGACATAAAACACACAGATAGACTGCCAAATCATTGCCGTTAACTCAAGCAGAAGACATAAAAAAGGTGTTGGTAAAAATTTGGATTTAGTTTTTTTGAGTTATAGATAATTATGTAATTTGATCTAATGTAATGTAATGCTATTAAATGTTATTAAAACACCTAAACAACCTTAATCTATGAAAATGAATGACTTTCTGATGTTAGAAAACAAGAAATGACTTGTTGCCAATCTGGGAACTTACATTACCCATCAACTATTAGGGATGTACAATATTATCGGCACGTTATCGGTATCTGCAGATAATGGCTTAAAAATGACATTGGTATCGGCAGATATGTAATTTTTCTGCCGATAAAACAATGCTTTAATTATGCCTAAATGCTTAATTATTCTTTTTAAGTCACTTACTTAACAACAGGGACAAGAGCAACATGTTTATCTGTCTGTGTCTGTGTCTCTAGTCTCTTTCTAGGCTAACCCGGGTGGTCCCAGCAGCTTTCTTGGCAGTGATTGACACCTGTGGCCCTGCAGCTATTTTGGAGGGTGTAGGTGGAGCAGGGGCCAGGGTCCAGCAGCACCTGCTCACTGCTATGGCTTCTGCCCTACTCACCTCACGCATCCAAACACATCGCGTCACACAGAGCAAGGTAAGTCGTCTGCATAAGAATTTGAAAATATAGTGAATTATAAATACAATGACATACAGACTACATATCAATCAAGACACTTAAGCACAAACAACCATGTCATTTTAATGTTATGTTTTCTTTAAATTGCTGCAGAGAAATTCCACTGCAGGTTTAGGTGGTTAAATCTACACTGGGAAGAGTTTGATTTTCAGAACGGTTGATAAGTAACAGCCCTTATGATGAGGTTTTTTACACAGGGATGTAAAAATGAAACCACATCAGCATGAGGAAGAAACATAACTAGCTTCACATTCTGAAAATCTTCACTTTGTGCTACCCGGTAATCTCTCCTCCTCTCTGTCTCTCTCTCTCTCTGCTTCTCCCTCTGTCTCTCTTTCTTTCTTCCATACAGTTCATGAACTAATGCTGAACTGTGCATGAACTAATTTGTCAGGAATTACTTACTTAATTTTTCATAAGACAGCCCATCTAGTGTGTATGCAAAGTGCTAATCTTGGAAATGCAGAGGGGCTAAAATTGATTTGAAGGTTTTTAAGTTGGAGTCTGGCATTGGTAATTGACTCTGAACTGAATTTATTTGCATTGAGCATTTCCAATTTAACACCAGAATACAAACTTAGTACTTCAACTCTGCTCTAATTATACACTGATATGCATTCACCCCCCTCTCTCTCCCCTCTCTTTCCCCTCTCTCTCTCCCCTGGCACAAAGACAGACAGTCCAAGAGTTTGTTTACACAGAACTCTGTCTGTTTGTGTGTGTGAGTGTGTGTGTGTGTGTGTGTGTGTGTGCGCGCATGCATGAAAATACGCTAATTTGTAGAGTGTGTCAGTATCTGGGCTAATTGGCTGAGTGAATGTGCTGCAGCCTTCTACTTCAGCAAAGCATTATGGGTAGTAGGGAGGGACTTATCAGCTAGGCACACACTACTGGGCTTTGAAATTAATTAACTTTCTCTGTCTTCCCATAAACACTCAGGCATGCACATTCTTTCACATAAAGTCACACACACAGACACACACAGACTCAGTGTGTGTGCTGTTGGTGATAATGATAATGGTAATGAATGTTGGCCAGTCAAAATGTTTCGTTGCTGCTGCTGAGTTTATGCTGAGTGAATAGATGTTTAAAGTAGCTGTGGGCATACCTGTTTGTTGTGTGTGAACTTGCGTGTGTGTGTGTGTGTGTGTGTGTGTGTGCACATCATGTGATAATGTGGAGTCTGAGCTGATTAATTTTAAGCCTGTTTGTTGTCACAGTGACAGAAAATGTTTTTTTTTTCTGGACACCTTAGGCCAAATGTTTAATTGAATAATTCCTCATTCATTTGAATATATTACATGGATACATTGCAGAAATATCTTTTGATGAGATAAACTTAGAACATAGCACAGCATACGCTAGGCAAACATATTCTCCCTTCATACTCTGAATCAAGCTACTACAATATGTGTGCTATGTTGCCACATTAACATTTATGTGATACTTTGCAGTGGTAAAGTCTGTTCCACACCGCTGTATCTCGGACTGTACAGCGGCAGAAACATTCACAACCAGTCAGGGACTATTGCTTTATTCAGGTGTGTGTTTGTTCTATTGTAGGATTTGGTGTTGAAGGTGCTACGCTGTCTAGAGAGTCCATCCACAGTAACAAGAGCCAAAACACTTCTACTGCTACTCCTACTAATACGGGACAACACACACATGCTGCTTTACTTCTGTCAGAACAGGTAAATACACACTCACTCACACCAACACATGCACACACACAGACAAGGCCTCTTCCTCACTAACATGTAATTTCAACATCCTCATAGCCAGATTATCTAAGATTTTTCTATGTGACTCACTGAGTAAAAGCTAGAAAGTGGCTTACATTTTTTCAGTTACTTGAACAAGTATGGTTTTATGAAAATTGACCATCTTCTATGGGATATTTGAATGCCTTCATCCTGAAGGCTGCAAGTCTCAACTATAATTGCGTTTTGTTAATAAAAGATACGCTCTGTCTAACTGCACTGTACAGAAAAGTAATAACAGAAGAGTGATGTGTTAGTGTGTTATCTTACAACATAGTATACCCCCTACGCCCTCTGACTATACTGTCTGAGTGTGTCGAGTTTTGGACCAGTGAAGCTAACTCATAACTCCTCGCAGTCTGTCAGACTCTGGCTAATTAGTTTCTCTGGAATGTAGTTGCCCATGTTCACACATACACTGAACTGTCGGGGAACAAACAAATAGCATTTGTGAATTCCATTTCAGGGAGGGATTCCCATTTAATTATTGAGCTGAAGATTTCCAAGTTTACTCTCTCAGCCTGCTGCACTATAGCTAAAACTAAATAACCTCTTCAGAGTGCAGTGTGGAGGGCAACCCTAAATTGTGTGCAAGGTTTTTGTGGTGTTATTTATTTATTTATTTATTTATTTATGTATAAGAATTTGGTATTGGTACCAGTCTGTATATTTGTATTTGTGCAACCACAACAAATACTTAAATAGTAGTTGATGTTTATTACATGGTGTATATTATACTGCAGGGGTACTCAATTAAACTTGAAATAGGTCTCCCTCTGCCTCCTGACAGAATTATCAAGATTTAACCATAACAGGAGGATTCACTTTGTATTTTGATTTATGTCCACCAAAATTTATTTTATGTTTTGCCAAAAAGCAGTTGCAGTTAGACTTTTTCTCATGGTGAGTTTTAAAACAGGCAATGACTTTTATGAAATAAATAATATTTAAACGCACTGTACACTGATGGACTGCTGGAGAGAGGGAGGGGGAGAGAGAGAGGGCACATACCGGTACATATAAGAACAGAAGTGCGAGGAAAACTGGTCATGATGATGAAGCCTGATTTAGCTCTGTGTACCTCTCAGGTTTATCAGTGAAGTATTTGAACTTAACTGCAGCCTGGAGTCTCTGTTAACAAAGACAAACCGAGTGACAGTGTCAGACAATGTCTGCGTTTAATAATCGCCACAGTCACGGATCATATACGAGTCTGTTCAGTCTTAAAAGCTCGGTTTTCTCTACTGCTCTCATTTTAGAGCATGCCATGTCTACTTTTCCCTAACTTGCTTATTTTCTCCCACTGTGTCTCTGTAACTCTCCTGTCGGCTGGCTCTTCAGCCTGTATCTGTATTCTCACACACGGGTTTCCTGGACCCCCAAATCACCCCCAAATCACTACCGCAAAGACAAAAAAAGCTGCGCAGGATAAAATAGATGCACTTGTCAAAACTGTAAATAGGTCCGGTCTGGAGACGATGGCAGTTGGGTCCGGATCCGGACTGTGGTCCGTCGTTTGGGGACTGCTGGTCTAGCTCCTGCTATGCAGTCTTACTGGTTTAAAGTTCATTAAAAGTCCAATTCCATTGTGATATATTGAATGCCTTGTGAAGTAGATGCACACCTGTAAGTGTAAGAGCTTTTGATTTGGGCTAGGTGTTGTGCTGTCGCCCACTCTTAAGCTGCTTTCCCACTGGTTAAAAAACCTGCTAACACCCGACATTCAAATGACTCTGCTGTAGCCCCGGGTAATTATCGCCTCGGCTCTGATCGGCATTGATGGGAACACAAAGCCTATGTTGTTAGCTAATCTCTGCCCCCTTTCCGGCGTGATGCTATGCTCCATCGGTAACTTCTGTGACTCCTTGTCATCTCAGCTACAAATTCTGCCAATCTCCGTCCAAGCAGCGCTCGAACATCGTTCCATATTTGTCGCGCCAAGTTTGTTAGCAGACTGAAAGACCTAACCAACGTAACATCTTCACTGTTTACTAACCCTGTTTTGGGCGCGTTTGTGACGTCAGACAGTGGCGCAGCAGAAAAGAGACCGACAGGAGTATACTACATGCTAAATTTAGGTGGGAAAGGGGTATAACACAGTATTTGACTAAATCTGAAAACACTCTTAAATATGAAGTGATTTGTGTCAACCCTAACATTTCAGGTTGTTTCAAAGTTACAAGCCCGTTTTTAGCTTTCCTCTAAACTGTGCTTCCACTCAGCAACTGATTATATCTTGCATGTAAGGATGCTTACACCATGAAAAGCCCTGTTTGCTCTTGTGCACACTAAAATGCAAGGTTGGCATTTTCAGGTGCATAAACACTGGAGAGCATTTTGAAAAAGTTTTAGTTTTAGGTTTGCAAAACCTGCAGCTTATTATGGACTGAGAGAAAAAGCTTGAGTTTTCAAATCTAATCAATGTAGCATACAAATGTTCTGCAATAAACGGAGTTAAAGGTTTATTAGATTATTAACCAACACATTTAGCCAAACTTGCGTCCGTGCAGTATTTGATCTTGAAGCAGAGATTTCACATCCTGTTACAAGCACTCAGAAATTGCCTTTCAACACATTTGTCTGTTATCTAAAGCTGACTCCTTGTAGAAGGGAGACTTCCTTCACAAAAATGCTGCACTGAAGGCACTTGTACTCTGCGTAACCTTTGCGTTAACTAGCACAGCAGCCGAGGGAGTGATAATATAAACGTATGTACCCTGGACATTCAGTTTGTGCTGCTGTATATTGTAACTTTACTGGAACTTCAAATGGTTCATTAGCTGGTTGTCCTGTGTTTCACCCCACACTAACTTGCAATGCAGCTGTGAATGTGCATAGCCCACATGAGCAGATGCATATGCATGATATATATACATATGTACACAGGCAGTTCCCATGGTAATTTATGGCCAGTTGGTATTTCAGTTTGAAAAGATGCCCTAGATTACTGACATATGGATCCTAATAGCTGTCTCTCTCCCAGCTGTCTTTTCTCTCACTCTATCTCTCACTATTTCACCCTCTCTTTTTGCGCTGTGTTCTTTTTTTATTGAAATGTCTCTGTCTTACCCACCGTCTCCTCCTGTGTAGTTATTCTTTGCTTTCACTGTCAGACATTTAAATACATGACCTGCCAGGTTAGCTTGATGAAAGAGGAAGGTGAAGTTAAGTTACAGCTTGACTTCTTGACCCAACCTAATATTTTGAGTTTTTCATAAATGTTTTTATCCACCAAAAATGAAGTGAAAGTGAAAATGAGTTCGAGGCCACTGAGAAAAACTCTTTGTCACCTGCTAAAGGGCTTTCTTATGCTTAGCTGTGTGCTAGATGTGTCCAAGGTCAGTAATGAACAACAGAACTAATGGGTTTTGAGTTTATAGTAAGTTCATACTTAAAGTAATAATCTTGAAGATTTTCATTTAAATAAATGTCTGTTAAGTCACTATCTATCGCTGAATGAGGTAACATAATGGTGATTAAGCCTTTGGCCCACTGATGAAAGCCTTTGCATTTGCAGAATTACAGACTGGGTGTCTGGTGCGACTTTTGTGGAAAAAATCACAAGCGGCGCCCAGTTAGTGACGCGTTTTCCATCACCCAGCAGTGGTTGGTCTGCCAGAGAGGGTAGGCGGAGCTAAGCGGCTGCTTTTCCGGTCTCTGCAAGTGTTGCAAGTAAACAGTAATCTACTATGGCTGAACAAACAAAGAAAAGATCGATGACTACAGATACAACTTCAAAAATAAGTGAAAATCCAAAGAAACAAACTCGACGCTCAGATGAAGGCAAACAGTCTAAAAAGGAAAGCGACCGTCAGCGAGGAAAATCAAGAGTTACAACCGGAGCCAACCATGGACGTCACACATGCAACACTGTCTGGATATCTGGGAAGTGTGCTGCCGCAATTACCGTTTATCACTATAGATGCCGCCAAAGAGAATGAAACTGAGATCTTCGAGATTACCACTTTAAAATCCTGAAAGATGTCATTATGCATAATACATTGATGCACACTGTTATATCTCACTATGTAATGACCAATGAAATTAAAAAAGTCCAGCTGAAAATAGTTAAAGCCATGGAATCGAAAAAGAATAGTAGATGCTGTAGACAAATCATTGTGTGTCAGTGTCCTATATAACTGTGACACAGACATAGTCTGCAGCAGGAAATGGAAATAAAGAAGCATAATTACTTCATTATGGACTTTTTGATTGAGAAAATTCCCTCTAATATTTCAGCCTTGTGCCAGAGCATCATATAATTGATCTCCTGTTATAATAGCTTTGCTTTCTTACATTTAGATATGAGAATAACTAAATTCCTGAAAGTCTCATCAAAACCTGCTTTTACACATGAAACTAAAACGGAAACGAGTTATTTTTGTATCTCTCATCAGGTCTTTTTCTCTGCCTGTCTGCCTCTCTCCCTCACACACTTTCCATCTCTCTCTCCTCAAACTTGCTCTACCTCTCTCACTGTGTTAGAGCTGTCAGAGTTGACCTGCCTGTCTCTCTCCCACCGAGCACTCTGCATGATTCAACCACACACACAGAAACACGTCTTTCCCTCAGTCCTGCTCTCACCCAGGCACGTTGTGTTTAATTAGCTCCTCAGTGGCATGAAAATATGTGTGTTAGCGCGCGTGTGTGTGTGTTTTGTCTGTAGGAGATAACTTGCACAGGCCTCAGTGAGGAAGTGTCAAAATTGCCATTGGGAGTGGAGCGTGATGGCTTTCAACAGACGCAGACACACACACGCAGAGCTGGCCACTTGTAGGTCAGTTGTGTGTGAGTACTTTGTGAGGGTCCCACAGTGAGTGACAGAGAGGTGGCAAGTTTGTCTCTCTTTATTTAGCAATCAGGAAAAATAGCTGCAAGACTACGAAATGAACACACAGGCAGAAGTCTAGCAGAGAGACAGAAAGCAGACAGACAGGAAGCAGGCATAGAGCTGGTTAGAGCTACGGACAGGTCAGTTACTACCAAGACAGACATACATACACCATAGATGGAAATATATCTCCATAAGCATTTAGTATTTGCATCTGACATTAACATGTTAGAATTGGCATTGTTAGCATGTTGTACTGTGCTGATTTATATCCCATTGTACCTATGATGCAAACTAAAATACTGACCCACTAAACAGTTGGTAGCAGACTGAACCTTCATTCTACAGAAGAACTTGAACTGTGGAATTCACATTTGTTACAAACATTTTAAGCTAATATACACCAGTTCAATATATGTATAGTAGATTATTTTTCAAATAATGTTATATGTAGTTATACACTGCAATTTGAATTCTTCAGCTACCTACAACTGGTTGCCTCACTGTCCAAAGTTTGTCTCCTGATAACCACAATATGTCCTCCTAAAAGCTTGCAGTCAAAATGTACTTTATTCCCAGTTTGCTGTATAATACCTGCTCTATGGTTCTGATACAGTTTATAGGTAGTGAATGCAACCTGAGCTGTTTATTGTTGAGTTATTGTTTTAAAAACTCAAGATAAAATATGCTTGTTACTATTTTTTATAACCTTAAACTTTATATCCTTTAAAATATTCATGTATCAGACCTTCAAGGATCTTTGTCTTATTTTTTGTAAGCACTGCCTTATCAGTGTTAAATCCCGATTTTCACTCATTACTTTTTCTAAACTACAATTTTTTATGTTGTTTTCATTGTGAGGTATCATTGTTGATCCTATCAGGAGGCCAAACACCTCTGGGGACTCACTGAGAGGAACTGCCCACTGGGGAGCTCACCTCAGTACTATTTACCCTCCTGTTTTGTATATGCATTTACAACTCTTGTTGGAACGTTGAGGACATAAGCCAGATGGCTGTTGGTTTAGCAACTTCCATTCAAGAACAACAAGGAGGACACAATGGTCAGGAAATTTGTGTGTATGTGTGTCATGGGTTTTATGTTAATAACAGAGTTGGAACAAAGATGCTTGAATACAGTGCTTGAATTTCACTGTCAGTCCAATTGTCTGTGTTTTGTTCAAGCTTTTCTTTGCACTAAACCACAACAATTACAGAAAATCACTATATTAGCTCCCCTAAAATGCATTGAACCCCTTTATAAAGTAACAGTCGAGTGCTGGAGTCCATGTAGCTGTAAACTCTGGAAGCTTATCTTTTATGCAGCATTATGAGGACAAAATGCTGCATTAGTAATCCCCCTCTGCCTCTGCACCGTTGCCACTCTAAAGCTTAGAATCAATATTTGTTAACTAATATGACCTCTCTGAATCTCTCTGCATGTGTCCGCATTCACACTGTTTCTGCCTCTGCATGTGTTTCTACACTCATGTGTGGGGGTGTTTGTGTGTCAGTTATAAATATCAGTTAGCAGTGTCAACCTTTCCGCTCTGCTCTGAATTTGTGAATAGAATATTATTGATTACTGTTCAATACAAGCAGTCTGACGAGAATAAAAATGCTCAAACTCAGGGCTTCTCTGTCTGCCTATCTTCCCCTTTTTATACATCCTGTCAAAATGTTACAGCTCATTGACTAAAATCATCATATTAATGTGCTGCATCATTTTTTCTATTAGTCATTAAGTTGGTTCTGTGAGCTACTCACCACGAGTGGAGCAGTAGAATACTAAGAAACACTAAGAGCAGTGAAAGTCCAGCATCATGAAAACATTGATGAATCAGAAATGCTATGTGCATTTTGTGACATGGAATGCATGTGTCTCTTTCTAGACTTGTGATGTACCTGGAGAGAGACCTGCGCAAAGCCACTCCCCTCAGAGAGAACCCCGGCCAGTCAGGATACCTGTCTCAGTGTCTGGATATACTGACTACATATCTGATCAGCTCTGCACCACTGATACTGGGTACACTAAGACAAACTCAATCACACAGACAAAAACTTACTACATAACTGGCTTTATGTTTATACGTACTTGTGATTCTGCAGAAATGTTAATGAAATTGAAGTAATAGGAAAAAATATATATATTTGCCACTGGTGAAAAATAATATTCTCTTGTTTTTGTATTTTAACATTATTATATACAGTAGGTGTAAAAAACTGCATCTTTGTATTACAGTAAGAAACCTACTCTCACTTCTCTCATCCCTGCTCATCTCCTTTGTGTCCCCTTGTCTCGTCTCCTGTCATCTTCCTAGAGGACGTCTTATGTGCATTACGAGGTGTGATTGGGAGGAGACACCCATCTACAGCTCAGAGCAGACAGCTTAAACACACTTTGCCTACAATGTCTGTCGTGCTTGAACTTGTTTCATCACAGGTAACTTGGACCAAAACAAAGTTTTTTTCATTGTTTGCGTTTAATGTTTTAGCATTTTTAACTGCAAGGTTATCACCATAGTGCGTGCACCTGTTAACAAGTACAAGATATTTATGATGCACTTCAGATGAGGGTCAGATACCTGTCAAGAGCAGCCACTGTGTTAATGTATACAAAATTTGCAAGAGAAATGATGTTATATGTGCTAATGCTCTTCACTTTCCCCCTTTCTCATAGCTGCCGTATTACCCCTCCCCACCCCTTGTTTGTGTATTTGACCAACTCTCTGTCTTTTACAGGTGTTTAGATCTCAAATTGTCACTGAAGATTTTCTTGCTCAAATTGGATTGCTGCTGGTAAGTGTCCAGTGAAACAGTATTACCAACAGTCCTGTTTAGATAAGGACTCTTCATTGTTTAAAAGCACAAATACTGACTATGGATACAGCACTGAAATTGATAAATGGCTGACACCTGTAAACCATCTGTTTAATCTTCAACCTTCCATACCACCAAATGCAGATGGACTAGACCTTAAGGCAACGCCCTTAATATACTATACAGTATAATATATGTCTTTCTTTCTCTGCTTCCTTTTATATCTGCTGTTGACTGTGCCAAAAGTCATTCAGTCATCAGACAATAAGAGTAACATAAACCCTCTCTCTTCACAGAACTATATCATCTCTATAGAGTCCAATGAAACAAATCTGGCCAGTGCTTTGGGTAAGTTACTTCCTCAGTGATCTCTATTTACAGATTCTGTATAATGTAGAATCTGCAGGCATGGGACTGGAATTTAGTACAGATATTTTTTCGATTGACGCTGTGTCAGGAAAGCCCTTAAGCACTTCCACGAATGCATCAGAAATGATGGATCTGACCTCCGTTCAAAAAACAATACATTCAAAAAATTGTCAAATCATGCATTTTTCCTTTTAACAATATCTGCATCATGATGTTGGTATTTCAGCAAACTTAAGACCCATTAATTGCAACTAAATCACAAGATATCGATTTCCTTTTTCGGGTTCTTACCGCTGAAATAAGCAGAGTGTAGCCTCTGTGTAACTTACTATTTACAGTGAAACTGAGACTCACCAGAAAGAGATGAACCTGCACTTCTCCGGGGGATTTAATGAACCAAGATTTAAATGAACACACTGTTGCTTCTCAAGTTGCTAATTGGACTGTAACAATGCAGCACACAAAGGAAAGTCTTGGCTTGAAGTCCTTATCTAACTGCTGGCTACACCTGAATGCCTGAAAAGTTCACCATCACTCCCAGAGGATACGTCGTCAGATGATGGCCGGGTTCTCAATTACTAAGAGAATGACTAGTTTAACTTCAGTTTGTTAACACATGTTGAATAACAATGTAATAACTACAGTATTAAGTGTTGCTGAAGGATTTTTGATTCCCTGTTAGGTTCAGCGGTATGTGAGGAGTTGATCAGGACATCTCTGTCCATCGTGGAAGTCCTGAGTCAGCACCATGCTCTCATCACGCCACAGCAGAATATTGTAAGTCTGTCTATCTGATACAGAGCTGTCTGAATGTTTGTTTGTGTGAGTCTGTGTTGATGTATGACTGAATAGTCTGACTGACTGACTGACTGACTGTTGACTCACTGCAAAGAGTTAATAAATAAATATAAAATAATATATATGGGACCGGTATCTTGTGATAATCATCAAATGTCAGTACATTACCTTTAATGGGACTTATGAGACACCCTGTCATCCTGTTAGTCTGTTACACTTCTGCAACTGTCAGATTTCTATATGTGATTTGTTACAGTTTACTCATTTAGAAAAAGAAATAAGTGACATATTTGATGCTTTGTATTCATACAGAGATAAGACAGCACTATGGAAATTGTCAGGTGTATGTCTTTGTGGCTCCATAAATATTCCAGTTTTCTCCATCTGGTATCGTTGTTAGGTTTTATATTCAGTTTGTCTTTCAGTCCACTAAACCTGTCTATTAGTGGTCAGAGGACAGAGGGTCAACTTGAGAGCTATGAGGAAAGACACTAATCAACTATTGAACCAATAGAGACCCATCTGATCTGTTTGTGTGTTTGTATGTGTGCATGTACGTACCTGGGAGGGTACGATGAGATTGTGTTTAATGACTATTGACGTGTGGAAGTGGAGAGCAGCAGGAAGCAGACAGGATAGAGGGAGAGAAAATAAAATAAATGAGGAATAGAGGAAAGGAGCAAAGAGGAAACTTGCTGCTACTGATAGTCAATAACACAGGAAGACACTTTAATTACCACCAGCCAGCTCAGATTAACTTTTATTGCCTGCTGGACAAGGACACAGTTGTGTTTGAGTTCATTTACATCTCATCATCCCTTTAGCAAAGTAAAGTTTGCAGGAACTTTACTTCACAGCCCTCTTTTGGTTTTACTGAAGCCCTAATCGTTTAATGTTTTCTTTAGTTGTTTAAAAAGTTAAACATTTCAGCTTTGTAGGTCTTACCTGGTTAAACTGATAGTTATGAGGAGAAATTCTCATTATGTGACAAATGTCCTTTCATTATTATATCACACCACCCAAACATGCAAATATCATCTTCTAATACACATTTCAGAGTCATTTTAAACTGATTTATACTGACATCCATTTCCCTTTACCAACACCAATCGATCGATACAAAGACTGTCATACATGAAATCCAGTTAATAATTAGACAAGCTTATATGTTAACGGGCAATGAATCCTTTGCAAAGACAGTGCCTTCATAAAATGAAACGTTAGCCAGGTAGCCAGGCATAGGGGTTTCAATTTTACTTCTAAATCTTGTTCAAATATGTAAATATATAAAAGTAAAAGTAAAAATTGACTTTAATCGCACTAAGTATGCATGCAGGCACAAAGATTGGTTGATTATGTTCAGGGTTATAACAGCTTATTTTAAAATTCAGAGAAAAACACTTTCAGAGAAAGTGTTCAGAGTTTATGTGGAAAAATATTGGGAAGAGAAACAAAGCACCAAAAACAGTTTTCTCTCAAAGATCGAAACATAGTTTTGGTATAAACGCCTATAGAGTACAACGATTTCATGAGTTATGGAAGATGCAGACTGGTTGTTGCTCTTCATTTAACATTCAAATGAGTCATTTCAAAAGTCATTACACAAAGTCATTACCAATAATTGAATTCCTCGTTTTCACAGACAAAGAGAAAAGCAAACATCGTCTTTACAACTGGGTCTGCTGCAGTGACCACCATTCAGCCAAGATGTATTAAGCATGTCTGCATCCAGGAGCTACATGCTAACAGTAGCCTATTTGTCGAAATAATGATATAAAGTAGTTTTATCAAAGCAGGTATGTTGGCGAAAAAATAATTGTGTGCCTTTCTCATTAACAATATACACATGAGGTTTGTTTGTGTACCAGAAGAAACAGAGGAAGCATTAAGAAGACCAGATGTTGCCTTTAATTCACAAATGGTGAAAAAGGCAAAATATTAAGCATATTAATAAACATATACAACATGATACAATTTAAACTTTATATTTATTTATATTTTTGTTATGCCATCAAGCAAAGTGAAGAAAAGCTATGATGGTTATGTATTATTTTGATGGTCTTTAGCACAACTTGTAAAATAGGTAGAGGGAGAGCAAAACAACATAAAATGGGGACAAAACGGATTTCCGACAGTGAAGGGACATGTCACACATAGTTCACAGTTCAGGGAAATTGCACCAAGCCACCCACACACACACACACACACACACACACACACTGTGTCCAGTCTTTTGATGGTGGGGATATTAATACACACACCATTAAGTGGTGGACAACATCCTTTGTAGTTTCCTTTCTCTGGCTTTCAATGTAATGACCTCACACACTCACTCAGCATTAGTGTTGTTTCTATGGTAATATTAGTAATCATGCAAATTCATGCAATACAGATTCATGCCTAAAAGTGGGCTTTGACTGTTGTTGTACATTTGTGTGTGTGTGTGTGGGGGGAGGGAGGTTGGATCAAAGAGATCATTCAACAGTGTATTTCCATAGTAATTTGATCCTCTAACACTGGTCTGTGTTGTTGATGTCCACTGAATTAATATAGTACAGTGGCTTCTATTCAGTTTAATGTTAAAATATATCCTGTTTGCAGATTTGCTGTATATTAAACAGGCTGAAATTGCTTTCATTGATACACTTTGTTCCCCTCAGATGAGAGAACATCAGACCAAGTTATTGATAATATTTGTGCTGCTTATTTTCCACAGTGAGATTGAATACGAACTTTTACATATAAAAGCCTGTGAGTAGTTTTACCAGGAATTTTCCTACAAGTTCATTTTCTATTTGAACTGAATGTTGACGAAATAAGTTAAGTTTGGGCACTGAGATGTTGTGTGGAGATTCACTACAATGCAGTTAAAAATCAGCTTCAAGCTTACTCTGTTACAATGCATCAAAACATGTAGGTTTAAAAGAAATATAAACATTAAGATCATAAGATGAAGAAGACTATGAATGCTTTACTAGAGTCGGTAATCAGCTTTTTATACAGTATTCTGACCAAAATACATGTTGCATTAAAAAATATATATGTTTGTCTATTTATGTCTTTTGAAGGTTGTGGATGCCATCCTGCCTCCTCTGACAACACTGGCTTTCAGCAGAAATGGTGAGAGAGGTGGCAGGTCATTTTAAAGAGAGGGAAGAGAGAAGGAGACGGAGGGGATGTGGAAATAGGAGCAAATGTCAGAGTGAAGGAGGAGGGGGAAGAGAGCAGAACAGAGGAAATGGCAAATAGGAAAGAGTAGAAGAGAAGAGCCCAGCTGGGGACCTGCAGTGCCTCTTGAACCTTCCTTCTTTCCACTTATATTCTCTCTGTTTTCAAACGAAGGCAAAAATACTAAATACAAATCTTAAAAGGGAACATATACTGTACATAAAGCCAGAGAAGTAGTTAGTGAGATAGATGCATATTAAGAACATTGAAAAAAGATCAATGAAGAAAGGTTTATAGAGATGGCAAAGAAGAGGCCAGATGGTGAGCCAGATATCTTTGAATTTAAGGTCGTGAAAATCTCGGCATTAATGAACTGTGCTATCCAGTTAAAGGCATCATTGTAATGAACTACTGCAGTGTTTTTGTTTTGACCCAATGGCCATTATGCTTGTTATCATGTCATGCCAAGTTGTCCTTCAAAAACTTTAACCTTGAATCATCCTCTGAGTTTGTAGATATTCTAGCATCTTTGTATTTGTACTACATACTGTATAATATATTATGTGTAGTGTGTTAATTGTAACTAAGAAATTACCCAAAAAAAGACTAGCTGTGCTGACTTGCTGTTTCCCTATTCTGTCCATGTGTGTGTGTTTCAGTGGAGTGGTCTGTGTTTGTTCTGCGGGTCCTGTCCGAACTCAGTCTCGTCCTGCTGGTCCAGGAGAGTGATGGAAACGAGGAGGATGAAGGGACAAATGTAAAGAAGGAGGGAAGAGAGGAAGGAGGAAGAGCAGCAGAAGAAGGAGAAGATGGAAGCTCCTCTAATCAAATATTGGCTCTCATCAATAAATCTCTGCTTCCAAGGTTGGTCTGACTGTTTTTTTATTAACTTAACAGTTTCTCTGGTTTTCGACCTTTACTTTTTGTTTTTGTAGGAAGAGAAAGCTACCCTCTCCATGGTGCCATTGGCATTGTTATTGATTGTTCTCTAAATATTTAACCAACCTTTCCCCCCTTTGACAACCAAACTCTGGTCCTTGAGGTTAAACCTAGTCGTATGCTTATGCAAGAGCCCCAGGTTTTGGTATATACAACCTGTACATAGACACAATATTCAAGCTAAAACAGCTGGAGAAGTGGCTGCCAGTTAAAGAATAACATAAGCCTCTGTAACATAGGCTACGTTCAGACTGCAGGCAAATGTGGCCCAAATTTGTATTGCTCAGGTCTGTTTTTTTCATGACAGCGTGAACAGCACAAATCATCTTTTCAAATCTGATTTGGGCTACTTTTATATGTGGTCCTAAATCAGATACAGGTCTGAGTTTTTTGCAATGCGACCTGAGTCTGAACTGTCAAATCAGAATTCATGTGACTTTTACGTCACTCTCAATCAACATTGGTCACAATTCTGCGCTGGCGGGAGTCAAACTGTAAATATAAACATGGAAGACAGCTCTGACTCCGTGTCCACACACACACACACACACACACCTCTGTACTGTAGTAGCCATTGCTCCACAAAAAGCCATAGTTAAAAATTCTCCTCGTCCTCCTCATCACCTGCTGTTGAATTTCCACGCTTCCACGGCACATCAATGTATGCATGAAACCGTAAACGCTGACTTCCATGGCACACATGTTTGTTTACGTACGACAGCGTGCCTTTGTTACTGTTCTTTCGCACATGCAGGTCAGTTCAGGACTGTGACCAGTTCACACTGTAATCTGATATTCGCCACATTTTAAAAATAATATGAACAGCCAAAGAAAAAAATCAGATCTGAGCAATAAATCGGAATTGAGCTCTAAGTCTTGCAGTGTGAAGGTTGCCTTAGTGACAGCAGGATATGATGTCAGAGCTGAGCTTTAGAGGAAGTGAGGGCCTAAATTTCCTTAAATCCAATTCTCATCTATTATATCTAATGTTTGGGGGGATTTCTTACCAGTGGACAGTTTGCCATGGATTCTAGTACTGTAATAATAATAACGCATTGATACCTCTAGTACTAAGGAATATGTTTATGTTTAATATAATATTTTGTGTCTTGCGTCCTGCTTCTGTGGGATAATATCACATCAAAGTGAAGTGTTGACATCAAATCATTTTACAAATAAGGTTTACTGGAGCTCATCCTGACAAACTAACAAAATGTTCCTCTCTCTCCCGGTTCCCTCATGTATTACCTCTAGTTCACCTTTGTTTCCGCCCCCATTTCTCTTCCTTCGTCTTTTCCCCCTTTTGCCTTCCAAATTTTCTTCTCTGCTCTTCCCCTATTATAACTCTAGTTCTCCCCTCCCCCTCTTCTCCACCCCTCTCCCCAGATCTGTTCCAGTTTACACCCTGTTACTAATGATCAGAACAGTACATTAATTATTAACACTAAGAAAGCCAAACGTTGTACTCCTGCATGTTTTGTGTCTAGGTATGAGTCTCTTCTCCGAGCAGCAGAGCCTATTCCACTCTACGCTCTCAAACTGCTGCTATCGCTCACTGAGCACAGCACGCAGATGTGCAGGTACTGTACACAATCAATCAGCTACACTTGAACTACACACGGAGACAACAAAACACTGTTAGACATTACCCTAACTGTACCATCCCAGGAATTATCACTATGGGCTGAATTTGACTATAATTAAATTAAACTATAATTGCTCCCACCTTTAACATACATTATTCATTCACATAGCTACTGCAATTTAATGTGGACAATACTTTAATTAACTGGAGATTCTTTGATTCTATTTTTCTTGTTCGCAATCCAAGTACAAGCTTTGGTAGTGTTTTGTAGTCCTAGCAGGCACACATACACACACACACACACACACACACACACACCTACACACATTTAAGCGCTCAATGCGTAATATTTCAATGCCAAGGCCAGTCATTCCCAGTCCAGCACTGTGGATCACTACCAACTGTTTTTTATTCACAACCGCACACAAACACACACTATTAGCAGGGATTTATTTACCCACTATTAGACACAAACACACACAGACGATGATTTATTTATTGATGCTGTTGGTGCACGCAGAGTTAATAGCACCGTCAGCTCAGTTGCTGCTAATCTACATTCAGCAACACCTTTTTCACCCCTCTTAACGCCGGTGCTTTCTACATTAGTAATCAGTTTAGCGGCAGGCATAAGGTGCTGTATCAGCTAAGATGAGTAAAGACTTGACATGTTGTGCTGATATATCTTTGTAAACTTGCTACTCCTGGAGCCCTTTGTTAAAAAGTGTATTGCACACTCTTTAAATATACGACACAAAGTCAAATTTACGATCGCATAACGTCAAAATAATTTAATATTCAGGAGTTTAAAAGAACATCTTGAGGAAGGAGTCATCTGACACGGAAATCAAGAGTTAATGATGTGTTCCTGGTTATTTTGCACAGTCAATGTGTCGATCCCTCGTCTAACCATGTGATGACTCACCTGTGTGTGTGTGTGTGTGTGTGTGTGTGGTGTGTACATGCGTGTGTGCTTGATAGATATGTTCTGACAGCAGCTGTCAGTAAGTCTGAATTCTCTGGTCATCTGTCTACTGTTCTCTGCTGTTGACAAAGACAGAAAGTGAGGATGAAAAAAAGAGGAGGCAGAGAAAGAGAGAGAATGGACGAAGGAAGGAGGAAGTAGGACAGAGATAGAGCCCTTTTCTCACAGGGAGATTGAGTTTGATAGTTTGGGGAAAAGGTGACATTTGGAAAATCTTGACAAAGGGTGGGGGTGTGTGAGGATAGGTGGGATGACGTGTTATGGTTGAGATTGCATGAATCAACATGCATCACCTGCCATAAAAGGCAAAGTAAGGGGTGACACGGGTGCATTTTCCCTCAAGAGCAGTTTTTTCTTCTGTAGATGACTCAAATTATGGAATCAGGAAAGAACTTGCCACCTTAAAGGAGCAATTCACCCCTGGAAAAAGCCACTGTCAGTCAAAGCTGGTGTTCTCTGTAATCGATAGAAGCAATAATACTTGAAAAAGTTCCATAGCTGTGGAGAACGTTGTACAAACAGCTTGTGGTTTAACCCATTCTACATTCCTATACCTATTCCTATTCCTGTTCCGATTGCGTCCCTCCGAGAGACGCTGGAGTGAAATATTACAGTTTCGCTGCAGGCAACGGCTCAGAGCGGTACAGAATCCGGAATACGATGAGAACATACTGGTGGATCGTCTAAAAAATCTTCAGGTCTGCAGTCTACATTTCAAACCTGACGATTTTGAACGAGACATGACACTGGAGGCGGGCGTCCTAGATTAAGGAAGTGTAGTTTAGCGAGCTCCCTGGCCTCCGCCAGATAACACGTTTTACGTGGTCTGGCAGAGGTTTTCCAGGGCCCATTGAAGAAGCGGATAGCGTCCTCCAAAGCCACAGAGAGATAATGCACTTATTTTTACACCATAATGGCATTAGCTCCACATAATAGCATGATAGGACTGAGGTTGAAAATCGGCGAACTGGCCCTTTAATAAAATAGAATGTATCCTCAAACGTTGCAAGCTAATCTACCTTTTGATCATATACAATTTCCATGGATAACAAGGTTATCAAAGACATGGACATTTTCACGGCCAAATATTGTAGCTCATCCATACTTACACTAAGTACTATTTTACAACCATCATTATTAACCTTCTGTTGTGTCCTTCCCTCGTTTCTTCCGTCGCCTCCACTTATTTTATCATTTGAGCAAAAATAACTCAACAAACCTCTTATCACTAATATCCCACTCTCCTTCCATCTCCAACCATCCCTCCCTGAGTTTAAAGTTCACCATCATCGCTGAATACACCCCCTCTGCTCTTATCAGTTATATTACCCCCTCTCGTCTCCATCCTTCTCCTCCTCCACCTCTCCTCATCCCCCTCTTTCCTTGACACAAGTAGAGTGACGTGAACTTTTCAAATTGGTGTCAGCACGCTTCTCTCTACATCTGTTTTTTCTCTCACTCCTTTTCCTCTGACATTATTAACAATATTTGACGTTTTTTTCCCTTCTCCTTCGTTCTCTTTCTCTCACCATCTCTAATTTATTAACATTAGTCCACGTTTCTCTCTTTTTCTGTGCCCTCTCTCCACAGCTCTCCCTCCATCACTGCGGTTATACAATCAGAAATTAAATTGCCTGGGTCTTGGTTAGATAAGTGTGGCTATGAAGCCAGCCGAGCGGTAATTAGATGGTAAATTGGGGACATTAACGTTGGGAAGCCAGCCTGCTGTTTCTCTCTGCATTATCACAGCCCAGACACACCTTCAAACAACTACATTTACTATGACCTTTAGCCAAAGAACCCTATGCTGTGTGGTTACGTGTGTGTGTGTGTGTGTGTGTGTGTGTGTGTGTGTGTGTGCTGAAGTATGTTTCAATATTCTTATATGTGTCTGTCAGCCAGATGTGTATGGATGTGTTGTGGCCCTTTAACACAGCCGTATTTATCAATCAAATATCTGGTAGTATTTTCTCTTAGTAAAATCTCTGTCTTAAACAGCTGATAAATCTTGACTGTGTGTTTTGTCTGCTCTCTGCTTTCTGAGATTGACTCTTAACCTCTCAAAACCATGACATCATCATATTGCTAAAGGGATTTGGACACCTAAGTCTCTCTAATCCTGAATAAAGAGGAATCATTGGTTTTAGCAACATTAAGGTGGTCTTATTTCAAGCTAAAATTGTGTAATTACATGTAACAGCCTGTTTTACTGGACTGCTCTCTGGTGTGAATAAATGCATGGAAAACATTCTAAGATATTCTTAAGGACCAGCTTCAGTCATGTTTTAAGACGTATAAAATGCTCTGCTTGAAATAATAAATTGTGTCTGAATTATTTTGATTGCAAAATACGTTTAATCACCTTGTAAAAAATCCTCCCAAGGCATCTTCATCTCCTCCCTAATTAAATATTTCTGAATCTGCATAGTCCCCGCCCACTATGCAAATGTACAATCGCCCCCTCTGTCACAAAAACAAAACACGTCTCTGCCATTGTGGCAACTTGTTGAAACTTAGCTTGAAATGTAGCAATTAGTAGTAGTAATGTTAACGTTAGTTGTCAGTAGTGAGTTTGCATAAATTACGATGACGGTTACAGCTGGCTCGCGCATTGCAGAAGTGGTTGCCATAGGTTACATGTAACGATATGCATAGCCCCGTCCATTAACGGGATTGGCTCCTTAGGTTTGTGACGTCTCAAACCTGCCAATCTGAAAACGTGTTGTTCAGCCTGTCCTTGGTACACTGCAGTTTAAAAGTAGACAGGCCCATGCATGGAGATGACTGCTGATGTTGTCCCTGATATGTCAGCACATGAAAAACACTGCATGGAGATGTTTACAAGGTTCAACACTTGATTTTTACTGGAGGGGGTGTTTAAGCTAAAAGTCTGTAATTACATGTATCAGCCTGTTTCACTGGACCCTCTCTGGTGTGAACAAGTGCTTGGAAAATATTTCAAATATTCTTAAAGATGATACAAACTCATTAAGATGGGTCAATTATAAATAATTAGGAAACCTCAAGGGAAAACCTTTCTAGTACCTTGTGATATACAGCAGATATTTCACAAAAGCTTCCAAATGCTAAGATATAAGCACCTGATTTTTTGCTGTATATCAGCTTTTTACTTGAAATAACAAAGTCCACACTGCCCTTTTAAAATGATCCCAGATGAAGCTTCTGAGCTGACAGCTGAGTTAGATGAGTAGTCAAGCAGAGGTTAATCTATCTCATTGGTTGTTCATAATATAATATGTTACAAAGCGAATGCTGATGATGTATGACAAATGTCTCATCTGTGTTGTATCATAGGTGGTCTGTTGTGGCCTGGTTCGTTGGATCTCTGGTGTTGTGCACTGTGTTTATTGATGCATAGCTGCTAGTTTAAAGGTGGTCCAGTTTATCATGTCGTGCTGGCCTGGCCTGTCCTCTCTTCTCTCAGCCTGTCACCTTCCTAATAGGAGGCCATCCATCAGACTTGCAAACACAAACACAGAAATGGCACACTCAGACACACACACACCCACGCACAGACATATTTTATTAACAATTTAAAAGGGCATGAGACAGGGTAGAGAGCTGCATATACAGTACATTGTTAAGTCCTGAAATCATTCAAGGCAGGAAAAAAAGCAACAACATAGATATCGTCAATAGGAGTGGAACAAAATATCAATACAGCAATACATCGTTGTACCGACTCGTGCAATGCAATTATCGATAGGCTGGCACCAAATAACGATAATTTAATCTACACATATTTGGCACTCTTCATGACTCCACACGGTGGCGCTTAAGACATGAATGAGGGCAACATGAGCAGAAATTAATTCGCCAAAGAAGAAGTTAAACAGATACCGTGATGCAGCATTATATGATCGTCTTGCAATATATAAATTATCACATAATTGCTGTATCATTACCGGGTGCTGTAACACCACCCGGTAACTGAAGGGAGGGGAAAATGCTGTCATGTCGTTATGTTAGGTTCATTTTGCACATGGTATGTGTCTGAGATGCACTGTACACACTGAGGCAACACATTTCCTGGAAAGGACAATAAAGAATCTAATGTAATCATCATGATATTATTGTTATCGTGGGGCACGTATCGTGTATCGTATCGTGAGATACCTTGCGATTCCCTCCCCGAATGATCAATGTCCACAATTCCATGTTTCTATAAGTTACCTGCTCTCAGTATAGATGATAAGATATTTTCAATGCATTTGAATTCTGTTCAATCACTGGGTTAGGGGTGTACTACAGACCTCAAGAATGAAGCATTAAACAAAAAAATATCTATTTTAGGACAGCATTTTTGTAATACAAGAATGGAATGACTCATTCAAGGAAACATATGTGCCACATTATGCATAAATTGGTGAAATTGTACAATGATATTGCTGAAGCACGTTTGCTTGAAAACATTAAGCACTGCCAGATGCAGTTAATCACCGTTTAATATTCAGATGATGATGGTCCTGCTCAGTGAGGGTAATATTTTCCCAGCATTGATTATTGTTTATATTATTCAAAGTAGTTATTCCTGTGTTAAAGGTATGTTTCAGGACTTCAGCTAAAGGACTCAGGTCAGGAAAAGAATAAAAGAAAACACTTAATAAAACAATATAAGCAGTGATATGGAAATGCAAAAAGTTGCACGACTTCCAGTTGATACACCGTCATTCTAATATTGTTCCAAGACTCAAAGGTTGAACAGTGTTTAAGCTAAAAGTCTTCAGCGTATGACACATGGCACAGCTTGTTTAAACAAAGATTTCCATAAGTGGCCTGATGCCTGCTGGACGAGCTATAAATCCTGGTTAAAATGAAGACAGATTTTTTAAATCAGCGGACGGGCCTTGTTACCTACAGCATATTAACACCAGCTTGACTTCAGCTGGCTTTGTTCCCATAGCAGACCCACACACACGTACATGTCATGTGTGCGTGGATATTTGTTGCCACTCTAACCACACAGTAATTGATTGCAAATAAAAGTACCTTAATGGGTTAGTGGACAAAATGTCATCACCCATATAAACATCCATCTCTCTCCCTCTCTCTTCCACTCTCTCTATTTGGCATTTGGTTCTAATTTTACTATGTGAATTCGTCTTTGTCACTCTTTCGTTTTCACTCCTTGTTTCCTATTCTCTCCTCTGTCCTCCCTCTTTTCTCTGCCCAAATCTTTCCCCCTCTCCTAATCTTCCACATCCTTTCTCCTCTCCTCCAAATGTTATCTCCTCTTACCTCGTTTTCCTTTTAACCCTCATCTCCTCCCTCCGAGTCCTTCCCTCTCCTCTCTCACCTCCTCTCACTTCATCTGCTCTCACACATCTCCTCTTTTCCCCTCTCCTCTCTCCCCAATTGCGCTCTTACCAGGCAGAAGTCGTTGTAGCGGAACTCCAACCTTAATGAAGATGAAACAGCCGTGTGTGTGTGCATGCGTGAACAGGCCGCTGAATTGCCTCTAAATTGAATTAATTTCTCACACTCGTCTCTCTACCTCTGCTTCAATATGTATTTTTCTCTTTCCTTTTCAGGTTGATCAAACACAGTAGGATCCTACCAACGGTCCTTCAACTCATTATGGTGAGAAACCAATCTCACATAATCAATGAATCCGTTTTAATTCAGCCAATCAGTGAATCACTTGGGCATTCAGTCAGTCATGGAATCAGTCTGTCCTACAGTAAATCAAACTCTGTTATCACAATCTGTTGTGTTTTTTATTGCATTACTGCTGTATTGTATTTCAGCTCAGCAATGCTCCGTCTCCAGCCTTCTTCTCCGTCGCTCCATGAAGCCCTTCCCGAGTTATTTATGCAAATTAGTCTGAGTGGTGTTGACCTCCTAAAGGGCTGGTGTAATTGACTGGCAGGTCAGCCTTACAGAGGAGGAAGGGTTAATAGAGTGAGAATATGGACTCCACTATTAAGATCTCACACAAACACACAGCGCTCGTCTGTTATCAGCCGAGCATAACAACGCTTCCAGTAAACAATTTACTTCACCTGACCCTTTTTTGCATACCCACTTATCTAATGAACGCTCATACAGCACAATCTGTTTTCAGCAGACCAACACACTTGTGCTGCAGCAAACAATTTAGGGTTCGTCCCGCACACACATCCGCTCACATACTCGCTTAATAATCAGCGTTCTGCATGGCTGCCTGTCCAGCCCCGGACTAGCTGATGCAGAATGTTAAACACTGCTTTCCAACAGCCTGATTAACTCCTCTCCTGATTGTTTACTCCTGTCTGAACCACTCATGTAAGGATCCATTAGTGCAGTCTGTATTGCACACGTTTGGATTGATTTATGCTGCCTGAAACGCTGTGATCTGGATTGATTTCACCTGTCACTGGTGATCACACTTGTCATGGAGAAACTCGCTTAATTGTATTTGTCTAGATGATGAAGTAGTTCTGCTGCAGACATGAAAGGACTTCAGGAAGCTTGATAGACCAGGGTGCTTTAACCGGCGGGTCGGTGTGCCTGATGAGGCCACAGACTGATCAAATACTTTTAACACACTTATGCTATATATTCTTTAGATACACCACAAAAACATGTTTAATTCTGTAGGGTGCAGTACAGTGAGTCACTGAGTTCATTTGTGTTTGCCTTTGCTCATTGCTCTTTGTAAGGTGGTTTGTATTCTGTGATGTACATGATAGTCCTTTCACAGTTTATTAGTCCATAAAGATCAAAATAGATTAGCTTTGTCATTTGTTGGTACTGACGGGCAGGTTGTCCTAGGTGCAAATTGATGTCATTGTCTTCAGCCTCAGGCTACTGCACATGATGAGCACCAGGCAGGCTTATCAGCACGTACACAGATCACACTGATGCGCACAGAGCCCGCAGGCAGAGCTGGTGTATCTCAGAGAGGATCAAATAGTGAAATGAGGGCAGGAGGGAAAGGAGACGTGAATAACTGTAGGAGAAAGGAGAAACAGATTTGTAGGGAGGAGAGAGCGAAAAGGTAGAAAGTAATGGGAGGAAAAGCAAAGGAGGGGAAGAAGTAGGAGGAAATAGGAGACTGCAGCTTTGCTCTTTGTTTCACTCAAAACTAATCTGTTATCATAGGTCAAACCTACACCACCATTAACTATACAGAATTAACTTAATCCTTTGCTCAATGTTGTACCGTATTATTGTATAACGTATTATTCCTCTTAGATGGAATATCAAAATCCTCTCTGTGTCTCCAAACTTGAAGAAATATTTGTCTGTTTTAATTTAATGCATCACCTCATTATTATCCTTTTGTGGAAACTTCTTTTACAACCAGTTGATATTGTTCATTTCACACATAGACCCAAAATAATCACATGTACACATAGGACTGAACTAAATGCATTCATGGAGGAGTAACAAGGCAGACGTCTGTGCTCCTTCAATCCTCCTCAGATCACCTCAGCAAAGCCAAGGAGGCGAACTAACAACTCTCAAGCTAGTCATAACTTTGTACTCTGTACCAAGCCAAGTCCCTACAGACTGAGCCACTGCCCATAGAGGAAGTTGGAATCAGCGCTTCAGATTTTGTGTGTGGGTTGTTTAACAAGTATAAAGGTATTTTCAATATGTACATTATGTTTAAGTATTTATGTCTGAATTTGAGTGAACATTCAATTACCATAGCTTTAGGTCTGACCCAAACCACATACTTCACGACTTAGAGTTTAAAGGTAACTGGAAAGGTTAACAGTCGTTCCCTCCTGCACTCATTCACTTCTAATCATTTGTTGCAGCCATGGCTGTGTAGCACACAGGTGCTAGTAATTGTGTTATGAGTTTAATGTGCGATTAAAGTCTGTGACAGAAATGTTGCTTTATCAATAACCCTTGCTCCTCATGTGGGGAATTCCACTACCTTCTGTTAGATGTTTTTATCTCAAGTTGTACGTTTGATGTTAGACAGTAGATGTGAAAATGTGGAGTACAATATATTGTTATCTGACCTATCTTTTCCTACTTCCTGTAGGCAAACAGCAGTCATGTTAACAGTGGGCTGATCCAGAATGCAGTCGCCTTGCTGTGTAATCTCAGTGGAGAGGAGCCTCTATACCAACAAGGTACAGTATGTCTGCATTAGGTTTATATAGAGAGGGGAAGACTTATATTTTCTCTGCTTTGATAAACAAACAAACCTCCTGTTTTCTCTCCCTTTCTTGTTTTGTACTGCCTCTTTCACTAGCACTATTATTAGTAAGTGAGTAACGTGAGTCCCAGAGGCCTGTCTGTCATTGACCCTACGACACAGCATGCCTGTATCACGTATCCACTCTGTTAGCATCACTTATTGTCATGTTACTTGTTGACATCTTGTTTTCCCCAGCCTGCTGTCCTGCTGCAGCATTGTGCTTATTCAGGTCAACAACCTTGGCTCTGTGTGTGTGTGTGTGTGTGTGTGTGTGTGTGTGTGTGTGTGTGTGTGTGTGTGTGTGTGTGAGGCAGTGTTTTTGTCCTTCAGCTATGGTTAAACTCAATAATATTAGAATTCCCTGTCAATTGCAATTGATTGCAGTGGATCCAGAGGGGGAAGTCACATTCATGGTGTGTGTCTTAGGGTGAGGACATTTTTCAGAAGTTTGGTCTGTTTCGGTCCATTTCAGCACCAGGAGCTGGTTTGGGATTTAAGACTTCAATTAGGCAGAAGTACTGGGCCCTGCTGCCCATAGCTAATGTTTGATGGGCTGCAGCCTAAATCTAGCATTAGAAAGTGAATGAGGTAAATTCGAGGCCTCTGTGTGTATGTATGTGCATCTATGTGTGTGTGTGTTTGTGAATGCAAGTCTTCCACAGTTCAATTCTGTAATTGGAACTCTCAGTGGCAATGAACATGCACAATAATACTTACTTTCTCTATTTAGGGCTCTGCTCATTTCTGTCTGTCTTTCACTCATCATTTCGTCTCTCATTCTGTCCATCCACCCCCTGCCTCCCCAAAAACACCACCACAATCACCCCTTCCTCTCTTTCTATTTCCATTGGGTCAGCAGTGCGGCAGTTCAGTAGTCAGCATCATTATCGTCCAATCAGCTCTCCTCTCAACAAGAAACTGTCAACCCAGCACTAATACTAGCAATTAACGCTATCTCCCTCTCCTCTCCTCTCCTCTCCTCTCCTCTCCTCTCCTCTCCTCTCCTCTCCTCTCCTCTCCTCTCCTCTCCTCTCCATCTCTCCTTGTCCCTCCTTTTCCTCTTCTCTTACCATCTACTGTCCAATCAACTCATCTTCATCATTTACCCCCTTAATTCCTTCCTTCCTTGTTACCATTTTACCTTCCTCCTATCCTCTATTTCAGGCTCCTCTCCTCCCCTCTCCTCTTTCTCTCGTCTTTTAGTTGTGGTTCACTCCAGATCAGTGTGGTGATGGCAAGAAAGGAGGGAGAGGAGGAGAGAAGAGGAGGAAGGGAGGAAGCGTGTATAATTGGCTTTTTAAGGTGTGACAGAGAGAGGAGGAGAAGGGTGGTGTGTGAGCATGTATGCGTGTATGTGTGTTTGTGTGAGTGTGTGTGTTAGGAGGCAGTGAAATAGACAGTGAAGAAGAGCAAAATAGGGAGCTGTTTTTTTTTTCCACTGTGAATGTGTTTGTGCTTATGCTTGCGTGTGTGCGTGAGACTGAGAGGAGATGTGTGTGTATACGGGGGGCGGAGGATGCAGGAGCACCCAGTGTGTGTGTGTGTAAGAGAAAGAGAGGAGATGAGGTTTATAATTGGGCAGATTTGCCTCCGACTGAGATAATACCCCCTGGGGAATGAAGACAGAGGGAGCAGAGAGAGAGAAAGGCAGAGATAGGGAGGGAGAAAAGAACAACAGAAAGAAGAAGGAGATGGCAAAAAAAGCATGAGAGAGAAGAGAGAGGGAGGAGATGATAAGGCCAGGGAAGTAAAATGGGAGGTAAAAAGGGTAGCAGAGAGGTGAAAAAGAGGAACAAACACAGAGAAACAATGTGGTGCGTTTGAACAGGAGGACAGGAAGGAGGGATGAGATAATAGAGGAGAAAATGTGAGGGTGAAATGAGTGACAGTTTGATAGAGGGAGAGAGGGGGAGAATAACTAGATGGGGGAGTACTAGACCTCTCCTAAACAAAGTTCTTTAACTTGATATGATATTGGATGGCTCGGTTTCAATTTGTGAACATGTAGCAGACTAATGTGGAGAGTCATGGTTGTAATCTGATTATATAAGGATATGAAGCCCGCAGCTTCTCTACTCGCAGTGAATTTTAGACTCATTTTGTTGGCACGCTGACAAGCAGACTGTGTGATTTGATAAGGAAATGGACACATCTAGAGCATGCAAAGCAGCAAAAGTTCCCCCCAACAATTCAGAAGTGTTTGCATCCTGAGCAACTCCTGAGTTTCGTCTCAGGCTGACATGCTGACAAGGTGTCAGTTAATTTAAGCCGGTTATCCTTTAATTAATTAAAGAAGTCTGCAGGGGATCCATACGTCTGCAGAATCCTTGAAGGTCTTTGAGTTCCCTCTCTCGGTTTGATCCGCCACCAATCCTTTTTATTTCTCTTGACCTTCTTGTTGAAGCTCAGAGGATTCTTTTAGGTAATTGCCTCTGCGCCGGTGTTATCTACTTACTGTGTAACTTGCATCTATAAAGTGCCATTTAAAATGAGGTTCAGGTTTAGGATCATTTCCCCAAACGATGTCTAAAAAATTCTATAATGGTTCTTTCACACTTTGTCCATATGTGTCCAATCAATAAGAACGCCCCCTGGCATAATGTATACCACAAAGCACCGTCTTCCATATTAATATTAATATTAGCCAGCACCCAAGAGGTCATTGGATTTACAACTTTACATAATGACAATCAATCAGACACAGTAAATGTAATATATTGTAGTTTTTGCTGTGCATAGATTGCATTGATACCCATGCAGTTTACATCTCAGTCCCTAAATACAAAGTAATTGATTGATAAATATTTGTAAAAGGAAGGTAGAAAACAACCTCTCAGTGTGAATAAGCAATCATGCTGTGGTGGATTTATTTAGATATTTGAATATAACTAATGTGATGATCTTCCCAAACCCTAAACCTGACCACAACTTTACTTAGCTATAAAGTAATAATCTCAAAGATCTCAGTTTTCTTCTCTTTGGCGGCACCTATAGCGATAAACAGTAATTGCGGGGGCACACTCTTGATTTTCCTCGCTGACGGTCGCTTTCCTTTTCAGACTGTTTGCCTTCATCTGAGCGTCGAGTTTGTTTCTTTTTCTTTGGATGTTCACTTATTTTTGAAGTTGTATCTGTAGTCATCGATCTTTTCTTTGTTTGTTCAGCCATAGTAGATTACTGTTTACTCGCAACACTTGCAGAGACCGGAAAAGCAGCCACTTAGCTCCGCCTACACTCTGTGGCAGACCAACCACTGCTGGGTGATGGGAAATGTGTCATTAACTGGGCACCGCTTGTGATTTTTTTTGTAAAAGTCGCACCAGACACCCAGTCTGTAATACTGCAAATGCAAAGGCTTTCATCAGTGGGCCATAGGCTCAATCACCATTGTGTTACCTCATTTGGCGATAGATAGTGACTTAACAGACATTTATTTACATGAAAATCTTCGAGATTATTACTTTAAAATCCCATAATGCTTTTTGTACAGGCAGCTTCAGCATAGCTCTGCTGCTTTACTTAGACTATACTTGGCCTAAATAAATACTGCTGATTGTCCAAGTCAGTCAAAACACTGTAAAACAATCCTCGTCCATAACATCCCTTGAACATTTTGGGATGCCATTTCGCTGTTTATAGCTAGATTGCCATCAAACAGAGGTGCATATTAGAAGTTCTTCTTGGCTGCCAACTGCACCAAAAGATAATGCTGGGACCAGAAAGCCAACAGAGTTTGCAGCTGTGCCCCAAAGACTCAGAGAACATCACCAACCACTGCATTTTTTATACTGTTTAACTTGGATACATAAAGATAAGGTTCACAAATGGTTTAAAATGTACTAATTACAATACTATACTGTACTAAATTAACTAATTAGTTTTTGTTCCCCTTACTTGGCTGGACGTTACCTTTAAGTGTAGCTGATCAGAAGAGACAGTCATATGGGACGATTTTGTGTGAATTGAATGCCAATTGGAGACAGTTGCTGTTAGCTTGGTGGCTGTGCTTTTGTAGATTCAGTCCGTTTTTTTGGGTTAAGCATGAATGCTTAAAAGTGAGTGCTCTACAGAATCAGGTGTTGTCCATCTTTGTTAGGTCCTAGGTTTTTTTTCTGCTCCCACCCGATGTGTACCGGTTGCAGGCTTTGAGGATCACATCAGTATGGATAATAAAACCTTTTTGTGCACTTGGAGCACACATATATGTTGACTACCATGCTTCAGTCTGTCCTTAAAGAAGACTAACCCAGATGCTGCACACATTATTGGTGAAAGCCACATTATTGTAACTGTGTACAACCTTTAACTGAACTTCATTAACTAATACATTAATCATATGTTCTCAGTTTAATGGAGGTTTTTCCATCCCCTGACTACTTTCCTACTTTGCTCAGACAGTACTGCTCTGAGCCATCCATCCTGTTGAATCCCAATAGTACTCAGTCTACAGCCGTTTATAAATAGATAATACTGCAAAGCATCGTATAATGTCTATTTTTAACCTATTTAAATTCCAAGATAGGACTGAGCACAATAGTTTTACTAAATTATTCTTCCAGTTTAAGCATAAGTACATATGTGACATTTGGAAATGGTTTTGTTAGCAAAGATTGAGTTGCTTGAAGCTGTAGAGATACACAGTCGTCCATACGTGTCAGTCACATCAATCCTCATTATTGCATCTACACAAACACTCATGCACAGTACTTGGTCACTCTGTCATAATACCAAAATATTTCATATGTACCTGCAAAGGACCTGCCAAATTAAAAGTGGGCGTGTACTTATGGCCATTTGAGAGCATTTGAGATGGACAATTGGACAAGAGTGGTCTTCAGTTGTCAAAACTATGAGCAACATCAGTAGTCTCACTGAGATCTTGTGTGTTTACAGTGACTCACCAAGTTTTAGCAATTTGTGCTTTTGGTTTGTGAGTAATGCCCGAATTTCCCGTCGGGGATTAATAAAGTATTTCTGATTCTGTGAGCAGCATGTTTTGTTCTGATGGTACAGCTGGTTTAAATGCATGGACAATGTGAAAAAATCGAACTATTTTTAATGTCGACAGGTGGTCTGAAGAGCCACAGAGAACTGCCAGTGGGTGACTCAAATTGAAAATACTGGTGAATTTGGAATTAATGTTGGATATGCTTCAAATTGTCTTTTTAACTTCCATCTTTTTACTTTCTCTTCGGCCCTATTGATGCCTTTTCTTTGCCTCTGTTGCCAAAATGTCTTACCTCTCTTATGACAGTAACACACTATGTATCCTTAATTATATATACGACGATCAGCCATAACATTATGACCACCTGCCTAATATTGTGTAGGTCCCCCTTTTGCTGCCAAAACAGCCCTGACCGGTCGAGGCATGGACTCCACTAACCTCTGAAGGTGTGCTGAATTATCTGGTACCAAGACGTTAGAAGCAGATCCTTCAAGTCCTGTAATTTGCGAGGTGGGGCCTCCATGGATCAGACTTGTTTGTCCAGCACATCCCACAGATGCTTGATTGGATTGAGATCTTGGGAATTTGGAGGCCAATTCAAGTTACCTTGAACTTGTTGCCGTGTTCCTCAAATCATTCCTGAAACATTTTCTCAGTGTGGCAGGGCGCATTATCCTGCTGAAAGAGGCCACTGCCATTAGGGAACACCGTTTTCATGAAGGGGTGTATTTGGTCTGCAACAATGTTTAGGTAGGTGGTACGTGTCAAAGTAATATCCACATGAATAGCAGGACCCAAGGTTTACCAGCAGAACATTGCCCAAAGCATCACACTGCCCCCGCCGGCACATGCACCCGGCCTTCCACATGATGTAAAAGAAAATTTGATTCATCAGACCAGGCCACCTTCTTCCATTGCTCCGTGGTCCAGTTCTGATGCTCACGTGCCCATTGTAGGCGCTTTCATCAGTGGACAGGGGCACCCTGACCGGTCTGCAGCTACTCAGCCCCATACGCAACAAACTGTGATGCACTGTGTGTTCTGACACCTTTCTATCAGAACCAGCATTTATTGTAAGCTTAATCCAAAAGGCAACTGGACTTGGTTGAAGTTCTTTCACCTCTCATCCAAAAGGCTTCTTCAGTTCTGACAAAAAATATAAGCCTCTGTAGGTCAGTAGTATGCTAATAGATGTGTAACCAGGAGTGAGCTGTGAACCCAGTAACACTGAGAGTTGTTAGTACCCCCTGGTGTTGATGGGTCGTTAAGCTCACATGATCCTGAGTGTGAGTGTGATCTCAGCTGATTGGGCAGAGAATTCAACACTGCATTGTCAATGGATGATAGGTGTCTTTGGCCACCACCTCTGTTAAGGGATGTTTTTTTCAGCTTAACATAGATGGCTTCCTTGACACCTCTTTCAAACCAAGTCAAGAACTTCAACTAAGTCAAGTTGCCTTTTGGATTCATCTTAGAATTACCATGACGACTGCGAACCTTCACCGACAACCAGCATTCACTTTTTCAGCAGTTTGAGCTACAGCAGCTCTTCTGTTCGGACCACACGGGCCAGCCTTCGGACCCCACGTGCCCATGACCCGGTCACTGGTTCACCGTTTTTCCTTCCTTGGACCACTTTTGGTGGGCACTGACCAATGCAGACCGAGAACACCCCACAAGAGCTGCAGTTTTGGAGATGCTCTGACCCAGTCGTGTAGCCATCAATATTTGGCCCTTGTCAAAGTCGCTCACATCCTTACGCTTGCCCAGTTTTCCTGCTTCCAACACATCAACTGTGAGGACAAAATGTTCACTTGCTGCCTCACATAATTCACCCACTGACAGGTGCCTTTGTCACTACATAATCACTGTTATTCACTTCACCTGTCACTGTTATGGCTGATTGGTGTATGTTGTAGGCTGTTGTATGTAAATGTGTCTCTGCTCTGGAGGCATGTGTAATGCAAACAGTTGGGACAATAAAATCTATTTATGTAAAGTCCCAATATGATAATATGCTTTGATTTCTTTAGTAAACCATCAAAGTTATTTTTAATAATGCAGCTGTTCTGTCTGTTTTATAGGAGACTAAAATATCAGGAAAGTTTAGAGAATTATTCAAAACTTTTTTGGTCTCTGTGTTTTAGTAAAGAGCGCTTCGTATAATAATGGCAGCTTTTCTTAACAGATAAGAACATAAAAATGTTATTAACATATACATGAGCTTCTATCTAGAGCAGAGTGTTCATCTGAACAGGACTGCATTGTCAGACCACATTAACAGCAGAGGAGGCCTTTTTTTTTGACTGAACAGTCCAAAGCAGAGCAGTCTATTTATTTAATTATGAAGCAGCTTGACAAAGTAACAGTACATCTCCCTGACAGCAGGCTAACTTAACAGCTTTCTAGTGTCTGCAGTGCTGCTCCTCCACTCATAAAAATAAACACCCTCACATCGTCTACACTCTAAATAAAGATCTATTGGAACAGAAAATAACACCGGGTGTATTTTCCCCAGTGAAGACTGTAATTTAATTCATTTGTTATTTAACTCTCACATATTTGTGCACAGAAATAGAAGTACAACTTTGATAGGCACAGTGTTAAGGCACTGGAACACACATGTCTTTTCAATCTCGTCAGGTTAGAATTCATCGTGTCTTCACTTACCGAGATGTGTGATCGCCTCAGGGACGGAAGCCTCTCGAAGCTTGCTACACACATCGAGCTGCAAAATGCAGAATATCTTCTGTGTCATGTTAAATTTAACAAGCAAAGGAACATGGTTTTGCACTTTAGTACGAGGTATTTATTCAGGCTTTGCAAGGGTTAGCAGCTTTACAACTTGTTCTACATGGGCGGTTTTCTAGGGAGGTGTGATGGAAGGAAAGAGATATGAAGAGCAGAACAGAATATATTTTTAGACGAGCATCCAATTTGAGTTCTACTTTCTCGTTGCTGTTTGTGTTACCACTCTGTGGGCTTGGATGTGTTGATACTGAGCTGATTTTCACAAATTAATTCAACCCCCAAAGCTTCAAGGTCTGTTTAGATTGTCAAATGTCAAATCCAGCTATTTTTTGTCTGCAAGATAAATTGGTGACAATGAAATGCTAATCGACTGAGGAGGGAGAGTGTCCCTAATCCTGTGCAGCAGCTATCGATCTATTGTGGAGTCAGACCAGAGCCTGCAGCTACAGACATTAACTCAAGTGAGGCTCAGGTGTACTGTTTTATACCTCTGACATACATGTAGGAGAGAGTGAGATGAGTTTAATCATTCAGGTAGTAGAAATAGCTTTTTGATTGGTCTAACATTCTTGAACAGAATCTGTGTTTTTCTTAAGATAACAATGTTATATGTTAACAGGTTTGGGTCTGTTATGATGTAGCCTGTGCCAGATGTAACGTACTTGATAGACTGTCATCAGAGTGAAAGTTGTGATGCCAACGAGCATCCAAAAACCCACTAACTTTGTCTAATGGTTTTTCTTTGACTGCACAGGCCTTATAGAGGTGGTGGTGAGCACGCTCTCAGAAGCTGCACAAGTCCACCTGGATGGAGAGGGGCATGCTGGGAGGAAGGTCAGCCATCTTGTGTTACAAGCCCTTCTGGAGCTGCTTCATAACATCCTTAAACAGACATCTGTTGTCGTCCGCTCCGCACTGCAGGTATGAACACTCAAACATAGCTAAGGAGAACCAGACTGATCTCTCTCTAACATCGATCACTAAGCTGCCTTAGAGGAGAGTATTGTCACATAATGCACTGAAAAACATAAAACACACCCTCCAGCTTCATCTTGGAGTTCTTCATTAAATTAACATTGAGTATCAAAGTATGCTCTACCACAGTGACAGAGATTAGGGTCGGTCTTTTGCAGTCACTTCTACAGTAATCTCTATTTACAGATTCTACATAGAAATGTAGAGTCTGTAGGCAGGGACGTGGATTTTAGGGATGGCAAGTGTTCTGGTTTCCATTTGTACTACACTTGTAGTCCGAGTAATATTGTCCAATCACGTACCAGCAGGCTGCGGCGTATGCAGGAAAAACAGTCCGTGTGGAGAGCAAAAGCAGGCGGAACGTAATGCGCCGTAATGACATCCAGGCTCCCATCAGTGTGATCTGACAACGATTTAGCTTCTTAGTAATCTCTATAAACAGATATCTCCATGCTAACAGCTAACAATCTGTTCTAGATCTAAAATTCAACTTGAGACAAATTCCCTGACACTGTGTCATGACAGCCGTTCAGAGTTCAGATTTCCAGACTTCCTCAAATGCATCAGAAATGATCGATCCGACCTCGAATCGAATCGAATTGAGAAATTCTAATTGATACCCAGCCCTACTGACAACGTTATGGAAATGATCCCTATAAAGATCGTCCTTTTATTAAAGAGAAAGATCCTTTTTGTGTCACCAGAAACAGAAGTCTCATTCAAGGAGAAGTCTCACTCTTAAATCTCGTTGGTGGTGAGATGTTACCTGAACAGGACGGTGGAGGCGTGAGTTAGAATTGGAGAGAGGATTTGTTTACGTAGAGGCCTGCTAGCAGGAATATACACTCACCGGCCACTTCATTAGGTACACCTGTACAATCTAATGCAGTTCAATCCAACAGCACTGCCTTGGATTCTGCTTGTATGAAGTTTAGTTTTTGTTGACTTTTGTTTTGTTGAGAGTCTGAAGTGTCTAAATTCAATTCTGTTTATTACTGAGGCCAAATGTGTTGTACTGAACTAAATTATATTGAGATGTGTCTGTAATTTTTTGTCCTCCATATTTACATACATGAGGGGGACAGCTCTGAATATAATGCAGCTCAGTACAGCCCCACCACCAATTATGACCTTGACTCTGAAATATCATAAGAGTCATATCACTTAACACCTCTATGACAGCTTGTACAGGCAACATGAGAGCAAATCTTATGACTGAGCTGGTGTATTGGATTACATTAGATTTATCAGGTGTACCTAATGAAGTGGCCGGTAAGTGTATTTCAGAAGCCATGGGTAAATATTTACCTGATCGACGACGAAGATGAGGCATTTGAACCACCATCCTGTTCTTAAATATGTTCTTAAATGATTGTTAGTCGTGTGTTTGTTTTGTTTTGCTGGATCATGTTCTCTGGGTCGTTATGGGCTGCTGTATTTCCCACATTGATTCACCACTATTTACCAGTTCCATCTCTGTTGAGCACAGAATCACAAAGTCAACTCCCCCCAAATGTTGCCCTTGTATCATGTCCCTAAAGGCGTGTGTGTGCGTGTGTGTGTGTGTGTGTGTGTGTGTGTGTGTATGTGTATGTCTGTGTGTGTGTCCATTGATGTGTGCAGTGGAAGCTAGCAGGTTTAAGCAACTGCAATATTGAAGTTGTAGACTCAGGAGAAAGCGGATGAGGTCCCGAGTCCATGGGACACACACACACACACACACACATACGCACACACACACACACACACATACACAGGCATACACAGAGGGGCCTGTCTGGCTATGTCCCTGCGGCCTCATTATCACCACTGGCTTTGTCCTCAGCTTGCCTCCCTACACAGAGACACACACACACTGACATACGCTCACACATACACATACACACCAGCCCCCATCTCCCCATAGTGCGCACCCCAGCCCAACGCATACATATTAATGCCTGGACAGGGGGGTGGGGGAGTAAAGGGGAGGCAGGGTAAAAGACCGGGTGGAAGAGAGAAGGACAGACGAGGGAGAGGGAAGGATGGAGAGATTGAAGGAGAGACAGAGATGGAAAAAGGAGCAAGCAGAATGTGCAGCGGAAATCAATTCTGCGAGAAATGCAAAGCTCATTAAAAAGAAAAACTTCAGCCCAAACCAAATTCATTTGGGTAATAAGGTCTGATAAGGACAGAGGACGTGACTAGAGCGCTCTCCCCAAACTATTACTCTGCTGGTCAAGAGAGAGAGAGTCAGATTATATATATCCTACAGAACAAAAAAGGGAAGCAGAGGGAGAGCAAAACAGAGAAGAAGTGACTTTGGATGAGAGGGAGAGAAAATGTGTGCCAGTATTAATCACATTATCCCAGCACTAATTGGCCTGAAGTTCCACTGTAGGCATGAAGTGAACTAAAATAAGCCAGAGTGAGGGACAGAGGTGCTAATGAGGGGGGGCAGGAAAGAAGGAGAGTGTGAGAGGACTAAAGACCTAATGAGATACAAAAACTTGCTGTGACAAATCTCTTAAACCTGTGTTTTACTGAACACACCTTTTTAAAGTGTTAAAATGACTCAATGTATGCAGAAAATCTAGTTCCTCTCTTATCAGTGTGTCTCTCTCTGTCTGTCTCTGTCTGACAGAATCTGTCCTGGCAGGTCTCTGGATCCATCATTATTGACTGTCAAATCTCTATAAATGATTTAACGCCTGTGTGTGCGTATGTGTGTCTGCGTGTGTGTGTGTGTGTGTGTGTGTGTGTGTGTGTGTGTGTGTGTGTGTGTGTGTGTATAGAGCCAGAGGCTATCTTGTCCAGCAGTGGAGATGGAGGCAGCAGAGAAGCTGTTCCTAGAAAACCGACCCCTGAGCCAACTCAGCACACTCCTCATTCACATGGTGAGACCAACACTCACAGGGCCAGTGTGTGTGCGTGCATGCATGTGTGAAAGTGCCTTGCATGCATACATAAATATTTTCTGTTTCCCCCTGCATGCATGTCGGTCTACTGTATGTCTAAATGTATGCCTAATACTGTCTGACAAACTGTGTATGTATGCTTATTTATGCAAGGAAGTGAGTGTGTATGTGTGTGTTTGTGTGTGCATGTTACAGAGAGAGAAAGAGAACATGCATATTTGTCTGGTTATGTGTTTATTTTTTGCCAGGAATAATTTCTTCACACGAGTAATATTTGCATCAGTTAGCAGACAAAGTGATACAAGTAGAAAACAAGTCATGACACAATTTAAAGATCAATATAAAAATGTAAACCGACTTCTTATGCAGCACTTTTCAGCAGTTGTTAAAGCCCCCCTCCAATGAAAATCAAGTGTTGAACCTTGTAAACATCTCCATGTGGTGTTTTTCATGTGCTGACATATCAGGGACAACATCAGCAGTCATATCCATGGCTAGGCCTGTCTGCTTTTAAACTGCAGTGTACCAAGGACAGGCTGAACGACACGTTTTCAGATTGGCAGGTTTGAGACGTCACAAACCTAAGGAGCCAATCCCGTTAATGGACAGGGTGACGCTATGCATATCATTATGTGCAACCTATGGCAACCACTGTGGCGATGTGCGAGCCAGCTGTAACTGCCATCATAATTTGTGCAGACTGACTACTGACTACTAACGTTAATGTTACTACTAATTACTACATTTCAAGCTAGCTAACTTTCAACAAGTTGTCACTAAACGATGGCAGAGACATGTTTTGTTTTTGCGTGTGGGCGGGGACTATGCAGATTTGGGAATTTTTAATGAGGGAGAAGGAGGAGATGCCTTGGGAGGATTTTTACAAGGTAATTAAACATATTTTGCAAAAAAAACATTTATTATTTATTACAATTTATTATTTCAAGCAGAGCTTTTTATATGTTTTAAAACACGACTGGAGCTAATGTTCCGCACGGCAATAAAGCAGAGACACAAATTCTGTAAAATTCGAGTCAATTCACTAACCGAATGAAACTATTAACACATGTAACTAAGTGTGAAACATCTGTCATCACTGTGAACAGCAACACTACTGAACAAGCGTGTTTAAAAGTTCCTAATTAGCTGTTTTCAATGGAAGTGTGTGTCTGTCTGTTATGGTAATGAAGTTAATCAAGCAGCCCCACAGTAAACTACTCTTAAAGGATGAAATGCACTTTCACACACACACACACACACACTCTCTGTGTCCTCTGTCTAACACTCTGACTCTGCTGCATGTTATTCAGCGAAAGAATGTGTTTAAATGCAGCATGCTCCTTGCAAAGTGCGTGTCTGGTTCAATGCAGATGATTATTCTGGTTCACTGAAGTAATTATACTAAAGTTATTACAAATATTAATCCTACAAATCTGCAGAAAAGGCTCTTATATCTGCCAGTGCAGAATGATGTAATCTGAAAAACAGGAAGATAAGACGGAGTACAATCTGGACTCTTCTGCTCAGAGGAATGTGGAAATGTTATTGCGGTAGCCATTCATACAACACCTTCTGGCTCTAATAACTCTGCTGGGAACTGATTAATCACTTTCAGGAATTATTATAATAGAATGTTTTTCTCATTCAAATATGATTTAAATAACTTTCTCTGTCTGCACTCAGAATCTCACAATGATGATTGAAATACTTTAATATTAGCGTTACAATCTAATTGAATTGCTTGATGAATGGAGGTCTTTGTTTCTTACCTTCTGCAACTTACTTTACATTAAAAATACATGTGACATGATTTGCAAATATTTCAAAACAAATGAGCGACAGGTCAGGTGTTAGAGAAGATAAGGTAGAGGATTCTGATTTTGAAGGAATAGAAGAGAGGGAAGAGGAGGAAATGAGATTCACAGGCAGGAGGAGAGGAGGGAAGAAAGACGGGGAGAATCCATGCCAATGAGAGAGGGTGCTGTGAGGCATCATGGGAAGTTCAGGACGTAGAGAAGGGGGGGTTAGGAAAGTGGGAGGAGGTGAAGAGGAGGTCTCATGGGACACAATTGAGGTTTTTACTGATACTTGACACATTGAGTGTTGGGTGGGCGTCTGTGTGTGTGGTTGTATGAGAGGGTTAAGGGGGCAGCTGACACACCCCCGGCCTCTAGGCAGTCCCGTTGCCCCATGGGAGATTAGTGGGATAGAGACGGCAGAACCGTCAATATGATCCCTGAATCTAATATCATTAAAACAGAAGAACACACTTATGCTACAAGAAGACAGTTCTTAAGAGTAGTGGGATAATTATGGATGCATGGTCTGCAAGTGTTTTCATTCACTCTGTGCATTCAGTTAATTAATTTGGAAATGGATCAATTACAAGTACCAATATAAGATGTAAACAGTATCATCTTGTTAAACATTACATGATATGACCTCTAAAAGAGTTGATGAAACCAGACACAATAAATCCCTTCTGGCAGTGTTTCTGTGGATCATTCAATCAATTATTATTAAAAAAGATTTACAAATAAATAAATAAATACAGCCGCACTTTACAGCAAATTCATACATTTTGCACAAATTTTATTTATACTCAAATACACATTTCTCATGTATGTTTCAATACACTGCATGCACAAGTATGCCTTTGTTGTTTGAGTTATTCTCACATTTTATTTATGATAAATACTATAAGTTCTGCTAGAACAAGTTTCTCTTTACTCCAGTCCATGGCCTTGGGCAACCACAGTAACATAAAGTGAAACATGACGCATGCTTTTATGTCATCACACTTTTATCTTCTGCTTGTAGCTGTCCGCTGAAAACCAGGAGGTTTGGGAGGAGTCTGTTCAGTGTCTGTCCCTCCTGGTTCAGCTGTATGGAGGAGAGGGTTACCACTGCCTGTCACCGTCCTGTTTGCAAAACTTTTCACATGTGCTGCGCACACACATGCACACCGAGACCCCCCGAATCCAACGCACAACACTCAGAATCATCAAACGGCTGGTGAGTGCAGTGCACACTTAGACATGCAGACACAACATACCAACATCTATGCATATACACAAAAATGTTCACACACGTCAACATTGGTGGCTTGACAAAAAAAACACAGACCTCAATGTGTGTTTTATGTGTGTCTCTTTGAAGGTGATAATACTGGTCATATCCCAGCATGTTCGTATCTCTGATTCAAGAACATGCTCCGTGTTTGTCTGTATTTTTTTTTGTTTGCAAACACTGCATAATGAAAATATGGGAACAATACAAACAGACGTGCACACACACCCAGAGAGAGAGAGAGACAGCCCTGCTGTGCTGCTGTTCTGTAAATAGAGTGTGTGAGTTCACCAGAACTAGACTGACAGAGGGAGCGAGACAGAGAGGTAGATAAAGTGTTGGTTTGTATCTGCCTGTCACTCTCTCTACGAGTGTCTGTCCAATTTTGTCTGATTGTCAAATTTTGAAGTGATTTGTTGTACAGGCTGAAGACGACTCGTAAGAGAGCGCTCTGCGGTGAAGCAGGTGAAGATTAAGTAAAGCTTCTACTTTCTAAATGCACTAAATCACATCAGCTCCATGAAGTAACTTGGAGAAAACTGAAGCAGCTGCAGTTCACATACCCCAGAAAGTCTACCAGATTTTAACAAGGTGTCAGTTTTTTATAGACACACAACAGTAAGATGAGGCTGTAGCAATTCAATTATACAGACAGACATTTTATTGAGGTGTGCTGTCGACTTTAAATTGGCAGCCTGTTCAGTTGAATTAAAAAGCCACTGAGAAAGTTAACAGAACAGCAGGTAAATTATTGACCAGACACTCCTTCCTCATGAGACAGAGCCAGTTCTGAAGCAGTCAAACAACATAGTTTGTATTCAATCTGCAGTCTTGCTTTCCAAGGAACTAAAGTCATTCTGGATGTTTCTGCTGAACGAGATCTGTGCCTAGTAATTTCTCAAACCTTGAACAGGGATTTTTGGCTGCCAAAGCTCAACAATACTTGGCAGATATTTGAAATGATTATATTAGTTTATATAATGTAATTCAGGGTTTTGCAGAATTCTCCAACATTAAATTGACCATCTAGAAAACTGACGGGGTTGGTCAGCAGAGTCCAGTAAAAATACATTTCAAAAAAACAACTCTACCAGTTTAGGAAAGTGGTTGATTTTTCTAGAGCCATATAAATTATGTAAAGTGAATTCCTAATGTTTTGACTCGGCCGCAGGGTTGTGAGTTTCTGCATGTAGGACACAAGGTCAGCTGTCACCCTGAGATCATGTTCTCTGACTGAAGCCTGTGCCTGAAAACCACCTCACGTTTGTAGTTGTGTGTGTGAGTAGGACAGAAAGAGAGAGAGAGTTTGTGTATTTTTGATTCTTCTCACTAATTACTTCCAGCCACCTGATCCACCCACACACAAAATTTTGTCACACACAGTCTTACCTCTGTCTCTGTTCCTGTCCGTCTCATGTAGCAAGTTTGTCCTCTTGTGAAACTCCCTCATTACCTCGTGTGCTTACAGCTACAGTCACATCAAGGTGTGTATTCACTGTCCTGCGCACCACCCCGCACTCACAAAACTGTGTGCGTGTTTTTTTGCTATTTTTTGTGTAGCTAATGAATGAGTCACGAAGCAGCTTCGTACTACGGACAGAAATCAGTACCCATCTACCCATCTGCACCTTTTGTCATTTAAGTCATGCACATTAGCTCATTTACAGGATAGTGAATAGTTAAAGTACCCTCAGAGTACTGTCACTATACTCCTCCCTCACTTTGTACCTATTTTCTAATGACGTCCAGTAGCTAAAGTTTGGAACAAACCCTTGAACAGGATCTTATAGCTGCTTGCTAAGTTGTCTTGAATCTCCTTGTCAATCAGCCGATCAGTCTGCAGAGATCAACGTGCACCTTTAAAAACAGCATCAGAGGTTCATTATCCACAAATCAGAAATGTTCACACATATACCGACTCAGTAACACAATGACTCACACATCCACTTTCAAACACACTCCTACACACTCAGAGAAGTGCCTGCCCTTTAACAAAGGCTTTTTAATTATCTTTCATTGATTTCAGGGCTCTGTTAATCTCAATCAAAGATCCCGCTAATAGCTCTGAAACTGCAGACGAGGAGAGAGGGAGAGTGTGAATCAAGAGTTAGTGAAATGTTCAACTTTTTTTTCAACACACAACTTGGAGAGACTTAAAGGGGAATGCTAATTAAATGAAAGGGAATTCCTAAGAAGTTCTCTGAGAAACAAGCATTTGTTCTTTCATTTAAACCGGTTTGATTTTCATTAATACAATCTTTTTTAAACTCTGGCATCATAGATTGTTTTGTGTTCATAGGTCGGCCCCTTATGCACAATTAATTTTTCTCTCTCAAGCCCCATTTACAAATAAAACACCATTAAACTGTCAACTTGTCTGGCAGAAATACTGTTGACTATAATTTAGTGTTTTTGTATAATTTGTGTTCAGACTGCGTGAGAAACCTGGATCTTTAAAGCAAGGCAGGATGTTGATGTCGATGCTGTTCTATGTTCCTCCTTTCACTGCTTATTAATCCCACTCCCGTGTCTGGAAGCTTCCTCCGCTCTCATCTCCCGAGGACAAAATGTCTCAGAGCAGAGTCTTGAAAATGTCAGAGGATATCATATCCAATTATTGTAACCTTTTATATGTTTGAGCCTGAAACACTGAAACTTTTATCCATCATGCATCCATCAATGAGCATCAAAAAGATGGACAATTTCGCTCTCTATATTTCTGACTGATATAATCCGACTCCGTCTTGAGAGACAGCAAAACCAGGATAAACCACATTAATAAAATGTCATATTTTCTTGTAGCCTTGGAAATATTTGGAAAGTTTGAGAGTTAGAATCATTAAAAACAAAAAAGTTATGAATGTAGAATGTAGAACAATGTAGAAAACATATCTAAGAAAGTGCACTACTTTAAGGTCAGCAAATTAATTTAGGCAAATGTGTGATGTCTACCAACGAGACTCCTTTGTACAAAAGGTCAGATTTCTTTGAGTTTTATCGTTTTTATTGAAGCAATGCGGTCGTATGACATGGCTGGATTTGATCTACTCATCAGAGTATTATTGAAAGGAAGTTTTTTTACTTACAGAAGACATGCTACAGGTACTTGATGTTTTGTGGCCATGCATTACTGAGTTTTGGGCTTATACGAGTTTGTTTGTTCCGATAATATTTCTTTGAGTAAATGTAAGCCAACATACTATTTCCGCACTATTGCTTATAAACTTGTGCAGCTTTGGAATGCTAATTCTAATTTAGGCTAATGTTACCATTAGTATTGATTCATGCTGGGTTTACTGCTATATTGTTTATTATTACGATTATTATTCCAGATACCATACCTACGTACAGACAGGTCTTAATTAAAGGTATAACCTCGAAGATTTTCATGTAAGTAAATGTCTGTCACTATCTATCGCCGAATGAGGTAACATAATGGTGATTGAGTCTATGGCCCACTGATGAAAGCCTTTACATTTGCAGTATAGAGGATTATTATGGACTGGGTGTCAACAAGTCCAAGTACAAATAATAAGCATTCAAACTGTTCTATTGAAGTAATAATCTCAAAGATTTTCATTTAAATAAATGAATTTTAAGTCACTATCGAGCCTTTGCATTTGCAGTATTACAGACTGGGTGTCTGTGGCGACGTTTGCGACTAAAATCACAAGTGGCGCCCAGTTAGTGACATGTTTTCCATCAGCCAGCAGTGGTTGGTCTGCCAGAGAGGGTAGGAGGAGCTAAGCGGCTGCTTTTCTGGTCTCTGCAGGTGTTGCGAGTAAACGGTAATCTACTATGGCTGAACAAACAAAGAAAAGATCGATGGTTCTCGTTCTGGTTATCTTGCCTTTTATCTGCATAAGAAGCCGCCAAAGAGAACGAAACTGAGATCTTCAAATGAACTGTAAAGTAATAGGACAGACTTATTTACTTATTACTTATTTAAAGATCGATGACTACAGATACAACTTCAAAAATAAGTGAAAATCCAAAGAAAAAGAAACAAATTTGACGCTCAGATGAAGGCAAACAGTCTAAGAAGGAAAGTTTTCAAGAGTTAGAATTGTTACAAAGGGAGCCAACCGTGAACGTCTGGGACCATCCTCCCACAGTGACTGTTTATTGCCAAAGGTGCCGCCAAAGAGAATGCAACTGAAGTCTTCGATATTACAAAGAAACGCCTGAATGCTTGATACGTAAAGTGAGAGTATCTGCTGGTCCTGTGAGGCTGTGGGGGGCATTTTGCTGGCATGGTTTAGGGTCACTACAAATCAATATAAAGTTTCTATGAGGGATCAACTTTATCCTGTGATGTAACATCATGGTGGGAGTGGTCTGTCTAGGTTGACAAAGCCCCCCTCCATAAGGCACAAGAGGTCACTGAATAGTGTAATGAGTGTGACATGATGTGAATCTTATGCTGTCGCCGTCAAGTCACCTGATCTCAACCCAGTTAAACACTTGTAAGAGATTTTGGACAGCTCATTAGACAGGACATGCAAGTTAGAAGCATCCTGACCAGTGCTCTTAGACTTTGGCCCCCATTGTTTGTGTATAATGTTTATAAATGTGGCCGTGTTAGTCTGTTTTTAGCCTCATCTATGTAGTTTTGTAAATTCTAGCTTTCACTACTGTCAGGTTTTTCACTTGTTTGATGTTTCTGTACTGTCTCTATGAGAGGCATAGACACATTCAGAACATGTCTGAATGTGTCTGTCTGTCTATGTGCCTCTCATCTAACTTTGAGTTCAGTAGTATTAGTCAGGGTGTTGGTCAGGTAGAGATGAGGATGAGGGTGGAGGAGAGCGTGAAGACGAGGTGGAGAGCTGGAGGTGTGTGTGTTTTAAGTAGTTGGCACACATAAATGTCCCCTCTCCCTGATGTGGAAGGCAAAGTGTGTGTGTGTGTGTGTGTGTGCGTGTGTGTGTGCGTGTGTGCGTGTTAGTTGGAAAATAAGCGAGTGAGGGGAGCATCTTTGTCTCCTCCTAAACTCGTTGCCTAGCAACAACAATGCTGTGTCGCTGCAGAGACAGAGGTGATGATGTCACCAGAGATCAGAGGGAGCGCACTGACCAAACACAGAGTCACACGTAAACGCAAACACACATAAATATACTGACACAACCTTTACACAATGGTAAAGCAGACATAGAAAACCTCAGTCTAAACATGCTGTTTATTTTGAACACTGTAAATGCACATTTTTAAAGTGAAAACCATCCCTAACACACACACACACACACACACACACAGCAGTCTGTGGACCAGGTGTTACTGTGTGGGTGTGGAGCCGAGGTGTCATGGTTTTGGGAGACATGTCTGGACAGGAATAAATACAGAGGAAAGATAAAGAGAACAAATGATGCAGGAAGTAAATTCAGTGAGGTTACTGTTCAGCTGACAGTGTAATCCAGTGAGGGGCACAAGTTCAGCCGTGGTATCAGAGAATAAATTCATGGAGCAACAAAACTGTGACCATGACTGAGGAGCAGTAAGCAGAGCAAGGATCAAAAAACAATCTGTGGAACAAAGAGCAAATAAAAGGGTTTATATGAAGAAACATTAATGTAACACAGTGTGTGTGCAAGTGTGTGTCTGTGTGTATTCAACTGGATTTTGGCAAATTAGCTCTTTGATCATTTTACTTTGCATTGACATTGAAAAATGAGTGTGATGTGATTTCTGTGAGAGTAGCACGTGACACTGACACTTACGATGATGTGGTTGTGAAAAGATGAAGAATGTGAAATTGATGTTTCTGAGGTTTAGATGTGTTGTGTTTGGTTTCTTGTTATTGATGAATGATGAACAGGGGTTTTAGCAGCTTGTCTTTAGCCTCTGTTTCATCAGTCTTTAAGCCAGAAACAGGACATCATAAACAGTCATGCTGCACTGCTCGTATTGTGATGTCAAGTTTTTGAGCTCATTGAAAGTGTAGTTCATTGAGCTTTAACAGGATGAAAGAGGATTGATGAGTAATATTCACTTTTGGCTCAAAGAGTCAGTCAGTGGTTTGTGTTGACAAACATTACAACCTGTTTTGAGCAAAATGAAAAGAAGGACAAGGTGTGTGTTTTTTTTACAGTTTTGGGGTGATCTCCAACTGGCTTTAAAGGTCAAAGTTCACAGTTGTTCAATGTGTGACTGTGTGAATTGCACAGGTGGCATACAGAAAAGGTGATGCAATGTGTTTGGTAGTGTAGGTCATTATTGTAATCCTGTGCTATCTTCCAAACTGCTTTATGGTCACACACTACTCAGTATTTATCTTACTCCATGTCACCCCCTTTATCACATCCTTTGTCAAGTGTGAGCCACTGCTGTTTAACCACATGTTTAAGGGTCGTCTGCCTCTCTCCCTCTTTCTTCAGGTGCAGACTACAGAGCGACCTGATTGGTCTGAATGTCCTGAAGGGGCGGAGCTTATTAGTCTACTGAGAGATATAACTACATCCCACAGGTTTGTGCTCTTTAAATGCCCTTTGTGTGTGTGTATGTGTGTGTGTGTGTGTGTCATATTAGAATTCCATTTTGATACAACAGATGCTTTGCAGAGAGCAGAGTCAATGTATTTAAGGAGGTCATTTCTGTCAGTAGTGCGTGTACGTCACTTTTTAAACCATACCTCAAAAACCACCAAAAACAAATCACTGTGGATTTAGAAACATCTCCTGCAGCACTTTCCTTCATCTTATTATTTTTACGCATGTCTGAACATGTCTATGACATGCACATCTCAAAACTCGACTGTTCCTCATGTTTAATTGAAAGGATGCGAGTCTCCTTCAGGACAGAGGGTCAGCTAAAGGGTACACAAAGGGCTGAAAGATCAAATTTATACAAAATATAACATTCCTTTTTGTTTCGGAGCGTCTTAATCTTTTCTATTAATGGCGGGAAACATTACCTTTACCTCCCTCACACACCTGTCAAGGTAACAGCTTCCCTCTTTGTTGGAGCTTAGGTGTTTCTGCAGAGAGGATGATGGAAAATATGAAACTAGTTTAATACACACTCAACCACAAGAAAGAGAATCACTGCTCTGACTGTGATTCTCTGTGTAAGGACGGATGGCTTGTTTTTAACCACACAGGAAGTTACAAAATCAGGAAGAAATCAACCTGCACAAACTTTGACTTTACAGCTTAACTTTGTAAACAAGTGTTTAAAAGAATGCTTTATTATGTAATATGTACACAAAAAGTAGTCAGATTTTTATGTGAATAAACCTATATAAATATCATATCATAAAATAATAATACAACACATTTCTGCATTCTACATTTAAACTTTGGGATTCATTACTTAGATGTTTATTTTTAAAAAACAGTGACTTTCCTGCGTTTTTGACGAGCTAAGTGAGATCTTTTCAAGAGCAGGAACAAGTCTAAAAGTGAGCTGATTGTTCTGACACAAATTTAGATGCATATTCTTAAAAGTACGCCAGGAAGAGGCCAACACTTTAGATATCTGAAATAGTTACAAAAACAAATACAACTCTCTATTTCCTATCTTTAATAGTTAATGTTTACCAAAGATGCCAACAAATCTGTAATATTGGGAATGTGTGTGTGTGTGTGTGTGTGTGTGTGTGTGTGTGTGTGTGTGTGTGTGTGTGTGTTCATGTGTGCACCTGTATCTTTGCATCTCTCTGCTTTTATGAGTGTGTGTGTTTCCTCTTTGAGTCGAGTGTTTTGTCGCTGTGGTGACCAGGATTCGTTTGATCTGTAGTTGTATGAGACCAGAGACCTGTCACACACAAACACAGATGCATACACACACACGCACACACGCACACAATTAGTGCACACACCCACACACAATACCGGCTCTCACCCCATTCTATATACAAACTCAGTCTCTCAATCACGCACACACCCTGTCAGATCGATAATAAAGGTGTATTGTTGTCCTGCTATAGAGGCCTCTCCTCTCTCCCCTCCCTCTCCCCCTCATTTCTCCTTCGTCACCCCTTTTCTTCCCTTTTTGTCCCCCTCTATACAGATTTCTCCTCCTCTCACCCCCCAAATTTTCCTCATTTTCTTTCCTTTTCACCCTTTTCTTTCTTTCTCTCTCTATTGTGCCTTCCTTCTCCCACTCTTCCTCTCCTCATCTCCTCTCCTCTCCCCTCGTCTCCTCTCTCTCCTCTCCCTCTCTGGCAGATGAAAGCTGAGATCGGCTCTGGCCTTTGAAGTGGCTGAGACTGGCACACTCCCACTGGTTTAGCGGTAGGAGGAGGGGAGCAGAGGTTTTAGGAGAAAGGGCAGGAGATGAAAGGAGTTATGAGGAGAGCAGAGGAGTGGAAGGGAGGGGAGGAGGGGGGGTCTAATTGAGAGGGTGAGAGGAGTTGGGGCAGAGAGAGGAGACGGAAGAAGAGAGGGAAGGAGAGGGGAATGATGTCATTCAGCTTTCACCATGGCAACCTGAGGAATGCCTTTTCAAAACCTCAGGCCTGGCCGAGAGTAGAGGGAGGGGAGAGGGGGCGTTACTCACACTCCTCCATCCTGAAGAAAAGCCTGGAGGCCCAAAACCTGATCTGAGTTCAGTCAAACATAAACACAAACCCAGCAGGCAGACGTTCAGCTCGCTAATGTCTGCTCACACAACAGAGGCAGCTCAGAGAACTACTAAACTCCTCTGAACACCCCAAACTTTAACATTTATACTAAACAGACTTGTTTCCTATAGTTAGCTAAGGTTAGCAAGTCTGTAACCTAGTGCCTCTCCCTACGTGTTGCATTAGACTTTGACGTGAGACTTAGGGGTCAAAGTCTTCTCAGTCTTTGGCTTTAAAGAGATGTCTTGCCTTGGGCGTCTTCTTTGTCCTCGCCGAAACCACGCCAGAGAAAACTCACTCCACACCAGGTAATGAGTCAAAGCCACCACCCCCAAGTGTGACGTCATTTCTGACCCTGCCTCCTACCTACCTAAACCACACATATATAGAAGACCTTCATCACTAGCCCACTACAGCTGATCATAACAGTATGTAAAAAGCCACTCGAGTGCAAATGGATTTCTTTTCATACTCTTCAAATAAATCCATTCAAAAGACACATTTAGAGCATGACACGCAGAGTGGATGGAGGGCTACTGAAGCTAATCCAAGGTGGTGCATAAGACACACAAACATTAGTTAAACGAACAGCTCACCTCTGCTGTACGCGCATTTTATACCTGCTTTATATAAGATCACAAAGCCTGCAGGGTGTGAGAAAAATCTGTAATGTTCGAAAACATGGTTCAGTATGTCAATGACAATATGACAGGCGATATATTAAGCCATTTTTTTCATTTAAAAGTAGTCTGTTACACTCACAGTGAGAGCTGCGTCCATGGCAACAGTTAACCCTAGCCTTCTTAAAATTAGCTAACCGAGCTGTTATTACTCACATTAAATAGAAACATTTCCACTGATGGTGAAGTAAAACACAGTGGACGGGACCGCAGGAATAAGTGCAGCACCTTCATGTGCCGTCTTCACTTTTGTAAATCTCTCTGTCGTAGCCTGCAGTTTTGCATCGTTTAGCCTTCCTCTCTGCTGGTTTGTCTCTTTCCTTTTTCCCTCTGTAAACAGACAATGTCAAATTTACCTTTATTGACTTTGTTAGGCAGATTGATATGATTACAGTTAGTCCTCCAGATTTTGTGATTAGAGCCACGTCCCTAGCAACGGACTGTTCTTCAGAGCAACAGTCTGTTATCGAGACATAACAGACCTCGGAATGCCGTAATAAACCAATCAGAATCAAGTATTTAACACAGCCATGTAATAAAAAAAGAAACCTGCATGTTTACCTGAAACTTAACTATAACTTTTACTGTATTTGCTCTTCTGCATATTTCACACAGAACCCGTGTTGTCATATTCTCTCCTCTGGAATCCAAATCAAATCCAGATGAAAGAAGTGATGGGGTTTTTTTTAACCACAAGGCCTTCCTTACCACATTTAGTGGTTACAGTTACAGTAACATCACAGTCACCGGCAAAATTACCCAAATTAATCTGAGGGTCTCTGACAGCTAGCTTGTGTTTCATCTGATCGGCAGTGGTGACTGACATGGTGTAAATAAAGGGCCCATGTATCCAGGGCTCTATCTGAAAGGTCAGATGTTTGCATGCTGATGTGACTGCATGGAAGTTGTACGTACAATGATTTTCTGTAATTATAATTTCATACAATCAATGTGTTCACTCATAATCTTCAAATCGTGATGACTGTGAAATTACGATTTATTGTGCAGCTCTAATGACCACTCAACAACACAAAGTCCTGTATTTCTTCAGTTCAGTCAGGACACTGAGAGCAGATCTCTAAACTGCTTCTTTTGTAAAAACTGCCCAGGTTATGAGGAAAGAGATGGCGATAAGTCCACTGAGGTAATAAGCTGACAACTGTTTGAGTGGGGGAAACAGTGAGGCACCTGCTTGTCCACTCAGTTCTGCAGCTCGTGCTTTGGCTCCTGTTAACAAAGGAAACAGCCCGAGTGTTGGTGTGAGGCGAGTGTGAGGCTAATGGCCGTTCACTGTAATCTAAAACCAATTATTTCCTTTCTGCTATCCTCCGCTCCAGCTGCTGACAGAGAAAGTTTCCTCCTAAAACTTTTATGGATCCAATTTATGCTCTTGAAATTCACAAACTTTCAAGGATTTCTAAGGCCTCTGGGAGCTCTGTTAATTAGCTTAATTATGGAGGTTTTAATCAACTGAGGGGGTGGGCTCTGCCGGCCTGGCTGTCAGGCTACCCTCAAAGACACCTGGGAGGAAGAGAAGAGAGAGGAGGGCGAGGGAGGGAGATAAGAGCTGGAGAGGGAGGAGAGGTGGAGGAGGAGAGACAGCCTGCAGGGTCGGAGCAGACTGGATGTTGTAGCCAAGACACAATTTAACAAGTGTTTGTATGTTTCGAGAATATGGTTTTTTATTAAGGTAACTACTATATTGACTTTTTTGTACTATTTTGAATGTGCAACAGTGTTTTAATGCCTCATCATGACGTGACATGAAGAGGAAATTATAATAAATGAAGAAATTAAAGTGTTTGGAGAACAGAGATGAAACGTCAGCTGGGTGGAAGCAGCAGCAGTGACTGCAGGGCCTTCATTCATTCAGTCAGTCAGTCAGCACCATGCTACATGAACACACCTGCTCCACAGCGCTCAGCAGCCACACTTACAAATACACTCAACACCTTTTATTGTCATTTTCAACAGCAAGGTTCCTCAAACAATATAGGCATAAACAGTTACAGATAATCATCAATTTTATATCCACTGTTGGCCAACAGTTTAGAGTAAAGAATCTATAACCATAAGGGCTTGTACTTCAAGTTTCATATAGAGACTGCTTTGGCTTCCAATCAACCAAAAAGTACAAATAAGAGCCAACACAGCAGCCTACATGCCTCTGAGGTCACTGAGACCTCAAACCGTGAGCTTTAAAGTTTGGAGCTGCTTTTTTCACATCACACAGCTGTAGATGTACCTGCGTGCTGGTGCTCAGAATAGGTCAAAGGCCTGATGTTCATTAACGGTCAGGATTTCTACTTAGCAGAGAACAGTTCCTCTTAGAAGTTTAAGATATTTACTTCATGGTCAAATCTGTTTCAAACACCGAAACATTTCCAGATGTAAAAGAAGGAGGTTAAGCCAGAATAACCCAGAAAGGAGCTCATATTCAGAATATTAGTTGTTGCTTGACAACCCAGAAATGGAAGAAGACTCAGGAGTCTCTGGTGGCTTGAGTTGAAGAGTTTATATGTCTTGATCAAGGAGAAGTGACAGAAACAATGCACTTGGAGGTGTAGTGTAATGCCAAGTCACTTCTAACAGACCATTCCTAGTGCTCATTATTTATCATTTCAGATGAGGTTGTCTCTATCTCCTGTACTCCATATAAGGACATCCCTAACGCCAGTAGGTCCCAACTTAGGAGAGCAATGTTAGCACTCTTACCTATACTCTATAAGACAGACACTCTCAAGTGTACAGAGAAGCAGGCAGGAACCAATGTGAGGCTGGAGCCGCTCTGCCCCTAACAACAGATCACTCGAAGGTCGAATACAGGACCAGTGACGATCGGCATTAAGCACAGAAGGAATTTACAATAAACAGTGTCTGTTTACGACTAAGAGTCTTTGGAGGTCACTCTGTCTCTGGGGAACCCTATCACCCTAAATCTGACCTCTGAGTCCATTTAGGCCTTAGTGGATGTTTTACTGAATACATCTTACTCTAAGGAATGATGTAAGGAATGAGGAAAATGCGATCACATTGGTCATATACTGTATATATAAACCAAATAAGAGTCATGTTGCAGTGAATAATATCATATTTTTCCTCTGTCGCAGGTGTCATGGCGATGTGGTTCCTGTGGCTGCTGAAATCCTCCACCAGATCTCTGCATCCTAAAGCTTCTCATCTCCAAATGTTTAGCAAACTAAAATCATCCTTTCAAGATATTTATTGATGGTAGTCTGCTTTTTGGAGTTTCTCTAAGACTTCAGGTAACTGTTTATGAGTAAGGATCTGTCAATTTGTCTGTTTTAGAATAAAATGTCTTTTTTGCTAAGTCTCTTAATTGATCTCTTTAATGAGTTTCGGTAATACTAATTGTACTGGCTGTAAAAACAACAATTTAGTATAATGTAGTTTACATTCATGAATCGTTTTATTTTTAAATGAACCAGTTTAAGCTGCTGCTGAGAGCAGCTACAGAGATGAGTGAATCTGACCGTGTGCAATCAGAGCGCTCACTTACTGCAGCCCTCTGCATGACTCAAATTGGCAAATTGGATCAATGACAGTAATAAATATTTCTGTGTCACTAAAATGATTTGACAGCTCCATCATAAGATCCATCCTGTGTCCATCAGAGTGCAGAGGATTACACCGTGAGTGTTAATTCAGACTGTCACAGCGCTGGCTTTTGGGGTCATCCGAGACTCTAGAAGCACTAATGGTGGAGCATTAGCGTGTTAGCTCATGAGTCTGTCATCACATATGTCTGTAATGTGACAAAATCACACATTTTAAATTACCCTGATGGTTAATGTAGCTGTGAGCAACACACTGCTCAGCCACTGGCAGCTTTTCCATTTACTTTAATGACATCACTCGCTGTAATTTGTCCCTTCATCAGGAGTCATGGTGCCCACAGACGAAGACGTTATGCATGCTGGCAGCAGGGACCAGGGCTGTGAACAGTTTAATACAGAGGTAATACTCTACAGAGTATGTAGGTCTCTACCATTAGATTCTAAACAGGTTAAACTGTACGATTATTCTATGTGTTCTATAGTTAAACATTACAGGAGGTGACTGCATTAAAAACAGGAGTGTTATCTTTGTGGGAAACTGGATGAAGTCAGGGAGTATTGAGGGTAAAACAAAGCTTAGTTCTCATGTCAAATGCCCCCTAACCCCTCTACACGCAGCATCAAGTCCTCTGGAAAACAGTCACCACTTTAGACTTTTAGTTCTTCAGTCCATATTCTTGACTAATCTCAGGAAGCTGCAGCAAACAGTGGTCACTGATCTGTATAATACCATCCACATTGTTATACAAACCCCAGTTTATCACAGTGAATGAGAGTGGACTGATCTGGCATCCTGCCAAACTGAGGCCTCTGCAGGTGAATGTGGTCACTTGTTTTCAGTTGGTGGATCAGAAGTTTTTACCACCTCGCTACCTGGCGTCAGTGGATGTGTAACAGTGTGAATCACTCCTGTGTGGTTGTGGCCACCTTTGCCATGTGAAAACTGAATCATAGACGTCCTTATTTGGCCTTCTTATAGCAGAATTAAAGTTACATTTTAATGCCCACAAGTTTGGTTATCCGGGAATAGCTACTTGATTGTTAAAGTCTGAGGCAAAGTTCAGCTAAAATAAACAGTGATGTTATAACTCGTAAAACGGGTAGGTATGAGGTAATGTGCCCTCCTGGAACAAAGGTGTTTGTGAAATAATACGGTGACTCATTCAGGTGAAATGACAGTCCATTTTATTGTTTCAGAACACAGCAGGCTACAGCAACCAGCTCCACCCACTACCCCACCCCTCTAGTAACAGCAGACCAATAAGATCCCTCCTCCACCTGGTCCTTTCTCAGCCACACCCCTCCAGCTCGGTCAGCTACACCCCCTTTGGAACAGCAGAGACACATCAGTGTCCACCTTTAAAGCAAGAAAATAGCTTGATATTTGGACCATGATTTCCAATTCATGTTTTTTTATACAAAAGCTACACAATGTTACACTTGATCATCAGAATACAATTCAACTGATTAACTTTAGTGTTTGGACACCATTTAAAATGTGATCAGATTCTTTACTTTGATGGAGCATTACCACTAAAAAACTCAACACTACCAGAGACTTAAAATACAGGGACTGCAAAAACAAGAGATGAGTATCATAATCAGAATAATGGAAAAAGCAAGCTAGAATCAGTTTGTACCATTACAGAGTTGAGGAAAACAGAATAAAAAAGTAAAACAACCAAAGGAAGTAAAAATGTAAAACAAAATACATAAAAGGGTTTTTCAGAAAATTAAATGTTGAGTTTAAAATCCATGTGTCATGTCAGGATTTAAAATCAGCCCTCCGCCAGGCTGAGAGACCAGAACCGCATTTAAATCTAGTTTGTCCCAATGGAGTTCCCATAGACAGGAAACTCTGCTTGTTGTTGTTGAGTCGTCTTCAGGCACTTTCTGAAACCCCGCCTCCTCCATATGGGCGAATCACGATGCAGGTTCATCCAGATCACATGATACAGCTGCAGAGGGAGGAGAGGGACAGGAAAAGAGGAGGAATGATGGAAAGAACAGGGAGGTAAGAGGAAGGAGACAGGGCAGAGGCGTTGGTTAAGACCACACACGCAGATCAAACATAGTGTAACATCACACACACACCACATCACACAGCTTTGTAATTAGGAGCAGTCTGAACATGCAGCAGCCACAGTGAGTAAACCCACTCCCCCTCCCCCCCTCAGATATTTAATCCAGACAGAAACCCTCCACAAAGTGTCTTTACCGCTACATCTGGTCTGAAACATGGCTCTCATTTACAGCTCACACACGGCCAGTGAGTGTGAAGATATTCTTACCTAGTAGAAAGTGTAGTGTAATGTTGGTCTTGGTATTTACAAGTCGGTATCAAACCAGGCCAGTTGGTTGGAGTCACCAGGCGGCAGGCCCTCTATCAGTTCCTGGGCGTGTCCCAGGTCAGGCAGCCCCTCTACAGGGGGGTAGTCCTGGCCAGGGTGGTGGCCCCCGCCCAGATCGTGGTCCATCATGGGCTCCATACCCATCGTGTCCCCTCCGTAACCCCCTGAGTGGAAGGAACGGTAGCTAGGGTCTGGGGGAGGGAGGAGTGGGTGGAGGAGAGGCAGGGGAAGCAGAGCAGTTGTTAGAAGCAGGTTAACAAACCAAGCGGTCACACAGTAGTACGATCATTCAAACACAGCAACACAGCACACTGTCCTCCAGCAGACTCAACTATCTGTGAACTGAGCAGCAGTTTAGCTGACAGCTGGAGTTTGGATCGCTCTGTGGATGTTTCAGAGAACACCGGCCTCTGCGAATTCAAGAGTTTGTTTTCATTTGGCCAAGAGCCAGTAAATATGTTCATGCTGGAGGGACGGAGAGCTGGGCAAATTAAAATAAACAGCTAACCCTCACCCCTCCGCCTATTGATCAGTACACAGTCCAAGGTCCTGATGCACCGAGTACATTGAGAAGGCCGACTGACAATAACTATAGGCAGCAGTGTTGGATCTTTAAGAGCCACCTGTGTTCTGCTGACTGACAGCAGGGATAAAAATCTCCACCAACTCAAGTATCAGGACCTTTAACAGCCAATCCGGTCATCAGTGGTAATAACGATGGACAGATGAGCTCAGGCATTGGACTGTGACAAAATCTGGTTGTTTATCAACTAAAGGGGGGCTGGGAGGTTTCAGAGAGAAACAGGAAGAACAGACACTGAGCTGATTTTTCTTTAACTAATTGAAATATAAACTGTTTTTGTTGCAGCCTCGCTGCTCTGGTGTTTGACATTTTTATCCCTCCTGTGTTTCTCTGGGGAGCCCTCCCAGCCAGGCAGAGGTCAGGAGGTGACTTACCTTCCTGTCTGTAGCCCAGAGGCTCTCCCTGAGCTCCAATGTCCAAACCCAGGTCTCCAGTCTGCAGAGATACACAGAAGAGGATGAGCAGGGTTGCAGCAGTTAATGAAGCAGGCCTTCATTTAAATCTTGAAGTGCACTAACATCCGACGGTTTTGTAACCAATACACTGATTAGCAATTTTAGAATTTGAGAGCTTCATACCTCATTCCAGGCCATGGGTTCTGTCCTGAAGAGCGAGCTGGTGAGCTCCACAGAGAGGCGTTTCTTGTAGTCTTGAGGTTTGTCCTCCGACATACGGAACAAAACTGCTGCAGCGTAGGTGGCTGAGGGGGAGAGATGACAGGTCAGTCATAACAACTATCTGCAAATAAAGCAACAGCTATTACAGAAGAGAAAAATAAACCAGGTATTGCCAAGGCTACAGTAACATTAGCGTTTCCCTGCAAAACAGGCATTATTAAAGAGCCAGAGTTGTCTCGAATCCTAAGCACTCATTTCTAGGGCCGACCAGCTCTTTTGAACATCTGCGTAGCTAGAGAGTATCCATTATGTAAATAGTGGGTTTCTGTGAACGTACCAACTCCTTCGTTGCGGCTGTGCAGCAGCTCTGTGAGTGGGGCGGTGGCTCCCTCAGCCTCGATGGCCTCAGCAGCCTCTTTGTCCTGGGCCAGCTCACACAGGACGCCTGCTGCCACACGCTGGATGTTCTCAATGGGAGAATACAACAGCTGCACACAAACAAGACACAAGATTACTTAGAATGATTCTCAGGACTCCAGTGCTTACATGCATGATCTGTAAGGATGCAACAAGCAGAGATTCGTGGAAAACTGATAAATGTTTTTACCTGTACAAACAGTGGAATGGTGTTGAGTCCTCTGATGACTATTCTGTTGTGGACGTCTCTGGCGAGGATGTGAAGCGCTCCTGTGCAGCCCTCCACAATCTCCTCCATACGAACGCCCTCCTGATAAACAAAAAAAAACGTCAGTTGAGTTTTAAACTGTATGCATCCCTCTAGGACCTTCCTAACATGAGCAGGTAGTGGTGGAGTTCATGTTTAAGTCATGCTGGGTATTTCTGCGTCTGTGTGGGTGAAAAGATGGCAAGGCACCACAAAGCTGCATGACCCATTAGTAATGTCATGCTGGGGTTCGATTTGGAAGTGTGTGTGTTCACAGAAGTGTTAAGAGTGCGTCTGTTCTTACCACAAACTGCTGCTGCGTGCCTCCCATGCTGGTGCGTCTCTGTGTGTCTTGGTGTGCTCTGACCAGCAGCTGAACCAGTCTGGGGATGGCTCCCTGCTCCCTCAGAGGAGCGTGGTTTGCAGGGCAAAGCGCCAGGTTACGGATCAGACCCACTGTAGCCTGATGGACAAACACATTTCATCATCAATAAAGCTGTTTAAAATGTCATCCAATCAGGAATTAAGCTAAAACTTATACAGTTTATTTGTATTTGCATGATTTATTAATATGCATGGTTCTTTTTTAAATTGGAATAGTCGTGACAGGCCCCTTGTGGATTGTGTAATGTGGGACTAGCTTTGTTTCCATCCAGAGCAGAACTCTACAAATGCTTATTTCATGTGTCCATCATTAAAAATGCACTACTAGAGGCCAGTGCTCAGGTGTATTCTGCTGCTGCTACATTGGACTGGGCCAAAACAAGCAAGATACAAGTTAAAGCAACATCGAGCTGTAAAACCGAGTCATGGTGTGGTCGGATGTAAACTCATTCACACTGGAAACATGAGCGTCTGCCACGTCAGCAGACCTCAATACTGGCAGACTGCTGCGGGCATGTCCATGTGTGTGACTGTACCTTAATGAGTGGCCAGTGTGATGGCGGGTGCAGTAATTTGACGACCACAGGCAGGCCGTAGTGCAGTCTGACAGCATTCTGTGCCATCTCGGCGTCCTGGTGTCTGGATGTGAGGTGACGCAGGGCACAAATAGCCGGTTCTGTGATGTCTTCTCTGTCTCCGGCCCGCAGCACTGTGCGAACCAACGCCTCGATGCCTCCAACCTACAGAACAGATGGCATGCAGATTAATTGATACAGCAGAGATTTGAGATGCACCCAGACAGTCTGACTGGATGAATGATATTGAAACGCACATATTATATTAACAGTAACATTTTCACTTTGACTTTTCTGAACATTAACCGTGTGGGTGCTCACCTGGCAGACCATCATCTTGTTCTTGTAGTTGTTACAGGTCAGGTTAGACAGGATGCCAGCAGCACAGGTCACCACGTTGATGTCATCACTGCCGAGCAGCTGGACCAGAGTTCCTAACAGACCCTCCATTCCCTCCTGCAGACAGAGAAGGAAAGATTGATGAGTAAACAGCATCAAGGGCACTTCAGATAAAGTGAGAAATAAAGCTTCCGATTTATTTTTAAGTTGAATATAGATAATAAGGGTCAGATCTCATCACCTGTTTGGTGGCAGCATCTGATAAGTTCCTGAGAGTCCAGAGACAGTTCTGGACCAGTCTCTGACTGGGGTCTGTCAGGTGGAGTCCCAGAGCCTGCATGCCTCCTGGACACAAAATAGAGAGAATTCCAGATATTACCACACATAAGTCTTAACATTAAAATTCATTTTGTACCACTTTGCAGTAGTTGTATTCAGTTAGAAATGCATTTAAAATAAGCAAAAAGGAAGACCCTCAACCATGAATACACAGCATGTAAATAATATAAAATATTCACCATAAAATTTGGTGTTTAAGACGCACTTTGAATACATTTATTTTCATCTATAAAGTGGACTGTGACCTATATACCGATGAGACCAATATACCAGTATAAAATGAAAGCGGTATGTTATTGTGTGACTGTATTTTTCCCAGACGATGGTACTACCCGGTTGTGAAGTAGTGACGTCACATCGCCACATTAAACTGTTTCCGGGTCCAAGCTGCTACAACGTCTCCTACTTACAATATGCTGCAGTGCTGTTTTGCGTTTTCCTCGCTGTTTTAAGTGAGGAAAGCTAACTTGATTGTTGCTAACGCTTCGTCACGGAGAGCAAACATACCTGCTTCTACAATGGCAGGCTTGTTACTGGAGCAGACCGACAGGACTTTGAGGACTCTGCTCGTGGTCCACAGCAGCTTCTCGTAGGTGTAAGTCCTCATAATGTTGACCAACGCCTGGGGGCCACCGCTGGCCAAGATTATCAACTAGAGAGGACAAAAAAAGGAAGGTAAGGGGTTTTATATTTTCTCATGACGGCCAATTTGGCATTAGGAGTACACTAGGCACTTTCACCATCTTCCCCTGAGCGCTTACTTTGCTCTCCTGGTTTCCGTAGGCCAGGATCTGGAGGCAGTCAGTGGTGATGGCCAGGAACTTGACGTTGGTCTTGTTAAGCAGAGCCACCATTTTCTGTAGACCCCCGGCTAAACGGACGGCCATCTTGGCTCCTTCCTGGTGCAGGAGGAGGTTGTGGAGGGTGGTGATGGCGTAGAAGAGGACAGAGTCCACTGGTGAGCTGCAGAGCAAACAGGCTTATTAGTTTCTGCTCCACTGGGAAATAAGGACAATTAGATATTAGATTAGGTTTCTCAGAGCTCCTTCTTCCCAACATCCTCTGCCTTTGAAGAGTTTACAGGCAATTACAATCCCATGATTCCCTCATCACAGTTTATAGGCTTGTGTCATTAAAAATAGCCATTTAATAATACAAAAAATGGTGCTTATGCTGAGAGAAAAATGCTGCTACATTGCTTCCTGCCTTTCTGCATTGGTGAGCTGCAGGACATGAAATAAATAAAAGAAAAAGAAACACCAATCCAAATCAAGTATGCCTCCATCCTTTCACATACCCGAGCATTTTAACGAGGGCTGGGATTCCTCCGGACTTGAAAATAGCCAGCAGACCCTCTCTGTGGTGGGACAGGTTGTGGAGTGTTCCTGCGGTGCAGCGAGCTGTCTCCACATCGTTTGTGTTTTGCATGGTCCTGACGATAGCAGACACCATCTGAGGGGAGCGCATGATGGCATGGCGGGAAGCTTCTTTCTTTGAGAGCTGGTGGACCATCACAGCCGCTTTGTTTACTACAACCTGAGGGGAGAGAACACGTGTTAGATTATAGTAAGGAGAAGAATCATGATTTGAGATCCAAAACTGAGCTTATAATGGACACATACCTGGTCCTCATCGTTGAGCAGTTTGGTGAGTTCTGGGATGGCTCTGGTTGCCAGCTCAGCGTCGTCTTGGTAGTTGATCAGATTGACCACAGCATGTTTGAGCATTTGCGAGGGCTCTGCCAGCCTCTGGACGTTGGTGGGGTTTGCGGCGTCGTACTGTGTAGAAGGGATCTGCATGCCCTCCTCCAGAGTCTCTGGGAACATTGCGGCACGCACCCGCTGGGCACGTGTCATGGCGTACTGACCATCTATGTCTACAGGAGACACAAGCGCAGATGTTCGGTAACATTAGTTTTCAATCTGCTGGAAGCAAGTTTCAAAAAATAACGTGCAGCGAAAAGATCTGCTTTAAAAGATCCGTATGACCCACCTTGTACTTGTTCCTGGGCGAAGTTCTGGTTGAAGCCCTGCTCCCATTCGTACATGACCTGGTTGTCCACATCGTCTTCTTCTGGGTTGCCCTTCCCGCTGAGGGAGGGGGCGGTTGTGGTGGCTCCTGAGTGGATGCCTGAATCCAGGTAAGACTGTTGCTGCCAGTGACTGACTGCAGCCTTACGGTCCGGCTCCATGGCCATGTCCAGCTCCATCAGATCAGCTGCAATGAGACAAAGTTCAGAAAATATCTGTCAACAAATGTAACTTCATAAGAGAAACTGTTATTCTCTGCCATTACAGTGCCTGCAAATATTACAAATAACTATATGAATATTAGTTATAAATAAATCAGAATTCTACATGAAGTGTTTAAAGTCTTGAACCTTCATGTTTACACTTTGTAAGTCTTTATTATAGTAAAATATGCTCCTCATGCTTTTGTTTTCATACATTTCATACTTCACTGAAGTGTGATTTACCAGCTAAGGTGTCTTCAAGCATAAAGTGAGATTTCAGGTGCTCCAAGTTTCAAATTGAAATCAATAACTAATTCACTTTGCTCTAATGAGAACATAAATCTGCAGCAGGAGAGGCGACTTTCTAACTGCAGCAAAGTTTAACACATTGTTTACTCGTCAATATGTCTGCAGCTCTTATTTCTTACACTCAGACAAATGAAGAAATGGAAGCCGCACTTAGCAGGAAGGTAAGTGTGTGTGTGTGTGTGTGTTTGACAATAATGGGAAAATGGTAACTCACCCTGGGAAGCCATGTTCCTTTCTCAAACTGCGGCCAACACAGCTTCCTGATCTGAAACAGGGAATACAAACAGTTAGTCAAAACTCCTCTGTGGCACCTCATGCTATATCATTCCTGCCTGCCCTCTGCTCTGCTCACTGCCACTGCTCCTTCCTTGCTCTCAATCATCAGGCATTTTACTTTAACACAAAGACTAACGCAGAGGTAACAACCGAAAGTTTCTTTTCAACCTCCTCCACCATTAATTTCTTTCCTGCCTCCTCCCTTTTTTGGATTTCCTCTTCTGTTGAAGCCAGACATGCAAACAGCAGCAGTTCACACACACAAACAAAGGAACCATTAAGTGTAGCAGCTAGCAACTATTTAGGTGAGGAAGGACGGGGGAAGTGGAGCACTGGGTGGAGCGAAAAGGAGGAGGGAGGAGGGCATACACATTCCTGAGCTGGCTTTGAAGCTGAAACCACACTCTGCAGGAAAGTAAACACAGGCTATGGCAGGAGAGAGGCAGAGCGAGGCAGAGGGGATTAATTCAGGAAAAAAAACGAGCAAAATTGAAACAGAGGAATTTTCAATTCATAGTCAGAGATAAATGTTATGACAGTAACACTCAAACGCAGGAAATGGGGAAAATGTAGAAGAAAATCCAGGATAAAATGAGACAGCACACAGGAGCCGTGTATCCACAGACTCAGAAATCCTTTTGTCAAAACCTTTCAAAATAAATCTGTTGTTCGTCCTTAATGAATTCTACAGCAAAGTAGAGACTAAATCCTTTTCACTCACGGCACACCAGTCTGGACATGTTTCAATACTAAGAGGCTCACAGGAGGAAAGCACGGGTATGGTGAAATAAGAGTCATAAACTGATTCATACCTTTCTCGAGAAAGTACAGGTGACTAATAACCCGCTAACCCCAAACCACTGACGAGACTTTCCTGCAGAGGATTAACCAAGTTCAAACCACAGACGAAACCTACATCTCGCATGAAAATATACAAGACTACACATTCTATAAGGCCTTCTGCTGCCTGACCTTCATTTGACATGGGAACTGTTGTTTTGTCAAGTGCCTAATTACATTGTCTTCATGTGCATACATTTGTTCAGCACCATTAACACTAAATGAAGTACAACTAAAATGCATTTCTCGTCCGTCTGCTTGCTGTGTTATGCTGATGTTGAAGCATCTTATGCAAGAGTGGTAGAGGTAATTGAGTGTTGGGGCCACTTCACTCCAGCCATGTTTTGGCAAACTATGAACTTGAAATTGCTAAAGAAACTTCCTCTGAAGAAAAGTCAGGACCATTTTTATTTGTCCAGTGCAAAGTAAATGTGTGCGATTCAAATTCTGAACACATTTTTTTGCTGCAAGGCTTGATGCAACAGATGTGATGCCGAGTTACCGCTGTAAGGTCAGATGTAGCGACAATGGAAACTTTGATGTTTGAAAGAAATTTTTAAAACGGCCATGAGAAATATTTCCTGATATTTCATCTTTCGGTGTGATTTTTCAAAAGAAGCACGCTGAATTTTGAAGGTAAGGACATAATTTTTGATTTCTGAGGTTGTAAAAGATCAAAACAAAAATGTGACAAATCACCTCTTGTCGGTAAAATAGCCAATTAAAAATGTGTCAAAGACTTGTGCTGCACAGGGAAAACAGTTCCATCAGACTGGTCATTAAGTGAGCCAGAGATGATGCACACAATAGCAACTAGAGAGTAATATCTCAGCCAGATCCCTTAAAATTAAGCTTCTCTTTTCAGGAGGTGAGTTAACTTTTGGTTTACATGTTAGAGAAGATGCTACCTCACAACCTGAATAGTGATTATTATGTACCTAGAATTTAATCACTATTGTTTCTGTAGAGAATCATCTCTCTGGTTTGTAGTTTAGCTTGTCTGATGCTGGAGTCTACCTTTGGTGTGTTTTAACACCTGGAGATGTTTCCACTGTTTAATACTATACATAAGTCAGAAAAGGGGCATATTTGAGGAATATTGGTTGGTTTTGAACATTGGTGACCAGCTGTGTACCTATCAAACACTGATTCAAAGCACTGCTTGGTGAACTAATGCTTACAAATATCATCCATAGAGATGTTTAAAAAGCTGCATATTCTAGTTCTTTGTTCCATGTGTGTAATATCTTTTAGGAGACTCATTTTCTCCTGTCTGCAGAAGACCTTATTGAAAGGGATCCAAAATAATTACATAATTGAATCAGATGGAAGTGAATGTTTAACAAGCAGAGGAGGACACACAGAAATGCACAACAGACACACATGCAATGGTAAACAGTCTTGCCTGAGAGGCTCTGAATGTGTAGGAGTTTGTGGAGTTATATGGCGCCCGATATGTAAATGCAGCCAAGGATAGCTAAACTACTGCTCTGGATTACTTCCCTCCTCTGGCACCCACACTGCCCCAGCTCAGCTGTGTCATTAAAGCTCAATCTTGAGTCAGGCTCCAAGACTGCTGCTTCTAACCACAAACGCACCAACTCAAATGTACTGTTCACACACCATCCTCCCCAGCTTTGCAGGCCTGCCCTCACATAACCTACCCTGCCCTAATGGCAGCCATATGTCCCATACAAAGCAGCATACAAATCAAACGTTCAATCAAAGCGCACTGTGGAACCATTTATCAGCCACACTGGTGGAAAATGTGGGTCTTTACATCTGGCTTTGAAACTGAGCCGATGGTTGTTTTTTGATGGGTAAACAGGCAAAGTCTGGTCTCCAACTGAGACACACAACTGGCTGTTTTTCCACAAAAGGCGAACTGACAGTTAAACAAAAAACAGTTAAGGTTCCTAGATATCAGGTTATCAGCCCGGACACAAAAACTCTTCTTTGAAGCCAGATGTGAAATGCCATATGAAGACCTGTCAGGAGTCCAGCTAAAAGCCAGAAAACTGAAGCCAGATGACTAATGAGTGACACACCAGTCTGATGTCTCTCTTGGCTGCAGTATGTGGGATGAATTGGGGTATAGGCTACAGGAGGAAGTCACATGAAGCCATGGTTGGATATGTATTTTATAAATGCATTTTATCTTTTCAGTACACAGTAACGTGCGTGTGGAGATGAAGGTAACGTGCATGGCCACAGGCACATAAGTCCTATAAAGTAAAGTGTAACCACAGCACCACAGTCCCAGGACAAAACTCAAATGACAGGCTCAATGTTCCAGCACAGAGCAGGATGGCCAGGAATAGACGACTTCAGTCTGCCTTGTATATAGTAAAGAAAAACATGCAACTGATAGAGATACGTTTCCCCTTTTTTTTTTACAAACACTATCAATTTTAAATTAGTTTACATGCAAATGTTGTATTTTTTTTAAAGATGGAAGGCAAATGTTCCCCGCACAAAAAGTAGTACTGTTATTTATACAAGTGTGTTCTTTATTCTACTCTTCATGGCTATATTTATATAAATCACGATATATTGCAATGTATTGAATTGTAACCCTGTATTGCATATATGTACATAGGGCCTATTGTACTGCCAAAACTTTGCTGAAACACAGCCATAATAGAGAGCCAGGGATCATCAGTGTGAACAACACATGAAACAAGAACAAATGTGAAACTCAACAACTACTTCTGTGTAGAGGTTTGATTCTAACATTAGATATAAATATATAAAAAGTCCAATAATTTCAACTATGAAACATTTTTCTGCAGGAGACTTGGTTCAAGATTCCTACCCTTTACTTGAGAGGAATCATCAAATGTTTCCACATGTGGCTCTTGCAGAGAGGGCATCTCTGTCAGGGTTAGGCACAGACCCAGATAAATGAAAACTACCGTTCGGTAACTTCATCAACTCACACCAATTAGCCAAAAGAGATCAGAAGCTAGCTATGCAAGCATGAAAGAAATCTGTAAGCTACGTGGGAAATCCTGCATTTCGTATCAACTTCAATCAAGAACAAAATTCAATTGCAGTAAGACTAAAAACAGCATCACTACACTGTGAAACTTTAAATAATCCAATCATAGGAGGGTTGAAAATCACATTTATCCATGGCTGGAATTGAATGCAGCTCAGCACAAATAACCCTATCCCATTTCCTCTCAATGAAAAGGGAAAACAGCCAGTCTGTCAGCACATTTGAGCCAGGTGAGCCTCAGGGTCTTCATTGTGTAAAGACGGGGTTTCATGTTGCCATTAAATAAATAAATCCGTGCACGAAACACTCCCTCTAAATTGCATTTCACCATTTTGACCTGCAGACATTTTTGGCTTATTTTGAAGTCTCTTCCCTGGATGCTGTGGCATTTAAATAGTTCATACAAAATTAATTTGTTCGAGGAAATGTAGAGTGCTTTGCCAAGGTTCAGGGAAAAAATATTTATAGAGAACAGGACTTCAAAAAGAGCTAAAATCTATCTCAAACTCTAGCGCAGCCCATTTCCTCTCAAGTGAAAAAACACTGGGTTCAATAGATCCATATGAGTAAATGACCCAAACAAGCTGCATTATCGGCTCCAGCAGTGAGACAGGAGCTGCCACAGGCTTCAGCGCTGGCCGCATAATGTGCAGGGTCAGCAGCACTCACTGCTGGCTGCCAACAATACAATGAGCTCAATGCCTGCAGCCGCTGCAGTGTTTGCTCTGTCTCCACTGCAAAATGATGGATGCCCATGGAGACACAGGAGCTCCAGGAAACACCTAGCAACTTTATCCTTGATCTGCTCAATATCTATCAGTCAATTTAAATAATAAAAATAAGACCGTATGGGTTGAGTGCAGTAGGAATGCTTAAAAAAAGATGCATCCTGCAAAAGAAAACGTCAAAAAGCTTCAAATAATTTATCACCTGAGCTTTAACTTAGGCAAACTGGCCTTTCCTTTCTTCTATATAGAACATAGTTTACCTGAAAAGAAATGTATTTCTGAAAAAAAGAAATCACTGTATAAATTGGTACATTAGAAAAAAGAAAAACCACAGCCCTAAAAGTTGCATACCAAATGACGCTGTACATGTGGACACAGGACACCACAGCACAGGCTCTCGGCAACAATCTTGCAGGTTATTTACCTCAAAATATACCACTACCGGTCTCGGATGTCTCAAACACCCACGCTTCCGTTGAAACATTTTAATGCACCGTTAGAAGAAAATGTTGCTGACGAGATGACATGGTTTTCAGTGTTTTCTTCCATTGTGCAATCTGATGGGGATTTTACTTACACACGTAACAGTTCAACCCATTACGAGGAACATAAGACGATGCAAGTGATTATTGGTCAATAAAAAAACAACAAAGATTTGTTGTATTAGACAAGTTATGTCAAAAAATATTCAATTATTTAAAATAAACCAGTTGAGTTAAAGGGCTTTCATCCAAATAAATCTTGATATTTAATTAGTGGAATTTAAGGATGAGAGGTCATTATCGGAAGTCGAAGTTTAACCTTTCCATTGTTTTGCTGAATCTTTTTCTCCAATTAAACTTGTGTATAATCAATGATGGGAAATTCTTAAAATCTCTCCAGCACGTCGCCTTTAGCCTTTCCAGCTCGAGCCATCGTGTCGCCTGTTTTCTCTATCGGCAGGAAGGTATGCGTAAAGCAGCGAGTTATCCAACTTTTACCCCGTGGTGACCCAACTGTCCCTCTGCTAACACCTTTGGATGTGCAAAAGACCCATGTTTAAAAAAAAAAAGAGGAAACATCTAATATAATATTTAAAATGATAGAAACCCCAGAACACACCAAACAACCCAAATAATAGTGCGCCGCTCCCCCTCCCTGTACCCCACAGCTGCTGGCTGCCCCCGACTTTCTTGACTCAGATTTCACACCGTGGCTCCTCCTCGTCTTCCTCCCAAAGCACAACGGCTGCGAGGAATTTGTCGGTCTTTGTTTAAAAGGACGAGTGGAAACAAACTCCCACGAGCCTTTGACCCAAAATACAGTTAAATATAAACCTTTAATATCAGTTTGGGGCAGTTATGTTAGCAAATGACTTGACTAACCGTTAAAATATCTTAACGGTTTTCAGTTTGACGGAGTTGTTAAAGTTCGCACTGATTGTTTGCGTTAACGTGACTTCTTCACGAGCTCTCCGGACTTCTCTTACGTTTGCTTTCTTAGTTAGAACAGATAGAGCTGCTCCACATGGCCACGATATAACGAGCTTCACACGCGTGTATTTTCACCCATTACTGAGAGTCTGTAAAGCAAAACCTGCTGCAGAAACAGCCGAAACTCAAGTAGAGCAAACATGAGTCAGTATAGTGGTATGTGGCCAGCAGTTAAACTGGGCTAATTGTAGTTATGCTAACTCAACTAGGTTATCATCGGCTAACGTGAACAACTGAAACAAGTGAGGACACAATTCTGCGTTTACTCCCAAATCCCGATTATATTTCAGATTAAACGAAAAGGCAACGAAATCCATCAGTTACATTTAGCTGACGTTAATTGAGGACCATGCGATATGACAAATAAAATCAATACACTGTTTAAAATAGGTATGTTCCCATTAGGCGGTGGCTGGCTTATCCCAAATATCAGCTGTGAAAGCAGCTGGTTCGCTAGCTGCTGCAGCAGCATCCCCGGCCGGCCCGCACACTAACAGCGTCTCCATTCCAGCTGGCTTTCAGGCAAAGCCCGGCAAGAGAAGAGGGGCAAACTGAGTGCAGCCGATAGTTTGAATGTTGAAGCCTACCCTTGTCAAAACAGGGAGTCCGTCCACTCGGATCCTGGTGAGTAAAAACCACTCAGAAACGGAAAAAAGTCGAGGAATATATGAGGACGAGCGTCAGCCGGGAGCCCTCGTCCACTCCCTCCGTAGTCTGTCGACGTTACCTTGGCCGGAACAGCAGAGACTGAAAAATGTAAGATGGCGGCGCATTTATATAGACCGGAGAACACCTCCAGCGGTCAGATATCCTACCATGCGCTTGAATAAAATAGAAACAAATATCGGATAAAAGTCAAATTCACGTCACACTCAAGCGTCTCAGCATTCAATTTTTAATCATACAAAACACAAGCATTTGTTATGAGTGTTAGTTAACTGAATGAAATAAACCAGGCATAAATTAGTGTCTACATCCTGAGTAAGGATACACAATTGAATGAAGTTCCGGCGGACTAGAAAAGGGAAATCCGATTCTTTCCCCCAACTTAAACCTTCAGGAGTGTGTGAAAAAAAATATTTTTTCACCTTTTCAGAGTGAGTTAGAGACTTTCATTGCATACTGCACTCGTAGTCCCTTACCTATAAGAACAAACCTCACAGATTTAATAACAACAATAAACGCAGTAATGGAAAGTTCCATGAGACAAAGTTTAGGTTCCATTTGAGCTATCATACATATATTTGCTACTCAAAAAGCTAAGAGATGCTAAGTGTCTCATGATAAAACACAATAATAAACATTTAAACAACAAAAAGAGATTGTTTTATTACACTTTCAGTCAATCAATACATACTGAAGACTTGTCCACTTGTTTTGTCTGAAAAAGAGTGTTTGTGGATTAAATTGAATCTCACAAGCTAAGGAAATAGTCACGGAATCATTACCACTGTTTTCATAATTTGAATCAAAGAAAAAGGAGTTCAGGCAGTTGTGCGATAGACTTAATTGATAAAACATTGCACACATTGGTTAAAGGATAAGTTCTTTGAAATATGGTAGAATTAGATTAATCATTTTTCTCAGCTCCATTAGGAGCAGATTCAGTTATTAAAATGATTTGTGATCTACTTGCGCGGCTGAGTGAACAGTGTGATCTCCACTTCATCATGAGATCACAGTGTTGGATATTAATTTTCTGATGACTTTCACTAAAGCTCAATAATAAGTAAGCTGGCGGATCGGCTACATAGGAGATTTAAATATGCATCACAGTATTTGGTTTCATCTCTGTGTTGTAAAAGGTGCAGTGCAGGTAAAGTGCTACCTTCACTGTCCCTTCTTTCAACAGCTAACAATATCCTGGGCAAACAAAGGTAAATCCTCTCTTGTCATCTGCCTGCTGGCGCTTTCATTCACCTTTATTTACAGTATGTGGGTGGAAGAGGTGACCGAAAGCCAACCTAATTCAAAACAGTCACTGCTGCAGTCCCTGGATGGGATATACTGGAATTTTACCAACACACAGCCAGTACACAATGTGTGAGCACATTACCCAGAATGAGTCCACCCTGTATCATTAGATTGCAACATGGAAAATTACCGTAACCAAGCACGATAGAATCTTTTTTGGAATAACTTTCAAACCACAGTGAGAATTACTGCTGTCACTCAGTTTAATACACAGATATGATTTGTGGAGTCGAATGGCGCAGCTCATGGAGTCACGTGATTTCACAGGAACATGCTGATATAACCAAGCAGGTACGAAGTCACAGCACAGAGAGTGACTACAAGAAAACAGAATGACGTAACATACAGGGCGGCAGATATTCTGATATATTCCAAAACATACATCAGTACAAAAGTAGATAATGGTTAGGAAACAGGCCGGTGACCAAAAGTTGTTTTGGAAATCTGAGCAGGATAATGCACTTTTGTTTTCCCACTCAGAACGAGCTATTGTCCTCGAGCGAGGCCTTTAGCCACCAACATTTCAAGTATGTATTCTATACACTAAAGCCTTTGGTTGTGGGTGCTAAGATCAAATATATCAAGACACCATGAAAACTATATCCCTGAACACAGAGAGAGGTACATGCAGTGTCCGACATGATCATGGTTGTTTTAGATTTGATTGATTATATGTATTTGTTCCTTTTGCGGTTTGATTGTGGCTGTAATCTCAACGGCATTGAAAATGAGAGAAACCTCAATGTCCTTCAAAGAATAAATAAAGGTTTGAAATGAAAAAAAAAAAGATTGTCATCCTTAAAGCAGTTTACCTGCTCACAAGCACAATCTCTTGTAAAATAGAGGGCGCTCATGAGAGGAAGGCATATCAATCTGTTCATGAAATCATTCTCATTCTGAAAACACTGCTGTTTATATGTATTCTGGTAATTATAATTGATGTCTTACATTTTTTCCCCCCACCTTGAATGTATAAAAACACAAAAATCAAGCTAGCATATATTAGACAACAAGTATTTCCTTTAAATCAGGTGTTTTTTATTGCACATGTTGAGTTGTACTGAACTGTGGACTGAAACAATGTTAACCCATCAGAAATCAAAATGCATGATTACATATAAAGTATTTCTCTCCACAGTATACAGACCTTTCAGTATAAAAACGTCTGTTTGTTATTTATTATTAATCAAAACTGTATGCTATTTTTGTCGCTCAGTGCTTGTACTTATAGTAAAATCCTAATGAATAAATAATGTGAATAAATGTCCTTAAAGAAAAAAGCAGCAGGGACTGACAGTGTGTCATGAGAGGGTGCAGTAAAGTTTTAATCTCAATATTCTTCTTTGGCCAAGGGGCCGCATTAAGAGCACAGAGCTTAACAATGTGACTTCATGTTAAGTGTAATCTCTTATGTCTGTGAAAATTATTCTGCATTAGGCAAAGTGTCTCTGCATCCAGTGTGTCTCTGACAAAGATCTCACTGATCAGCAGCCTCTGTTTTTATGTTTGTCAGATCATAAGAAAACAGATCACATTCATGCATTTTCATCAATATTGTGCATTTTAATGTTGTTTACAAGGAATCTAATATATCCACATGACAATTCTTTCTGCATGTGAAATGTTCAATTGCGCCATGCCTGTTAAATTTAGAGCTGTCAATCACTGCTGCTGTCAAACTGAACTTGGTGATATATTTGCACTGAGCCCAACATAACAACATAATAAGTGTTGGAGGTTTAGCTGTGATTCTGTGTAGCTTATATGAACAGCAAGGTCAAGTAATAAATAGATCTATATTATCTGAAAAGGTCAACATTTCTCACCTGAACAGAACTTCAACATCGCCTGCTCAAGAGTCTTTTCTATTTTCTGTGTTTGGAGAAGTAAGACATCAAGTAAAAGGGTAAAAAGAAGCTAGAAAGCCACGATACATACACAGAGATTTTATTCATAATAATAATAAAGTATTTGGAAAAACACCTGAGAGAGGCTTGACTATGTCTTCTTTTACATTGAGTTATATATAAATGGAATTTACTGTAGTGGATTTAATTCATTTTCAGGCTTTATATGAATGCTGTGTATACTCACTTTATTTTCGTCATTTCATTGAGGAGTCACTTTAAGCACATTGGAAAGTACGAGATGTTTAACCCAATGTGGGTCACACTCAATCCTCTCTATCCTGGTTTATCAGCAGAGAACGCTCGGCTCGAGGACACGTGAGGTTAAACGTCCAATTTAGTTTGATCCCAGAGAAATCCCGCCAGAGATTAATCCACGGTGCCAGTGAAATGGCCCTTCATCCAACAGGCTGTGCTGAAAAAAAAAAAAGCACAGACTGTCCTGGTCCCAAACACACTGTGGCTTTCCAATGACCCGGTGTTGCAGCACCTCAGGGAGCCCACACGGCGCTGGTTCTTCCAGCTGGAGCGGCCGCTTCAAGCTCCATCGAGGCAGCGTGAGGGGTTCGCTGGACGAGAATCTACACCTGCAATTTATTAATAAATTCAGATTTTTATAAACACGACAGCATATATAAATAAAGCACACTGCACCCTCATTTGTTTACATGTTAAATATAAGCTTTTATAAAGGAAGTTTTTCCTTACAATAGCTGGAATACAATATATATTTATTATAAGAAGCAGAAAAATGTGACAAATTCTCACTTGCAGGGCCGACTGATTTATAGAAGTCCTGATTGAATTATTGTGTGTGTTTAATAGTAATATTTGGCTGCTATCCAACAACATGCACCATGCCAATTCAAGGTCACTTCACTTTCAGTAATCAGCTAACAGTATAAATCTGTTCCTTGGGTTAAAATAAAGCTGCTATCTTTCACAACGTCTCCGTGGAGCTGGTCACTCTTTCTTGTACTTAAGCTCTGTCTGGGTTTATAACTGAAAAGAATAATGTGAACATATTTGACTGAATAAATAGTCCCACTCAGTGTTCCCCTCGTGTGTCTCACAGTTTTGAAACACAAATGGGCCAAAATAGATTCTACATTAAAATACATGCACGGATATACACAACACTAGACATTGTATCTTGCCTGCATCACACACACACACACACACACACCTTAACAGAACCAATAATTATCATGACTTAGCCTACTCTCACCCGGCTTACTATAGTGCATGACTGTGAGGAAACTGCGGGTGTGTGTGTGTGAGTGTGTCTTCTGCTCTGACTCCACAGAGGACGGACTCATGGTAACACAGAGCGATGGGTAACAGGAGTCACGCTCACAAACAGGTAAAAAACATCAAAGCTTTGGTCTCCTAGTTCACAGGTCACTTTCAAGGTTCCAACCGGATGCGTTTACATCATGTCTGAAGACTTCCATTAGAATATGCCTCTATCTGTGAATGTTTTCTACGTGGATGTGTGTGCTGCGTGTAGACAGAGCAGTAAAGGCTATCGTAGCCTGGGTGCCAGATTGTGTGTATTTTTGTATTGTTATATGCGTACAGTAGCCCACATGTGCATACCTGTGTACTTTCTTTGTCATGCATATAATAGCTTTCATAAAGCGTCCTATTCTATTTGAAGTCGAAGTCTATGTATGTGGATTTTCGCAGGTTCTGCTGTGAAACAGCGACTGCAGTAGAAATCCCAAAATCCCAGGAGAGCGAAACGCCACACACACACATACACCAGGCCAAGGCCTGAGGGGTGTGGTTCTTTTCTCTCGCTGTGAAAGAAAGGGGCAGGACGGAGCTATAGATAGGGGCAGACAAAACAAACACCCCTCTCACACAAGGACAGACACACACACACACACACACACGGACAGCAACAGCAGCGCAGGTCAGGGAGGTGGAAAAGCCAGGGCCGCATTGCAGGAATGTTTGTTTGGGACTGACGCTCTCATGAAGAAGGTTGTGACTTGCGGCCTATTTGAAAAATGGCTCTCACAGAGACGGATAATCAAACATATATAACTAATCTAGCAGAAACTACGGAGGTATAGATGGCTCAGTGTGTGACCCGTGCCAACATGTATTCTGGATTTATTTATCAATGTAATAACAAGTTGATGTCACTGATTTAGACAAAGAAAAATGAGGCCCAGTGTCTTAATTTTCACTAAAAATAGACTTTAAACTTAAAGATCCACAAAACAAGGATGAATTAGCTTTCAATCAGCTTTAAAGCAGCACTACCTCTTGATGTCTGTGTTATTTGAGTTTGTTATCCTGCATATTTCAGAGCAATGTGATTTTTTTTACACATGACATGCAAACATTGCATCAGCACAGAATACACGGTGGTGAAATGTTACACTTTTTTAGGGCAAAAACATGACCAGAACAGAGTCTAAACCAGAGAGTGGCTTTAATCAAAACTCCACATTAACCTGTTCGGTGTCACTTTTCAAAGTTGCCCGGTTGTAATCCAGCGTGTGAAGAGGAGGAAACAGAAATCCCATCCTTGAAGAAGGTGAGAGGAGGACACAGCAGGGACCAGATATTTGACTCAGACTACAGTGGGATTATGAGGATTGGGCAGTATAAGCCGATATAGGAAACAATGTGCAGAAGAAGTGAAGTGGGGCTATAATGTAATATATAGGAGGCCATGTTGAGGAGTACAGTCTGTTTTTTATCTTAAACTGCTGAGAGGAAGCTGAACAGAGAGGATGCTGTGGTGCTGAACTAATACAGGAAACTCATTTCACCGCAGAGCAGAGTGGGATTTATTGTCGTCCACACGAGACATCAAAAGCACTCCTTACTCATTTTAAAGAAAAGCCTGCATGACATTTCACCTGCCTTCTATGAATCCTGCATTATTATGACGGTAGCCTCGGCTCAGTCCCCGCATCTATACTGCATTAGCGGTTGCCATGGTAAAAGTCCTCCATCCCGCATCTATCCTGCGCAGGCAGCGAGGAAACACTCACACTGATGTCTGCAGGAGGAAATTGAGGGTCTAAGAGTCAGAAACAGCTGAAACCCAATGACAGCTTTTCACAGTAACACGGTGCAGCTGTGTGATGAGATCTACCTGTAAAATCACGCTGAGACTCCTCGCACCGTCTCCATCACACCGTTACTGCAAAGCAACAACATGGCGACTCGCACAGCAAGCCAACAGACGGGGAAGGCCGCGGTGCGTGTTCACAGCTATCTGCAGATATATCACTCTAACAGAACCTGTAACAGTGTTTTTATGATCATTTCTCTGTTCTTATTAAATACACAGACACAGAGAGGGAGGCCGGGCTCTGGATTTCAATCATCATGACACTGTGAGTATGACGCTGCTTCACTAAGCTACCACACTGCTCCCTGATATTTCATTACTTCTCATGATGTCATGTTGAAATTAAACTCCACATGCAGAGATACCGGAGCTGAAGGGTTTAAAGCTCCTAAAAGTCATTTATCAGCTGGATTATCGTCAACAGATGCTCATTAAAGCCAGTCACATCTGGATTTATTCGCCATTTGTGTCACATACGCAGCACGTCCCAACGATCCTTGTTATTATTTTCAAATTATTATGAGCTGAGACATAATTTCAACAAGCCAAGAGAGAGCGTTAATGTGAGTTTCATGGGGAATATCAGGGGGAGTGTCATTTTGAAAAGTGCTCTGTAGTGATCTTTAGCTGCGATGTAGTAGATGTGGTTTTAGTTTATAAACTACAACATGAATAATGTTACTAAATCAATCTTATCAACAGCATCATTTGGACATGAGGAATTAGGTGAAAAATAAAAAGGATCATTAACTGGATTATTTTGTTAAAGAAACAATAACTGATTCGTATTAATAATCTGATAACTCGTGCAAATATCTATCTTCAAAATGTTTATTATTTATGAACAGAGCACAAATATGAACTGAGAAAAAAATGCAGGCACAATAAAATCCCACTCTACCTCACAATAAAAATAAAGCCGATAAAAGCCAAATTAAAATGATTGGAAACACAACACAAAAACAGAAGCAGCTACATTATTTGAATTGTAAAACTGAATGATGTGAAAGTCTGCACTGATATTGGCAGCCTGAGCCACGGAGCCTCCGCTGAGATGCGGGGAGTGTTTGCTGAGAGCATTGATCACATTCAAATTCATTAAAGAAACCAGGATGGAGCTTTTATTTCCACTCATTTAATTATTATAATTTGGTTAGCCTCAACAATTCCAAGCAACAAGCTGGTATAAACAGCTGTATCGCATTTATCTCGAATCATCTCTCCGCAGCGCGAGACAACATCCTGCACGGCTGCCTCCAGTTCACCTTCAGCTTAATCAATTTAGAAAGCCAATTTTCGTCCAAACGTTCCAATACTGAGGAGGACAAGGTTGTTATATCCAGCGCATTAAGAGTGAATACTCCATCATTAGCAAATCAATTGTAGTTTCTATTCACATTGGAAAGGGTTGGACCGAGAAGGAATTGACGCCCTCCCCCTTCCGTACAAAGCCTGGCTCACCGACACAGCCCTGCATGTGAGGGGAGAAAGCCTTTTCTTGTACAAACTATGAGGAATTGTCCTTTAAACTTCTCTTCTTCCTCCAAAGCAGCTTATGGACAACAATGTCAAGTTGGCCCATAGACGACCTCTAGCATGACTGATCCTCCGTAGGTCTGACTGACTCTGCGTGTGTGTGTGTGTGTGCGTGTGTGTGTTCAGGATGCGGAAAATGCATGTCATGGACAGAAAAAGAATGAGTAGAAAAAATGGAGGAGTATTGTGGATGCTAAACCTCTGTTTAAAAGGCTACAGCACACACACACACACACACACACACACACAGGCACACAGCATCACGACAGCCCTTTTCTGTTTACATAGACGATTGGACATGAATAGCAGCAGAGGCCTCAGTCAAAGCTAGCAGGGCTGAATGGAGCTGATAGATTCAATGGTGAGGAGAAGACGCTCCTTTATAACATTAAAAGATAATTTGGCTTAACACACAGCCGTCTGCACGCCATCATAGACTCGGAGCACCTTCACGCTAAGCTCTTAATCTACAACTCATTCAGTGCTACTGCAAGACAAACAGGAGCGGGTGTTGTTTATATTGCTGTTGATGACACGAGGAAAGAGGAGGCAGAGAAAGCCACAGAAAACAGGTGGAGAGGTGGATTAGATCGATTATCTTCTGTTTCACTGTTTATAAAAGCAGAATTAATTTAAAATATGATGATCCTCGAAACAAAATAGGGTTCAAATTAAAAAGAAATATTCAGTGAAACTCTCTTTTTAACATGCCTCATCAGAGAGGCTTCATCATAATCTCTGATCGGATGCAAACGAAAAATTTATTAAATCCAATAAAGTTTTGACGCAAGACTAGTTAAAAAATATCACGCAGTTAATTATTTTATCAATGATAGAACAGACCTACTAACATTAAATACAAACATTAGCTACTGCTCATGCCATCACACTCAGCCTTGAGCAGCTTGTGATCCGAATCATTTTCAAAAGGAAAAAACAGAGAAAAAGCAGAGAAATAAGAATAACAAATCATGCTGTTTGACTCGACGTGACTTCAAGGCCATGAAAGTAAAGCACCATCATCTAATTCACAGTACTTCACGAAGTAAAGGAATCTCATCTGCTCGATCGTAGGCAAGGTTAAGTGTATACATATAGAGGTATATATCACCTGTAGAGATAAGGAACCTGCAGCGTGCTAATAAATCTGAACGATGTGAGTGTTTATTATCGGCACAGATAAGAAATATGCAGCGTGATGATAAATATAAGAGTCACTTTAATTTTGATCTCTGTGAACAGTCTGATCACAAGCTGAAGAATATGTGTGTTTTTCATCACATTTCCTGTTCAAATGTGGCTTTATGGCTGTTAACACATCTACAGTAGTGCACTGATTCAGAACAGACAACCAGTCACGCCACAGCACAAAACGTGTGGTTTAAAGCTGATATTTACATTGGATCACAACTTGATTGTACAGAATATTAATATCATGTTTTGTACATTTGAGACTGTTTTGTAAAAGGAAACCAAATCCTCTAATAGGTGAAACTATCACATGATGTTCTATATGCCTGATTTATAAAAAAATTATTCTTATAATGTAAACAACACAAAAATAGACTCAAGGAAAGAACACAAAAAAGGTGATAATTATTAAGACATTTAACATCATTGCACGTTTTATCCAATTTAAGGTTATGCTGCAGAAATAGCACGACCGCATTATAACTTCTGAATAAAACTAAGAATGCGTCATTATAGTAAAGAGTAACAACCATCACAACATTCACTTGAGTTTGCTCACAAACAGAATCAAATAAGGTGCATTTAAGATGTGAAGCCAGCCTGAATCCAGAGGGGGAGCTGTGCTGTTCAAAGTCCTTTTTAAAAAAAAAAAAAGGATTTGTTTTTATTGTAAAAGCAACCCATGAGATACTTAGTTAGCCCAATCTACCTAACATCATTTTGAAATAATAATAATGATAATACAAGCAATCATAATAATTCTAAATAAAGATTATAAATCAGAACTAAATACTTGTTTATTATCGAGGCTCATCAGAGCACTGCTGTGACATTTTGACTAATGCTTTTACTTTCTGAACTTTAAACAATATATTACTGCTGATCTAATCAATTATCTAAACCTTTTTGGGTGGGTACAAAACATAAAGCTAAAAACACATGTATTATGCACCATATGTCTTTAAGCATCGTATGACGTACAGGTCTCAATATTACAACATGTTTAAATCTGCTGATGAGGAATATTAATCATGTTCAGATTTATGGTGTTACTGCTTTTATTTGTTTGCACAGTTTTTTTTTTAAATATTTAGCTGATTAAAAAATTATACTGAATTAGTATGCATGATATAAATGATTTGAAGTGTTGTTATATCATACGAAAAATTGGTTTGTGTGTGTGACGGACTACAGAATGACGTTGCCTTGAACGTCTCATAACATTACTTATTTCTTAATGTTTTTACATTGTTTCTACAAATCCTCAAATTGTGTCATCAGTGAGAATGCTAAAATGAAACATTTAGAAATAATGTACACTGCTGGGTGTTTGTCTTTTGTTTTTGTTAATAAGGTCAGAGATTGTTAAGCTATAAGTGGGATTAAAACAAACCATTGCAAAGTGATAATTCAGTGTAAAATTGGATCGGACAATAACAATTGTATTTCAAACTATCTGCATTGTTCTATTTTTATTACAGCATGCTGTATGGTATTTATGGCCTGTACTCAGAAACATAGATTTTGCATTATAATTCGGGCACAAGATTTGAAATTACATTATTTTAAAATAATTGTACATCGTTGTAAATTACAATAAAATATATATATTCTATCTGACTACATGCAGAAATGCTGAGGAGGCTGTAAATAAATAGAATGCATGTAAATATGTGAGATGTGACAGTGCCAACTTTCATTCAACAAGATTACACAACGATTTTGCACAAACTCCACCCCACTATTGTGAGAAAAAGTCTGAAAACAAATCAGGCTCGTCTGAAAACTGGAGGCGACAGAGGCGGCACAAGCTTGTAAACAACGGTTATGGTTGCCACTTTGGCTGTCTGTCTCACTGACCGCGCTGTTAATCCACTTAAGACACAATAGACAACAGACCCACTCTACACGTTCCTACCTATTTATCTTTAAGAACATTTTATAACCTGCGATTCTCTGCTATTATAAAATCATGACTTTTCAGGTACTATATATTAGTAAAATTGTACGAATGTGATGTGCACACATTAAAGGAAAAAAGCATCTGTGGGTCATCGGGACTTTGCCGTGGTCGGTGTAATTTTTCACGGTGTCTTCTGCCCCGCTCTTCCCTCGCTCCTCTGTATTACCTTAACAAAAGCCTCTCACACACACACACATCCACTCCACCAGTGTGACAGACAGGGAGACAAAATGGCTGAATAGTGATGGAGGAGCTGCGTGTTCCTTTATGTGTCGACTAATCAGCCAGCACTAACATGTGTCAACACTACACTCACACTCGGCTCAGAATGGGGACATTGTCCGGCAGACAGAAGGAAAAACTAACACTCTTTCGATATCCTGACAACGAACCAGGAACAAAAACATAAAGCTGCAGTCATTGTGAGAATATCTGTAACGAAATGTCCGAACAATTACTCTCAAAAGCAACAATGTTTCTGGGAAAAACACCAACTCACTGCAATTTTATTTAAGCTATTTCGAACAAAAGTCTTTCGTCGTATTCTGTATTTCCATTTGAGCTGTGGAGGTTTTATAATAACAGCTCCTCTGTGACAGCGCAGAGCTGCCCGACGGCTACCTTTTGAAGCTGCTGCAGCAGCACTGATATCCTCCACCACACGTAAACATACAGTGTCATCAGTGGTCTACAAAACCCGCCTGTCTCTGTTTCTGCTTTATTTTTATTAATATAATTGACAGCTGACATCGCCCATGCATAAATAATATTCCATGTATCAGGAGCCACTGCAGACTGACAATGAGTGTATAATAGAAAAATATGTGTCCCATTGAGAGAGACAGATACAGGTAAACCTTATTCTAAAGTAGAGCGAAAACATGTTCTAATTATTCTTACAATTAAATCACTCTCTTCATCCTCAATCCAGTTCCCTGATTATCACATCAAACGCCTAATTCAGTGTTTCAATGGAAACTATAGGGGAGACTGCAGAAGAAGAAACAATGCATTGAAAAATGTACAGTTATTAATTTTGGACTATTAAAAATGAAAAATGCAAAGATAATTTGACATGCAACATTTCCTCCACACTGCATATCAGTGGATCTTTTTGGAATCTGTACATTTTAGCTTTTTGCTCGAGTCAAGCCTTTTCACTCAACCGTCGTGCATAAAAAATACTGCAGGAAAGGACAGAGAGGGAGAGCGAGAGGAAGAGAGGTGCAGAGATAATGAACCTGAGTCTGCTACTGCTATAGGCAATCAGGAACTAACCTTGTGAATAATCAAGGCTTGGCAGGCTCGAGAGGGAGAGGGGGTGAGAGAGGAAGAGAAAGAGAGGGAGAGAGTGACTATAGCACCAGTCTCTAATCCTATCAGTCCGGTCCATGGTGTGTGTGTGTGTGTGTGTGTGTGTGTGTGTGTGTGTGTGTGTGAGAGGGTTGTTTCTTTAGGACAGCTCCCACTGCGAGCGCTGAAAAGCAACCTGGAATCAAAGCCTAAATGCATCTGTGTTTGTGTTTATCACACAATGGCAAACCTTCTCTCACTGAGGCCTTCCATACATCTGAATCATTCTCTACGGCTCGGTGCCTTTCTCTGCCTCGCCATGCATTTCTAGGGTTTTATTCTGTGCCCGTGTCTTACATATCGAAGCTTTCCCCTTGAAATGGCTCTCTTTTTAGGCGCTGCATCACTGTCAACCGCATAAATATGACTATGAGGTATGTGCTGGGTAAAAAGCATGCATTACACTGCTGCTCTGGCTTTACAGGACGGGTTAGAGGGAAAGTACTCACTGCATCTGCATGTGTAACGTTGTTGTGACACTGCTGTATATTTGTTGGGGTGTTCTAGTAGGCGAGGCTAGCTTTTAAATGAATACAATAGAGCACCACTGATGAAAATGTAATTGCAATTATACTAATAAAAAAAAGGTAAAAAACCTGATTATATTGTAAGCTTTACAAAGCCTCATGTGTTGCAGCGTGACTGTGATATTATGAATTATATTGTAATTGTCCTGTGGTTTTGTGGAGACTTTGTATGTGTGTGTGTGTGTGTGTGTGTGTGCATCTGTGTGCTCCCTACATAGAAAGTGCCAGGCTCCTTGCCATTCTCCTTTTTGAAATGGACAGGATTGGAACAAATTACCCCTGCACTTTGGGTGTGTGTGTGTGTGGGGGGGGGCACACAAACAACAGCTGATGCTGTGGACAGGTGGACAGAAGGTCGCCCTCCCCCACTTATGTGCACACAAACATTTTAACACACACCAGGTATGTGTTAGCATGTTTGCATGGACACATATGGACACATTTACACTGAAACAAAACTAAAATACTCACATTCGTGACTGCAAAGTGCAGAACTAGTAACTGTAATGAATGCATTGTTCGACGTTCACACAAATACGCCCTTCTCGTTCAGATAATCAGACAAACGCACGTTGACGAAATAAAACCAAACACAACAGAAAACGCCAAACTAAAAGAACGGTGTGACACAAATCAATATCACAACAATGCCGTAAAGAAACAGAGATGACAAAGCCGTGTCTTCTGTCTCACCAAGCCGTCCGCTAAAAGCATATTTCTCGCCCTCCATCTTACAGCTGGCTGGTCGACAGGCAGACAAAGAGACACTACCGCAGTGTGAAAATATACTGACGTAGCTGGCTTCTCTGTGGCTCAGATTCAGTGTGTGTGTGTGTGTGTGTGTGTGTGTGTGCGTTTGAGCTTTATGTATTGAAATGATATTCCTGCTATGTTTTGGTGTGTCTGCTAGCATGCGTGCAGATGGTTTGTCTTATTCGTCTTGCAGCATTCACCAAGTTTGTCTACATCGTTGATCAGTGTACTTACTGTATATGCATGTCTGTCTTCTTCATGTGTTGTGTTGGTCTGATTTTGTGTGCGTATGTGTGTTTCAGGAGTACAGTAGCAATGGTCAGGTTCTAGCTGTATTAATCTGAATTCTCAGCATCTCAGTGTTGGCTCTTCTTTCCTCCCCCCTTTCTCACTCTGTACCTCTCCTCTCCTCTCCCCTCCCCTCCCCTCTCCTCCTCTCCCCTCCTCAGACTATTCTACAATGCTGGTTGTAAATAAAATTGCAGTGCTAGAATTTTAATGACGGTCTTTTCTTCTCTACTGTCTGGTTACTGCCATGATAGACACACAGAGGAAAACTAAAAAAAACAATGGTGTTTTGGAAGGGAAATAACACAATCATGCAGAATACATTTAGACATGCAAATAAAGCCTCCAAATAACCTACAATAATAAAGATGCCATTTATTAGACATACTGAAACTTTTAGTGAAGGTAAAGGCATGAGCTAATTGGAATCAGCTGTATCTATTAGATGCATTGATTGAATTGATTAACTTGGTGTTAGCCATTTGTTCATAAATAACAATGCTAATGAGCTGTCTCATGATAAAGTAGCTTCTAACACAACAACAACACACAAATAACAAAGAATCTTAATCTAATGCGTCAGTTACTGCATTACAAAATCTGAGTCTTAAGTAAAGCATAGCTATATCACAAGGCACAGTGGTGCTTTTAATGTGTGTGGTGCAAATGCTCACCTGTTTAAGGCAGTTGCTGGCAGGTGTCTGTGTGATGAAGGCCTGCAGAGGCCCAAGCCTTCACTTCTACTTCACACAGACAAAATACAGAGTACTGAACATCAGCTACCCCTTAAAATCCATTCCTAGTCAACTAAGGGTGTAAAAAAAGATAAACCTAAAGGCAAAGAAAAGTTGTAAAAATAGTCCCCCATCTTTGGGGTGGGATGGAATTAAAAAAGTTACACAAAGTAGACAGAGAGAGAGAAAGAGCTGCTAATGAGGAAAGAGGACAAAATCTGTAAAAGAGAGAGCAGAGAAATGCTAGCACTTCGCTGATCAACTTTCAACTTAGAGAACAGGAGCAACAGATGCACTGGTGGTGTATTGTCGAGGGTATTAGGGTGAGGGACACCCCAAAATCTCCCCCGCTGCGTGTATGCGTTTGTTTGTGTGTGAGAGTGTGACAGCAGGGAGCAGCTCAGCGCAGGACGCTGCACGCAGCAAGGGGCCATTAGACATGGTGGGGTGACCCACATAAAAGACACACACACACACACACACACACCGAACCATGAAAGTTTCCTTTTTGCGGCCAATGTGCCATGATAACCATAAAGCGGGGATTCTTTAGCATCGGGTTTTGGATGGCCATTGTCACATGGTTCTCACAGAGCAGGATTTGGTCAGCAACTGCTGCTCCAATAAGCCTCAGTATATTCAGCATGATTACAACAAACTCTTTTCTTTGATGAAACACATTCAAACACATTCTTCCTGCTCAATTTTCTCTGTGGAAACTTTTTCACAGCCTACGTGTCCTGCTGCACGCTATAGTTTGTGTTGCTATCCCCATATTAAGTCTAAACACACTCAGCACATGCTTTTGCTATGAAAGGAAATTCTGAATTCTGCCAGAGTTGTCTGATTTGTGTGATCGAATGAGGAGGAACATTGTGTAGTGGGCTGGAAATATGGATGTCATTTCAACAAACGCAACTGGCAACAACACAACAAACTCTAATCACTAATTAAAGTCTCTCTGACGCAGTCTCAACAGAAATTCAGTTTTCCTCTTGGAGAGATACAGCATTACACTGGATTACAAGTAATGAACAAAGGGATGCGTCATTGTGCTAACCACCTAATGAAGATGCACTTTTTGATTTCAGTAGTTTATCCAGGCATGTTCAATAACTTCTAAAAGTGAGGTACCATCTCCCCTGTAATCTCTCGATTTTCCCTTTAAACCATTACATCTGTCACTGTCTGAAAACAGAATTCAAAGATGTATTTTTTTTAATGTTAAATTAATTAAACCAATACTTTAGCATAATTTGAGTAAAGATATAAGATAGGACAGGACCCTATGTTAAAAGCAAATGTTGTGGAAAAGAGTGCAGCCATGTGGCAGTGCGCCCCACTAAAACGACCATAAACAAATAACAAACTGGAATTTTGTGGAACATAAATATCATCAAATGCAAATAATAAACTATAAAGTATCATCATTATGAGTAGATCCAAATTGGCATCTCTGACAGTGTATCCCATGTCAGATTTAAAGCCAAATACTATGAAAGATGGACCATAAAAAGGAGTGCAGAGTACTTGCACATGACTGTTTTAATTTGGTCTCTGTAAATAATGTAACAAAGAGTACGTTGTACACCTGCTCTACATGTAAAGTATCATGAAAAAACTTGTGAGTGATGCTAATATAAATAAAAATAGAGTGATTGAATAAAAGAAACCAAATAGAGAAATAAGACTCCCAATGCTACTAATGTTCATTAACAGATTCATGTATGCATGCATCGAAACCATGGGAAACAAATCAGCACCTATGTCCCTTAAACAGCTCGAAAGTTGGTATATTTAAGTCTGATTGCAGGAAGTTCTGTTCATGTTTTTGTGGAGCTAAGACAAGCATGAAAAAGTTATTATGCATGCTTTCTGGGAATAACTGCGTAAATATGGACATAGTAGTTGAACATTACCCTTGGTGCAAACAAACTTATAGATAACTCACCAGCAACTTATTGGGCTGTTCATCTATGCTGTCCTTAAAGAGATCTATTAATACAAGTATCATCTTCTATATAAACAGCATGTGGCCAATTAATAATTCTGCTAAGTCGAGGTAGCATCAGGTTCTTCAGAAACTCCAACACATTGTTGTGTTCTCTAATAAATCTTGAGCCATGTCTTTTTTCTCTCAGATAATTACAATTTGGCTGCACAGCTCCTCTTCCTCACTGTGCTTCACAGCAGACAGATTGGTGAGTTGGTGAGTTGGCCTGCAGTTCTGAAACTCTCCTTCTTTCATTATCCTTATCTCTCCATATCTCCCTCTCCTGCCCCCACAATACACACACACACACACATATACATTGCCAGAGGGATTTGCAGCAGCTAGGCAGAGCGGGTGTGTGTGTGTGTGTATGTGTGTGTTCGCACAGCGGGGAGTTGCCAATTACAGCAGTGATTAAAACCCAGTACTGTGGAAAGCTAGAGCGAGAGAGAGAGAGAGGGAGGGAGGAAGGAAGAAAGGAGTAAGCAGAGTCTGACAGACAGAGTTACACTGAACCAGGACACAAATGTGTTACTACACATGCAGCCTTCTTCATTAATGCTACAGAAATGCAGGCCTAGCTATTGTATACTGTATGTGGCCAGTGAATGGACAGGCATTTGCACCTAAATCTCTTTAAATCGGTTGGAAATCAGCCGCATTATTATAAGAAGGATAATACATAATGATTACAACTTAAGTGAGGATGTCCACCAAAGGCTACATAAGCCAAAAGTTGGGCCACAGCATTTCATATGTTAAGGCTAGAAGAGAGAGAACGACATGACATGACATGGGTACAATGTGGATTTACAGTGTGAATACTGAAACTCTCCTTCCTCTCTTGCATGTACAGTCCACAGACTCAGGGATGGGGTGTGTGCTCGGACCCAAAGTCTAAAAAGACACATTGCAACCTCTTGTCCTCTGCACATCCCACTTCTCCCACTGTTAGCTCTGACCCTGTCACCTGCCTTAATCATGGAGAAAGTGCTCTGCGTGGCTTAAGTAGCCTAATTAGGAGGAAAACAAAACGGAGAAGGGGGCAGAATGACAAACAAGGGACCGGCATCAATGCACATGTCCATCGTCAGGACAGTTTTATTAATGTGATGATCAATTGTTTGCACAAAGGTGCAAAGGCAGCTAATTCTCTTACTTAATTAACTGTTTTCCTCCACCACGTAAGCTTGTGCCTGTGGCTGCGAGGAGAGGAGATAGAGGTTGAAGTAAGGTGGAAGTAGTAAGATGTACTCTATGCATGCATGGATGATGCCCCAAATTGTGATCTATTAGCACTGCAGTTATTACATTTGTAGCAGGTAAATCATAGTACATTGAATGAACATAAATGTATATATCACTCCCTTTAAGTGTCTTTATGTTTATATGAGCTGTGGCTGATCTGATCTTAGTATGAGCATCCAGGATTTCAAGTGTTCATGCACACTTGTGTGGATGTCCTAACATGGTGCCTCATTCATTATATTAGCATTATCTATGGTCACAGTATAGTGAGGCTTTTCTCACTGACCTCACAGGGATATGTTGGGGCCCGGTTCTGGTTCACACAGACCAACAGAACTGCTATGCATCTTTGTTTCAGAGTACTCCAAATATTCCTACCACCTAGCTCAAGTACCTTAGAGTGTTGAAATCACAGTGGTGTAACATGTTAAGATGCTGGATGCTTAAATGGAATGAATCAAACACGATCTCTGCACAGCGCGAGACAGATATAAACACCACGTGATGTAAAGTCATGCGCTCCATTTGTGTTATGTCAGATTTACCATAAATACAAGCTCCCTGCTGAGAGGAACCATTTACGTCAGCCTCCTGCTGTACTCACATGCTACAGACGTGTTTCTTTTTTGTTGTTGTGGGCTTACAAATCCTTTACTATCACAAATTGAAAGCCTGTGTTGACATGAGATTCATCCACTGGAATAAATCCACTCGTTCTGAATGTTTGAATCGCGTGACTGAAAAAATGCACATTTATAGTAACAGAATAAAGTTATAAAAAGCAAGAAGATCCACAGCAGCAGGGTTCTCTTTCGTTTATGGTGGATTGAACACTGCAATTAAATCTCAAATTTCTATGTGTCCAAACTTTTGACTGGAAGTGTAGGTGATGTGATAGGACACTAAAGGGTTAACATACACCTCCTGAGAGGGTATCACGACTCTTTTTAAGTTGAGTTGTTAAGTTAAGTTGAACAGCAAGAGACAAGACGACAATGTAGTGAAAGGTTTAGATAAAAATTCGTACCAAACATGTTGATAACATATAATCAATGCATGATAATTTGACAGCTTTCTTTTCTGTGGTTGGCTGCTGCTTGATTCGGGTGAGGTTACAGGTAAGTGCACTCTAGCTGTTGGGTAAAAGTGTGGATGTTTACCCCTCAGACAGAAACATATCATCATTTTAAGAAGTGTATGTATAAAAGCTGTAGAGGATAAAGGGAGGGAAAGTTGCTCAACCCAAAAATGAAGCTTGTAATCCTTTGAGTGGTCCTTGGCTGGTTTCGGGCATTTATTGTCTGAATGAAAACTTCCTCGTTGTCAGTGTTGATGATTTAAACGCGACGGCATTGCAAACAGAAGGACGCAAAATGGTTCGTTACCACATTTTCAACACAAATTTGATACTTTCTACCTCAAAGCTGAATTAAAATTCCTTGATTTATTTTATTCATCATATCGAAAGCCAGGCCGCCTCTTTCTAATGAAGCCAGCGGACAGTTTGATGTTTGTGTGTGTTTGTGTGTGTGTCTGCAGAGTGGCAGGTGAGTGAGCTATCTGCAGGCTCACACACTCACCCCCTGCTGAGTTTAATCAATACCATTCTGAATTCCAGCCTTCACACATGCACGGACAGACACACACACACACACATGCGCACAAACACACACACACACCTTGCAATATCTTTCTGAGAGACACCAAGGGAATACTAAGTATGAGCAACTTCACACTCCTCCTCAGTGTATAAACAGAGTGCGCACACACACACACACACACACACACACACATAAAGGGTGAAAGTGTGTATTTACTTCTGTGCTTTGCTTTTTTAGTGTGTGTGTGTGTGTGTGTGTGTGTCCATAACGGGCGGGGCTAATTAATTCTAGTCCATCTTGTCCACTGGGAGAGTGTGATATCAAGATTGAACATGAGTGTGTGAGTGTGTGTCTGCCTGTGTGTGTTTGCGTGTGTGTGTTTAGGGAAGCTTCTCAGGAGGATTCAGAGCAGCAACCAGATCGATTCAAGTTCACCCAGGATGGAGAGAGAAGGGGGGAGAGGAATGAGAGTGAAAGACAATAAGAGAATGATAATATAGTTTGTAGTTTATCAAGTTAATAATCTACTGATAATCACTTGTTTTCACTTCTTTCTTTTGTTGGCTTGTATTATCACGTTATAACGATTCATTTTAACGTGTTAAGCACAGGTGACCACTATTTGGCAAAGTAGTCCAGCTTGCCTACTGAGAAGCTTTGTTCGTGTAGTTAAAGGTTAAACACTTTGATCAAAGGCACTTGGCCATTTGTTGTTGAAGGAAGGACACTTGTTATTCTCATCCATTCTGGAATTGAAATCACAGCTGTTTCCCTAAAACTAAAGAACATTTTCTACCCCAAGGCCCAAGAAACCTTAAAATAAACAAAACTTTATTGTACATTTAATGACGGGGATTTACAAAAAGGATGACATTCTCTTGGTGTGTTTCAATTGCTGGATCACAGGACTCCGGAGGTCAATGAGATGGTCTGTGAACAGTAGTTTCTGTATCACTCAAAGGTATTTCTGGATTTTTGAGTGTCAGGAGGTAAGAATCACAAGACGGTGAGCAGTGTGTTGTGCAACAAAGGTCATGAGCTGGAGTGTGGTGGGAAACACTACAAACCGAAGTCAGGCCTCACCACTACTTCTGCTTCCTCTTTTTATCCTATGTATTGTTTTTATATTGTTTTAGTGTTGGGGTTAATTCTTAACCAGGACAAGAATGGATTTTTTTTATTTTTTGCTTTTGTTGTTAATTGACACTTTTTTAAGACTGCAGCATCCAACTTTACCCCACTTCAGAGTGTGTTTAGCCGTTAAAGCCAGTGATTGTATCACAAAAAGGTCTTTCACCAGCAGAGAAAATGTCTATTAAAGCACACAGCACAAGCTGACGTTGAATAAAAGGACTGTTGATAACACGTCAATACAGCTCATTAAACCAAATCTAACTAAATGTATAATGGATTATACATTTTTAAATTTTGTAAGTTTATCCTAATATGTGTGTTTTGTTAAGAAATTTTTATGGAGCTTTTTATATAAATTACATGTAATACAGAGTATATCTCTCCATTTAAAGGGGTTTATTTCATTGCCATTCCCCCCCTTACTATTGGCTAATGCTTGAAAAGATAATATTTGCTCAGGATGGAGTTATAATTATTATGTGACTTTTGCAGATATTATTAGAAAGCAGTGGGTTGTGATCAATTAATATGCCGACAAAAACCCCGGGGGATCACAGGGCAGAGGTGTGTAGCTTTGTGAGGATAAGTATGACTCACAATCTATTTACAAGCTGCTCCGAGCCTCCCCATCCCGTCCCTGCTGCCTATTTCTACTGAGTAAAAATAACTGGAGTTAGAAAAATCAGGGAATGGGCCGCTCCGAGATGGAGGATAATTAAGGCAAATACTGAGCCGCTGTTTTTAACCAGTCACACTTTTCCTCTCCGTTCCCCACTCCCTCTTTCTCGTTCAGGGCATTTCATGTCCCTCCTGACACCTTGCCCCCCCCCCTTACACACACCCTCCCTGCAGCCCACCTGACACACACACACACACACTACAACCACCACCAACCAGCTCCCCTGCTGTGAGAGCAAACACTCATCGCACATGATCACCATGACGATATGGAAATATGAATTATGCATAAAGGCAGCCTCGCCTCGGCTGTGGGTACAAAGCCGTGTGGGTGATATTCTCCCTTCAGATGATATGGGAAATATCCCCTTAGTATTAATAATATAATAATCTATTCTACCGCACTATTCTCTGCTGCATTACCGTTTCATGGATTTGTGATTTGCCAGGTGCTTTACACCCGTATACACCGATAATGGAACCATTAACTAATCGGAATCAGGAAACATTGTGTGCTTTAAATTTAATTTTGCATATATAATGAAACATTATTTTCATATTGGAGCCCTAATCACAGAAACTCTTTTATAAACTGTTACAGCAGAGGGGGTGAATGTAATTACAATCTGCTGACTTTGCTTTTCTTAATGCTCCTCATTGTGTCACTTCAAGGTCACAGTGCAATTAAACAGCCTCACAAAGACAGTGCATAATAGGCATGCAATAATGTAATACAAAGTCAGTGTGTTGTCTATTGTTTATTAAATTGAGTCCAAATTGTATTACAGGCAGCCATTTCATCAGCTCTGTATTCAAGGGATCCTGACAGTGTGACAGCTCTGTGCGTCTAAAACCCTGGCAAGAGCATCCGTCTAACACACCGGCTATTATTAGATATTTGCCTAATACAAATTTGACATTGAGATTATTGAAGTAGAAACAGATCCGGTGTTGACAGGCAGACAAAAAAAAGTGTCTGGCTATATTTGCAGAGAAAAAAGCTGTTCCTGGAAGTGAAAATAAAACAGAAGAGGCCCAGAGAGGCAGTGAGACTCAGGGAATCTGTACTGTACGACAGGCTCGGTTAAACACGGCTGACTGGAAGGTTACATTATGACTGTTATATGCAGCTTCTATATTATAATAATAAGTATTAGGTGAGCCAATGGGCAGAACAGGCTGAGACATTATTGTATAAATACATGGCTGACAATGTCTGGAACACACAATGACTAAACAAAAGCTGTTGTATTTTATTTGGCAGCATGCAGCCGTTTTAATATGGTGTAATTTAAATCACATTAAATTTTGGCTGATGGGGACATTTTTATCCCAGGCACCCTGAAGGCAAATAAAAATGACCACATTACTCTGAGTTCATCTTTGCTCATCAAGAAAATAATAGGTTTAATATTATCTGCTGTGCTGTAATTAATCCCTGGCATCACATACAATCAAATATGATTAATGATTATTCACACTGTTTTCTACTATATCTTGTCACTGTGGTTTTTTAAATAATAAATAAACATTTTTCAGCTTGTGATTTCTTTTTAAATGTTGTTGGGAAATCTTATAAAATCCTGGTGACATTTCTGTTTCAGTCATTTTCAGTTCCCATATTGGACTAAAGCACTTCCCAGGCTGAGAAGGTTTTTAGATTTTGAATCAGGAAGGAAATGGTCTTCCTGAATGCCTCTGACTGACAGTGAGTTTATCTACTGTTAGCTGTACAGTTTATCATAACTTGACATTTACACAGACTGGATTACTGCTCCACCAATGTTGCCTGAGAACATGGGAAAGTTAAAGAAAGATTTACACCTATATGGCTTATTGTTAAAGACATTTGATTTTAACATTTTTTTCTGTTCAAAATGTCAGAATCTAATTCTGTAAAATATTCAACATAATAAAAAAATATAAATTATTTTGTTCAAAATAAGAAGTGTAAATGATGCCGACTGAAAACAGACAAATATTATTCTATAATGATTCTTATAGCTGTAATGATAATTATACAATGTGTATCCAATCAAGATAAACAGATTCTGTTTTGCAATAGCATAATATAAGTATAAGTTATCCAATATACCAGCTCAGTGATAAGCTTTGCTTTAACATTGCCTGTAATGTACAGGCTTTTGTCTAAGCTGTCAGACATGTGTTAATTCAATGATAATTCAGCGTCAAGGTCATAATTGGTGGTGGGGCTGTACTGAACTGCATTATATACAAAATGTGTTTCTAATACTCTGGCCCCCTCATGTATGTAAATAGGGATGACAACAAATTAGAGACACATCTCAATATAATTGAGTTCAGTAAAACACCACCTATAACTACGGCCTCAGTAATAAACAGAATTTAATTTACACACTTCAGACTCTTAACAAAACAAAAGTCAACAGAAACTAAACTTCATAAAAGCAGAATCCATGGCAGTGCTGTTGGATTGAACTGCATTAGCTTGTACAGGTGTACCTAATGAAGTGGCCGGTGAGTGTATATATAAATATATATGTTGTGAAATACACCAAACTTTATATACTTCACTCCATGAGACATTTAAGGTGTCAACTTGCTTTATTCATGAATACATTTTTTTAGTTTTATATTTTATATGCTGAAATATCTTATAAATTATTTTGTTATAATACATTAAAATCACTGATCTCTGTCATAAATCATAACAGGTTTTTATAGGAAATAATTCAAGTGTCAAATAATGCAACCATATAATTCTAATGGCCTCGTTTTTATGCAGTGCATTTGAATATATTTGGCATTTCCAGTTTGTTTTTCAGCATGTGTTTGTGTATTAATGTGTGGCAGCACCACTTATGGGATGCTCTCGGGCCTTAATGCTATACGTTAACAGTATGAGCCCGTCTAATTATCCACTCTGTGCGGCAGACTTTAGTTACACACTAAACAGAGATGACAGGAGTGTGTGCATGTGTGGATGTGCTCATGTGTATGTGTCATTGGGGTAGGTGCAATGGCGCCGACGTTCCCGCAACTGTCTGCTGACACCTCCTCAGTATGTAAGAACCATCTCTCACGCTGCATTATTTAAAGGTGGAGATGGAGACGCAGACAGGAGGGGAGGGAGAGGGGACAAGAGGAGAGAAGGGGAGGGCGAGAGAGATTCAGGTATCCTTCATCAACATACCTCGACAATGTATCTGAGTTATGAACCTCTGCAAAACTTGGCTAATTACAGCACGCTCTACCCTCCCATCTCTTCCTCTGTCATTCTTTCTTCATTCCCCCTGTGCTTCCTCTTCTCTCCCCTCTACTGTTTCTTTTCCACCTCATCCCCATCTCCTCTCTCCCCTCCCTCCCTGCCTCCCTCTCTCGTGCTACAGCTAACAACTTGCCAGAATATGATTAGCACAGCGGAGAGCTGAGAACCACAGTTTGCAGGAGAAGTTCCACACACACACACACACACGTTATACTCTCTTACTGCACGGTGCTGAGAAAGAAAGACATGGGAGATGGAGGCAAGGTGAGACAGAGAGACAGGGTGTGACTATAATAATATCAGGGCAGCACAGCGACTCAGTGGTTAGCTAATAAAGTACATTTCAGTGTGGCGTTTGCATGATCCCACCTTGTGTTCGCCTGTCTTTTCTCCCACAGCCCAAACATACACAGGTCAGGAGGATTGGAGAGTGTAAATAGTCCTGACTGTGACTGTTTGTAAATCCATATCTACATATGATATAACTGGCAACCTGCTTTGGGAGTTTCCCCGTCCTGGGAAAGGCTCTCCCCCTGCTTCCGCATCATGAACAGGAATAAACTGAAGTCAAACCCTGAACTATTTCTACATTTAGTCGAAAATAAAGGTGAAAAATACTATTGAGGTAAATGTTCCTCTGCAGTAAATGTTACATATTTACCTAAACACTGCAATGATATTTCACCACAACTTCTTTCGTTATGCTTTTTAGGGCTCCGCCTTAAATACTGTGAATGTAGTTCCGGCCATCATTCATTGGTTACCCTTCATGCTACGCACACTCCCACGGTTCTCCTCATGTAACCCCATCCATATTTAAATTTGAACAGGGGAAAACATTATCAGCACAGCCCCCCATCTCCAGAGTGTTTATCAAAGCTACACACTGCGGAAAAATAAAAAGGAGCAAACAAACAACAATTAAATATGTTAATCGGGAGATTTACAAAGTTGGACACCTCACCCACTATAATTGATAGAAAAAAAGGCTTTAAATCTAATCAACAGTTCAGTGACCACTGAGAGCGATGTTAAGTGTATGACTGATTGGAGGTCTGCTAATGATACTGCTGGATATTTGACAAAGCAAAACTATATTAGAAATGAAAGAAAACAAAAATTGAGGATGACAAATTATAAACTGATGATGCAATCGCAGGTCATAACTTCAATGCAACTTTTGAAAAGTCTGTTTTTGGTTGCATCTTCAGAAGAAGATTGAATATGTCTAAGTAAAAGAAAAGAGAAAAAAGACAAAGAATGGCAGGGACTTAAAGAGAGAAACTTTGAGAGAAAGAGGGGATGAGGGAAACGAAGAGAGGGAAGGGGGGAGAGAGGGGGAGCGGAGTGGTTTTAGGCTGATGTGAAAGCCAGCAGGTCACAGAGGTTCCCTTTGAATTTAGAACAAACCACAAACAGTGAATGTCTCCTCCAAAAGGCTGAATGACTGATTATAATGGCTGCCTGTTTCGATCTCATCCCGTCAGCTTCTCAGCTCTGCTTCTTAAGAGTGCTGTGACTATTGGGCTAACATGTGGGCAGGCCGACCATTTACTATTACAATTTAGGCATTTAGCTGACGCAGTTATCCAAAGAGAGCAACAATAAGAGCAGCTGTAGAAAAGGCTATAGTGTCCGTGGATCCTGTGATCCTCAGCAGCCTAAAGAGCAAGACTGATGCCACAATGTGAGGAACTTCAGAACAGGTGCAGTTAAAAGAAAACTATTCATGTTCCGTGAATAGAAAAACCAATGTGGTTCTATGTTTACACAATGTTTTAATACTGCTACTTGATTTTAACTCCAATAAACTGACCTTATAAACACTGCAGCCAGGACAGAGCAGTAACAGCTCAGATTGACAGTAGGTGTTCTTATCTTATAACATGTAAAAAGTGACTTTCATTCAGATTTTTTTCTGCTATATCCAGTGAATCAACCAAATATTAGAAATGTTAGAGACACAGCAAAGTCTGGTCTACAATTATAGAGGGTTTACTGTTATATAAAACAATCTCTGAAGCTAGGAATAAGAGAATAATGACACTTATGTAGAAGGCTGTGTCAAGGTGAAGCTGCATTAAGACTGAGCACCTACCATAGTTTGCACATCATTTTAATCCTGAGCTTTAAACATTATGAACAAAAGCAGAAGAAAAGTTATTAATGATATGAAGCAATTTAGATTGTAATAATAATAATAACATAATTTTCCTCTTGCTATTTGTTATATTCTTTGCAGCAGAGAGACGTAGATCATTGTACTTAATATAAAAGTTGTTATCCCGGTGTATCTGTTATAATTGTAAATCTTTAATTCTGTTGTGTCATTGACTGTGTGTTATAATATGAACAGTTTATGTGCGCTGACATGGACAGCTACGGTCTTATCTCCTCCACAGTAGATGCACAGCACAATAATACACACGACACACTTTACATACAAATATAACCTAACTTACTCTACTGCTTCAAACACACACACACACACACACACACACACACACACACACACAAGTCACTGCCAGCCTCTGCAGGTATCTGCCAGGAAACCCATAATATAACCACTTCCTTCTCTACGTAAGGTTCTGACATCATTACCAAGAAATTCAAAAAGAGACCAGAAAGTACCAGACTGCAAAGTCAAACTCTTACATAACCTATTTAAATGTCAACACACCTGATGCTAACATAATAACCACTAGAAAATGTAAAAGCTTACACAGAATTAACAACAATAATTATATTTACTTCTTATTCATATTATTTCCCCTTTTCACATAAATGTGAACAGTTTGATTTACCTGTTTGCCAGGTACGAAGACATTGTGTTAAAAATGATGTTTTAAATCCGACAATGATTGGCCAGAGGAAGTTTGTGTCTCCTCCCTTTTTCATGGTATACACCTAAGGAACCTGTTGTTTTGTGTCTGAGCAAGTTTCTATGTAACCAAACATGAGGGATGAAAGGTGACTGTCAGAAATGATGAAAACACTGTGATCCATGTTAAATTAACGTATCTTTCTATTTGATTTATCGTTTTAGTTATCTACTGTCAAAAATCGTTTCACATGTATTAAATAAAGAACAATCAAGTTATTTTGTTAGGAGAATAAATCTCATAATTACTTTGGGACCAAACTTTATAATCTAACTATAAAGCCAATTCAGCACTGCTCTCAAGAATCAAATGTCAGCCCATGTTAATGCACTGCACTCCACACTGCAAAATGTGGTAATTTAAATTGATGTTTTCAAACAGAGTAATCAAAATAATACTGATCATTCCTTAAAGATAATTATATTCAAACTGCACTAGTAACTAGCTTTATTGCAGTTTTGTGGATTTTTTATTATTACATGAAATAAAAATGCTAAAAATAAAATTTAAATTTTATTTTCATTTTAAATGTATTTCTTTAGTCTCAAGAAAACATCAACAGTCACTGCAAACAATCAAAAGAAAATATTCTTGTAGAAAGACCACATTTCTAAGAAGAAGACAGCTTAGAAAACATCAGAACAGAGCGGAACGAACCAAACAGAGCAGGTACTCACTCAGGTAGATGCAGGAATAGCCCCCAAAACACATCACTAAAATGCAGAAGTCTGTCTGCTATCCTGTCAGGGTGCAGGCTAGTTGCCTTGGCCCTGGCTGGGCGTTATTTGTGAGCCAAATCCTTAAAGAACAAGACGCTTTCTCTGTGCCGAAACCTGCCGACAGACAGGGGGCTTTGAAGGCCCCCAACCGAGCTCGGCACAGAGCTTTGAAGCCAACTGAAAACTCTGCTTTATGGGACTAAATGAAAGCGAGGAAGAGAGGAAAGTTATCAAAAGCAGGGAAACATTGAGCACTGTTGCTTTTCGTTTTCTGCAGCTTTGTGGTTGTGAGTTTGTGTGCAGCTTGGTGATTAATTGTAGGCGGTTTGATGCTTTATATGTGTATTGTATTTTGTATTTTCTACCAGGTCAGTGCTGTGACACTGCAGTTTTTGGGTTCGTGTTGTAGTATATTTCATGCTTATTACTTTCAGCTTACAAGTAAATAGTTTTTATCAGGTTTTTTTAAAAAAAGGTCTATTAAAAAATAACCAAATACACTCATAAGTGTGTTATTTTTTACTATTTGAGCTCATATGTTAGATTTTGATGTTTTATCTGAACATTATCAGGAGGAAAAGCCCGCCTACTATTTTTCTCCCAATGTTTTATGACGATCCCCGGTCATAAGTGTGTGCAGTGTGAGTAATCTCTTTTCTCACTGACTGATGAATATGATAGGATTTTATCACTTAAGTGGCTGATATTAGCTCGCATCAAAATCTATAAACAGGCCGAACATGGAACTAAGAGTAAGGAATATATTTTTGTACATAATGCTCGAGCCATAAGTCCATTTCTATTATTTAAGGTGTATCTCTGTAACATGTTACTGCTTTTACATGATCATGAAGAAAGTGTTCTTTTAAGGGCTCAGAGGGCCACATGTTTTCAGGCCTTCATCATGTGTTACAGAAAACATACATCTTTATTTCACATCTTGTATTTTATCTTATTGGCTTCATTCTGTAATCATTATTTTATAGAAATAATTCACATATCAATCTTCTGCAGAGTACGTCCATGTGAGGATTTCCGTTTTTTTTATCGTGTATACAAATTTTATGGGTCTGTTTTTTATCACAGCATCTTGATGTTTGCATCAACAGATTTATGATCTTAAATTCTCTTAAATTTCAAAGACAGCTCTTTTGCAGCAATTTTGCACTCGATGTTATCACATTTATCAAATTCTAACTTCACACTTGATGTTGTGGTTTACAGGCTGCTGCCTTCAACATTAAATTGAGAAGTATTATGGTAATAGAGACGTGCATGTGTGGCAGGATGAGTAAAAATTGTCTTTGTTAGGTGAAAAGTTGTTTTTTATGTCTAAAATTCGGCTCTGAAAAACAACTCTGGTGCCAAGACCTGTCCATGAAACATCGTTGCCACGGCACGTTTTATGTTGCTCTAGCAATCTAAACTGAAGCCTGTGCATTTTCTGGATGTTGCAGCTGATGTTTAAGACGCACATCTGCAATCACATCACTAGCTCTGGACTCTCAGAAAACCATTAATCACTTTCTCCTCTCTCTCTTTCTCTCTCGCTCCTTTCAAAAAGTCCTTTAGAGGCACACATACCATCTCCAACAGACAAAACAGTGGACAAGCCTCTGTGATGTCCTGACTCATTCTGCTCCTCTCCTCTCCAAAGCCTTGAGGCCGACGCATTGGGACCCAAAACCAACACGCACATAATAGGGCCTTGTTGGAGCCGCCTTAATGTTTCTAATGTTATGTAAATGAGGAGGGAAGAGGGCAGGAAAGGAGAAGAGAGGAGCAGAGCGGAGGTGGAGGCAGTGGGAGTGTTTGTGTGTCCGAGGAGGCTGCTAAGCTCCCATTACCAGGGGATTAGGCAAATGCTGCCGTTGTATCGATGCTGGTTCGACAGCGAACCACCAACCCTAATCCCCTCCTCTCTTCTCCTTCCGACAACGCCTCCTCTACGCCTCCTCTCCTCCTCGCTATATAGTTACCCCCCCCTCGAATCGTTTGTTAAAAATCTTCACAGAACTTTCTAGAATCAACTTTTAAACTCTCTCCTCTTGTTTCTCAGTCATGCATATACACTCCATCTCACACAAATGCAAAAAGCACAGATACAACTAGAATTACTTGGTTCACAGCCAGTATAAATTTGTCTGTTCATTGATTTTTCCGACATGTAGTTTGTGTGTGTGTGTGTGTGTGTGTGTGTGTGTGTGTGTGTGTGTGTGTGTGTGTGTGTGTGTGTGAGAAGTGATCAATATTGAAAGCCAGAGAGTGCCTTTCTGGTTTGTCTGTGATGTGTTTGCCTGGAGCCTCACAGTGCAGCTCTGACCTACTGGCTTCTTAACGCAGCAGCTCCTCAGTTCGCTGCTCCGCAGACTCCGGGCCGGGGACGAGAGCTGGTCTCTGGATGCTGCTCACCGGTCCCTGGACGTACTGGTGGCTCCTATAAAGGGATTCTCGAGACATCTTTCTGTTTCATCTTCCTGCAGTGAGACAGGGCATGAAGACGGGAGAAAGAGAGGGAGAGAGTGTGTTATGTTCTATTTGTAGGAAGCCAGTCTCCTGTAAACTTTGTGAACTCCAATGTTGCTTATTTTTTTTATAATAATAATTACATTTAAAAATGTGAAAATAAAAGAAAAACGTACATTTTCGTTCTGCTTTTGCCAACGTAAATTCACAGTAAACTTCACTAAATGACCATTAAATCATAGATAGTCATAGATCACATGCTTTGGCTGTTCGGCTGTAAAATATAGAAACTAAATGTAAAAATGCAAATGTTCATCGACATGTTTGAGATGATTAGATGGAAAACACATCTATAACACAAAAGCAACAAATAGAGAACAGAATAATCTCTGCATGTGTTATCACTTACTACTCAACACAGCTCAGGCTGAAGAATGTCATCAAGAAGTGAGGAAGCTATTCTGAGACAAACCAGCTGTGTGATGTTCATGTGTGTGTGTGTGTGTGTGTGTATGTTTGTGTGCATTGGCGACACAGTTGCAGGCAGAACTTGGAATACTCAATTATCACATTAGCACATCCAGGGAGAAGCCGAAAGGCTACACACACATGCCTCTGCACAAACACACACATAACGCACACCCACACACACTGACGCACACACACCACCCCCACATATCTCTGGAACTGCAGGCCCCCTGCTGAGAAGCTCAAACACGCCAGCTGAGGGGAGGGAGGGGGGGCTGGCGGTGGTGGTGTTGTGGGATGGAGGAAGAGGGGAGGGCTGTTGGGCTGTGGAGAAGCATGAGGCTGGTGAGTGACATTGAGACCAAGGTTAAACACAAACCGCCCGTTCTGCTCTGCTATAGGCCGAGTTCAGACCGGCAGCAGCGCTGCGTCACAGAGCGCAGCCTCCTCATATATCTCTATGAGTCTGATGCTTTAGTGCAGCTGGGGTGAACACAGTTGATCATTGCAATGCAGCCTCTTCCAGCAACACACTGTTTCAGCCAATTCAATTACAGATACAGTCTATGAGCAATGCTTGTATCATTGTGCTTATTCCATTGATTACCCTGCAAACACGTTCAGAACAAGAAGCTTCAGATTGTACCTGGTCAGGATGGGAGGACACGGAAAACAACATAAAAATTGTCAAGCAGGAAAAAGATCGTAGCATTAAGGAAGTCATGACCTGTGAAGATTGGTCGGCTGCACCAGGTAAAACTTTTACACAGCCTTGTTCAACTCCCTCCAAAGGTACATACAATTGTTAGCAATGTCATGAGGTTGGACTAACTGTATAGAGCTGAATGCTTCATTTTTGTAAAGGTCTGGGGAGCAATACATGCAGGGTCTCTGCAGGTAGGGTCCTGCCATAGCTGTTGTGCATGTCCTCAAAAACAATAGCAATGGGGGGACTGGGAAGGAACATTTTGTTGTTTGATGTTTTTCTTCTACAATTTTCTGGTGTCAAAAGAGTTAAACAATTCTTAAGACCATGTTTAGTAATGTAGAAACATTTGTTTAAAGTGATCTTGCAAAGTCAGTGCAAAGCTTCGGGCCAATTGTTGCTCTTTATTAAAAAGTTAAAGGGCGAATAATGAATTCACAGCACTGCCTGATAATGTATAACACATCAATCCACGAGTAGGTGGTATGACAGTGAATAGGTTAAACTCTTACACACTGAACTATAAATGTTAATGCATTAACTGTTAGAAACCATCACTTCACTAATACAAATTGACCACACACCCACTTTAAGACCACGCCACCTCAGATCTGACGAACAAATACAGTTCACGAGGCATCTCAGTATGATTGAATTATTATTCAGTACACAAAAGCAGCAAGAAAATCGAACTGTGAAGATCACGATCGCAATCACGAAAGACCTTTTAGTCAAATTTAACATTCAACACTGATTTATGATGAATATTTGACCCTCGTTCACCACAATGTAAGTTAAGTCTTATTCATGTTCAAAACATGCTGTTTATTACGTGCTACTGAGATACCACAATCATGGCAATCAAAGTTTTTCATTCAGTGCTTAAAATTCCTCTGAGATTGAAAATGACAGATGCTGAAATATCTTGACACAGATAAGCTTTCAGATGCTGTTTGCTATTTGACTGTTCAAGGAGCACTAGAGATGATTTTTTTGTTTGTATCTCACACAAGGTAAAAAGCACAGAAACGAAAGAGACATACAGCACCAAAGACAAGATTACGATGTTTTAACTGCTGTAAAACAATAAACATGATTAGCTTCTCTGGCATCGGGAAAAATCTGAAACTTACTATTTTTTTTCACAGTAAAGCTCCAACAAGATTTTTGGCGGCCCTCTCTGTCCAGAGGTCATTGTCCATTTTAAGCCTTAGTCTGCAAAAGGTTCTCATTTTAAAGTCTGGTTTCCCTTCATTTTCCTGCAGGAGAAAAAAAGCAGTGAGTGGCTAATCAGACTCCAGAAATATTTCAGAAAACGTTGTCCCATTTTGAAACTGCAGCCAACTTCTTTTCAATCAATCAATCAGATTTTATAGCACCAAATCACGACCAAAGTTATCTCAAGACACTTTACAAAAAGAGCAGATCCAGCCCATACTCTGTTATATTATTCGGAGAGAGACCCAACATGAATCACCATGAGCCGCATTTACTTTTGAACTGTTGTTGTCCAGAGCAAGTATTCTGTAACAGAAGGGCCTTGTCTATTGATTAGTTATCAACACTTGCTGGAGAGACAAGCAATAAAAACAATCAGGTGGCTAATGCTGTTCATTTCTTCGTGCAGCAGTTGTTTGAAAGGAAAACAATAGGAAGGGAAGGGAAACAACAATGGTTGTTATCATGGATAAACAGCAACACTGGGTAAATGCAGCAGCAGGTGTAGCGCTAACACACAGCTTATTAAAACTAAACAGCTTACAGCCATGAACGTAACTTTCTTTGTGTCAAAATAGAGAGTGCATACCTTCTACTTTCATGATAATAGGGCATTTTGAGAGCAGCAATGTATCCTCATTTAAATTCATATATCAGATGTGAAGTGTAGCGCATTTCAAGCAATGTTGTTGACAATTTTTGAAAACCCAATACAGATAAAAATTTATATTCACTGCCTACAAAATATTGTCAGTTTTGTAGTCACTGCTTCCACACTGTAATAAGACTTTAACGCATGCAGTCTTGGTTTAATGATGGTGAATTACTGCACAGTGTCAGCTTGGCTCGCTGTCAGCTGATACGCTGTAAGAGGTGTGTCTATTTTAAGTCTAGTGGTCTGCCGTTCAGAGAGACACATTACTAAGTTAAAAAAACAAAGTTGTGTGTGTGCATGTGTGTGTGCTATGCCATGTGTCTGTCTCCGCTTAGGTGTTGGTATGATACTTTGACTCCACTGGTATGTGGACAGGGAGAAAAAGACCTAACAGTGATGGTTACAAACGTTATGAGCAGACAGGAAGGCATGTTGAGAAGGTAATGAGCGCTCAGCAGTGTGAGGTATGTGTGAGTAATGAGCACGTCATGAAGTGTCCGGGCCTTATCGGACATGCTATATCATCCGCCATGGCCCCGTGTCAGCCAGTGAGAGTGGTGCAAGGACACATTTGTGTTAGATTAGCTTGTAACCTGAACTCCATATTTTGACAGTTTACCTTTTTCACAGATTGCTGCGAAAAAAAAATATTGTCAATTTAATAATTTCCTGGTACCTAAAGGAAAACAGCCTTGAACACAACCCCTTAATGTATGTTTATAAATGGCATCCCTGTCAAGTGACAGGTAACGATGACTAGTAACGATGTTCATATATAATGAAACAGCTTTCCTTTTTATGTTGAGGGGACAACCTACAGCGCTGAGTCCCATGGAGGTGGTAGGGTACATGACCGGCCTACAAAATGCAGCACTGTGACAAAAGAATCCCAGGTTCGTTTCCACACTCCGGTCTGTGATTTAGTTTAGGCGACAAAAGCCCTTCAGTTAAGGTTAGTTAAGAAGATTGTTGCGGTTAGATTTTAATTTAAAAAAAATTCAAGTCACTACTGACTTACTAAAATCTAAATGCAAGATGGCCAAATTTGTAAAATAATAAATTAATAAATAATACATATTTAATGACATAATAATAATTCAACATTATCTTGATAATATCAATATCAACATTTTGTAACATACCAGGTACATTAATTAACAGCATTTCTTAAACATAATCCAGTCAGCATTATGTTTCTCCCAGAACATATTGCTCTTGCAAATAAGCTGTATCTGAATGAAATATCTAGGAGACAGGTCTGTTAAGCAGGGCTCTTTTATGGCTCTGGGCCTGGTAAAACAGATACTCAGAGGAGGTGGCGGTGACAGCACCAGCTGGGCTGCCATGGTGTAAAAGCTAACACTAATACAAAGTTGATTTCTTGGGATAGCTATGGTAAAATGTTGCCCTAGTTTGTTCCTCGTTAGTTTGGTGTTAAAATAAGGGAAGTAAAGAGAAAAAATCAGGGGAGTTGAGTTCAGATTTTTTTTTCAGTCAGTAGGAAAGATGTACTTCTTCCAGACACATATCATTGTTTTGTTTGTGACCATGGATGTGAGCTAGTGAGCGACAACAAAACCTGCCCTGATCTCAGTATTTCCATGATTTGGCACATTTCTCCAAGCAGAAGTCTGTGTTGCAGCTGCAAACAACTTTTGTTTTTCTTGAAAAGATATACTCTTTCTTCCAGGGACTCTAACCCATCTTCTGAACCGTAAAAACTGTCCACCTGAACAAATAATTTCATCTCAAAAAAATATTTACTACACAAGAGGGTAAAATGCTCACTTGTGCGTGTAGTGAGCAATTTTCTGCATGCAAGTCCTATCAGGAACTTTGTGAATAGACCTTTGTCACAGGAGACATTTAAATGTTTCAACCACAGATGAAACGTAATAAGCTAATATAGAATTTCCTGTATTACATTTTGTTTAAGTCCAATGGTGTCTTTTCTACTACTCATGCAGGCACAAAAGTTTGACTTTGCCTACTGTTTCCCCTAGATATGACAAGCCCTCATTAGTGTTATTACCTACACCTTTTTCTTCTGTCGCTGCTAATGAGCTGTAGCATGATGTAATTGACTATAGACTGTTGAGTTAGCAGTTACCTAATGATAGCGGTGACCAAATAAAAAAGGACAATTACCTGACTAAGGCAGCATTCACACTTGCTTTGAATAATGAAAAGAACTGGAAAACCTCCTGTTGTTCCAGTTTGGGAATGTTTATGCAGTACACTAAGATGCTTCAGCAGGGTTGTCTGCCTTATAGCCATACTGGAACTTTCTTGTACTTTCTAGTGTAAATATTTCTACAAATGTCCATTATCTGTGTGCCAAAATTGTTGAAACGAAGCTGATATAAAACGTTTTTGCCCCTCAGTTTTGCAACAGTTAGCTTCATTGACCTATAGCTTATGTTAACTAACAAGCTAGCTACCACGATGGCTAAGTTTTTATCGGTTTAAAGACGAGGTAGAAGAGTGAAAATAACTTACCCAACTCTCTTCTTTGAAAAGGTGTGTTTAGTTTCTTTAGTTTTTTTTTTTTTAGCCAACTGCTCAATCTTGCAATATTTATGAAGTTTACTGCATTGACTTCCGTTAGTGACAAACGGCTGCACGTAACGTTAGTAACGTCAACGTTTTTTTTTTAGCTCTCACCAGCCCTTCAGTATAAAAGCATGGGTGTAGGCCACAGTCTACAACTAAAATTAATTTCTTCTGTAAATAATTATCCCAACATTTTTAAAAGAGGCTGTAAATAAATTTACAGTCATATCTAAGAGTTTGTTTGTGAAATTTATTTTAGTAACATCATAACATTCAGAATCAGAATCAGCTTCATTGGCCAAGTATGTGGGCACATACAAGGAATTTGACTCTGGGTTTTCTGTGCTCTCAATGTACAGACCATATACAGTCTTTGGTACAGACACGCATACTAAACAGACATACTAAACTTAAAAACAAGGACAGGTTAGACAATGTAACACAGACACTTAGACACTAAAGACTAAATCTAAAACTACTTTATACAGACAGGGGACAATAGACAATAGTGCAATTGTGCAATAGAGAGTGCAAAGGTGCAGAGATAAATATGGCTGTGAATCAGGTTATGTACAAGAGGTAAATGGTTGTAGTATTTACACTATTTACAGAGAATGTGGATTGACCTTCGATGTAGTGTATATATATATATAATAAGAGGGTGAATTAAGCGATGACAATAAATAATAAATAACATATTTCCCATGCACAGTGGATGTTTGTATAACTCACATGTTCAGCTGATTAGGTTATTTTATTATATGTTTTATTATATGTTATTTATTATCCCTGACACTCTGGCTGAGTTAGCCGTTCATCAGAGTGACAGCCTGGGGAAAGAAACTGTTCCTGTGTCTGGTTGTTTTGGCGTACAGTCCTCTGTAACGCCTGCCGGAGGGGAGAAGTTCAAACAGTCTGTGACCGGGGTGTGCAGACCAGGGGTCTGCAGTGATGTTACCTGCCCGTTTCCTGACCCTGGACTGGTATAAGTCCTGGATGGAGGGCAGGTCCGTGAAAAATAAGACTTTAGGTCCAATAAAATGAAGAGCTATATTAGTATTTTTTTTTAATTAAATGCCAGCAAACTAGAGTTAACATGGTAAATACTGTAGCCTACCGTACATTCAGTGTTGCTCTGTAACTACCTTATCTGTGGTTACACTATACAGTTATTCCCATATACTCACCTTGGCATATCAGTACAAAACATTATACATTAAACAGAGGCCCCACTGAAGATAACTAGGCACTATTTTTACAGTAATGTTAGAGGATAGTCAGTTTTAAGTGTCAGTTAGTTGCTAGTTAAAACATTATTATGTCAGTTTTGTTCCTCTATTTCTTTATCCACCTCATGTTGTTTGATTTGTCATTCATATGTAACTTTACTAATTTTCCATTGAAATAATAAAAGGCTTATATTTTTCCTATACTGTATGCATGGTGAGTGTTCAAACATGGTAACCATAAAGATGAACCAATGTCATATCAAGCCTGTCTTGAGTATTTTTGCTCCTATGGATAAAAAGTTGATTTAAATGCTGCAGTAAATATGGATATTTGCAGCTGTCCTTTCCATTACCTCTATCCTTGTTCCTCTCAGCCCAGTGCAGACTGCACACTAGTATCATCCATAAACTTTATGGCCATGTATAAAGTTTATTATTTATTTTTTTATATTGATCAATTTTAATAGACTTTCAGTTTTTTATTTATGAGTGTAATGTTTTTGCTGTCCACTTGTCTAATTGGCTGATAAATCACAGCTGTAGAAACGAGGTGATTCAATTGGATGTCGGCCAAACAGAGCTGAACGCTGCCGTAAGGCTGTGATGCTTCTCCATGCGTGTCCAACTTTGATTATGTGAGCTTAAACCTGTGTGTATGTAGAAGGATTTCATACTCTGTAGTACTTTATAGACAGCAAAGACATGAGAATCACAGAGAGATAAATGCAGCAAGATAAAGGGGAGAAAAGTTGTTCTGTTACACACTAACACACACAAAAATCATTTTTACGGAGGATTTTTTTTTTTTTAATCTCAGGGTGTTTTCATGTATGTGCATGTTCACACAAACATACACTCACGTACACATTGCGTTTAAACCCAGTAATTCTCTGCTGTCATTTACATAAACTTTTAAAACAAATGCAGTGCAGCCTGAGGGAATGAGAAATATGAACAAGCTACTCTGAAATTAAACATCAGTAGAAATAGATGAAGGTCCTCTAAACAAGGTAATTGCAGGCAGCTCAACAAAGAATGAGTGAGCTGTATGTTGACAACACTTGAAATAGTTTCTTTTGAACAGCGAGTGATTTCTCACCCACACTCAGATGACTTTTGTCTAGAGTTGGCTGCTTGTAAACGCAATGTTTTGCAGTTCACAGCAAAAGGTGCATTTCTGATACAAGTGACCTTCAAAATGATACAATTCTGTGTCGGGTTTACAGGAAATTATCATTTAGTTTGTGCTGCAGCAAATTAATGTTTCACTTACCTTTATGCGCCATGAAGAGGCTGCAGTTACCTGTTTTAATGTCCATTATAAAGAGTAGTAAAAGAACAATTGCTTAAATCTCTTGTAGGTCTTACAAAATTATTAGACCACTATAAAAAAGTATCAAAAGAACAACACATCTGCAGAGCAGTCGTCCTTGTGATACAGAATTTAACAACACAATACTATGCTAGACCTTGATCTCAATAAAAATCCATTTTTTTATGTTTTACAAATGAATTATGACCTTGGGAAATGGCAATACAAAATCAAAACTGGCTGCCAGATAATTGGAGCCTTCTTTGGAATAGAAATATATATATATTTTTTAAACATTTATTTCAATTAGAATTAATTGGTTTCACCAGATTGACCTTAATGTATACAGTGTAATGCGTAGGCATACATGCCCTCAGGAGAATTGTAAAGATAGATTACCATATTGAGATCATTGGTTGGAGGAAGTTTGGTGATCTGTTTGTGTTTTGTGTAGTTTTAGTTGATAAACTGGCCGAATGAGGTGATCGTCTTTGTGCAGTTTGTTAACTTTATATGGAGACTAAAAATGGTGTCTAATGTATAGAATCTGATCTAATCTAATCAGCTCGACAGGAGTATGACACCCTAATAGTATTTATTTACGCCTCGCTGGCAGGAGCCTTGACCAGAGGCTTATGTTTTCTGGTTGTCTGTCAGTCCCGTTCTTGTGACCACAGTATCTCAGAAATGCCTGGGCAGAGTGTCTTGACATGTTCGAAACATTTTTTGCCAAACTGAATAATTCATACATTGTCGTGCAAGCTCACCAGAAATTCACCCTAGAGCCATTTAGGATACAATTTTCAAAGGATGACATTTTTTTAACCTAAAGGTCAAAGGTCAACTTCACTGTGGCATCGTTATGTCCAGGAAAAACACTTTCCTGGATATTACTTCTGTCATATACTTTAACTATTACTATTAACAGAATATCTCAGGAACACCCGGAGGAAATATCTTCAAATATGGCACAAACATTTACTTGGATTCAAGGATGAACTTATCGGATTTTGGTGGTCAAAGGTCAAAGTGATCTCATCCACGCAATGGGTTCTTTTCAATCCACTAATGTGTCTCTCTCGCTTGTGTTGTTTCGAGGAGGAAGGAAGAGACGTGAGGACTGAGGAGGGGAATTTGCCAAATTTGAAATCCTTGGGTCAACAGCGTCAATAGACGTGCTGCCCAGATGGATAAATGGAAAGCTGGATAGTAAAGTCTTATAATATAATATATATATTATATTATAAATACTATCATTTCTGTTAATGAGCTCCTCCTTAAGCCTCCTCTCTCCTCTCTCCTCTTATTCGAATTAATCCCAAAGAAACATTTAGTCGCCAAGAGATCGAAACGTCAATCTAGCAACAAACTGGTCAAGTTAGGAACACTATCTACACAGTTGATGTCGTCTGTGTGCTAATTTCAGAGGTTGTGTGTCTCTTATTAGCTTGTTTTTCCCTCAACAACCTCATTTCTCATTCAGCTCTCTCTCAGTCTATCCTGGCTCATGTCCATCTTACTCTCCGTCTCCTCACCTAACAGCTGATGCAATTAACTCTCCACAGATTCCTCCTGCCAACTGAGACTATCGCAGGGACACCTGAGTGTGTGTGAGAGCGTCAGGTGTGGAAGTGCCAGCCTCGCCAAACCGGTTTGATAGAATCTAACTTAATCTGAGAGAGGGAAAATGTGTGTATGTGTATGTGTGTGGTCAGGCAATAATAATGAGGTAACCTTTAGTCTTGGCATGGCCTGGGAAGCAGCAGAGCGGGGTCAGGTGTGCTACTCCGCGCCTAGCTAACTAACCTGGCTGCGAATGTGAGCACATATGTGTTTGGGTCAGCTGTGGTAGGTGATCTGAGAATTTGGGGATTAGCTTGGATTAATCTGGAACACTTCCTGTTTACAGCCCAGGAAAGACAGACGATGACAAAATGGCAGGTCAGACCGCCTCAGTCAGTGGACAAAACATGATGATGGCCATATTGTGTGTGTCTCTTTAAGTGGCTGCTTGAGGCTCAACAGATGAATCATGTATCCACTGAAGACCGACTGCATGGCTGCTGCATGACACTGAACGTGGGCCCACTAGAGTTTGTTTCACAACGCAGTGATTGAACAAAAGTGTAGCCTGCAGTAATTCAGTGTACATGTGTGAGTCTGACAGACCGCAGTGCCTGTAAGATAACAGCCTTTTTGTTCCTCGCTCTGTTAAGCTGCCCAGTTTGCAACCTGCAGCTCTGTTGCTTTCCCTCTTTATCTCTGCCTTTATATCTCCTCTCTCTCTGACACACACTCACACAAACAAGCTCAAATGATTTTAAAAATCCCCTCATGTTGTCCCTTTTCATAAACAAACTATTAATTTCTTACCAAGCAAAAAAAGGAGACCAGAAACAATACATCACTAGCTTTAGTCTATATGATGTAGGTGTACAATCACGGCCTGTATCTGGCCTATACATGCCCTATTTAAAGTTTAGCCCACTCACATGTGTGTATTTTTGTGTGTGTGTAATTATTTGTGTATCTTTGTGTGTAAGCGTGTAGATGTGTGTGTGCTAAATCCTCAATAATCTGACTGCACTCTCTGCTGTACTTTAATCTGGACTGACACAGAAACTCAAGAGACAATCCTCCCTGAAACTCTGAGCCTGATAGGATGGTTTTCATTGACGGTCAAATATAGATGATGCGAGTTCTGTTTTTTGGTTACGTTTTCGAGAAAAGAAAGACACCAATAACAAGAATTGATGAAGCATTAATGAGATTTTCTTTATTTATGGGTCAGCTTTGCAGAGAGAGCTTTGCTGGGTTTACACAACACACAACACTGAGGCATTGACAAACACAATTAAGCTGCAAAAGACCTAGAAAGTTATGCTGCAAGACAATATGATAATCAATATAATTGTCCACAACAAGGTACACAGGGACTACTTTTTGTACCCCAGTGTATTATGATGCAACACACCCTTGTCTCATTATTAGTCGGATGCATAATGCACAATTGAGCCTCAACACCAACCTTCAGTGCAATAAATAACTATCCTACTATCCTCCTACTATAAGCATTAATAGATCCAAATATCCTTCATATCTAAGAGTATTCTGGGATTGATGCATGCTGTGTTAAAGATTCCTGTTAAGATTTTTACCTAGATAGAAGTCCTCACTCAGTACTGACAAGCTTCTGATTATCCAAAGACGCTAAAACACTAATTTAAAGGGGGCATATTTTAGCTATGCAATCAATGTTTCTATTATTCTTATGTGTTTTTGAATCACGTTGGTAAAGTTAGTTTCGTTTTAAAAATTGTATACATATTTTATTTAATTATTTTTCTGAGCCTCTCCTTCCTCCTGAAACGAACACACCGTTTTGCCATTCAAAGGTCAGACCTTACTCACGATTCGCTGACAGTATTTGGAGTGGGATCACACACGTGGGTGAGCGGCCGCACTGCACCGTCAGTCCAAAGTTGTATGAGCCAGAATCGCCAGGAGGTATCGGAATGGTAAGTTGAAATCTTGACAACGACTTGACTACAAGCTCGTGTGAGAAGGCAGCCTGAGGTGAAAGACGGTGAAAGGCGATTGGTCGATTTCAGCGAAAGCAAGGTTGTACGTAGAAACCTGCAAATGTTCTGAACAACTTATTTCAGAGGCGACCTTTTTAAAAATGTGATTCTGGAAAAACACAGAACTATGCAATTTTCACTTTTTCACTGTGAACAATAAACACCCCAAACTGTAAAACCCCTTTAACTTCTAAGTGTTTATATTGCACATGGTTATTTTAAAATTACATTTTTCATAACCTGGATTATTTGTTTCTTTAACCATAGTTTAACATTCAAGATACACATATGAAAATCCCTTGAGTGTTTGAAATAAAATCTGAAATAAGAGCCCGAAGAGCAGAGACTCTATCTTCTAGTTTTAGACAACATGTTTTTTTAGCTTCATTTTACAAAACAACTTCCAGGTCTGTGTTAACTTTGTGCTGGATAGGAAAAGATGAAAATGTTCAGCAGTGTTTTGGTCCATCTGAGACCTTTTAACACAACTTTGTGTCAAAAAATCCATCAGATAGGCCGCTGAACTCACCGAGAGGACAATGTGATGTCTGTGTTTCTCCTGTCTGAACTGCTCTCACAGACACAGGTGCAAACTGAGAGCTAGTGTCTGGGTGTGTGTGTGTGTTTGTGTTTATGTGTATATATGGGGAGCTGGGGGGCTGCTGTGGGAGAGAGTGGCACAGGTGGCACAGAGCCCCGGCAGTGCCGAGGGCATCGGATCGGCATGTGGCGCACAGCCAACCGCACACAACATATGCCAAGGGGGAGGGGAGGGAGAGGGGGAGAGAGAGAGGAAGAGAGAGGGAGAGAGAGAGAGGAAAAAGAGAGGAATAAGTGTTTTTCTAACTACCACATGGGTCCACAGGTCTCCTGTCTGGCACCATATGCTGTCAGCATGTCTGTCTACCTGTCTGTCTGTCTCCCTGTCTGTCTGCCAGCAGAACAAAGTGCTGTCAATGGTCAAACTGTCAGTGCCAAGATGATGGGCGTGTGATGCTACTGGGGCATCCTCTGCCTTAGCCCTGAACATCAGGCACACACACACAAACATGTACACACACACACACACACACACACACACACACACGCAGGTCGACACTCCAGCGTACACACAAATGCCCACATGAGCTCAGTGCCAGCTTGTGTCATTATCATATTCATCAATTATGTAAACACTTATGTGAACAGTGTAGTAACACACACACACAAGTATACACACACATTCCCCTAAACACATGCATTTTAATAAACTGCCGTGGGGTGAGACATGACCTCCGCATTGCCTCTACACACACACAAATACACACACACATACACACAGGTGTTTGACAGTGCATAGCTGAGGGGTAAAGTGTGTTTGTGTTTACAGACGAGGGTTCTGACTGTGAGCACAGATGTGTGTAGTGCATCTGTAAGTGTGTGCGTGTTTGTGAGGAACAGTTATGACAGAAAATCTGGAGAGTTATTGTAAAATTGAAAGTTAAAGTTCTTATATGAAAGAGCAGTAATTGCATTTTTTAAATATCTTTCCAGTAATTAAATCTTAAGAGGAAACATGAAGGTGCTTGTGTGTGAATATTTGTATTTGTGATGAAAAAATTATTTTTATACACCTGATCCTGCTCTTATTTTTTGGATAACTATTTTCACAAATATTTGACAGGATGCGGAAAATGCAGTTCAATTATATTCATACTTTAAATGAGTTTTCACTTCATATAAAAACAAACAACAAAAGTCAGCCTACACACTTGACAGGAATGCAAAAAAACCCATCAACACTGAGATGGACTGAATGGACAGCAGAAGTTTGCATCATTTGGCATGTGTCTGTCAGAGAGGTAGAAAAGAGCAATGTGAGTGAAAAGCTGAACTCGTGTAACTCTTACAATAAAACAAGGGACATCTGATCTTGGATCCTTCAGCTGTGGGCCCTGACAAACTTCTGTGCTCTGACTTTGACCAATAAATTCCAACATGTAACAGTGCTTTGTGTCCTGCAGCTGAAGGGATTCTGATGGTAGAATATTGGTACATTTCTTGAATATGTTTTATATGTGCACATATCTTCAAAATGTCAGAATATACTGCAAACCATGTGAGTACCAGAGAAACCTTTATCTTTAAACTGACAATCTTGAAGATTTCACTTTTGTTCTCTTGGGTGCCACCAAACGGCGATATGCGGTAATTCTTTTTCTTTGGATTTTCACTTATTTTTGAAGTTGTATCTGTAGTCATCCATCTTTTCTTTGTTTGTTCAGCCATAGCAGATTACTGTTTACTCGCAACACTCTTAGAGACCGGAAAAGCAGCTGCTTAGCTCCGCCTACCCTCTCTGGCAGACCAACCACTGCTGGGTGATGGAAAACACGTCACTAAATGGGCGCCGCTTCTGATTTTTTTCCACAAAGACTCTCAGTCCGTAATTCTACTATATACTGCAAATGCAAAGGCTTTCATCAGTGGGCCACAGGCTCAATCATCAATGTGTTAACTAGTGTGATGATAGATAGTGACTTAACAGACATTTATTTACATGAAAATCTTAGAGATTATTACTTTAAAGAGTGGGTAATATGCTGTTTCACAGTTTAAGACACATATATAATTTTACAATGTTAGATGTCCAGACTAAACGTGGGTGAAGTTTCAAATCTAGGTAGGTGAAACTATGTTGGAGTAATTTTTACATGAAGTGCAGCCTCAGCAGGCCTCGGAAAGCTGGCCAATCAGAAGAAAGGGGGCTTGTAGGGGCGGGGTTTCTTAAAGGGTAGGAGCTGACTAAATCATTTCAGGCAGAGGCTGTACGAGGGCCTGCACAGAGCACCAGTGTGAGAATTTTTTTTTTTTAAATGTAAATTATGCTAAGCTATTCCACAGGTATCACAGAGTGAAATATGCAGCTTGAAATTAGCATAATACCACCCCTTTAATGTTATTATTTCAGAAGTATATAATCCCTCATATGACAAAATGAAAGTTAAAATAACCAATAATGAGCACCATACCATTTAAAAACTGTTTGGTGTCAATGAAATGAAGGAGAACAACTGATAATGTCATGCACAATGTTCAAAGAACAACAACAACATAGTGTGAACTGGTTTTCAGTCTTAAAGTTTACTTTTCTGCAGAAGGCCGCTGCCAGGAGAATATGAAACAAATTGCTGAGCATGCATATTTCATGTGTTTGTCAGCTCTGGTTTGGAGTGGGTGGAGCAGCAAGAGTGGATTTGTCAGTTTCATTAACACAAACACACACATACACACATGCACAGGCACACTTAAACACACCTTGCTGACAGCTCTGTTGTGATGGGTGTGCAGGTGGATGTGCAGGAGGGAGAGAGAGACAGAGAGGGGGAGCAGAGGGGAGAGAGAACGCTGGAAACTGAGACAAAGACAGTGAGACATGACAGAAGAGCTGAGATAAACATGTGATGTCGTCAGGACCGCAGAGAAGACAGATCATGCAGGTGAATTAAGATAATTAATACTGATGAATACATTTAACAACACAATCCATTCATGCAGGCACATGAATACACCTTTAAATACAACATGCTTTATCAAAATAGAAACCTATACAAATGCAAATATATGTTATATCTTTATCACCAAAAATGAATATAAAACCTTTCAATTGGTGTTGTGGATTACAGCCTTTCTGAGAGCCGTTCAAAAGAACAGCTCATCGTTCGTGAACCTCACATCACTTCGAGGTAGAGAGTGGTCAGACTCGCGAACGTGCCTGCACTATATTCTCACGTCAACACACACATATTTAAACAGCAGAATAATGTTGGAACAATTAATCAACATCATTGATTTGCCAATAATTTATGATACAACTGTACGACTTCAGAGATGTCAGCAAAAAAACAACAAACTTGCAGAGGGTTATAACGCTGCTCACCGTCTGCAACATGTTGTGGTGACATGATTCTGCTGCACGTGACCGAGTATAGCGGAGTTGCAGCTGAAAAAAGCTGCCTGTGGTAATCCGGCATAAACGTCTCGGTTCCCGTCGTTCACACCAAAGAGTCGTTCAAAAGAATAGGATCGTTCATGAACATCACAACACTACTTTCAAGTGATGTCAATGAAAGGATTTAATGCATCATTACTCAGTAGTATTAACTTGAAAGAAATTCATAACCTTGCCATTTGAAATAGCTTGAACAGCAATATAAGAACAGGCCAGAGTAAAGGTCAAAGTATGTTTTATATGAAGGTCAGCAGTTCAAAACTCACACCAATGGATACACAACGTTTGTCCTGAGGTGGGGAAGTAAGCAGTGTATGAACTTCTTTAATTCTCCTCACAACTATTTCTTCCATTTTTTATGTGTTAAATATATGTATGTGTGTTTGTGTATGTATATATTTGCCCCAGTAGCCAGCTGCAGTAGTGCAACTACAAGCGTCCCATCACCAGAGAAGCATGTTCTTTACATTCAATTATCATAGTAGAGACACCTGTTTATATCGCAGTTTGTTCTCTTTGTGTTGTGAAATTTAAAACCAAGAAGATTTGTATATTTTCTATGTTTTCCCAAAGCTTTGATAAGCTATTTGTTGTGTGTGACATCCTCCACATATAAAGCCTAAGGGTTGAGCTGAATGCAGTGAGCAGGGCCAATCTGTAAGACAGGTAAACACTTAAACCCTTCACAAGGTTGTCTTTAACTGGTTACATTTATTCCAAAAATGATCGTAATTATATATTTATTTTTTTGGTCAACAAGAAGAGAAGGATTCAACCATTCATTCATTGCTTTGCTTTTTTCATATGTATGACAATCTCTATAATAAAAACCTGAAAATGCTCAAATCATAAAAAACAGCCAAATACAGCTTTTTAAATTTATACAAAAAAAAAAACCTTTCGGTTCATCTGACACTTTGGATATGTCTCTGTTTAAAGCCGATAATAAATAAACAAAGAAATAAAACTGACATGTTTTTCCAGGCCCATAGTTTAGGGGCTTTGTTTCAGAGGGCCTCGCTCACATCCTCCTCTGTCCGTCTATGCTCTGAATTCTGAGGGGTTCAGGAAGCCTTGCCAAATATATGAGTGGCAGTCTGAAAAGGGGTGCCAACTTAACAGCATCAATTTCCACAGGCGGTAAGTCGAGGCCATGACACCCAGACAACATTTGGAGCCAAAGTAGACGGGCAATTTAGCCAACGATTATGACCAACAGTCTTTTTCCGTGATACTTTGCTCCCTTACAGCCCACTGTGTTATAGACATTGATTTTGTCTGAGTTGCCAATCCCATCCTTGCTGAGGGCAATACTGTCTAGCTATATTCCCCTGAATGGTTGTGATGATGTCAAGAAAAAAAACAAGAAGAAACACAAACAAACACCAAGAAACCGGACTTGAATTTTGTCCATCTCCTTCGACTTGTGTGTAAAAAGAACAGTGTTTTTGCAGGTGTAGGGTTGTTATGTTGCCATATACTCACACAGAGGCCAATTTCCTCTGACATCGCGCTCAGGATGGGAAGCTTAACTGATGTTATGTGTTGTACTGCTGTGTGAGGAATCTGACATATCATTTCACCACTTCACAATTCATTCATGAGGGATCACTGGGCCTTTTTTCAAGTTAAAAACGACATAATATGATAACTCATTTGCCAGCGTTCAACTACAGCTAACATTAGCATTTAACGACTTCCTAGCTAACATTTCAGTTTGATATTGTTACATGATACAATAGGAAAGGCCTTAATTTCCAGCTGACAGCAATGTCAGATATCAAAAGGTAATGTAAATAAGCTTAAGGTTATGTTAGATATAATTACAACAAAAGACAGTTTAGCAGCTCTTTGACAAAGACAAAACACAGCACAGATAGCTAAGGTAAAGTTACCTAGCCACGGTAATTTTAGGTAGTTAAGGTGATATAAATTAGCTAAAGGTTATGTAAGATAGCTAACAGTGAAATAAGTTTTGGTAATGTTAGCTAGTTAAAGGTAATGTTGGATAGCTAAGGGTGAAGTAAATTAGCTAAAGGTTATGTTAGATAGCTAAAGGTGAAGTAAATTAGCTAAAGGTTATGTTAGAACAGTGATGTCAATTAGCTAAAGGTAATGTTAGATAGCTAAAGGTGAAGTAAATTAGCTAAAGGTAATGTTAGATAGCTAAAGGTGAAGTAAATTAGCTAAAGGTAATGTTAGATAGCTAAAGGTGAAGTTAGCTAGCTTGCTGGAACTTCAAGAATTGGAACTGTTTTGAATTAACTGACAACTAATATCAATATCAAGTAGCCCATGTTTGTTCTATCTTAAATTATGGTCTGATGTCCCTCCATTTTTATTACTATCTATTGTATTTTCTTCAATGATCCATGAAGAAGTTGTGAACTTTTAACTTCAGATTCCTTACTTTGCGATAGTATAACAGCATTAGAGTTTCTCACCCTGAGCGTGATGTCAGTGGAAAATGGCTGCGGTGTGAATTTGGTGAATGGTTATGTAATATCTTATTAAGTTTCGACATGTACTTTAACTGAGGCTCCTGAGCTACTACACTCAAGTCAGTATGCAATGGTGTGTAAACCAAAGCCAGAAAATGTCTCCAAGAAAACTCCAAGTACCCTGCATGTCTAAAAAGTGACAGAGCGATGGAAAGACAAAGAGATGGATGTGCTCTGTGAACGGTAGCATGCGGGGAACACAGCTTTCAGTGGCCTCTCCTGTTTGCTGACTAATGAGAGAATAATTGAGTGCAGTCGGCCCTGCGTCTCCCTGATTAGAGCCAGACTGGGCCCCTGAAAAGACAGAAAGACAAGAGTCAGGCCTTTCTTTCTTTCTGTTTTATCCTCCAATCTCTGCTCTCCTCTCCACTCTCCACTGCACAGATACTCATCACATCAGATAATAACTCATGTGCATACACACTCATACAAATAGACCCATACAGTCACACAGTGGTACTGATTGCTGAAACAATACGTTGTCCACCAGACAATACACGCAGCATAATTGGCCCAGAGGACAGTGACAATGACATGAGCAGCACAGTGAGGGAGAACAGAACAGAGGAGCAGGACTCGTGGTCTTTGTTTCAGAAATTAGGTTTGAGCAGCAAAAAAAGTGTCTTGTTGGATCAGCAAACTGCGTCCTCAGAGGTTGAAGTGTCCCTGAAGAAGAAAATTGTGAAGTGTTTGGAGCAAGCACGTGTCTAAACCTGCATAAAAAACATAAGAAGTTAGCGTTCAGCTGTGTTATTTCACTGCAAGTTCTGTTGTGAAGGACAAGCTCATTACGGCTGGCAACTGCTGTTAATTTGAAATAATGAAACATGTTGCAATGAGCTAATTAACAGATGTGTATAAAGAAAGATCTTCTCAAACTTACAATTACATGCAGCAGAATATTTTCCAAGCAAACTGTTTAGCCAGCGATCAATAATAATGAAGGCCAAAAGCATGCATATTCATTTACAGTCTTAGTACAACCAACATTTTCAGTACATGACTTTCACAGTCAACTGCTAAACAACAATTAATGAAGCAGATGTCTTCTGCTACTTTCGCCGTGAGAGATATAAAAGGACATCTAGTTCTTTGGCCTGTAAGGGCAATATTGTATTTCATCTTTATAGGTCAGGTCAAAGGTCAGTGGATATAGTTCACATTAGAAACATAATTTAATATTCACAGAAAAAAAATTCCACAGAAGAAAATGGATTTGAGTTTGATTTAGTATGTTTGTGAAACCAAACATTTGCATAAGCTGCGAACATTTGGATGCTGAGAAGGGCCAAATTTGCATTATTTTTTTCATGTTGTTATCTTAAGATCAGAAGGTAAATCTGTAGAAAATAAGATCATCAGCCCATTACTGTGAGGAAAAGTTTCCTCTCATTACTTCTAGTGTTTTTTTTAGAATCAGGGTTGCCTACAGCATCCATAGATGGCGTCTTGACACCTGTAGCCTTTGTGATAAAAAAAATGTCCCGTCAATGATTGATGCAACTCTTCTATCGAGATTTACAGTTCATGCAATCACATGTGATCACATTAACCAGATACAAATTTTTCGAGTACTCAGTAATTTCATGGTCACGAGTAAATAAAATGATCTTGAGAACAAATTCAACAGGCTTTAATGAACTTCCGTACTTAGAAAGAAACTAATTCCATGAAACGTTTTTCACTTAACTGTTTAAGCAACAGAGAACTTTTATCATAGCTAATAAATAATGAAATTCAGGAGAAAATTGCTGCTAGCCTCGAACTAGCTCAGCTTTTGCCAGGAAGCAATGCAGTGTCATCTAAAAGTTGATTATGAGCAGGCTCACATCTGTGATGCATTTCTTCCTAATATGAAGGCGGTATTTTTACTGTTTACCACGTGATCTTTCTCTTGAGAATGAGACCCTGTGTCTCAATTACAACTTTCCCTCCTAAATTTAGCACTTTGACACAGGTTTTATAGATGCTGATTGTTTCTTTTCCCATTGCCATTGACGTTTACTCATTTAGGTCTCTTTTCTGCTGCGTCACTGTCTGACGTCACAAACGCGCCCGAAACAGGGTTAGTTAACAGTGAAGATGTTTTGGTGGTTAGGTCTTTCTTGTATCATTTACTCATTCAGTCTGTTTATTAAACTCAGCACAACTAATTTGGGACGATGTTCGAGCGCTGCTCGGACGGAGACAGGAAGAATTTGTAGTTGAGATGACAAGGAGTCGCAGAAGTTACTGACGAAGCATTGCATCGCGCCGGAAAGGGGGCGGAGATTAATGTGTCGACGTGGGTTTGGTGTTCCCATCATTGCCGATCGGAGCCGAGGTGTTAATTACCCGGGTCTACCGCAGAGTCATTTGACCCAGGTCTGAATGCTGATTGTAGCCTTTCCCATTAAGCAAAAAAGCCGGGTGTTAGCGGATGTTTGTGGGGGTTTTGACCAGTGGGAAAGCAGCTAATGAGATAACCTGTCGAAATAAAGAGTTATAAGTAATAAACCTAAAATTATTGCTGTGATGAAAGCTTTCCAGCTTTGTAAATCTCACAATAAACAACTCTTTTAGCTTCTAATGAGCTCAAACCGGCCTCACTGGATCACACTAACATCTCATCCCAGCTAACACTCTCTTACATTTTTCATCACGGGTCTGTTTTTCTGCAGGAACATCCATTTACTGAAATGAGGATGAGCCTCCTCTCAGTGCTGATTGAGGCATGGAAATAAACAATCATTCATCTGCTAAATAATTTGTAAAATTCCCCCCTGAGGCAGCATGTGACAGAATTAAGACGGCCTTCTTTCTGCATGCTGTTGTTTTCCAGCTCACTGCTGTTTGCTAGCAGCGCTGCACCGTGGACAGGAGAGGAAAAAAAACAACTCTTAACAACAACAGGGTGAAGAAATTTCAAAATTGAATAGTTACTTATGGGAGACTTAAGTTTGAACCACAACCTTTCACAGACAATGAAGTAAGCAATCTTCCATTTTCCATGTGTGAGAAGGGCTGCAGTGTCTTTCACATGCTCCCAATTCTTCTGCATGTGTCTCCTGTGGTCTGTGAAAGTGGAGAAAAGTGGAAGCAAACACAAACACACACCAAAAACCCTGATTCTGCACTGCCTGCAGCCATGCTGTAGTGAGAGTGGAGGTGTGTGTATGTGTGTGTGTGTGTGTGTGTGTGTGTGTGTGTGTTAGCGGGACCAGTGCCAGTCCTGGCATGGCTGCATGCCTGCCTGCGAGCCTCCTGAGAGGGGACCAGGGGCACAACAAATTGGCACACTACACTCCTCAGTCCCACCTGCGTGTGTTTGTGTGTTTATGTGTGTGTCTGTGTGGAGAACAGGCTAATATGTGTGGGTGTGTGTGTGCACATGTGCATAGAGAGGGCTACTTTGTGTGGTTTTCTGGAACCCTCTGGCTGAGAGGAGCATCAGCTGCGGAGATGCCCTCGCTCCTTCCTCCTTTTCCTCCTTTTCCTCCTTCTCTTCTTCTCCTCGTTTTCTGTCTCTGTCTTCCTGCCATCTTCAGCTCACTTTTGTCTCACTTTTACACATGTACATTCTGAAATATCTTTAACGATGATATCCCATAATGTCAACAAATCACATGAAAATCAAAACAGCTTTAAGCAAGTGTTACTCAACTAGGTGTAAATGGTGCTTTTGTCAGGGACTATTATCAGCGGGGGATGTGGTGCATTAATGACAATTTGCGGCAGTAGGACGTTGTATGGGATTGATGCCATGTAGGACTGACTCATCATTAACCAAAGTGCTCTCATTAACTGTAATAAAGGAATAATTTAGCCAATGTTTTGATGTTTATGACCTACATGCCAGTGGAAGAATATTCCACTCATCCCTATTATCACTGTCACTACGCTGCTCTATTTTATCTTTATGTATAATTGTGTAAGTCACTGTATCTTGTGTATAGTGTATGTTGTCCCATGTGCCAGTGCAAAAGATGAATTCAAATTTACTTGAACATACAAGATCTTGATAATTTCTGATAGTATTCTTGAGCGCCACCCACTGGTGGTAATTAGTAATTAAAGGAGGACACTAATTTAACCAGATGTCTACAGCTTGCTCCCTTTGTCATGGTGTTAACTCTTGATTTTCCTGGCTGATGGTCGCTTTCCTTTTCATACTGTTTGCCTTCATCTGAGCATTGAATTTGTTTCTTTTTCTTTGCATTTTCACTTATTGTTGAAGTTGTATTTGTAGTCATCGATCTTTTCTTTGTTTGTTCAGCCATAAAGATATACATACACATACATATGATTGTTTACTACTACTACTGTTTACTCGCAACACTTGCAGAAACTGGAAGTGCAGCCATTTAGCTTTCATCAGTGGGCCATAGGCTTAATCACCATTGTGTTACCTCATTCGGCGATAGATTGTGACTTAACAGACATTTATTTAAATGAAAAAGATAATACTTTTAAGTCAATGGACAACAAAGCAACCTGAGTTCAGAAGAGGAGTAAAATATATCAGGCTCTGAGTACACGAACAAGGTCATTTATTGTTGTTGTTCCGCCTTTCAATGAAAATAGAAAAATACTAGATACCATCAAACTTAACCATAAAGTCCAAGTGATTCATTCATATTTATCAATTCATTTATTAAAAGTGTTTGCTGTATTGCTTTCTCGCCTGTTTTTTGAAAGGAAGGAAAACAACATTCGGGACCGCCCCCTTTAGCTTTGACTGACAGCTCGAATAACCTTTAAGTGATACTAAAATCTTTAGGAGATCGTGACACTTGTTGATTGTTTTCAGAAGTTGAAACATCTGCTAAAGCTAACCATCTTGCCAACATAACTCATCTTTTAACCCTGTTTAACCCTGTAGTGCTGGATTAGTTAATAATTCATTAATAAAAATTCTCGCTTCGTCAGAGAATCAAGCCTAAATATATATATATAAATGTAAATATACATTTTGCTGATATACAAATCATCATCATCAAGTCCTGGTTGTGTGAGCACAAAGCAATAATGCAACACATCAGTATGTGGTAAACATTTTATCCTGAGCAGACAAGTTGTTGAAGACATTTCTCCTCCACATGTGCTCCCACCTCCTCATTCACACAGGACACTTAAATGTCAAAATGGCATCAAATTAAAAGCAAAGGCTCCATTTTCACACGTCTACCACTCTAATTTACTCCTCTTCACTGTCCGACTCTCCAGCTCCGTCTCTCTTTCTGCACAGCAGTCTAATAAAGCAGAGAAGCATTAAACGACCTTTCTGAAAGGACAGGCCCGCTCCTTCATTACCAAAAGGTGAAAGGTGAGGATGCTTTTTTTTCGTGAACCCAGAACACTCCAGATAAAAAAAAAGAAGTTAGCCTTTAGATGGCTTCATTTAAAGTGCTTTTAATATTCAGTCAATCTCCACTTTGTCTTAAATGTAGAGCTCAATGACAGACTGATTTCTTTCCATTGAAACTGCTTTTCATTACAGCACATTTTAACTAACTTTCATTGAATGTCTTTGTTTCCTGTGTTATTTAAATAACAAGCTCAGGATGTGTCTTTATTTATCAAATTGAAACATTATTATCTTGATTAAAGTACTCACGTTACTGTAATTGAGTGGCTTTTTTGTTTACTGATGCATGAGTCTGTATGTGAGTGAGTAAGTGACTAACTAAGTGAGTGAGTGAGTGACGGTACTTCTAGAGCCGTATAGACAGAGAGTCACGACACCTCTGTTCACTCCAATGGAGCAGTTATTTACAGCAATGGCGGATCATGGAGCATATTGAACCTCCACTGACGTGACTCTCTGTCTATACGGCTCTGGGTACTTTGTTCGGGGAGTAGGCGGAGCTGCTCCTCTGCTGCTCGTCTACTGTCCTCACCTACGTCCGCAGCATGCACCTGCTTTCAAACACGTTGTCATCGGCCTCATGAGGACAGTCCTTGTAACACATTGCCCACAAAAGTGCACATTGACCTGATGCGGTCAGCCACATACTAGCTTTTGACCTAGTGTTGTGTGAGTATTTTTCAAAGTCAGTCATTTTACTTTACTTAAGTATGTTTGAAGTGAAGTAATTCACAACATTTGCACATCCATCATTTAGAGCAGGGGTGGTCAACCCTGCTCCTGGAGAGCTACCTTCCTGCATGTTTTAGGTTTCTCCATACTCTAACACACCTGATTCGAATGATCTGCTCGCTATTAACCAACTGAAGCGTCTCAGGGGATTGATAATGAGCAAAACATTCAAATCAGGTGTGTTAGAGTATGGAGAAACCTAAAACATGCAGGAAGGTAGCTCTCCAGGAGCAGGGTTGGCCACCCCTGCGTTAGAGTAAAATATTTAACTACGGATATTATTGCGAGCTAGAAAGAAAACTGACTTGAACCAGACACCAATCAAATGCATCGCATCAAAAACCGGTCAATCAGCATCGCCTCAAAACAGCGGTGCCGGTTGAGTCTGAAGGAGAGCTGGGCTGCCACTAACCCGATGCATAACGCGAGTGAACCATGAATGAGACAGAAGAGAGTTCGAAAGAAACACCACCTTTTCTTGTAGTCTTTTGTTTAACCAGAAAGAGCTGTTAGAGCGCTCTTTTCAAATCCACCAGACTCCATTAACAAAACAATAGTTTTACCTCGCAGAGCACTGTCTACCACCGCTGCAGGTCTACCTCCGCCTCGTTACACATCGTAACACATCGTTACCGAACCAACCCTTTAAAACACCACACAATAACAACTAACCGATCGAGGCAGCGGTAGACCTACAACTCCTGTGTTCTGCCAGGTAAATGACTGTTTTTGTCAATGGAGTCTGGTGGCTGCGAAGAGAGCTATAACTGCTGTTTCTCGTTACTCTTTGACAAAATGTCCGTCTCTCGTCATCTTGACAGCAAAACATGAAAACATATGGCCCAGGTTTGAAAACAACGACGTTTCTTTTAATTTCATTTGCATTGAATGCATGTGCAAGGTAACCATGGATACATTTGTTTATTATAAAGATCAGCGGTTGGGTAACTTTACTTTAAGTACCTTTCAAGTGCGCTACTTTTTACTTTTACTCAAGTCATTTTTTACACAAGTTCTTCTCCTTTTACTTGAGTACAGTTTCAGTCAAGTATTCCAACTAACAGTACTTCTGCTTTAGTAGAATATTTCACGACAGTTTGCTGGTCTGCTGAGCTTCTTCGGCCCTCATTTAATAATATGCAGTTGTGTGAGAATATCTGTCTATACTGCCTGTTTTTGTCTTTGGTTTAACAACAATTAAGAGTCAGTTGCAATTCTGAAAGTCGCTTACATCAATACATGAATCTGTGTTTTATTTGCTATTATTCGTGTGTATATTCTTCACTTTAGCAGCAGGAGAATAAGCAAGGGGGAGTGCGAGAGGGATTTGCTCCTCGGGGCAGAAACAGAACACATGTGGTTGCAGAAGCCGGGGTCATAACCACTCGTCTATCTTTTAGCACCCATGTCAGACACTTTTACCATCACTGACTGATCCTGTACCAGCAGGAAAGTAACATCGCAGAAGAAAGTAAAGAAGAAAAATCACCTATCGCCTGTGAATCTTTGCCCTGTAAAATGGGGGAATGCAGATTTTAAGTCCCGTCTGAATAAAGGTCTGTGAGGTTTTTGGATCATATTTGGATATTCCATGGAGGTAAAACCGGATTGTCTGTTTTTCTTATTATGGAGGATTCACAGGGGGAATCTTTCGCTGTGTGCACCTTGGCCAAAGTCAACGAGAACACCTTTAATTCAGAGACAATAAAAATCAAGCGCAAGTAGTTTTCTGCAGGCGAGTGTTTGCACATTTTATGCCATGCAGCCTGCAGAAAGTACAATGTTTGCATCACCAAGAGATCTAAAGGTTGTCTTTCAGGATGGCCTCGTTTAACTTCTTTTAACATCATCGCAATATCAGCAAGTGGTCTGACAATATAGACAAGTCGTTACAGGAAGGCGAATGCAGCAAGAGAAACAGCAGAATGATGCACAGACGACCAGCAGAGAGAAAGCTTTGCAGCACAGCGACAGAGAAGCAGACAGATTTTCAGACCGGCAGGCAGACAGATAATCTGTGGACTCAAAGGAGGGGAATGTCATTGATCTCTCAAAGGACAATACAATACTGGGCCCTCTACAATGTTACCGCCAGCCCTACACACACACACACACACACACACACACACACACACACACACACACACACACACAGACGCACACACAGACACACACAGGGGTCAGACCTTTCGGGTGTGGGGGTGAATAGAGTCTAATTCCTATTCAGTCAGTTTGAAGCTCTCTGAGTCTATAGAGAGTCATTGTCAGGAAGTATTACCCAGCATGCCACACACCACATCAGGCAGCACATGCATAACTTTGGCCTTTAAAAGACAAAACTTTTATGACACAAACTGAACATTTCAAAGCTGTCAGCATCCAGAGAGAAAGTTGAGTTGTGGAGTTTTCAATGTTTTTAACATTGTTTAAGCTGTTTCTTTGACATCCACAGTAAAACACAGATAAGGAATATACACTGTGGTCAAACAAAATAGCACATGTTGCCTCAACAGATCAAGACTCACAAATTCAGGCTGAACCCAGATGCAGACTGACAACAGGTAAGGTGTCAAAAAGGTGTTTTACTCAGAAAAACAGGAGATGGTGAAGGGGTGGCTGGTGGGGGTCCTGGGCTGGGGAGGGATGGAGTGACCTGAAAGGAAGTTGGCTGGGCAGGCCGGCAAAATGGATGTCCGTGTATGACACAATGAACCAATCTCTGATCCCATCGGTATGACGATGATATAGCCTCTGGGGACAGCGATGAACATGCCGGGCCAGCAGCCAGCGGTAAGCGAAAAGGGCTTCCGGTCAAGACTTCCTTTTCCGCGTGCTGCGTCGTTTACAGAAAAAGAAACCGTTTTTTCTTGTGATTTACTTTAACAGGTCTTACCTTTGCTGACATTTCAACATCATGATGCAGATTAGTAAAAAGGAGGTCAGATCGATAATTTCTGATGCATTCGAGGAAGTCGGGAAATCTGAACGCTTTTCGTGACACATCTCCAAGGGAATTTATCTCAAGTTGAATTTCTAGAACAGACTGTTGGCTGAACTTGCTGCAGATGTCTGTTTAAGAGATTAATCAGAAGCTAAATCATCGTCAGATGATGTTGATGGAGCCGGGATGTCATTACGTTCTGCCTGCTCTCGCTCTCCACATGGAAAGTTTTTCCTGCACACGCCGCAGCCTGCTGATACGTGATTGGTCAATATTACTCGGACTACAAGCATAGTACAAACCAGAACACTTGCCGTCCCTAAAATCCACGTCCCTGCCTACAGTAATTAGAGGTTAGGCAGGGACTGACTGTCAGTTCAGGGCTCTTGTAGGCGGTGGTGATTGCTCGGAGGCAGGCAGGTGTGCAGATTGGAGATAGCTAGATGAAGAAAGAAGGCAGTGAGAAGCACAGACAAAACACAGCAATATTAAGAGAAAACAAACATGCTAAAAACACGCTCAGTCATTCATTCATTTGTTCCCAGGCGCACTCATCAAGGTAGCTGTGGTGATTATTTTTGACATATTGCAACTTAACAACACATAAGTATATTAACCACCTGCATTCTCCCATACTTGTGCATTCTCCCTGTCGATGACAAAACAGATGAATCATCATCTCACAGTTATCTGTAGCAGTTCCATAACAACCATTGCATAATTGTTTGCTGATATGTGGGGATCGTGTTAGTGTAATGTGTGATGATATAGTCACAGGAAGGTGTTACTTTGTGCAGACGGGTTTCGTGTTGGATTCTATCAGATTATATAACACAGAAGGTCAGATGAGTGTGACTCACATATTTCTTTATAGAGCTGTACGGGGTGCTGTTGATGTAATATAAGTGTAACCTGATTGTAATGACTCTGAATGGCTTTAATTGCATAATAATAACTGTGTTGTAGCCGATTAACTGACATACTATCATGCACAAAAATCCCTGATCTGCTTAGTTTTCATTCACTGATATGAAGGGCGAGTGTGAGTGTGAGTGTGAGCGCGCTCTTTAACACAGATTGAAATAAAATGTTTCAGCCAAAGCCTCAGAAATAACTTCTGCAGACCTTGTAGCACGAATCAAACTCACTGTTTTAAATGTTTTATTTGTATGTTCAAGGTTCCTGACATGTGCCAAGGCTCTGTGATGAATGATACATGGGACAAAATCAGGCAGGCTAAGGGGAACAAATCCTCCAGACTGAAGTCTGCCATGTGAATATTTTCATTATCTGATACCAGACGTCATAAAACGCCAAATATGTGTATATAAAAAAAGACATCTAAGGTACATTTTCTACAGAAAGCATACATTTCTAAAAATACCCGACAACAGGAGTGTTTTTCCCAGAGAGAAAATCTGAATCCTCTCTTGACAAGCATGTTCCCATGCATTATCAATGGTTCAGCTCGGCCCCATGGCGATAAAACATTTTCTACACATGAGAGACAATGTTGGCTGTCAGTTACTTAAAAGAAATGTTAAAATTGGAGCCATGGTTGTTGGAAACACAGGCAATATGAATAATGGACAAGGGCTGGGGAAAAAAAGGAACCAATTATAGAGAGAGCTGCGAATGTAAGGGATCCATGCCAACGTGAGACGGGAGTGGACGGAGATCGATCGATGAGGTTTCAATGCATCAAAATATTTACAACCAGAGTCAATACAGCGAGAGGAGGAGGAGTGATGGCGAGGGATGGAGAGGAAGACAGACACATGGAGAAACTCCAGAAAAAGGCAAGAAACAAGGACTGATTTGGGAGAAAACAGGAGAGCACATGCTCACACACACACACACACACACACACACACACACGTGCACAGCCCACTGTGATAATGGTGACATTTGCAGGGTGCCAGTGGTTGTGTGCGGCTGGCTGATGGCCCACAGCGATGGCCTTTAGAGGAGTGACAGGCTGGAATTACCATTAAGAGGCAGCGGTAACCCCTTTATTATACATATACTACACACACACACACACACACACACACACTTATGGTTCATTGCCACCTATTTCTGCTCTATGTGAGTTCAATAGCTTAATAACCTCTTTCTCCTCTGCTCACCTATCTGTCCCTCTCTCATCTGCTGCTGCCTCCATTTTCTGCTCCCTGCAGCCACCTGCCCTCCATCTCCACCTCCTCTACGCTTTCTTTCTTTCTTTCTTTCTTTCTTTCTTTCTTTCTTTCTTTCTTTCTGTCTTTCTCTTCCATCTGTCTCTGGTTTGTTCTGCAGCTCTCCCCCTGCCCTTATCTCTCCACTTGTACCACTTTCTCCATCTCTATCTATATCTTCCCCTGCACTTTACTCTCCATCCAAGTTTTCCACTCACATGAAGTTAGTCAGTTAAGTTTTCTTCCTTTAGAAACACACATCAAATCTGGCAGCCATGTTGTTTTTCATTCACACCAACAGATTGTCGATCGAGCCATATGTTGGTCTAATCGCTAACAACATCAAACCTGTAATGTATTTGATTAAGACGTACGTGTATTTAGATAAGCAGGCAAAACCAACCAAGTCTTCAACTTAAAAAAACACAAAAGCAAGCTTTAAAACAATTTTGAGTTTTGGAAGAACATGTGGCTGCAGAACAGTAGATATAGATGATATAACTCCACCAGTTATCTGTTTGTTTCATGGCCAGACTCGTGATTATATTTAATTTCCCATTCCCTTCCTTCATCTGTTCCAGGTCTATTATCTTCCTTTAAATCACTTAAAACTCATTTCATTGCTTGGATAAATGTGGTTTTGATAAATACTTCGGGAATGAATTGATGAGTTTCTTTTGACCTGATCCGTCATGTTTTTGAAGTATGTTACTTTTTAATCCAAGCCCAGAATGCCAGGTGAATAAAATAACAGCCTTAGTTTGATTAAAGCTGGTAAATCAAGATTTAACATTTGCATTATTACACGTATGTGTTACATACTTGATTCTGATTGGTTAATAACGGCATTCCATTATTTCTTGATAACAGACCGTTGCTATGAAGACCAGACATGCTTGAGATGCGGCTCAATCCTGAGGACTGACTGTAATCATATCAATACTCTAAAAGGAGTCCGGTACATTTGATGACGGCTTGTTTACAGAGGGAAAAAAGAAAAGAGACAAAGGAGCGAAGAGAAAGCAATAAAGGTTAAACAATGCAAAAACTGTAGGCTACGACTGAGAGATCTAAAAAAAAGACGTCACATAAAGTGAACATTAAACAGAGCACAGCGAGGGATACGGTGGAGTTTAAAGACAGTGAACATGAAGTAAACGAAATACAGTACGGGATACGGCAGTGTTTACAGACGGTGAATGGAAAAGAAAATGTCAACAGACTCTGACAATGATGAGACAGAAAACCTCAATCAGGTGCTGCTCTGATTCATGCGGTCCCATTCACCGTGTCTTACTTCACCATCAGTGGAAATTGTTCCATTAGATGTTAGTAAAAACAGCTAGCTTAGTTATTTTAATGTGAGTAATAACAGCTAGCTTAGCTTATTTTAATGTGAGTAATAACAGCTAGCTTAGTTATTTTAATGTGAGTAATAACAGCTAGTTAAGCTCATTTTAATTTGTGTAAAGACAGCTAGGTTAGCTCATTTTAATGTGAGTAATAACAGCCCTTAAGGGTGGGACAAGAACTGCTCACCCTGTTGTGGTTCCAGTCCACGATAACAATCTGCTCACTATACATTAGCCCTTACTTATACTTCCATGACCCTACAGTGCTACACAGAGAGCTTTCTTTACAACAATACTGACCTCAGCAGTGAGGACAGACAGACAGGGCAGCAACCAGACAGAAAATAGACCTGTGGATACTCTACAGGCTGCAGTGTTTACTGGTCTGTGAAGTCAAGGTGTGAGGCTGTGCATGGCCTTAGTGCATGTGTGTGTGTGTGTCTCGAAGGGAGCGTTAGAGAAAGCTTGTAGGTAAGACTGTGTGTGTGTGTGTGTGTGTTTGTCCATGTGTGCATGTGCATGTGTGTGTTATCAGGGTAGTGCAGACTCTGCTGTCCAGTGGTGTGTGAGATGGGACAGAACCAACGATTTACCACCATGAAACACTAAACACACTTTTAAACACACATAAGCAGAAACAGCCACATACAGCCATATTTTCCATCTACAGACACACACTTTCACTCTTATCTTTAACACACACACACACACACACACACACACACACACACACTCACTCATATTTAGCAGCAGTGTTATCAGAGGTCACTATTGGTCCGTATCTCTGCCCCGGGCGAGCACTCGGGCCTGTGTGATGACGGGCATATCTGCAGATGGAAAACTAATCAGCCAGCGGCCCAACACTCACCCTCGCACAGCACACACTCAAACACAGCACTTTGCTTGTACTGGGTCGGAGCCAAATGATGGATCTGTGTTAAAAAAACGTCTTATAGTTCGATTTCTTGACAGGAGGTCAGGATCGGGGTCAACTGCAGAGAGCACTGAGGAGCAGAAGTCAGTGTCCAGCCAGAAAATAAGGACGGAAATTAGATTTTCAGAGCTGTATTTTCATTTTGCTCACATTTCCAACCAGCTCCATCCTTTGCTGTCATCTTTTCTTCAGTTCTGACTTGTTTCCATCCAAAGTTAATTATCGCCTTTGCACTAATTATTTAAACCGAGCTTGAGTTCTGCAGCACATCTGCAGATTCCTCCGAGTGTTTTTGTTCAGTATTAATGTGAGAAGCAATGTGGGCCTTTTCATTTTGCATGACGCAAACGCAACATGCTATTAACTATGAATCAGAGAACCGCACTGGGAGCACAAGCAAGAACAGTCTGAGCGATGCTCATTCAAACTGGCACAGGATTCAAACAAAAACAAGGCCAGAGAAGACGAACATGCTGCAGAAATCTTAACTCATTTTCTCTGCATGTGGGTGTGTGTGAGACATCGGCAGATAACGAGAGACGAAGGAAGGGTGTGTTGCATGCGCTTAAAACATTAATGTAGTTTATACTTAAAAACACAGTTTTGTTCATGAACAAGAGAATTCAAACCTAAAGATTGATTCAAGCGCATATTTTACAGAAGTGCAGATTGTTTGCACCAATTTACAGACGATGATCATCAAACCAAAGCTAACTCATCACTGTCTTACAGCTTCACTATCGTCATACTTAACAAATATACAATAACAAAAATGTACCTGCAACAAGTGAGGCCAGGGTTCATGGTTGCCATTTGCCTTGAACTTAAACTTGAGACTGCCTCAGAGAAAGACTTATTTGGTTTTAACAACACTCACCCTCAGCGAGAAGTTCTCCTTTGAGATCAGATGATATCATCATTTAATCACAGCACAGAATAAAAGTGAAGTTGATGTTTTGTAACTTTTTTCTCAAGTGTGTGACATGACTTTCAATAGAAGGTTAAAAATGTATTAGTACTCCAAAATCTTACATTTGAAAGTCAGCTGCAAAAAAGCATTTTATTTAAAACCTTGTGCATTTTTCCAATTTTATTTTAAATTAATCTTTTTGTACAGAAAATCTGTCAATATTATCTTACAGAAATAGCAACATGTAGTTGCATCATGCTTGGATCATCCATACACAAACATGTTACATGCAATTTGTGCAGTTTGTATTTATCTCTCCAGTGATCAGTTTACCATCCCGGCTACCATCCCTGGTCAGTTTAAAAGATCTAATGGTACTCTTGGTCATTGGGATTCCTTCTAAAAAAAAAAAAAATGCATGTCATCCCCCACTCTCTACTCCCAACATTTCCTGTCTATCTTCAGCTGTCCTGTAAATAAAGCCAAAGGCCAAAAAAATTATCTTTCAAAAAGCTTTAACGTAATGCTACGACATTAGCTCATCACGAGCGTACACGCGCACTGCCTTCACCATGCCTCTTCTGTCAAGCGTGAAGAAGGGTGCGAGATGTCTGCAGTATGGCAGTGTTTGGCCACTACAATAAGAGTAGGCATGATATCAATTCCACTACAGGGGAGACTTGATGTTCTCTGCAATTAGGTGGAAAAAAACATGTTGGATATCGGCAAAAAATCCAATATGGTGCATCTTTATTTGTAACAGTGATTGTGCTGGTCACTTGGTGAGGTCAGTCTTGATTTGAAAGAGACTAATCAGGCCTCTACCTGGTAAAATAACAGATTTTATACATAAAAGAGTTCAATATTACCTGCTGAGCCGTCACAGATGATGCTATTAGGCTGTTTTTGCTTTGGAGTTGAGAATACAGACTTTGGGGTGTGTAGTTGGAAAGATGTGTTTATTTAACAGACATGAGGGTTCATTGATAAAAAAGATTTTCTTATGTGCATTATGGGAAGTGTGAGCTCCACTTATTGCCTACAATATAGAGTGTCAGTCAGCTTCAGAAGCTTTGGCGCAGACACCGATGGATGAAAAATAAACAGCTTTGGTAATGAGGCTGTATATGAACATTATGCTTAGGTTGGAGGTTATTTGGCTGACTGTCTATATTGGCACTACGAGCGAGGCCTCTGTTACAACCCCAACAGAAACACACTGAATCAGTATAACAACCAGGTGTGCTCTCTAGTTAATCATACGAGGGATTTGAGAAATATCCATAAAGCTTGTTCTTAAGTTTTAAGGTGAAACTGAGGTTTTGAATGGGAACACATAAAATCCCCGTTTCCCCCAAAGTTCCTGACGACAAACTCCCGTCAACCCGGGGGTTTTGTTTATTTGCTTATTTGGGTACGATGCCAAAAATACGAGCAAGAACCTGCAACACAGATCAAGTCTGAATATTATTCAAATACATTCCCGTATCTCAGGTGACTTCTTTTACTCAAGCTTAAAGCGTACACTTTCTAGACAAATTTACAACAGCACATTAGCTTCTCTATCACAAAAAAAAAACAAGTCGAGATCACACAGACGGCTCCTCCAGGCAACAGCTCACCTTTATGTGTGTTCAGCATCCAAATGTTGTATGTAGCTACGTGCAATTATAACAACTTTAGTTACAAATTATCAAGGGATTTCTAATGATCAGTCATTATCAACACCCCAATACACACACTCATATATAAATAAACACGCAAACTTAATTGAAAAGATAAAAGAATTGTAAAAAATAAACAGATTAAAAGAGGAGTCGTGAAATTAAAGAAATAACAGACTGTTAAAAAAATCTATTAAGGTCTCCAGAGGAACTTCCTGCCTGCTGATATTTGTTTTGTTCCCTTCGTTCTGTTTTTATTGTCGAACTACCCGAGGCCAAACCATCACAAGTGTCGAGCTGGGGGGGTAAGAGAGAGAGAGAGAGAGGGGAGAGGGAGGGAGGAGGAGGTGTTGGGGAAGCAGCCAAGTTGAGGCAACACTCTGCTGCTGCTGCTGCTGCCTCCCCAGATTTACATTCAGGAGCCATTTTCTGATTCTGCTACCCACAATTCAGTCCGAGCAGGTCTCCCTCTCTCTATCACTCCCTTCATTATCGCTGTCCACTCCACAAGAGAGTAAAGGCAGAGGAGCAGGGGGGGTGGGGATGGTGGAGGAGGGTTAAGAGGGAGGGAAGGAAAAAGGTGAGAGACAGAGAGAGAGAGTGACAGATAAAGAGAGAGAGAGAGAGAGAGAGGGGTGGGGGGGTAGAGAGAGCTGTAGCTATCTGCTGAAATATTCATGTTGGTGCCAGCAGCTTTTCCATTCCCCGCTCAGCAGGGGGCTGCTGTTTGATACATCCATCGCTCTCTCTCTCTCTCTTTGCTCGCCCCCTCTCCCCTCCCTCTCTCTCTCTCTCTGTCTCTCTTAACTAGTGAGGTTGGTAAATGCTCATCGAGAGATGGAGGGCCGATCTCTCCGCTAACCTGGACAAAGCAGAACTTTTTTCTCCTGTTTTCAGTGTCATTAAACCAAAAATACAACAAATATTTTAGATATCAAAGAGTTTAAATATGTGTTTATGTTGCATATGAATGTGTTTGTCTTAGAGAATGACCAACATGTAGACCCTTGACTGCACACAAAGGATAAAGACAGCTGTAAAGGGGCCACAAGAACACAATATGAACCTGGAAACTACATACATGGTGTCTCCATTCTTTGATTTTGCCCTTATGTTTATGTTGAACATTGTGAGCAGTCAATGAGCAGGGCTGCTGTATGACTTACTGGACATTTCTATTATTCTTGCATTAATTTTATGATGCATACATTTGGCAATTATTGGATAAGACAGAAACAGACATTGTTATCTTATTTTATTCATACAAATACATTTAAAGTGTATTTTATTGTAACATATCCCAATATAGAATTACATGTACTGTTGTTGGGGTTTCATCACCCAATTCTCGCTGTCAGTTTACCATAAAAATGTACATTTAAAAAATGTACACAACAATTAAAAAAACATTTACAAATGATGATATTGTCTATCATTAGACAAAAGACAATGATACATAAGTAACACAAATATACCTGCCGATCCAGGACGATGAAATAACTGATAGTCTCACACAGTTTGAACATCAGCTCTCTGCATTTACTCAGGGTCAAAAAGGTGAACGCAGCCACGACCCCTCCTCAGTGACTTCCTCTTCAGGTTTAGGTATTAATTACTTTAAACTCAAACCTCAAAAAGCTACGCTCAAGTTTTTACATCATCAGCTCTCAGTTATTCATTGAAGAATTACTGCTAAGCCTGTGGAGGGCAGCAAAAATCAAGGTAAGCAAGGGAAGATTAAACAGCTCCCTCTGTCCTTCAGTCACAGGTATGGCCTTAAATTTTGTGGCTTTTGGAGACAAACTTAATGGTAAAAATTGAGCCAAAATTGAGGACAGAAGAAGGCAAGCATGAGAAGAGACAAGAAAGACATTTGGTCAATAAATCTGGACTGACTTAAGTATGTTTAGAGGAGAATATTTGCTGTCTGACAGGCCGTAAATATGTCGAGAAATACTGATAGATGTTGTAAAACGATAAATGTACTCTTGGAATCATATTTACTCAGTCTAACTACAAGTAAGAGAAATGTTGAGCTTCACTTCGTCCATAGGCCTCTCCAGGCAGCCAAGAAAAACAATGGCAGGGAAACACAGCAGCTCTCAGAGGGCGAGGTCTGTGCCGAACAACCGCATCATTTTATTTAGACCTGATGTCAGGCCTCGCGGTTAAACAGGGAGGGGCCGCCTGCATGGTGACACCGGGTACATGCACTATATATGTGTGTGTGTGTGTGTGTGTGGTTGCACATGTGTTGGGGGATGTGTGGCAGATGTTGCAGAGGGAAGGATTAGTGTGTGTGTGTGTGTGTGTCCTTAAGTGTGTACATTAAAAATATCTTCCCCACAGCAGGAAGCCACAGCGACCAATTACAGTGCAGCATCTGGGCTCGCACACATTTATTAGTGTGTGTGTGTGTGTGTGTGTGTGTGTGTGTGTGTTAGAGAGAGGGGATGGGGAGGTTCAGGCGGAGTTCAGGTTATTTACATCTTTGCATGTAGGGTTTCAGTAAATGGTGCAGCGTGTGTGTGTGTGTGTGTGTGTGTGTGTGTGTGTGTGTGTGTGTGTGAGAGAGGGAGAGAGAGAGAGAGCTTAACACACTCCATGAAGCAGAAGACAGAGCAGGAGAGAGAATTAGAGGGAAAGATAGAAGAATAAATACAGTGCAGGAATGAAGACAATGGTGAGAGTGGAAGAGACACTTTCAGGATGGGGGGGTCGGGGAGAGAAAATAAATACAAGCTGTCGTTCCAGCAGAGATGTAACGTCTCGCTCGGTTTCTCTCCACACTCTCAGAAAAGAAGGTGAGGAGAGAAAGTAGAACCCAGCAACAAGAAGGTAGAACTGCACATTTCAGTTTGTTACATAACTCCCTCTGGACTTAGTGGGAAACTAATTGTATTTATTTAATTGTCTGTTTTTTTAATTGAATCTCTGAGATGATGAGTACTCTGCTGACTGAATAATGACTGTGAGCCTCTGGTAGACCTGGACTGCTAGACTTGAATTCTGTTTAATTGAACTAAGGCAACACAGGACGGGAAATAAAAAAGCATCATGTTCATGACCACAATTTGCCATGAATGTTCTTTCTCTACTACAGTTAGTGTACGGAGTCAGAGGTCAAAAAGACTTCATTTCACTTCTAATTTCATGTTTTGCCTGCATGTAAAAAATATTTATTATGTGCAAGTATCCTCACACATTCAAGTTTATGACTCTGTAAATATGTTTTGCAAATGCACACAGAAAAGATTCGCAAATGTGTAAAACAGTTTTGTAGCTGTAGAAACTACTTGTGTATTCGGACTTGTGCCACAATATTTTTGACTTTGGAATTTCACAGACACATCAATTTCCTATCTGCATGTGTGAACCTGAAGTTTCAAGCTACAAACTACGAGCACAAAATCTGACCGTTTCTTTACGCTTCAGCTAACCAGCCAATCAGCTCGCCTCCACACTGTCCTCTGTTAAACAGAGGAAACTGTCCAATCAGGGTGCAACTGAAATACAACTGCAGGCTGTGAAATTATCTGTGAACATTATTTTGTGAGCTTAAAATCTTTTTGACCTTTATTTGACTTCATACTAGTGTGAGTATGATTCTTATGCTGTAATTTGGTGATGGTTTGTGCACTAAATTGCCAAGTGGACGTCCCAACAAAACACGATGAAGCAGCGTTTTGTTATCATGCAGCACAGATCTGAACTAATCTCCCAGATGTTAGACAAACCCCGACTCTGACCTCCTTAAGCCTTTTCTTTTTTACACTGATACTCAGTTTTAATATATATATTTTTAACTATGCACCTCTTGTCTACACTTTGGCTATTCTAAACCAGACCCCCTCCAGTCAGATTGGCAGGTTTGAAACATCACAAACCAAAGGAGCCAATCCCGTTAATGGACGGGGTGACGCTATGCATATCATTATGTGTAACCTATGGCAACCACTTTGGCGATGCGTGAGCCAGCTGTAACCATTGTCATAATTTTTGCAAACTCACTTCTGACTACTAACGTTAACATTACTACTACTAATTACTACATTATAAGCTAGCTAAGCTTCAACAAGTTTCCACTAAACGACGGCAGAGACGTGTTTGTTTTTGTGACAGAGGGGGCGGTGGGAAATATGTATAATGGGTGGGGACTAAAGAGATTCAGTATTTTTAATGAGGGAGAAGGAGGAGATGCCTTCGGGGGATTTTTACAAGGTAATTAAACACATTTTGCAGAAAAAAACAAATCAGACAATTTATTATTTCAAGCAGAGCTTTTTATACGTCTTAAAACGTGACTGGAGCTGCTCTTTAATGAATTGTTTTAATTCATTTTTAATCTTTTACTCCTGCGCCTTTAAATTGTAAACCTGTCTTTCATTATATTTTATTACTCTATAAAACACTTTGAATCACCCGGTGTATGAAATGTGCTATACAATCAAAGCAGCCCTTCCTAAATGTATCTCCCTCTGAGGTCCTGATCATAACATTCATGCTTTGCTGGTGTCTCCTAATAACCTACTTGCATCACATAAAGCTAAAGTCTGTTAAGGTCATAAGACAAATCCTATGGTTACCAATAACGGCTCGGCCAAGTGAAATCTTTTCTGATCTTCATTATGATTGTTGTGAAAATCTCATACAGCGATCTGAGCATGTGCAGAAACAGACAACATCACAAAACAGGGAAATAACCATTAATCACCTGTGTGCTTCCGAGCCTTTGTGGGATTTCAGGGAATTAAAGGAGAAGCCCAATTTTAATTGAGCTGCTGAGACAATAAGTCATTTTAATTATTTTAAAGAATCAAAGTCAGCGGTTATTACAAGAGGTACGAGGTTATTGATGAGCGAGAAATCCTGCTGTAATGGTTGTAATTATGAAAAAGGACTATGTGAGATCTTGCTTCAGTTATTGATATGATCCAACCCACTAATACCTGTATGTGTGCATCACTAATGAGAGGAACGTGCGTTATTAAAATGTTTTTTTAATCCAATTCACTCTAACATCTAATGAAAGTTTCAGGTCACTTTGCAAACTCAGTGACAATTTCACTTAAAACTACTTCATGCATCACGTGACCAATGTTAACATGAAGTCTCACCATGCTGTTATGAAGGCTACCGTGCAAACAAAAACTGGCACCAGATGATTGCAGCTGTAACAATGAGGGTCATGAAGTTCTAAAGTGGGCGGGGCTTGACGAAGGGAAGTGAATGATGGAGTAGAGGAGGATGGTGATGTATTTAATGAGTACTCTCAAATAACTTTAGAGCGACTCCAATCGACCACGTCATCAATCAAAGTTTCTTCCTGTGTGCAGCTGAGGATTGAGTCGCTCTAATGTGAGCACATCGACAAGTGGCCTCCATTATTCATACGGTCTGCACCGATACTGAGCTGGCAGCAGATTCTGTAGAGTGAGCTATTATTTTAAAGCTGGCTGGTGGGTGTTATTTATGTTAAGAGGGACTCGAAGTGCCTTTTCCTGGACACTCATGACAAATGTGATCATTTTTACTGACAGTTACATACAGGTATCTGTGTCAGAACAAAACACTATATATTGGAGATTAAGCTTATGATATTACGACAGAAGACCATACAAATAGAATAAATCATTAAAGCCATTGATCATCTACGAGAAAATATTAAACACAAAACATACACCAAAGACTATTTTCTACAAAACCAATACGCTTTTTTTCCCTTTCATTAATTTAATAAGAAATCACGTCGTCAATTTACAAACACTAAAATACACACATTTAAGTCTGTTAACAAAGTCTGACAAAAGTAACTCCTAAATGGGTAAAACCTTAAACTTTGTGAAGGTGGTCACGTTCAATCTGTCGGGAAATAATTAAGAACGTGTTCTGACATTAATAAATGACACTGAGATTGTGTTTCCATTTTTAATTAATAGAATTAAAGTGAAATGACCCCCGTCCTGCTGTGGTAATTAGCTGTTAGACAGCTCATATATAAAATCTATTGGTCTCAAAGAAAGGCTAATGTCTCTGGGAGCAGGCTGCCTGTCCCACATACACAAGTGTCTTGTAAAAGTTGGCCTTGTTTTTTATTGTTTTGGCTCCATGTAGCCACCGACCACATTCATAGAGTATATTGTATAGATTGGTGCAACTCATGAGTTCAGCAGGGCAGAATTTGTGTTTAAATTAGCAGAAGAGAAAGCATGTTAAAAACAACTTAGATAATACATTGCCCATAATGCAGCAGGGCATTCACATATCATCTTTATGTGAAGGTTATAGGCTTTTTTGTTTCCATGTGTTGAAAGAAAGAAAGAGCTGTTTTGATTTGACTTAACAGCGTGTGTCCTGATTACATTTTATTTTAGTTTATTGTCACCTGGTAATTTAAATCACTTCTGTCCAACCACAGTTACAACAGCCTGCGGGGGAAGCTGCTGCAAGAGCTGAGAAGCATTTATATTCATTGATTAAATTCAAATTAAAAGAAAATGAAAAGCCCCTTTTTTAATACAAAGGTTCATGTTTGTTATTAAAAGTGTATATACCTAAGTACACTTTAATTCTCTCTGCTCTAATCATTTCTACTCTCTTACTCGGAGGAAAAACACTACTATCAGCACAGTTATAAATGTTCTTTAGTGGTCACAGCAAAGTCATTCAACGTTCTTTAATACAGGCTAGCCGAACGCACATCTTCCTCCATTAAACCTTCAGTAAATAAGTTTAATAAGCCGTGTTATTGTGGTCGTAGTGCTGTCTTCTCTTTATAACTGTTAAAAAAGAAAAGAAAGAATAAAAAAGTAACAAAAACAATCTATATAACGGCGGGTTGACAGTTGACCAGCCCAGCCTTGGTTTTGCTTCTTGTGTCCCTGTAATCTGCAGGTCCTCTTAAGGAAGGTTTACTTTTATCTATGTGTAACTACTGCCCCCTAGTGGTCGGAGCCACACACTGCAGCACAGCAGCATTGCAGCAGGGGCATACTTTTCTCTCTGTGGCCACAAATGACTCATTACAGCAATCATGTCTGTGAATGATTTCCACCCTTGAGTCACCCTTCCATCAAAAATGTGTTTTGTTTTTCTTTCGTCACTGTGATGATAATGATGAATGAACAGAGTTTGACACTTGAAGGCTGTAATCACTTCATCTGCTTTAGCGTGAACCTTTGTGCGTGCTCACCTTAAAACTGAGGTTAAGAATTTTAATTGCAGGAACCTTTAGGTAACACAGCTGTGATGTGGAGACCTGACAGTGCACATACTGAGGATAGACTTTTCTGGAAAGTTCGGGACATGTAGGTATCCTCGGTTGAACTTATGAAAATGAACAATAAATTGCATATTTCTAGATGGGGTTTATAGTAAAATATCAGGTTTTTAAATGGTGAGAAAGACTGAAATTACACTTAATTTAATAATCATTAACAAGGTACTGTCATGTTTATGGTAAAAAAAAAAGGTAAAGGACCCAGGTGCAGACTTGATATCTAATTAAACAAAAAAGGCGACAAACAAAAGCTTACTTGTAGAGTCCCGGTAATAAAATCCAACAAAGAGGTCCAACAAAACAGGTAACAAATAATCCACAGGAAAAGAACGGCCACGAGAAGCAAGGACACTGGTAACACTGAGAAATATACAGGACAAAAGATGACGAACTGACAATCAGCCAGGGGAGCACAGAGACTAAATAAACTTAGGAGGTGAAGCTCATCAGACACAGGTGAGACAATCAAGGTGAGTGAAGACAATAAGGGCAGGGCAGCCAATCAAACAAGCGGGAAACACACAAAGGCAGGAAGTGTCTCTTAAATTGCATCCATGCTTCCTTCACTTGCATCTTTCACTTGCGTCCCTCCTACCAGAGATGCATGGAGAGACGTGAGGAAACCAAGAGAGGAGAGAGGAAACGAGGAAATGTTTTTTAAGAGACATGAGACGTCCTTTCCGATGAAACGTCACGTGCTGCGACGTCCGTTTGTGATGACCGCGTCAGCTGATCACTGCTGGATCAGCTGCCAGTCTGCTTTAACAGCTGTTTGTGTGTGTACACATGTGCTCTGTATTAATTCTAATAAAACACACAGTAACACTGTTTTCTCTCTGTAACCTGTTACCTGTTTAACAAACACCTGCACATGAAGAACAGGCTGAAGTCTGTGTTCCGGCTGCAGAGCCAAAAGGACATTTCTTACCGGCACTATGCTTTTATATTATTTGTTCAATATTTACATTTTTGATTACTGATAATCTGATCTTCATTAATTATTTAATAAGCCCAAATCCTGTCTATGAAAATGATTTATTAGGCTAAAAGTTTCAGGGTAAATAGAACAGTACAGTTTAGACCCAAATGGTTATTCAAGGCTGACTTTAAGAAGAAGACACACTTTATTAACCTCAGAGAGGAAATTCAATGTTTTCACACCGTTATTACAAACATGCTACACACATATTGTCCTGAGTTACTAACATGCAGAAACAGAACCCCCAGAAGAGTGAGGGGGCTGTACATGGACATGTGCACCATGGGGGGGATTCGGTGCCTTGCTCATGAAAGGAACTGGCACTTCTCTAGCTACCAGTCCCAGTTCCATCGTCGGTCCGTACCATAGACTGTATAAAAAGATGGACGACATGCTAGCTCTCTAAAAGTGAAGCCAAAACATTTTGAGCGTCCCCTGCTGACTGGCTGCAGTATAGGTCATAAAGCCTGCCTCCTCCATGTGAACAGATGGGACATAAGGCAAACTATAAAATCAAAATACACGGCAAATGCATTTTTCTCAAACATGGTTTCTGTCATCATAGGTAGAAGTGTTCACTTTTCTGACAAGTTCAGTTTTAATTAGTTATTTGATGCTGTCAAAAGGATGATTGAGAGCTCTGTTGACAAATACGGCTTCTGCAGCCGATCTGTTCCTGATTAGCAGAGTAGAGGAGGAACGGTGAGAGGAGACGTAACTAAAACAATCACAACAGTCATTGAAGTTTCCATATCTGTGAACGACTGCTTCAGACCAACACAAGAAGCTGTTCTGCTGTTAAACAGGCCGACGTGAGGGATCTTTGCTGTTTTTTTGGTAAGTTAAGTGTGTGTTTTGGTTAGTAGAAGTGGCTACGGCGGCGCCACCCGCAGATCTCTACTGCGTAACTCTGGCCCCAAATGGCGTCACCATCACAAGATGGAAGCACCCGTCATGGGGGCTGTTTTGGCTTCAATTTGGTACAATGAGCAGATGGAGATGCGTCGTCCATCTATATATACAGCCATTGGTCCGTACCGGGACTTGAACCGGCCACCCTTTCAGTTCCCAAGCCAAGTCCATACAGACTGAGCTTCTACCTCCCCCATCCATCCATTTTTTCATATATTAGGTTTCAATTAATTTTACTGAATCCCCTGAATAGTCAGATTAAACTATTATGTAATGTTTCACAGTCTCTATTTGTAGCTCTTATTTTCATTTCAAAGTATTACAAATGCTAATGCAGGTTTGAGTGTGATTGTATAAAAATGCATGAAGTAGTGTCTTCAAAGATGTACGTAGCAAGCTGCTTTTCAGTACATTAGTATAATTTCATTAAATGTAGTATTCTCACATTACCCTTTTAACTTTCCTTATTACATTTTTCCTTTTATAATAGTGCCGTTCTGTAAAGCATCCTTTCATCTGTAAGTTCTTAAAGTGTCTGTGACTGCATCACTGAAATAAATAGTGTATTGTGGTGGATTATAACTCAAGCAAAGCAGAATCTTTGCAGCTGCTTTCCCACAGTTCTTATGAAAACAATGACGGCCTTAAATACACACTTAAGTACACACCTCTTCATCTTGACTGTCAGCATCATTGACTCCTCTTCTTGGCTTAAGCTGTGAATACCTGAAGGGGCCGTCATCCTCCCTTTTACTGTCACCCCTGCCCAGTTCAACCATCCTTCAGACTTTCTTAGTGATAAAATTATTATATTTTATGACAGAAAAATAAACCCAGCAGATAACTATACTAATCTATGTATCTACCTACTAAGGTGGCTCTACAGCGCACATCTTTCAGATTTTTAAACACCCCTTAAAGAAAAAACGAAAGCAAAGACTCAGGATGTAATTCAAATGCTGCTATTGTTACCATGTGAGCTGATATACAGTGTGTATCAGCTCATAGAGGGGTGGGGGGTTGTCCTTGTCAGAGTCAGGGACAGGAACTTCCTCTGCAGCAGCAACAATCTGACTTACCGCACAGTCTGTCGCCCTCAGTGCACCATGGACAGAGCCGCTGTGGGGACGGGCCGCAGGACTCCCACAGTGCCTGAATGCAACATCTCCACCTCCACTTTGGCCTTTGACCAACGCTTTACCAGCACCGCCAAAGGAATCCTCCACCTGGCTGAGATAGTAAGCGTGAACGTGTTTATTTTGATCAGTGTTTGAAGACTCCATCAACAGACACTCTCGCATGCTGAGGACAGCACGTTACTTTAGGTGCACCTGGTTATTATTGTGTCAGGAAATGGTAATTGTATGTTTATGAGAGACGTCAGTGGAGAAGAAAAGTATGTCACTGTTATTTTAGTTATGTGAACATGGTCTGAGCAGGTAATGCAGGTAGAGGCACACCTAGGGACAACCTGATTACAAACTGTCTACCTAGTTTCTGTTTTACAGTGCCACACGTACGAGGTCACACTGTGTTAGAAAACACTCTGAATGATTTATTTTTTATTTTTTTAAATGGATGTGAAATTAATGAGAGTATTAAAAGCATGACATGGATATTGCTGGTATTCCTCAGACTGTAAAGTTTGAGTAATACCAGACAGAGTAGAACCATAGAGCTATTTTTCTATGAAGATAGGAAGTGAACCCAAAACACCAAGAAAATCAACTCTTCCTCCCTTTTCTGCCTCATTGTGTCTCTTCCTTTCTAAATCAGCTGAGGGAAAAGTCAGGATAGACTTTCTGTAAATACAGTCTGGCTGGCTGCCATGCAGAGCCTGTGCAGGCCCGACTGAGGGAACCTGATTGCAAACTAATCTTATGAAAGAAATTCTTTTATACTATGTTTAGAGGAATTTATAATAGAAAATGTGGCATTATCCCGTAAATACCTAAAATAACTTTAATAGAGAACCTGATGATAAAAGATCCTTTTATCTGAAATGTATTTATAGACAGGCCCGTCCACGGATATGGCTGTGGCGCTGAAAAGTCCAGCGAACAAGCACATCCCAAATCTGAGAGATTCGTATAAACGCATGCGCCTTCTCTTAACATGCCCCCCCCCCAACCTCTGTTGCTGAAAAATAAAGCCAAGCGCCCATTTTTACAGCTGAGTTAATCATGTTTACAGCCTGGTAAAACACTTTTGGTCTCCATAACTAATTTCTAATGCTTTGTTTTTTGTAACTCATCCGTTTCAATTACATTAAGCCTCAAATTATACGGGCCGAGTCACGTCTAGTGACAGGTGGACACTGCTGGCTGCCTGCGAGGCATGATCTCAGCCACAGAGACGCTGAAGCTGAAACTGAAGCTGAACTTCTCAGCCATGTTTTTATCGTTGCCTTTTGGGGATTTTTTTCATGCAAAAATCTGACAATTGTTTAAGCAGAAAAAAGGGTTTAAGCAGCCATAAAAAAGTCAGTCTTAAGTTGCACTTAAAGAGGCGTCAAAGAGACCAGGAACTACCCAGGAGGAGGAGAATTAACGGCTAAAGGAGAGACACTGAGCTGTAGTGCGACGTGAACCAGTGGACCAGCGGATAGCGGGGCAGGTGTCGTGATAAATGACCGGCATTAGCGAGCGATATCCAACGCTGTGCCCACATCACAACACTGTAGAGCGGATCACATATCAAAGGCTATAACAAATCATGATTAGCAGCAAGTGGGAGCGTTAATACTCACCCTTTACAGTTACTAATGGGTGAGTGTCAGCTTGTATCAGTTGTGTTTCGTATTGCCTACTAAAACGGTAAATCTGTACTACGTTTTATGGTGCCACAGCGGTGTGTGAAAGAGACAGAGAGGGAGAGAGAGAGAGCGGTGACAGTATCCTGACACTAGATAGGTGCTTGTGCGTCCCGTCCCGAAGTCCTGTCTCTTCACCTGCACTTGACACACCCAGGCACGAAAAGCTAGCTCCGTTCCTCTTCCTGTCAGGAAAACGGTGGGCTCAGTGTCCTGTCAAGCTGCAGTTTGTGCAACGGCACAAATGCAAAAATTAACCATTATAAGAACTTGTGAAATTCAATGTTAGATGACCAAAATAATATCTACACAACACGATACGACCACTCAGACTCACTGCCACCTACTTCTGCACGTTGAGCTAAGGCAGAGTCGGACACCGCAAGTCCCTCTTGTGACGTAACATGACAGCCTGTTGATAAAAAAAACTGTTTGAGCAGTTTCACTGTGCTTATGTCTGTAAATCATATAAAATCAAAGATTAACTTTTTCCACAACCATTTTCAGACAAGAGTGAGTGTTTTAATATAAAATTTTACCTGCAAGTTGCTCTTTGAGGAAATACATAGAGAGCTATCCAGATGCAGGGAGTTTCATAGAGTTTTTTGTTTGGGACACAGTAAGAGCATTTCCTTTTACAAGTGTGACAGAACATTACATTTTACTGTGTTAAATAGACAGGACAGGTACGGGAACATTTCAGCAGATCGTTACGGTAAAAGGATCAAACCAGTTTGAAAGTCACGTTTCACACTGGCACTGGTAATGTGACACCAAACATCCCTCAGGAATCTTCTGTCGTGCAAGAGGAAGGCTGGGTTCCTGTAAGTGCAGGAAAGACAATTAGTAACTCACCATGACATGTGATGCAGTGGAGATGTTGGTTTTTTTAGAACGGGGAAACATCTTCTGGAATAATAAACTTTCTACAGTAAGAGAGTAAGGTTTTCAAAATAAAAGTGACGTTTCGTTATGATCTTTTGTTTGGTTCGTTTGAGGTGAATTAGTTGTGGAACAACTGGCTTAAACCACCTCATCCATCTTCTTTTCACATCAAGACAGCCCTGTCGGTATTTGACAGAAACAACAACAGTAACAAGTATTGATTGAAAAATCTCTCCACTCTTTTTGATTGTCTTTAACCTAGTTTTACTTTTATTTTAATCTTTCACTCTGAAGGAAAACAATAAATCTTAAGTTAATGTGTTAAACTTCTCTCCTCTCCTCTCCTGTCCTGCAGGTGTGTGGTATGTTGGTGTGGATTCTGGTTGGGGGTACAGACTATTTCCACCTGTCTGCTCTCTGCTGGGTTATGTTTGTTGCCGTCTCATTCTGGGTCCTGACTGTTTGTCTGTTTGTGATTTTCCTCACTGGAGCCCATCACAGGATACCACAGGTCCCCTGGACTATACTGGTAACACAAAAACCACACACAAAAGCTCTAAAAAATTTTCCTGCAATACTTTTGTGTTTAAAGTTGTAATCTTGAATATTTCAGTTTCATTCTCTTTGGCGGCACTGTTGGCGATAAACGGTAATCGGCTCTGGTTGTTACTCTTGATTTTCCTCGCTGACGCTCGCTTTCCTTTTCAGACTGTTTGCCTTCATCTGAGCGTCCAATTTGTTTCTTTTTCTTTGATTTTCACTTATTTTTGAAGTTGTATCTGTAGTCATCCATCTTTTCTTTGTTTGTTCAGCCAAGGTAGATTACAGTTCACTCGCAACACTTGCAGGGACCAGAAAAGCAGCCACTTAGCTCCGCCTACCCTCTCTGGCAGACCAACCACTGCTGGGTGATGGAAAACGCTTCACTAACTGGGCGCCACTTGTGATTTTAGTCGCAAACGTCGCCCCAGACACCCAGTCTGTAATACTGCAAATGCAAAGGCTTGATAGTGACTTAAAATTCATTTATTTGAATGAAAATCTTTGAGATTATTACTTTAATAGAAGAGTTTGAATGCTTATTATTTGTAACTCTCTGTTGGTGTCTCTCTCTCCTCCAGTCTCTGTGTTTGAACTGCAGTGCTGCAGCTCTGTATCTGGTGGCAGCTGTCGTAGATGCCCTCTCAGTGAACCAGGCCGTTAGGGGGCGACACAACTACAACTGCTGGGCAGCATCTGCAGTAAGAGCACTCCTAAATAAATCCCTAAATACATGTAGAGGAAATTGCTACTTTTTATTATTTATGTACATTAAACATGTCTGAAACAGCATTTAAACAATCGTATACGCTTTTAAAAGCTCCCCTCTGAGAAAGTACTTCTCCAAATACAACAACATTTTCTCTGCTTTAATGATTCCGACACATCCAGTCAGGGTATACTCTGACACCAAGAAGAGATAGGACACTTATGTATCTCTTTCACAAGTTAGAAAAGTGTAGACCTCAGGGTGGAGCTCACTGGAATAGCGTGTTTATGACATTACACAAGGCCAGGGAATGTAGTGGTTTGAAACTATGTAGTCTGTTGTAATGTAGTGGATGGAAAAAAACATACATGTAATAATGATATGGACAGAGAAAGTGGGTCACACTTTACAAAAAGGGACATCATTTTGAGTAAGGAATGAGGGACTAGCTGCCAGTGACCTAGTTATACAGTAACTACTTATTATCTTTATACAGTATCAAGTGATGAGTTCATGAGTTGTTAATTAGGGTTGAGTGAGCAATACATGTGTTTGAATGAGTCATTAATAAGTACTGTCTTTACAATCCTACTTTATAATAGATAATGATGAGTTACAAAGAGCAGACTGGACGCTACTAAATTAAACCTGTGTATCAGACAGTAAACGGCACATAACCAGTAACAAAACAGTCAATACCAATTACTTATACATAAAGTAGTAACACTTTATACCCCAGTATTCCCTTATTACTTCATTTCACCTGTGCATTAGTCTCAAACTCAGTCAGAGAGGGGGCTGAAATAAAAAACTGGGTCTAAGACGAGGGTCGAACAGGGTCAACATTATTTGGACAACAGACATAAATAAACCATGTGTTTATCAGAGGCATTATGACAAATTAATCATACAGAAATATGAACTTTATTTACTTTGACATCTTATAGAATTCAGAACAAATCAAGGGTATCAAAAAAATGAGACCAAATTAAAGATAAAATAAATCAGCATATTTAATTTGTTTTTGTCTCCCTCTCTATTAGCAGTTTTTCACTGAGTCATTTCCAAAAAAAGTTGTATCACAGGCATCAACAGCCAGAAAACAATTTAAAACTATATAAAAAATATGTTTCATTCATTCACAACACCATCAAGAAAATAAGAATTATTTAAATGTGATCAATCTGGTTAAAATGTGCAAATATTTCAACAATAAGCAGTCTACCTGTGATTACAGGAAATGGTGCAACAAGTAAATATATTTAAGTGCACCCTGCCCTTATGACTTGCCAGAGCCAGATGCTTGGCATCTTTTCTTGGCTGCAGGTTCATTAATGTTTGTGGTTAGGCTCTGAGCTGAGCAGATATGTGCTTCCAAACATGCAGAGCATTCAAGCAGCTGTAGGCGGAGCTTGGGGCATCGTTTCAGAGTTCTGTCAGCTCCATTTGGATGTTTACAGGTGCTCTTTCCACGTCAACTACAAACGGATTACTGAGCAGTTCAAATTTTAATTTCTGAGCTCCAAAGTCGGCAAATAGCCGTGTGAACTCTGCCAGGTACGCAGTTTTTCAGTTGGGAACACAGCGGTGGAGACCTGGTTTGTCATTGTCTGGCAACAGGAAAAGTGACCCAAGTTTCCTTGCTGCAGCTGAGTCTCCCACAGCCGCAGCTTGTCTTGGAAAGCTCTCACTGCGCCACAGCCACTTGTGCTAACGAAAACACACACTTAAATTACCGATAAAACGTGCAGGGATCCCGCACGCTGCCGTATTAAACAGCAGAACAGCTTCTTGTGTTGGTCTGAGGTTAATGTTCACAGATATGTAAACTTCAATGACTGTAGTGATTGTTTTAGTAACGTCTCCTCTCGCCGTTCCTCCTCTACTCTGCTAATCAGGAACAGATCAACTGCAGGAGCTGAATTTGTCAACAGAGCTGTCAATCATCGTTTTGACAGCATCAAATAACTAATAAAAAATACACTTGACAGAAAAATGAACACTTGGACGTAAATCAGCATGATAAGAACTAACGATAATAACTATAATGAAAAATGTATTTGATGTCTTTGATTTTATAGTTCGACTCATGTCCCATCTGTTAACATGGAGAAGGCGGGTGTTATGACCTATACTGCAGCCAGTCAGCAGGGGGCGCTCTAAATGTTTTGACATCATTTTTAGGGAGCTGTCATGTCGTCCATCTTTTTATACAGTCTATGGTTTTACCCAAGAACACTTCAACATGTAGACTGAGGGAGCTGGGGATGGAATTGAAAGCCACAAACCACTGAGCCACAACTGGCCCAATATTTAACAATGAAATACTTGGTTAACAGCAAATGTCTCCGGTTGTTTCAATTCTAATATTTTGTTTTGTTTTGTTCTCATTGTCTCCCTGCCCCCCCCCCCACCTTTCACACGTTTCAGTTCTTTGCATCTCTGACCACACTGTGCTATGCAGGAAGCAGCTACCTGAGCTACCGTTCCTGGAAAACCATCCAAGAGGGAAAATAGTCCCCTCAGTGTTTGAAGACGACACTCTTCAGACTTTCTTTGAGTGATATCTTTGATCGTGTCATCGCAGGCGGAAATAGAGCCGGAGACGGAACCTGCCTTCAACAAGATGTTTTGGACTCTCTCACTGAACAGTAAAGTTGAGTACATTTAGGAGAAATGTTGGTTTAAAAAAAGAGATTTGAAATTTGACCAAGGTAAATATTATGCTGACAGAAAGGGTTTTCTGTAGTATGAGCTGCATATACAGTACTTCAATTCAATACAGTTCAGCACCCAGTCACTTTTCAATTTATATCAATCTAAATGCATTTCTTCCCTTATGTGCAAAAACCCCAAAGATAAGACATAGGAACACAGTTAAGAGGCAAGATTTCAACGTACCATTGTGATAACTCCTGGCGATTCTGGCTCGTACATATAAGGCCGAATAACCGATCATAGAGCAGCCATGTTTTGTACAACTTTTGAGTGACAGTTGCGCACACTCCCCCATATGGGATCACACACATGGGGGAGGGGCTGCGCGGTTGTAGTATCCTGTGGTAACAATAGATCCACGTAATCGATCTAATAGAGACTCAGACAGGCTAGAGCACTTGGCCTGTCCAGATTTGTCAGGATGATAGGCACAAGGGTAACAGACACCACAGAGTTTGGCAAAAGGCCAGGTGTCATAACTCAAATACAAATTCCAAGACACTACAGAACATACTGTTGTGTCATTGCCTAATAGAACTACTGGTTGTGATTCCCAGTGAACTTCTGTTGGCATATAGCCTACCTTAAAGAGATTCTTTTTGACACAGTTTGATAACGCAGAGTAATGTTAACTTCCCCACTCAGCTACATTTGCTCCAGAAACTCCATCTCTTGGACCTGGTAGCATGTATTGCCGCTGTTTAGGGTTTTTTCTGCCTCTCAAAGGTCCACAACATTGTAAAAAAGTAGCCTTTCGACAAAAGAGTTGCTCTTGTGTTGTAACACATAACAAACTAAATATTTCTTTCAAGCATTGTTGAGCTTTTTGCATTAATGAGAGCTACCTACCAGACCCAAGCCCTGATCTACTGGTCTCATACACTGCTTGTACAATACAATCAAGACGCCAACCCTTGTAAACACGTGTAACATGATCATCATGAATAAAGACATTTTAAAAATGTGTCTATTCAAGTGTACTTTATCCTTTTCTAAGGTGTAAGGTGAGTGAAGGGTATTAAATTCTTTGTTATAAATCTTAAACTAAGATCAGATCAGTTGTGGATTCCCCTGTGCTGTGGAAATGATCATTAAAAAGGTTTTTGGTAAACCTAAAATGACTTGTCAATAACTTTGCCTCTCCCTGTCTTGTGCCGTTGCCAAAACACAGCCCCGATAGTTGTAAGATACAACACACATACGAGTAATATAACTGATCAGTGCAGACATAATGACTTTCTGTAAAATAGGTTGCAATTTGTTTTTGACTGAGATTCGGTATGCTGCAGCTTTCAGTATGATTGACATCCTTAAAGTTGTCTCACAGCATTCCTCTTTATGACTCATCTTTTCTACTTGACTACCAAGTATTGAATAAAAAAGTCATCCTCTACGAGAAATCTCACATCTACAGATCTGTTTGAGCTGGTTCTACTGGAATAACCATTCTTTTTGTCACGGTTATGGGAAACCCTGTGCCCTCAAATGGTGAAATGCCAAACTCGTATATTGCACATGCCCTCTACCCACTGGCAGATGAGCCTCCCAAGAGCTTTAAAACCACCTTAAAGCCATGTTCTGCAAGTGGGTCTACTTCACCACCGCCACAAAGGAGCAGGTTATATAGAACATTGTCCTGGATCAGTACTTTGTGGTTCTATAACCAAAGGTAAAGACACGGGGGGAAGTGTGATCCCCAGACAGCAGCAGACGCAGTAGAACTGGAGGATGCCTATACTATGCCATACAGTGGGCCAAGAACCTAGCACTAATAGGATTTTATGATAACTTATTATATGTATAATGTGGTGGACTGTGTTGTGGTGCATTAGAAATATTGAAATCTACAAAAACTGAAAATGGAATGATATTTTTTCATTTGATTTGGATTATTATAGTGTGTTTTTATGGCTTCTACCTTGATGTTTGTCTGTGTCATTAAAATTGATCTGTACATGATTATTGATGTCTCACATTCAAATAATGGATGATAAAGTCAATGACAGTAAATATAGCTTAACTAAGACAGAATGCTAAAAGTCTTGTGTTTGCTGTTCACCACACCCCTGTGAACTGCTGGCCGGCCTGCTATCATCACACCTGGAAACGCCCTGTGTAGGTCACAGAGACCGAAGAGACTGAAGACTGAGATGTCAACACTAGAATAGAGATGCATCGATGTTTTCACAGAGAAAAAGGACATGAGTGCATCAGATGAGATGATGTTACAGCAGGTCTATACGGGTTAATATATATTGTCTTTAACAAGGTTTGATGACAAAATATTAGTGAAAATACCTCTTGTCTAAGTATTGTAACGTGGTGTAGAGGTGTGTTAAAGCATTTAGGCTTCAGCACATCATTTTAGCAGCTCATTGTAAATGAAAAGAAAAAAGGTGAATGATTTAGCACAGTGCTCCTATTGATCAGTATGATTCACAGTGTTGGGCAGTAACGTCGCTACAAGTAGCGGCATTACTAGTTTAACTACATTTCTCAGTAGCGTGGTGGTAGCGTCGCTGTTTTCTGAATCAAATAGCTTTTCAGTAGCTTAGCTCTTTTATTAACCAAGTAGTGCGGTAGTGTCCACACAAGCTACATTTTTACAAACATCTCTGAAGCTCAGCGCAGCGGAGCTTTCTGCTGCGGTCTGAAATAAAAGGATCAGTCAGTGATGCCACCGCCATACACGGCCGTGTATATGGAGCCGACAGAAGCACTTCCGTATGACGGTGACATCACCGACCAATCCTTGGGCTGGCTACAACGTCTCTGCTGCAGGGGAATACAGACAAGTCAGCTTGCTTGAGTGAGTTACGTTACTTGATGGAAAGATGGCAGAGGGTGAGGAGGACGGAGACGAATTGATCCCGAGGGAGTCGCCGTGGCCGTACCTCGAGAAATACATGAGTTTCAATGAAACAACAGAGAAAAATTATGTGTTCAGGTGCTTGCTGTGCAACCCCAAGAAGAAGCTGCTCTCAACGTCCAAGACTTCGAACACAAATTTAAGAACACACATTCAGGTGATTCCAGAATAAGCTAACACAACCATCGCCAACCAAGCTAATTATCCCAAGTCAGTGCAGTCTGCAAACACCAGCTAACAACTTGCAAAAGACAAACTTAAATAATAAACAAATACAGTAACGTTACATATAGGAGGTAAGAGGTGGGGAAATGAGGGAACAGAGAAACACAAAATCAAAGTATGGTGGTTAGTCAAAATTATTAGCTTAAAATGTATGTAGATATAGCTACTAGTACAGAGTGGGCCTAATAAAAATACCACTTTTGAAACTGCCAGTTATATGTGATACTGGTAGATGGTACTTTATTAATCCCAAAGGGAAATCAAAGTGTTACAGCCACTTGACATGAATCAAAATACAAAAACAATGAGGTAGGTAAAAGAAATAAATACAATTAAAAGGCTGAATTATATAAATAACTAAATAGACTAACTCAAATATAAAATATAAATATAAAAGCTGAAACTAGAATACAGCCTAGAGAACCCTAACGAAAACTATAACTATAATATACTGTTTGCTGAGTATACACTGTTTAATTATGTTAATGTGCTACAGTGTAGGACACTGTACATTAGTGCAAGTCAGGTGGATATTGCTATGGTAGTAAGGTGCATGATTGTCCATGGATGTTATTCATTTATTTAAATAACATAATCAAGGTCAATTTATTCAACTTGTATGTCATTGTAACAAACACCAGAGCAGCATAGGTTGAACACTTTCCTTTCAACAAGCTTTTGTTTTCTGTTTCGAGAACTTTTCACTAAGTAACTTTTAGTTACACATCAATTTAAATGTCTTTTTTACGGAAAAGAATAAGACATAAAACTATAATCAGACACTGTGTATTTACTTTGTGTTACAGAGCACCAAAATAAAAATTACTTTCCTTTAATGTTTCTCAAATGATTTCTCAATATTATAATTAAATTAAAGACAATGTTGTTATTCTATGAATTTTGCACAACTTCTATGGTCACAAGAGTTAAAAAAACAAACCTTTTCTCCAGCCAATAAAAGTATATATAATAGATAATAAATAAAATAAGACATGAGTAATAGACATGAGTAATATCTCTTAGTATTCCTTAAAACAAATGTGATTTTGATAAAGTGCAATGAATTACTGCTTTGTTTCCTTCCATGCTGCAGATGTGCAAAAAGCTTCATTGATAAGTATAAGCTCTAATACACATGTTTAGTATAGCCTCATTGTTTCATTGCACCACATGCAGTCATTAACACTGTTTTATCTTTAAGTATGCTTTAAGTATGCAGCGATACAAAAAGTGGTACAATATTACACTGTTCACATTTGTTAATGCATGTCACAGTAATCAGCTTATATATTACAAAAATATAGATTGATTATTTACAGTTTATGATCAGTACGCAGTATGTATGTGATTCATGACATGCTAACGTCTTTCTAAACTCCAGCGACTTTTGGGGACCTCTCCCCAGTGGGCTCCCAGTAAAGTAATCCCAAGTCCATTGAAGCGTCCACTCAGCATTCTGAGCCCTGCCAGCTTGTCAGAGGCGTAGAAGTTAAAGGAGTTCTATAACACAGGAGCAAAAGTTAATACATTAGTATTGAGAGCATTAGTATTGAGTGCTGTACCAAACAGAGAGGATAAAAGATAAATACCCCTGATGGCTGGCCGACCCTCAGAAATCGATTTCCAGAGGTCACGAATATCAACTCATAGATGTAGCTGTTGTGTTTACCAGAGATCTGAATCATGACAGAATGAGCACATTAACCCAGCTGTTACATGTATTAGTCCTTAATATGTAAACTAAGGATGTATCTTATATATAATGATGGAGAATTAAAGTGCAGTACAGATTACAGTCCATGACTCATATAAAAGAAAAATGCTACTCATAAAAATTATTAGGTTTACAAAATAATGTGTATAATAATGAAAATTATTCTCATTTAGTATCTTAAAATCTCAACAAATACGACATGAAATGGATTAAAAGATTAAGAGAAATAAATTAAAATACGTCTGATAACGTGTTGGAATCGCCCTAAAACCAAACTAAACTTTAGTATCAATAAAAATCTGACCTGAACAATCCTCTCGTTCTTAAATAGTTCCAGCTCATGTAAAGTTCCACCTTCCGGCCCAATCTTTGCAGACCAAATGTTGTCATAGCACAGCTGCAGACTGCAAGAACAGACACCACAAAGATCAGATAACAACATCAGTCATAATGTGCAGAGAAAGCACGCCGTCAGAAGCAGTAAGGGACTGTAAACAAATTACTTATGTGTAAATTATGGTTCAGTTTTTAAAAATCCAAGGCTCTTCCCAAATTTACAAAAACTTTTAAGACTTTTTACTGAGAAATAAGGTATTTAAATTATTGAAACATTTAAAATGTCATTCGTGGACACTAATTTAATTTTACAATATCCACTAAAGTGTATATTGAAAACATTGGAGAATAGATTTATCTTTAATGTTCCAGTCATTCCATATTAAGTGAACAGTCATTACCAATGTCTGTGCTAAAGACACTGGGTACAGGCTGTGTCCAGGAAAAGAAAGGAAGATCTATATTATAAATCTGGGGTTAAAATCTTATCTCATCTGTAGCCCTATTCCTTTTTTGACCCCCTCTTCCCAAAAATAATTTTCATACAGTCCCTAAGACACCACAAGAAGGAGGAGAGAATAACCTGGTGATATACGAGCCGGGTCTCTCCCAGACCCTGATGGCTGTGACCTTTCCACCCTGTATGGTAAAGGAATTGCCTCTACCACTTCCAACAGCAGAGGAGTAGGAGTAGGGGACCGGGTAAGCTGGAGAGGTAAAGAAAAACAAACTTGCTAAGAAGAGGATATCTCTGTGCAAGAAAACCACACTTAATATCTGAGAATTGAAAGTATCACATGGTGCTAAAGGATTAAAAAGATGGGTTGACTTCTTACAGCTGGCCAGGCAGCACAGGCTGAGCAGAGCGACGGACAGGTAGGAAATCATTCTGGAGTCTGACGGTGACCAGAGGCAGCACTGCAATCAGAAAACAAACCATTAAACATCATCAGCATCTTCTTATGACTCACAGCTCTTTTATTTTTACATGCAACCAATCTGACATCAAACATCTTTATCTGACCTACATATTGATCAAATCCTTTGGAATATAAATGCCTGTTGTCACTAATATTGTCACAGTAAGATACTATTAAAGGATGTAACACCTGCTGACGCAGGACTCACCTGCAGTGATTTCCTGAAACCAGCTCCAGTGCTGAACAGACACTGAGATGGCATTGGGAAGCTGGCTCTTATATTCAATACCTCCCTCTATCAGCCCACATACCCACCCTAACACACACACACACACGCCCTATGCTAGCCTTCCTACTTGACAGCCTCTGACAGGTGAACAATGAGCACACCTGTTTTTATTTTGTTACTGGGGCGTTTCTTTTCTTTGCAACTGAGCCAGCAGGAGTAATCAATTTTAAGTTTGTCATGAAGTTCAGCTAAACATTTCACATCAATTCAGTCATATCCATCTCATATTATAATTTTCTAACTCTGTTAATTTATGCCGACTGGAGATGTAACATTCCTCATCAATTCCTACTTTGCTTCTTAGAAACGATTTACATTTGGATTCAGTTTGGATGAAACAAAACTAAAATCACTTCGTTATTGACCTTGGCAAGGCGCTTGACAAGGCAATCTCACGTCATGGTAGCTGTTCAAGTGCTTTCAAGCACATCCCCAGCCTTGATTAGAAAATCCTGTTTGATTTATTGTCATAGAAAAGTAGATGTGTCATTTTATTTACATTTTTTCTGCTGTTTGTGAGGACCTGTTTCCATGTTGGCTTCAAAGTAACGACAGCGTGGACGAGAAGTCCTTAAACTGGCCATTTGTTATAGCAGATGACCCCAAAGTTTCTTTGTTGAAAGTATAAGAGATGTTGTTCAATAAAAATTGTTGAAACTTTTATTTTGAGTTTCTTACATAAATAAAGTTTTATCAAAGCAAAAAAATACAAAGACAAACCAGAATTTAATGGTCTTTTGTTTCTCACAGTTATACTTATGTGTTATTCTATCAACAAACAAAAAAATCCCTCGACACAAAGGTATGTCAGGAAGCCAAATCTGTTTCTTTTGTTTTTATTTCCCGCAATTAGTTTTCAGTGCTGTGAAGGAGGAATGTCTCCAGTGCCTTAAAAGCCTTTAGAAAATCTTTTACAGGTTGAGATGTCTTCTACTTTTCTGTGCAATGGCCTGTGAGAAAATACTCTGGATACTTTCAGTCATTATAAATATATATTTTTAAAGCTGCTGTGAGGAACTTTTGGTTTGTGTTGATTTTGGCGGCCTCTGTGGACAAAGCCATACCTCTTCTCTGATTTTGTCCTGTACGTGCTTAAGTGGTGTTTTTTAACAAAAAATCTCATCCTGCTTTCTCTAACAGTCATATATATCACTTACTTCACATTTTTGCCCTTGAAAATGTCAACAAAGGCAGCGTGCAGTTAATTGCTTCGTCTGACACCTGCCCCCCGCCAGCAGTTTCAGGCATTAAAAATAACTATATAGAAATAATCAATCATGTCGCTGATGGTCTGGTTTGCTTTTGTAGGTCAAATAGAGTCATCAAAATTAATTTATTTTTTATTAAAATTAATTAATAATTAAAACACTCCTCACAGGAGATTAAATTCCCATTCTCTAATGTTTGAGGCAGACATTCATCGCATAATATTTAGATACATTCAGAAGTTTCTCATTAATGTGGATATTTCTAAACCCAGAAGTTAATCTGCCAATAGTACAGTTCACTTCAGATTTTTACAAACTTGATCATTATCGTAAGTGCTTTAAAAAAAAAGTTTGACATTGTTTCACATCAGATCAAACTGTATTTACCCCTACTGTTAATCTGTTTATTGGTTTTATCTTCAAAAGTAGGGTGACAGTTCTCAGCCTGGATCCGTCAACAAGGTGCTGATTGAAAACACGGCCCTGCTGAGTCGCTGGCCTGAGACATACCTGTACAGGTGGCATCATTCAGTGTAACAGATAAACAGAGAGGGCATGTGAGGAATGTTCCAGGGCTCAGTTTGAACTGGTTCTACTGGAAGAACCGTCTCGTAAATAAATATATCAATGGCTGGATTTACATTACAGTAAGATAGAAGCCTGGTGCGTCTCATGCAGATGCTGAAGGTGTGCGAATGTGTTCGACAATGGGGGTGAATAACCTCTATAGAGAGAGGCATCAATATTATTATAAAATAAATTACCCGGCCTGGATCGTAAAGATATTTGTGATAAATCAGCTCTATGTATCTACTGCACCACACTTTAAACTCAAGTAAAAGAATAACAGAGGTTTGTCCTCGTGTCTAAACATAGATGCTGCTCTTTAGTAATTTGTTATGCGTTATAGAATGTTTTCATGGCTCGTCTCCAGCCTTATTAAATATCACCCCACCTCTTTACCTTGTGATTGTTACTGATGTATACTGTGTAAATGGAGCAAGAGACGGAAACGGTCCCTGAACATATCTGGACAATGGCATTAGAGAATGCTAGAAGTCGCGTGGTTTGTTTAGTTGGAGATCCCCACACCCCACTTACTGATCTGCCTTCATCGTACCATGAAACACTCTCTGTAGGTCACAGAGCTCACCAGCAGTAAAGATGGGAAGGAAAAGTTCTGAGGTCATCTTTGTAAGGGTCAAAAGAGGAATGAAATTTGAGATGACACCTCTAGAAAAGAAATGTTTCTTTTTGCAGGTGATTTTCTTTACACCTTCTCTTGACATCACACTGCTTAAGAGGTAAAAGACGTCCTTTTGGAGTGTATCTAATAACAATTTGTTGAAATAAAGTTAATCTATTATCTCATCTAGTAATGATGTTGAGCGATTCAGTGCGTTTAGGTCGTAATAGTCGTTAAAGCTCAGACACAAATGATTTTAGCAGCTCGTTGAACATTAAAAGTAATAAGTATCAAATATGGACAGTTTATTGTATCTGTCCAACATCCAAAACATATCTCCGAAATAGCACTTCCAGGATCAGATAACAACAATGCCACAACCAGAGCACCGCCCTGCCAGCATGAATGATTATAATCATGATAACATCAGTGTTAACTTGCATTGCTGCGCTGTGGTGCACCAGGTCATATCTACCCTCCATTAAACGGACACTAAGTTTACTGTAAAATATTTTTTTTGCAAGGCTTGTGTACCGCCATGTGAAGCTCACGTGGTTAAGTCGGGGAAAGATATGAGAACCAGATTTGAAGATCAAAGTTGTCGAGAAGTGGAATGAGGAACAAGAATATCAGAAATGTGATTCAGGAACATGCTTTGCTTGTTTATTTTTGCAGGAAGTGGAGAAGGGTTACTGGAACCGGATAAAAGTGGGACAGACAGAAAATAGGACACATATTTTTTAGTAAAAAGTCAGGTAGCTGTATTTTGAACAAACTGTAAAGGATTATGAGCGTGGTTGAGTGGTCAAAGACGTCTCAAAAAATCTCAGCAGTAAAGTTGAAACTTCAAGAGAAACACTGTCAAAGTTCTCGCACAGGAACTCAGTAACACATGAACCGTGACAAACATGCAAGGCACAACTGTGATTGACATATCGATACATCTCAAATATCTGAATACAGCATGTCCCAGGGAGTAGTCTGACCCTGTTGGTGTCAAAAGTACATCTGTGGAGGCATCTAGCATCCGTGCCAACAAACACCGAGCGAACACCTGCAGAAGCAAAAGCCAGGACACCGTTTCATTCACTGAAATTAAAGGTTCATGACAGCGATGTGTCACCTGGACGGCTGGGAAGTAAACCAATGACAACATAATCAGAACAATTAGAGTAGTCTCTTTAAGTAGAAGACATATCCACATATGTAAACTTACATCCACATTAAAACCTAATATGGCTATGATGTTATTGAAAATTATTTCCATTACGTCATAATCCCAATTTGTATGATTATTTTTACACTTAACGTGATCTCTATACGAGTGCACTGAAGCATCAACTGAAATGTTTTCCAACAAATAACTAAGATGGGATGGACCAGTATATTGTTTAAATAATGGGCGCAGCCAACATAGCATCAGCACTTGGTTTGTTGACTGCCTTAGCATTTTGTCTGTTGCCATGTTGGTTTTTAGGCGCCATATTGTGACCATATTTGGACTAGAAGGTGGCACTGGAGAGGGGCGAGGGGATGGAAAATGATAGCTTATCAAGTCTACCCCATCTAATTAATTTTCTGGCAAATAAGTTAGTTAACAACCCTGTTTTCTACAGATTGAGATTATATTTTGGGTTGTAGCTGACTGAGTTGTTAATTTGTCAGACTAAAGAAGCTACAAGATGTGAGATGTAGCTAACTCGCTGGCACGTCAATGGTGGTTGATACGTACCAGTTAACTTAAAATAACCGGTCTTGTCTGGCCATCTCCTTTTTGAGAAAAAGCCAACAGCAATCCTGACTGAGATGCACCGACAGCCACAAATAAATGAATGTATAAGAAACACTGAACGAGCTAACAAGCCAGGTATGGCAAGCGCAGACACAATAACTGCTTATAAGTGCTATCAAATCATATATCGAATCATATAATAGTAGATTAGATTAGAATGAAAAAAAAACCTCAGTGTTTTTGTTTTTACCTGTTCCTTGATTGCCACCCATGGACTCCATTAGCTCTTTTGTTCTGCCTTTGTGTTTCAATAAATTGCATGTCTGCTTTCTCAGAAGGGCACCAAAAACACAGACACGGACAAGAAGTCAAGCAGAAGTTGGCAGCAGCAGGCTAAGCAAGGTCAACCAGACGTCCCTCTCCCTGTCCTCAGACATGGAACTGCTGACTCTCATCCCAACCGCTTCGCACATTTGGCTGCAAACCACCCCAATAACTGCCGGAGGTCCCAGTTTGATGAAGCCAACAGAACCACATCATCTGTGAAAAGCAGAGATGAAATTCTGAGGTCCCCGAAGTGGAAAATCACAAACAGGATCGGTGACCATGGACCCTGGAAGAGGCCAACACGCACCAGGAGCGTGTCTGATTTTGTGCAGAGGATGCGTTCATAGCACTTACTTTGGTTAAACAGAGACCGGATGGCTGATAGCAATGGCCCGAGTACCCCATATTCCCGCAGTGACCCCCCACAGGACTCCCCCAGGGGAAAGATGGTAGGCCTCCTCCAAGTCCCCAGTGCAGTGAAGATGAACTGCTGGAAAGAACAAATGGCTTAAAAGTAGGCCAAGTTAACCAACAACTGATGGCAATTTTAAGATAATTGTCGTCACAGAGTGTAATGTCATTAAATGGCAAGCGCAAAAAGATCACGGGCCACTGAAGCGCTGCGTAGCGCCAAGACCAGCCGTGGAGCTCCTTCCTCATCCTCCTGTGTTCTCAGTGGGCTTAGCCCAGACCCCCGCACCTTGGTTAAACTCCTGGGAGTCCCCCATAAACGGGCCTGCCCTCCCCGGCCCGGCAAAACACAGCCGCTGTACCATTGCATCTTAAAAATGTTAACAGCCTTAACCCTAACAGATGGTAAAAGAGAACATCGTACTGTGGTCCCTTCAGTAACAGGAGAGTGTATTACTGAAAAATGGAGGTATGCCCATTACCATAGCTGTCATCCAGCTGTTTCAAGACTGCTCTACAAATAGACCTTACTTCGATGGTTAATTATTTATTGACATTTTGAAAGGCATTTTATTTCATTTTAATGTTGGTCTTGAAAAAGGGGGGGGGTCGTCTTATACTCAGGGTCGACTTATATTCGGACCAATACGCTATGTTCCGAGACATGTAAAGTTGTAACACAGTCATAATACATCCATGACGTTCTAGAGGTTCAATGTAATCATATCATGTTTCTTAATATCCTGTTGAAGCCAGCAGTCGGATACTTCCCCTCCCAGCAGAGGTGTAGTTCTGCATATTAACAACAGTAAAGTATTTTTATAACCTGGCAAATACCTGTAGATGTGACGCTTCATTTGTAGTTGTCTTCTGCAGTGATTACATGCCTGTCAAAGGATCTGTGAGTCAGTTCAGGACAGGAGGCAGGTAACTATTGGTACAGGTGTGTTTCACAATACTTCAATAAAATCTCTCGTGAATAAAAAATAGACACAAAAACTTTTCACTGAATCTTTTAACAAATGCATGATTTGATCACAGTATCTATAAAGACTTCCTTTTTGCTTTCACTTTCATTTCTTGCTGCTGGATTATTTTGAGTTTCAGTTCTCACACTCAGCTCTCACCTGGGCAGGTGTAACGGGGCTGCAGATATGGAGCCCACCATAGTATTGTTGTCTATGTGTCTCATTAGTATCAGAGTATTGCTACCTTTATTTTGTAGCAGCAGACTGTAAGCAACAGTGATCACAGTCAGTGACTTAGTGATCACACCTCAACACCTTGACACATGACACCAGTATTTTAGATGTTCAGATGTTTTACACATGCTGTAGGTGCAGCACTAAATACCTCCTATACCTAATAATATTTTATTTTTAAAAAAATGTTGTGCCTTGAAATAAATGGCTCCGTTATATTGATGTTCTCTTTATTACTTTGCTGAGAAAAATCGGGAACAGGATTACCTCCATTCATCTGACCAATCACAGTTGTAGTGAGTTTGAAGTAATAGAGCTCAACAGTCTTGCAGTGAAAAACTTTTATCAAGTGTTACAAAGTCTGCTGTACAGATTATACCTGCCACTGCACAGCACAGACGGCAGCCAAGTTGTTACATAAAGAATGATGAAGGTGATGTGTGTTTTCTGCCCTCAGTGTGTCCTGTAATGCCTCTCCACACCAGTAGATGTCCTCATTGAGCTGAAGATCACCTGCCCAGCAGTCACAGCTTTTCATGTCATGTTGAATGAGCAGTGCAGTATATAGTATACTACAGAGCAGTTTTACACTGTAGTCATCTAACTCAGAACATTTTCGTATCATGCATGACCACATGCTTGTGTCTGGCTGCAGGTGCTATCATCTTTATGCCTTTGAACCTGAAGGTAATTTTTATTGACAAAAAAATAAATAAAATAAAAAAAATTCTACTTTGGAAGTATCGAACTGCAGAAATGTCAGAACCACTTTCCCCAAACACAGGAATTCTTGTGCAACTCGCTTGCTAGCTTTTGTATGTTTAAGATGCTGCTCATACGCAATGAGTGTACAAACAGGCAGGTACGAACGTAGACAGGCAGGTTGGCCATTGGACGGACTACAGGGCTACAACGGTCATTTGATTTATTTTTCTTTGGGGAAGAGAACTTAAACAACTAAAACAGTGCATCCAAAATATATTGCATGTGACACCTTTAAACCTCAAATAAATGCTACAGGAAGTGACCCAACTGTTGACCTTTTATGGCCACTGCATGTTGAATTATCTTATATATCAATGACCTCTAAGACTCTGTTAATATTGTTTTGCTGCTCAGTAGATTTGCACAGTCGAAGACATTATTTTATTTTTAAATTGTAACTGAAAATCAACCGAAACAGGCGAACTAAGAAACATTTTACAAGATTGTCATCTTTCAACTTCTGTCAGTATCAAACCAAGCTTTAAAGCAAATTAACTAAAGTCCCAGTGTAGCGGCTCAAAGGATTAATAATTAATAACTAATAAATATCAAATTATGTAACAATAATCCATAACTCAAGGTTTTGCATCATTATTACAGACATCGGTGTAAAAGCTGAAGGAGAGTGAGCTCCTAGAAACGATTAGTTCATTACTAAATAACAGAATTTAGGTTTACCTTAAATTCAGTGTTGGACGCCACCCAATTTTGACAAAACAGGGAAAACTTATAATTAGTTATTAATCAATTTAGGCTTGTGATCTCAGGGTTGCTACGAGGTTCTTGGCCATGGTGTACAGTGACTTTACCATTTCATACTCACACAAATCACAGAATCAAGGTCTTTATAGATGAGATATTTATTAAACTACTGACTACATGATTAAACTACTAAATAGAAAATACATGAATGAATGAGGAATAAATGAGTGAGCACAATGAATAGGTTGCACAATGAACAATCTCTAAATAGGATTGCCTTTAAGTCAAGTCAAATCAGTGACCGTATCTTTGGAGGTTTATCAACTGATTGAATGTATAAAACACCATTCGGCAGTGGAGAGTTTGAGGAGCATCATGGAGGACTGTGAAGCAATTTAATATTAGGTTTAACTATAATTTTGATTAAGGATCCTAGTTTAGGTCTAATGCTTATTAAATCTCTTGATTAATTTCTCAATTGGTAATTTAGCATCAGTTGTCTGACATCAACTCTTAACACTTGAAACAGTATTGTTCACCTGACGATGGGCAGAGTGGCAGCAGCAGAAGTTCTTCCTGGTGGCCTCAGCATTCTGGGTCCCACGTTGCAGACTGCAGGCTTTGAGTCTGTGTCTCTCCATCTCTCTCAGCTGCAGCTGGAGCATCTCTTCATGTCCTTTGGCTGAGGGGGGTCATAATGGCAGCTTTGCCATATTCTAAGTTTCTTCCGCTCAAAGTCTTTGTCTCTAACGTCATCTTCATTCAAAAGCTTTTACTCAATAGTCGCAAGATTTGGCTCTCAGGCAAGTTCAGTGCAACTTAGGATTCAGGATTCAGGAGTCGCAGCAGGCGGCGTTTTCTGACCCAGCATTCTGCAGGGCAGCATCAAGGTGAGAACCAGAGGCGAAGAGCACAAGCAGCAATAAGGGAACCTGGCTGGCAGGACTCAAAGTTCTAATTGTTTACGAAATCAGAAGTTTCCTTCACGGGTTGGTTGAATGTCCCTTCCAACATGCTCGGTGTGGCTAGAACTCTGCAGCGGGCCTTGGGCGGCCAGACGGCAGGCTTTACCCCCCTCTCTCCGGCCTTTGGCCATTAGGCCAGAGAGAGGGAGAATCATATCAGGACATCAGTCCTGGGGTCTCAGCAGAAGAGCCACAGCAGAAGACCAGTCTTATCACTTCTCCTTGGGTATTATCCTTTGTGATAGGGGTGTTTTGCATTGGCGGGAGCTGCTGACCACTCCCCATCATAAACCATCTGTTTAATCTTTTAGTTAAACTTCTTTAACAAACTTCATATTTATTCGCTTCACCTTTTTAATTCTACCATATTTGAAAGTTTTGCTCTCTCTCCTTTGAAATGAGACCAAATACTTCATATCACTCACCGAATAAAACTTCATCAATTGAAATAAAAGTATTAAACGATTTCAACAACCACATAGATGATGACCTTAGCTGTTAAGACAAATATGCATACCTGTACTCATACATTTCATCTATATGCATCTGTAAACCCTTTTGTACACCAAGTGAGTGAAATAACTTTAATAGTCTTATCAATGCTCCCTCTACCACAGGAATGGGTCTGTGTCCTGTGGCGTGCAGAGGTGCTCAGAGAGATCTTGCAGGCAGATAAATTCACACAATATACAAAACACAGGAAAGGCAACCATTGTCAATTAGTTATCAACAAGTTGATTCCCTTTGTTTTGTCTGAGGGTTGTTCAGTCCATAAGAAAGTGTTTATTTGTTAATCCCTTGTTAGGGGGTCCATGGTATAAGAGGTAGGGTTGTTGCTGTTTAACCCCTTTGTCTTCTGAAAGGTCATTCCTGAGGTGTCTGGACCTGGGATATCACTTGGAAGCATCACTTTTGTCATCTTTATGACTTTGAGTGCAAAGCCCATGAGGAGGTGTCAGGACGTCTGCTCAAACATCCTCCCTAGGTTAATGCACTAATGTGCACATACATTCCTATCAGAGACTTTAGGAAACATGTTACAGAAATATAAGTCTCACACGATAATGTAAAATAATTGAGGTAATAGAATACGTATTAATTAAGGTTTCGGCCTATAGGTTTGGGAATTTTCTGTTTCTTGAACAACTGAAATTCAGAGAGTCACAGAACTGTAGTATCTGTAGGCAAAGGGGGGATGAGAGGGAGAGTGGGCAGATAACACTCATCCTCTCTGTACATTTAGAATCAACAATCAACATTAAGCATCAGTCCAGTAACTTCAGTTGGTTATTACACATAACATATTAGTAAATGTACATTTTAATCATAAAGTTCTTTATTTTCATACAGTTTTTGGATATCTCCATCTTGTTGCTCGAGTGAGTCTTTTGATGTTAGCCAGAAATCAAGGAAAGTCGTCCTCCTCCAAGAGCCATAAATTAGCTGGCTTCACTTGTGTTTATTGACCCAGAGGTCATGTGAACAGGAAGAAAAAGATTCCGCTTTTGTTAAGGAGTTAATGATTTTAATTCTTCATCATCGGATCATCTGCTACACCAGTAACCATGAAGCCAAGAGCAAAATGTATGTTTTACATGTCAATTGATCCTTCTTCATCAATGAAAAGGATAAATGATGATGACAGCTTTTTGATTGTACGTATCAGTTTGTAAACATTGACTTAAGATAGAGTTAAAATCCTCAACCTGTCCTAATTCCTTTGCCTACATTTGAATAGGACAGGCAGAAGAGTAACTCAAAGTACGGGAGAGAGAGAGGGGAAGACGTGCAGCAAGGGGCCTGAGTCGGAATCAAAACTTCCAAGGTGACGCAATTATCATCCACATGTCTGAACCAATAGCTCGAGGCCTTTCCTGCCAAAGAAGGTAGGGCTCTGCTCTATACTTGCGCTCTCTACTCTCCAGGTCCAGCATGGTGCAAATGGGGTCTGGGGTGAGGGTTCTGTTCAGTAAGGTGCTGTCCTGTAGCAAACATTTCCTAATGGTCTTCACTGCTCCTAAGGTTGGGATGCATGTAAAAAGAGAAGAGACATCACAGGCGACTGATGGGTTCATCAGAATCTACTTTTAATTCTCTTCCCTTTTAGGTAAAATGCTTAGAGGTCAGTTTATTAAATGCCCGACCAGAGAGGAGAATGTTTTGCATCACTGTTACACCACAGTGAGCAACGCTTATCACGCCGCCCCCCGTGCTGCACTGGGTCACTCTGACCACGTCATGATCCATCTGATTCCTGCGTACAGGCAGAAGTTAAAGCTCTGTAAACCTGTAGTGAGGACATCAAAAAAGTGGACCAGTGAATCTGTGGAGGATCTTCAGGCATGCTTAGACTGTACAGATTGGGACGCTCAGGACTGCTACCAACAGTCTGGATGAGTATACAGAGGCTGTGACGTCATACATCAGCTTCTGCGAGGACAGCTGTGTAACATCACGCATCACGATGAGTTACAACAACGACAAGCCCTGGTTCACAGCCAAACTCAGACGGCTGAGGCAGTTAAAGGAGGAGGTGTTTAGGAGTGGGGACAGAGACGGCTAACAGGCTAACTACACCTTCAGCCAGACGGTGAGAGAAGCTAAGCGTCTGTACTCTGATAAACTAAAGCAACAGTTTTCAGGGGGAGATGCTGACTCAGTCTGGAAGGGTCTCAGACAGCTCACCAGCTACAAGCCCAAAACCCCCGACTCTGCTAATGACCTGCGCCTTGCCAACGACCTGAACGAGTTTTACTGTCACTTTGATAGAAAATGGGACAGTCCTGACACACACCAAATTTTTCTCAAACATGGTTTCTGTCATTAAGTTAAGTGTGTGTTTGGGTTAGTGGAAGTGGCTACGGCCACTTCACTTGCCGATCTCTACTGCTCAGTCTCTGGCTCCATATGACGTCACTATTGCAAGTGACAGCACCTATCACAGGGGCTATTTTGGCATCAATTTCGTACAATGGTGAAGTGTGAATAACGTTAGGTATGCAGAGTTAGAGTAGACTGTTGGTTTACGCAGCCTTTTTGGGCGGCTTTCTGACTGAACAGACATTAAACGGATTCAGAGCTCCGGGTCGCAGTAAGTCGCAGGAGTGGATCAGCCAATACCCAGAGTGAGGTAACGTTAGTGCTGGAGCCAGAGTATTTTAACAACGTGGCCATTTTTGCAACGTGAACCACTCACTAGTCTGTTAGCAGTTGGACGGACCACCGGCGGGTCGGTCCTGTGGAGCTCACTGACGAGGGGGGCACAGTTCAGGAGTGGAGCAGCACAGAACGCACCATTGCATGTACGTGTCATAATGCATGCTTTCTCCAACTTATAACGTTAGTTAATGTTTGTTAGTTCTCTTCTGTAACAGAAATAGGACCAAGGTCCACGCTGAGCTGCTTTATTTTATAGTAAGCTAGTTGTCAATGGCTGCCAGTTATTTACTGTGAATTTCACACTACGTTTTTTTACAATGTACTGTTTGACTCTCACCATCCACTTAAGCTTTGGGTCGAAGACGCTACATCTCTGAGCCCAGAAGATAGCCACAGGACAGAGGGAAAGAAGGAAAACCTCAGGGAGGCACTACAGACGTGCGCCTGCCCAATCTGATTAAGATCACTAAGAAATACAATTTCTAGCAAGAAATAGGAAACCAATAAATGCAACAAAATTGGACACTCCTTATACTTGTACATCGGAGAAACACAACCACCCTCCACAAACGCATTGCCCAGCATAGAGGAGCCAGCTCCTCAGGTCAGGACTCAGCTGCCCACCTACATCTAAAGGACAAAGGACACTCCTTAGAAGACAGTGAGGGTCATATCCTAGCCAGAGAAGACCGCTGGTTTGAGAGAGGCGTCAAGGAGGCCATCTAAGTTAAGATGGAAAAACGATCCCTTAACGAGATGTCACCTGCAATGAAAGCAGTTTTCAATGCTCTGCTCAAACAGTGAAAACCACACTCGCACCTTGTTTTATGTGACCCCAGCGACCCACACACACAAGAGGGTGTTAATGACTCTCATGATACTAGGTTAACAGCTCAGGTTAACGACTGTCCACGTGATTACAACACCTATTAGCATACCAATGACTTACAGAGGCTTATACTTTTAGCTCCGTCCTCCTGTCAGATAAGAACTGAAAAAGTTTTGGATGATTCGGAACATCTTTTAGAACTTCAACCAAGTCAAGTCACCTTGTGGATTAAGCATTCTTTACGAACAAGGTCTACTGGCTGTTATACAACTACCTCATATTGGATTAGCTGTTGCAGACCACTCAGCATTTTTTAATCAAAGTTTAAAGGGTTTTTAACGTATGGCAAAGTGAGCCTTCCCTGAAAGAACATGAAAGCAGCTGCGACCCCCCCCCCCCACTCTAACTTCACTTTTTTTTTAAAAATTACTCTAAAATTTCACAACTAAAATCATACATTGTAACTAGGAATCTACAATCTACATTGGCTGCGACTACAGCAAATAGATGAGTCTCATGAGTCTCAGTTAGCCAATGGTAGTTACAATTCCTGGGGGGGGGGGGCAGTGTCGCCAAAATACGTGTAGTCTGCCAGAAACAGTAGAAGAAGACAACTTTGCGACCGATTTGTAGACTTATTTCTTAATTGTGGAATTGTGGAAACTGAAATCAAAGTTGGCCAAAACGAAGCGATCACATCGTTTAACATGGATTCCTCGGTTGTATGCATGTGTTTACAGGATAAAATTGGAGCGAGTCTGTCCTGGCACACGCGTGTCAGAAATACCCTTTAACATACTTCAAATACGTTACCTGTGTAGATTTCCCAGTGTCCACATACTGCTTGGTCTCAATATGACGCCTGAGTTAATATGGTCTCACACTGTCATTCTGCTCGTCTCTCTCTCTCTCTCTCTCTCTCTCTCTCTCTCACTGTCTCTCTCTCTCTCGATCTATTTTGCCCTACGCATCACAGAAATTCGCTGTTATTTTTTCTGGTTTATTTTTCTCACGCTTCCTTACACTTTGAAAACCGCTGATCGAGAATACTTATCTTTTTTTGATGACAAAGACCCAACCCCGAGCATGGCAAATCATCCTTATTCATAGCAAATAATCATGCATAAATCAAACTATTTGTTGGTGCCGGAACATTTATTTCCATGCCCTGTGCATGAAGCTTGAAAAGGATGATGTCACAACTGGTGTCTTGAGACCAAGCAGCAACCTCCGGTGTTGAAAAATGAAGCCAATGCGGAAGGGCAAAAGACTGCAGTTCCTCGAGTGGCCACTTGAGGCTGGCTCCAGAAATCAAGAAATAACATTACAGCAGATGGGAAAATGCCAATTTTTACAGCAGATATAAACATGTACAGCCTGGTACAAAAAACGGTTATGTTATACATAGCTAATTTTATTGTTCATGATAACTGTACGGGGGTGAATTTTTTTATAACACACCATTTTAATTATATTAAGCCTCAAATAATAGGGGCCGGCTCACTTGATTGACAGGTGGATCCTGCTGGCTGCCTGCTAGACGTCAACACAGACACACAGACACTGAGCTTAACTTCACCTGTTTGTGTTGTTGGAGACTTTTGGGGATTTTTTCATTCAAAGTTTGGACAAATAATCTCTCTGTGGGATTTATGGAAATTTATGGCCGTGCAAGAAGTCTGAGCTCCAGCTTTTCAGTGAGTTAAATGCTAGTGTTATTGATATATTTTTAGCACTAAGTAGCAGGTATACTGTGCTTGCTTTAGCTGCTTGTTAGCCTGTTCAGTAAATAGGGTTCAGGAGTTGTTGGCTTTTCTCTCGAGAGATTACAGCCGATCGTAGTGATGAGGAGACCATAGCGTAAAATAACCGCCGCTCTCTCACCGGGCGAGTGAGTGAGCAGCGAGTCCGCTACTTCTTTAGTCTGATGACTAAACACCTGCAGTCAGTCACTGTCACAAACAGAATGTCCTCGTGGCAAAGTAAAACAAGATCATTCATTATTGATATAGTCTATGGCTAATAACCGCTACCTACACTGTGGAGTATATAGCCTAGCTTGTTAGCCGTAGCTTGCTGATTCATACGGGCCGCCCATAGTCCTCAGCCATAGGCTTTTGCTCGGTTGCGCTCCGCCTCTTTGCTTGCCTCTGGATTAGCCAGCTCTGGCATTTCCAATATGGCGACCCCTAGCGCCGGCGATATTTGGGCTTCAAAACGCTTCTTCAGAAACCACTGGGTGACATCACTGAGACTATGTCCATTATTTATAGTCTTTGCTTGAGACCTTGCAGCTCGGTTCTGAAGAGACACTGTCAGTCGAGGGCACTCCAAAAGCAGGGGTAGGGTCAAGGGGGGAATTGGGATTTGCCCATAGTTTTCACTAATCGACTCTCCTTGGCTGCTAATGTTCACCGTGTATGTACACAACGCACGCTTCACCAAAGTTGCCGTTAATTAGAAACAATGTGTCAGTGGAGTGCTCGAAGCCGAATGTTAAAGTCAGGTTAATTCAAGCAAGAACAGCTTTTTTATCTGCCTGGACGGAATACCCCCCAGTGCTATCAATTATAATAGTAAGGATAAATGCAAGTCGTAGCATCTTTCTATATCTAGCCTCATGTTTCTCAAACTTGGTGTCCGAGTTTGAAACAGAGCATAAATGGAGCGTCGCTTGCGAGCTAGTTCAGGCAGTCAACTCATGACAAGCGCACCCTTCCAATTTGTCTGATTAAGCTGCAAGATTTCCAGCCTCTTCCTCGGCTCTGTCAACGCCACGGCGGCCCTGCACCAGTACTGCGCTCATATTTTCAGCCCCACCACCACCACCCCAGCATCCACCTGCAAGCTCCGGCCGGGGCGGGTGTCAAACTAAAACAATGTTCTGCTGCAATATATATATTTCAAACGTGAGTCGTCTGACTGAACTATTATACATTTTGTCTCTTTAACAAGACTACAATGTTTACAGTAATTGATGACACTTAAGTAACCCTCTGTGACTTTTAAGCCCACACAGATAATAATATAACTGTTTCCATTGGGGGTGGCACGGTGGAGCAGTGGTTAGCCTGATTTGGAAAGTTCTGGCCTCTCTGCGGAGAGTTTGTGTGTTCTCCCTGTGCATATATGGGTTCCCTCCGGCTTCCTCCCACAGCCAGGGGTTAGGTTAAATGATGTCTCTATATTTCCCCATAGGTGTGAATGTGAGTGTGAAAGGTTGTCTGTCTTTATGTGTCAGCCCTGTGATTGACTGATGATCAGTCCAGGGTGTACCGTGCCTCTCACCCAATGACAGCTCCAAGTGCCCCTTCAGTCTGAGGTACCATTGTTGGATTCTGTGTGTAGAAACATCTGTGCTCCTTTTAATCACAACTTATAGTGTTACATTTTTAGTTTGAATTGTCTGTCCTGCTAAAACAGACTGGATAATCTGAAAGTAGCACAACCTGCTGTAGATTTAGAGATGGATGTAGATGAGATGACATTCGAGCAGGAATTACCCAATATGCACTTCGCAATGCGAGAGGACTTCTGTGTGAATCAGCAATGACGTGATCTCACTTTCAGGCCTCTGTAAATGTGTCTTGGTTTATGTAAAGATACTACACCTCTCATAAAGAGTTTATGAGTTTAAACTGCACAACCACGGCTGAATAAAAGCGATGTAACCTTTTTTTAATTAAAGCACTGTCTTTGGGTGTCGAGCAGAAACAGGTCACGGCCACTGAAGTCATGCCAGCAAACAGTCAGCGTGCACATGAGCTGGCAGCGGAGCATGCAGAGCTGGCAGGACACTACACCGACTTTTAACCTCAAGTGTGAAATGTAAGTTTTATAAATGGACTTTGTTCGGCACGTTTTACCGAATACAGGAGCCGTTCTATTTTACAAATTTAAAATAATCTTTGAATAGAGCACACTGCAAGTCTTTTCTCATATTGGAATCTCCCACACACACAGACATCCAGAGCTGCTGAGGGATGATTCATTTAGAAAATGTCCTAATCTATGAGTCAGTCAAAATGACTTCAACATTTTTTATTTTACAGTTTATACAGAAACCAACATAAATACAAACAAACAAAACATGTCAACCTCTGATTGTTCTCACTTTCATATGTCGGAGGAGGATTGTGCAACTGATCTCTGACCTCCTACTCTTTTTCCAAACCAATGACTAAAAACACGCCGACCCCATCTCACACCCCCGTCTTTATTATTTGACGATATCTGACGTATATCCGCTTCTGCGTGACTGAGTGACAATGATGGACAATGAGAGTTGCTTTGTTACCTTATATAAAAAAGTATATAAAGTGTAGTTCATTCAACTTACACTGATGCAACATTGAGCCACTGGGCCATCGATCCGTGCGGCTGTGCAGTCTTTAATAGTGCACAGTCCGTTAATAGCACACTGCCCAGCTGAAGCAGAATGGACAGGTTAGCGCTGACCTTGGCTGAGAGCCTTGTGTGGTCTAAAGTGCAGAAGTGATGGTCGCTGAGTTTGCTGAGCGGGTGGTTTTGGCAGATCACCAGAGTCTGTTCATCTGACATTTGGCCAAAGGTACAACATTCTCTCTGAGGCTTAAAACAGGTCACAGACGAAGACTGGAATGGTGTTAATTGTCTATAGACTCCTGTAATAAAAATCACTGAAAGGAGAAGTGCAGGGAGTCTGCAACCATGATTTGATTTGTTCATGGGAATATCATTCATTTAGAAGGAATTTGGACATAAGACAAAGTATTAGACAAATTAAATTTGACCTAATAGTGGACCTAAATGATGATCAAATGATCAGGCTTGGGGAGTAACGAAACACAAGTAACAGCATTATGTAATTAGGATACAAAAAAAGGCAACTGTATTTTGTAACAGTTACAGAAAAAAAAGAGATAATGCGATTACAGATACATTTATTAAAAATGGGGATTACTAGCAGGATTACAATTTTGAAATACATTTTTAAATGAAGACGATATAATACCAAAGATGCTCTGTAACATCTGGCATCTCATTTCTAAACCGACTGTCTGACCATCTCTGTAATACCATGCACCTGCATGCACACGTCACAACACTTCACAAGACACAAGTCTCACAACACCGCTCCTCAAAGTTGCCATTAACAGTCTGTGGTTGCTATGGCCTGTGGTGAAAAAACATGCTTTCACTGGATGGAAATTTCGCCATCATTTTGCCTTTGAAGGAGAAAATGGGAGCAACATTGCAATAAAGTGCAGTTATGACTTCTGGCTTTGAAAATTCTGTCATTATCCAAGGACTCGACATCTAATTAAAAGCCCCCCTCCAGTGAAAATCAAGTGTTAAACCTTGTGAACATCTCCATGTGGTGTTTCTCATGTGCTACAAGACACACCAGGGACAACATCAGCAGTCATCTCCATGGCTGGGCCTGTCTGCTTTTAAACTGCAGTGTACCAAGGACAGGCTGAACAACACGTTTGCAGATTGGCAGGTTTGAGACGTCACAAACCTAAGGAGCCAATCCTGTTAATGGACGGGGTGACGCTATGCATATCATTATGTGCAACCTATCGTAACCACTTTGGCAATGTGCGAGCCAGCTGTAACCGTCATCGCAAACTCACTACTGACTACTAACGTTAACGTTACTACTACTAATTACTACATTTCAAGCTAGCTAAGTTTCAACAAGTTGCCGCTAAACGATGGCAGAGACGTGTTTTGTTTTCGCGACAGTGGGGGCGACAACTTTGCAGATTCATTAATTTTTAATGAGGGAGAAGGAGGAGATGTCTTGGGAGGATTTTTACGAGGCAATTAAACGTATTTTGCAGAAAAAACACATCAGACTCAATTTATTATTTCATGCAGAGCATTTTATACGTCTTAAAACATGACTGGAGCTGTTCCTTAAAGAAACATTTACAGGTAAGATCAGCCGCTAACGTTAGCTAACCTGTCGTCTTCTACTACTACTACTACTACTACTGAAAAATAGTGTGACTCTGGTGATGGCCGCGTCCGGGATGGTGTGGGTAAAAACACAAGCCCCAGACAGGAATAAGTTTATGGCAGTTACTTGAAGTTTGAGTGTGAAGTAGTGTGGATAGCATACTTAACAAAGTACATTTAAATGCACATTATTTTTTTATTTAAACAGGCATTTGTGCATTAGAAAAGTATTGCAATTTCTTTCTCTTGTCTTTATTTGCAGATTTAGGATTGAAGTCATCCAAAAGTAACTGAAAGTAATCAGTTACGCTACTTTAAATTGTGATACTTGGATTAGGTTACTGATTACATTTTTTAACAGGTATTAAGTAACTGTACAGGAATACTTTTTTAAAGAAACCCTCCCAACCCTGCAAATTATCACAAAAAATCATTAAGATTCATCATCAAGGGACCATGAATGTCACATAACAATTCCAATAGATTTAGACAAATTTCAACATAAGACAGACTTTATTTTATTGTAAAGGTTAAAATTAGTCACCATTGTTATAAAATAAGAAATAAGGTTTGTCACGAAATCATCAATCCAACAATATTCAACACTGTAACAAGAAATACATCAAATCATCTTTTAATGACATAGAGGAAATGACTGCCGGGTTTTTTGTTTTTATCTTACAGCGGATGCAGTATTTGACTACGCTCTTCTGTGGTGAACGCATCCTTTCATCTTTTCCCCTCTTGAAGTTCCCCTGAATGAAGGCCCCAGACTAAATGGAAACAGAATAGCGCTGTCTTCTTGAGAAAGTTGAGCAACGTTCACTTGTGGTCTGCCGTTACCTCAGTGTCCCACAAAGCATCTTGCACTGTATGTGGGTCAGTGGAAGACTTACTCAGAAACATCACTGATTGACTGACTGACACAGCAGAGTCCAAGCTATTACACGGCTTTCATGGCTTAATGTGTCCTTTACTGCTTAATGCTTCACACGTTGCATCAGACTGTGTCACTAAATGGCTTTTAAAGTTAAATGTCTGTGGGAGCAGAGCGCTGAGTAAGCAGCTCACCTGGTGGAGGTGGGGGTGGAGGCCAAGAGAAGTGAAGAGAGTTATGCATAGAGACAGATAAAGAATATAGATATAGATTATATTATACTCATCAGGAGAGCCTGTGACATCTTTTATAGGGTGCTAAAATGTGTCTTTTCTTTAGCCTATAACCAGCTACACCTGTCTTCTTTTAGCCTATTTAAATTAACTTTGCACCTATTTTAAAATGTTGCATTTTACTTAGTTTTATATGTTCTTAATTTAAATGATCATAATTATTATTTAGGTTTTATTTTTCGTATTTTTCTTTTTTTTACATTTTTATAAGAAGTATTTTTTTTTTTTAAGTTTTGTTCTTATTCTAACTTTTATTATCATTATATTTCCCTATTGTAAGGCACTTTGAGCTGCATATGAAAGGTGCTACACAAATAAAGTAATTGTATTTACATTATATAAAGTCTTGAAGGTTAACCTGAGGTATAGCACATACTGGAAGCTAACTTTTTAAATTTAAACTGTATTTTCTGGTTCTAAGACAAAGCCTAAGACCGACACGTGTGCACACACACACACACACACACACACACACACACACACACATGCACTCACACACAATCAGGGCCTTATCCAGCCAGAGCCAGTTTCTGTGAGCTCAGTTCTGGCTTCTCAGCAGGCAGGCAAAAAAAAAAAGAACAAAAGCATAATTGCATTAACCTGATTTTGAACACTAATGCTTCTCAATGAGCAGCTGAGGGGGGAAAACCTGCGACATGTGCACCCAAACAGAGAGAAAGGTATGAAACCCAACAGAGTGAATAAAATAACAGAAACAGAAAACACTCATAAAGTATGATGAATCAATAATAATATTAATTAGTTTGCATTTGAACACACTTTTACGCTGAAAGAATCGAAGCAGCGAGTGTTGGATAAAGTGGGGTCAAAATGCACTTGTCGTCACCAAGTTCAGCTAAATGCAAATGTGTTTGAAAGTAAGTTCCATAAACTTTTTTTTTATAGCATAATCAAAGGGAATAAACACTGCACTTATTTAGCACCTTTCTAGTTCCGACCACTAGAAGTGCTTCACACCAGGGGTTCCCAACTGTTAAAAAGTATTTATTTGTTGTAATGCATAGTGCAGTAATGTAGGCTGCAATGTAGTGGTTAACAAAGCTCAGTGTAACCAGGCGTTTTAAATCCAAATACTTTTTTTACATTTAGTTTTTGTAAGATGTGTTTTTGATGTGTGGCTGCTCTCATTTGTAGGCACACTAACACACATTCATACACCATTGGCTATAGGAGCAATTTGGGGTACAGTGTCTTGTCTAAGGACACTAAACACATGTTGACTTCAGAAGGCCAGGGACCGAACCCCCATAAGACTGATTAGAAGTCGACCCGCTGTACCTCTGATCCACATCTGCCTATGATGGTCTTGCCAAAGAACTTCAACTAATTGTGTTGTATCACATGTCCTAAACAAAACCAGACAGATTAGTAGGATTTGTTAGTTATGTTACAGGTTAGTATAATTCACATGTAGACCTGAAACCTGTAACCTCTGTGTGTCCGTGCTCTCTGATTGATTAACAAATGTTTGGTTGTGTTTATCACTGAGACACGTACACTGTTGGCTTGCATGCATGTTCACCCACACATGAAACAAAGCGGTTAATTTACGTATAAATGCACAGTCATATAGAGATCAAGTCTGAGCAGGCATACCCACACACACACACACACGCACACACTTCATGAGCTTCAGAATAACCACTAATGGACTTTTGGATAGGCAGAAATCAATGCCCCCGCCCGCAGGGTTCAACTTGTGGCCATGTCCCTTTAAATGACCTCTGCACGGCTTCACTCAGCTGCATGCTGACTCCAGAAACACTCAGAGCTGCACTGAAGATGGATACATGTATGAAAAGACACGTTCAAAACTACAATTATCTGGTTTTCTTTAACAATTTTGTAAATATGATGGTTCTTGCAGTAATAGAAAATGTTGATAATTAAAAGATATTCATTCAAGGTGCATTGTGTAAGATTTTACATGTATAAATCCTTTTTTATTGCCAATGTGTGAAGGGATGGTAGAGGAACTGAAAAATCGAGCCTGTGGGCTGATGTTTATGTAAAGTACTCGGGATGTTTTTTCTGCGAAACAAGAGGATGTGACGTATCTGCATGTTCGTGAGTACCTCTGCCTAGAGCTCATTCTACGCCACTACAGTCAACACTGTGCAACATGAGACAACGCAAGCTGCGAAATGGAGAGAGAGTGTGTATGTCAGTTATCCACCTTGACAAATAACTTTGCCAGCTAACATGAAAAACGGTGTTGATTTTGGCCAACAGTAAATGATGTAGCAGAACAAAGCAAATGTGTATAATTACTGATTGTTTTCTATTAGCCAATATCGTTGCATTATTCAGGTTAGCCAGCTACCTGTAAGCTTGCAACAAGCTACCGTTGCAGATGATTTGTCAGTTAGCCAACGTAGCAAAATACCGTCGAGTGGATAACATGAGTGTGTGCAAGAATGTTGACTGCAGTTGACTCACTGGCTTTACAGCTAGAAGGTTCCTGGTTCAAATCCCTGTTTGCACATACGGGGTCTTTCCTTGTGGAGTTTGCATGATCTCCTCATGCATGCGTGGGTTCCCTTCAGGTACCTCGGTTTCCTCCCACAGTGTTAGGACATGCTCGTTAAGTTAGTTTGTGACTCCATTACACCGTTACACTACTAATGGTACCTTTAAGTGTTTTCATGAGAGTCCAATGACCTGTAAGCAATTCATTGTAAAACATTTATTTATCTTTTCTGTGAGAATAAAAGCGCCTTTTGTCATTTTACATCAGCTGTGTGAGAAAGTGTTAAGAGCTCTGCAGGATTCATGCCTCCTCTGCATCTCTGAGTCGCTGAAGTGCTTCAGCCAAACCGCAAAGTGCTTCTATCTGCAGCCTGTAGAATTTGAGGCCTGATGTTAGTTATATTATGTAACAGTCTACTACCTATTTACCCTCCATGTTAAGAGGAGTAAGTAGTCAGTATTATTTTCTACTACACAGGAGGTATTCAGCAAGCCAAACACAACTACTTATAATTTAGAGAAACTTGGGGTTCTCAGTTGTAATGAATAATTCTGCTTTCTAAGTAAAGCTTGGTTCACTCTGCAAGACAATCAAGCCGATTTTGGGCCTGACAAACAAAGTCACGATTTCTTGATGGTTCTCAAGATTATCTTGCCATATGTTCATGTGGTGTGAGGTATGTGAGGTAAGACTGATTTTACTTCCCCCCCCATCTGCTCGGAAGAACTCTGTGGCTGCAACGATTTCAGATCGTCAACATGCTCAAGATTTACAATTCAATATCCTGTTGTCTTGTGTGGGGGGAACTCCGAGGACAGCCGAGAACACACGCTGTAGATTGTCACGTGGAACAAAACGGTAGCCAATTGAGAAGCAAGCTGACTGAAGAAGGAAGCAAAACAACCTCAGCCATAGATGCAAATTCAAAGACCAAGCATAAAGTAACATGTACAGCCCATGTTCACGCCGTCTCCACGACTTCATCCATAGTTTATTAATTTTTTTTCTTTGTGAATTTTCAGCAAAAAGTGGTCTAAACTATCATCCCCACTCTTTCTGCTCGCGATCCGCCATGTTTGTTTACTCTGAAGTTGCGTTTGACTGCAAGAGATTTTGCGAGATTTCCAATTTTGAGAGTTGGGACTCTGGTTGTTGGTGAATAGAATCTGTTAGTGTGTGGTGTGCGGTTTTGGTCATTGCTCTGCACATACTACAGGTACAAAACCTTTAAAGACCCCCTTCAGCGAAAATCAAGTGTTTAACCTTGTACACATCTCCATGTGGTGTTCTTCATGTGCTACAAGACATTTAGGGATAACATGAGCAGTCATCTCCATGGCTGGGCCTGTCTGCTTTTAAACTGCAGTGTACCAAGGACAGCTTGAACAACACGTTTTCAGATTGGCAGGTTTGAGACGTCACAAACCTAAGGAGCTTATCAAGTTTATGGACGGGGTGACGCTATGCATATCATTATGTGTAACCTATGGCAACCACTTCGGCGTTGCGCGAGCCAGCTGTAACCTCACTACTGACTACTAACGTTAATGTTACTACTACTAATTAATACATTACAAGCTAGCTAAGTTAGTAGTAGTCAGTTGTCAACAAGTTGCTGCTGAACGATGGCGGAGGTGTGTTTTGCGACGGAGGGTAATGTGCATAGTGGGCGGGGACTATGCAGATTAAGGAGAAGGAGGAGATGCCTTGGGAGGATCTGTCAAGTTTTCAAAAATATTTTAGTGTGGGCCAGACTTTAGTCTCTAAGCACTACAGCTGCATCGGCCTGATCAAATGTACCTGGTTTTAAGATTGCGTCCACAGCAGTGAAGCTACACAGTGGTATATATGCATGTTAGATAAAAACAATAAAGTTAACACGCTTAACTTTGGGCCCCTTTGACGTTCTCTACTGTAACCGCTATCTAACAGCTGGATTAAATTCCACTGCCATGTCATTTGAGTGGATTGCCAATGTCAGAATAATTATCTTTGCTTTCTTAAGATCTCAATGTTTACCTTGTTAATACCTTTGATATCATTCTGAACAAAATGACAATGATTTCTGTTCAAAGTTTCTTGAAAGAGAGCATCTTACAACAGCTTAAATCATTGCTGTTAAACAAAACGATGGATTTAACTAGCAGAGATCGTCTCCTTCATTATGGATTATTGAAAGGCCACCATACTTTTTCAGCTTACTTGTGCACAACTGTTGTTCTTGCAGAGGCACACTTAGCTGTAACTTTAGGCTGCTGATTTTCCCAACTTCATCAACTCTGTAAGCCATCAGATACAAACTGTTGCGCAAGAAAACAAGCAAAAATATATTTATAACGCATTATTCAAGGTTTAAGCACATTATCTGCATACTGGCATTTTAAAATGTCCTTTTACTGTCAAAATAAAACTTTATGTATAACTTGGCACCATTAAAAAGCAAACATTAAGAAAAACGTGACTTAAAATGATTTCGAAAATAGGCCAGCTTCTGACCTGTGCTGTCGATACACATTTGCCAGAACACCCAACAAAACATGACCTTATGTGTCAGCCTGTTTGTGTGCCTGCATGCTTGATAACTGGGTGTGCGTCCCTGCATGTGCAGTACGTGTGTGTGTGTGCGTGCACGTGTGTTTGTGTGTACTGAACGCTGAAATGAACATGCTGGCTCATGGACGTTTTTCCCAAGTCTGGTTGTAAGCGTGCAGGGGCAGCGAGGATTTACAGGAATTGGAGGAGAGGTGAATCAACAACGGCTGTGCAATAACTGTTGCTACGAGCTGCTGCCAAAAAAATGACAAAGACATGTTTTGTGTGTGTGATGTGAGCTGTGCACCCTCATCCATCATTACCAGCAGCCCCACAACCTCCAGGATAAGACCCAGATCTGATGCTCTGTGCACATTGACGCACACACTTTTGTCAGACATGGTTGTTTACAATTAAAGTGGAGACATTTGCATGAATGCATGACCTTATCTTACCTGCCTTTATAAGAATTTCTTACAAATGTTGGAAATAATTTAGGCTGAACATGAATAGTTTGAAGGTTTATCAAAAAGTCTTGTTAAGTGCACTTGCAGAGTTCAGCAGCTACAGATTTCCACGCTAATTTAACGACAGGAAATACTGTAAACCAAGCGTGTGTAGGGCAATTCTTCTGAAACGAAACTTCTGACGTCACTAAAATGTTCTTTTTCAAGCAGTTTACGCATGATTGCACTGCTGTTACCATGGTATTAAATAGGCAACACCCCACAGCCCTCCTATAGTACCATAGTATTGTACTGGAGAGATTTATGCCTCCTGAGCAGCTATGCTGAGGAACTCAAACATATTCTCAGCATAATGTCATAAACATCATGTAGGAAATTATGAATAACATCATTAAAAAATAAAAGTCTTCTTTTAAAGACAAATAAAGAGGCTTTGATTGAGGTTAAGCAACCCGACAGTTAGAATCAGTTGAAATGGACTTTCACGATTTGAGCACAAAAATTCCCCGGAAGTGGTTTTACTTTGGAAACTGTAGAAGGTAACAGAATCTGACACAAATTATTATTAATGACTGAAACTTTATGCATTCAAAGCATGCTTCCCTTTCCTGACAGTCATGTCGAGGCCCGCCCCAACAGTTCAGTTGCTCAACTTTTAATTTATGTCTCTCTCGTGGGGAATACAGAGCCAACTGCCATTGCGGCCTAAAAACATTACGCCACTAAAATAACTAGCTGAATTATGAATTGCATGATACAAATGAAATTGTCGTTGTGATTTTTTCTGTGCAGACTGCAAAGTGTGCACATGTGACCTCTGACCTGTGTGCATGCTTCAGGTGTGAATATGCGTTTGGGTGCATGCATGTCTGCTGGTCTTTGCACACATGCATGTACATATCTGTGTCTCTAAGTGTGTATATCTGTGTGTGTTCGCGTATTGATCCTGTCTGTGTGTTGGACCGGACACCGTCTCAAAATTGACTGGAGCCTCCTCCGATTTCTCTTGTGTAAGAGCATCATGACTGATTGTTGACCCCACAGTGTCCCTATTATAATCTTCTGACCTGATATCACAACATGAAAAAACTGGAACAGCTATCATTTAGTAATTTAGCTAAATATATAGCCCTGTCACTCTGATTGATATAACTTTAAAGAGGATGTTTTTCTCATCCTCTTACCAAATATCTTCAATTAAGATGCTAGAATAAAGTTTTTTCATGTAAAGTTTCACTGCGACTTCATCGGATTATTTTTTTACTGACTTAGAGAGAGAACCGTAAAAACTAATGTGGTCACAAAAGTGAAGATCTTCGTAAACAACACCCTCAAAACAGCCGTCACAGACACTGCATGTTCAGACAGTCTGGCTCTTTGAAAAGTTATTTGTGTTTACCCATTTAATCCTAATGAGCACAGATAAAAGAAACAGACAACACTGTGATTCTGTTTGACTAATGCGTACAGAAGATAATAGCCATCACTGGAAGCTGATCAGGTCTGAATGGTTGGTATTGAATATTGATCATTTATGATCAAGGTCAACACTGCAATCACGGTTCGCTGCTTTGATTAAATCTTAATATAAAAGCTTGAGCCTGAGACTAATCCTGATAGAGTGGAGACTCTTCAGATAAAGGCCTTTATTGATCGACCCTTGGAGATTGAGTTGATGTGAGTCGATGCATCCAAAAGTGTATTGAGCCTAAAATCTCTTAATTTCATAAGTCTTGCTTTAAAAACAACTTAAAACAGACCACAAACAAGCTTCAATCCACTGCTCAACGCTCCCTTTTTAGGTTAAACAAACATTAATTACATCCGCTTTTTTTTTCATTGTTCAAGAAAACCTAACAAAGAGGAAGACAGAAAAGAGAAAGTGTGAGAGAAAGACGTTTCAAGTAAAAGCACCTTTGACACAGCGTGAAGTACTCCATTACAAAATAACGTCTCTCAATCACAGTTGTTCTGAAGAAATAGTTTAGGCTGTTCTCTTTGTTGTCTAGCGTTAAATAAAAGGATCAATACCACTCTCATGTCAGCAAAAAAAAGATTAAGGTACATTTAAGAGCCAGTTAGCCTAGCTTAGCTAGAAGCTAATGAATCTTTTAGATCTTGTTTGTTTACTGTGTACAAAAACCAAGAGAAAGTTATGTGTGAGATTACTTCTTAGCTGGGAAGACTGCTAAAACACAACACAACCTGGTAATATTCTAACCTCTTATTTTTACATGTTTGTGAAACAGATACAACAAACTACATGTGTGGTGATTTTATAAGATGATTGTTGGTGAATTTTGTTCCATTTGTGCCAAGCCTGGCTAGCTGCTCTCCATGTTTCAAGTATTTATGCTAGCCTGTGTTGCCAGATCTGATTGACAGTTTCCAGCCCAAATCACAACCATGCCAGGAACCTGTGTAAAACCATTAAATCCATTACATACGCAACAGCAAACAGATCATAAGCATATGAAGCTTTATGTCTGCATCAAATAACCAAAGATAAAATCTTAAATAAATATGCTATCACAACCCAAAAAGAGTGCAGTTAGACAACCAAATACAAATTGCCGTTGTGGTGGCATCTGGCATCGTGACCAAACACGATAAAGTGATCAAATACTGCCATAAAATATGACACCAAAATCCAACCTATTTAAAAGCTATAGTATTATGGAGGAATGAAACTGCCAAAATCAAATAGAAATAAATTAATATGACATTAAATGCACCAAAATATTAAAATAAGGCAATATTTGGTATTTTTAGTTATAAAATGTGACTTAGATTAAATGTATGTCACTTTGTCAGTGATAATGACGTCAAAGTAAATACGTCCTCCTTTATTCATAGGATTGAATACAACAATGAGTGAGTGGAAACCACGAAATCTTTGTTTTTGACCATTAAATGGCAGCTTGTTTGGTGTTCAAAAACCCAACAAATGTTGACAAAAGGAGCCCAACGCTGTTTCCCCCAGCCCAAGGTAATCAAAAGAACCTCAATTCGGCGGAAAGCCGCCCAATCTGGTTAAGCTAACCAGCTAATGATGCTAGCTTCATATTAACTGTACAGACATTTGTGTGGTGTCATTTCACTAAGTTGCATCAACAGTAGACTACTACAGAAAGCATACAGGGAGGCAGATTAGAGACCATCAAACTGACACACGGACATACTGACATTTGTCTTTATATTAAGCCACATCATGCAGTCACTGTGCCACGCACTCCTTTGACACAGTAACTGTCTGAACTGGTGCCAGACTTAAGGACAGGGACCTCAAGCAGGTCAAGTTAATGTGTCACAAACTTTAGCTTTCAGGCACCATTGTGAAATCTCTGAGTGAGTGAGGGAGTGAGCGTAACATAGAGCTGTCCAGGGAGAAAAGGAGGGTTTATTGTCAAAGGGGCTTATCTCAGCGATTGACCCTCAGGTATAAAGTGCAGCTGATGGCAGCGACTCAGTGTGGACATGCTGCTTCAGTGCTGAGCCTCCAGACTACTCTACTCGCTCCTTCTCCTCACAGCTTACCATCAACACCATCCTCTTCATCAGCCATGGGAGTCGCATACAGTGTCGGAGAGTAAGTGGAACGAATTATAGAGACATTTGTGAACGTTGCTGTTGCTGGTTCCGGAGATTGGGAAGGTTCAGGAAGGATTTATATTCTAATTAACGCAAGAAAATGTGAGCTTAGACCTGCAAAAGCATTTTAATATGAGGGTTTTAAGACCTTAATGTTTATGTGCAAAGGTAGCATGGAGGTGTTGTTGTCATTGTATGGCAGAAAGAAGTTCTTGCAGTGCAATTTGATACGTAAAAGTCCAAGGGGTTGGAAATTGTGTCTGCATGCGTAACAGGAAGAGGGGGAAAAAAGGAGAGAAGCGTTGGGAGGGGGGGTTCTTGATCAAGGTTAAGTATCCCAACAACTAAAATAGAGTTATATAAACTTCCAGGATTGCAGCACTAAGCTTCCCAGAAGTGGTTCTGTTTGGGGAAAATGTAGAACATTTCAGAATCCAACATAAATATTTCCCACAAATGGGTGTCCTGCTTTTCTCGACACACTCACGTCCTAAGTATGATTAATGCTTAAAACATCCAGAGCATGCTTCCTCTTCCCCACTGGCCATGTCCGGGCACGTTTCAACAGATATTAGAGATTGCAAATTGGCTCGTGGTGAACTTTTACATTTGTTCTCTTTTGGGCAAACTGTCGTTGACTTAAAGTTACATGCTCAGAGTACATAAAAGATCAATTCACTGTAAATAACTTTAAATGCTGTAATCCACATGTCTTTCTGCTTTAGCTGAAGTATTTTCTGAAGACATGTTTTTCTTACTTGCCTTTGACTCTTTATATTAAACACTATAGCTTTTGGCCACATGAATAAACAATCTAACTATCTATAGGTACACAGTATGTTGATTATCTGTAAGTAAAACGTGCCCTTTGTCCTCTTGCTTCCGCAGAGTTGAACACCTCTACACCTTCTTTGTGCAGTGGTCTCCTGCAATTTACAAGAAGGGCAGCAAGAAGAGCCCCCAGCCCCGCTACCTCATCAGGGAGAAACATCAGAACCGATATCTGGTAGTGGAGAAGAACAATGTGGCTGTGATCAACAAGCTCCTCAGTAGCCCTGTCAGCGGCTCTGCTAATAACTGGGAGGTAAGTTCTGCAGAAGTAACACGATTCGAGATGATGCAAAAGTCATCTGAGGTTTACAACGAGCGCTCCACAGTTTAAATATTTCCAGATGAAAGTCTTCAAGTATCCTCAACTTACAGTAACTGAGGCCCTTAAGGGCTTGGCAGTCATCCCAGACGTTGTGGGAAATCCCATTGTCTCTATATATGGACATCATCCCTGACAGCATCCTGCACCCACGCTTCACTTTCCCGTTACAGGGAAAAGAAACTGATCAGTGTTAGAGCTAACCAATGAGAAGCCTCTGCTCTCAAGTTTCCGACCAATGGCAGTTCAGACCAAGAAAGTGAAAGTAATTGAGAGGGTAGAAAAGTGAGGGATGCTGGTCTGTTTGTCTAACAGACATGAAGTACAGCAGAGTGCAGAGCCTGACAGGGAAATCAGGAGCTATGAAGCTGCTGCCGGAAAATATCAGAGTGCTTTATTTTGCCAGTGACTGTTTGGAGCCGTATGTCCAGGTAGGACCATAATGCTGTCTTGAATGTGAGGATGCTCACTTTATGTATGGGGAAAAAACATAAAAGAATGTTAGTTTAGTCTTCCTTTCAATGATCGACTGCTCATTTAACATGTTTACACTTTAATTGTCATGTTTGCTCAGCCTGTAAATGAGTCACTCAACCACAAACCTCAATGTCACTGAAATGGAAAACAAGCAAACAGTAAAAGGACATCTGTGCACCTTTTTATGATCATTTTCTTAACCGTCTTGCTGCATCTTGTGTCCTCTTTCAGATTGTTACAGTACAGGAAGCTAAGCGGCGCCTGAGTCTGTGCAGCTCTGAGGACTCTGAGGCAGAAGAGCCCGAGTACCACGAGGACGTTGACGATGTCCTTCCTGTGCTGGGCGACCACAGCCAGCTGCTGGACGACTACCACCTAAAGAAAGTAAGTTACAGCCGCCAACTACTGAGAAGAATCGAGGCAGACAATTCTGATATTTATTCCTTTTAGTTTGACATCTTTTGATTAACGTCTACCTTTTCAACAGCTTGCTGTTCACATGCCAGCAAGGACCCAGGGCTACCCGTGGCAACTGGTCTACAGCACAGCCACCCATGGGAGCAGCCTGAAGACTCTGTACAGGAACATGGCCAGCCTGGACAGCCCTGTGCTGCTGGTCATCAAAGACATGCACAAAAAGGTCAGCATCTTTATTCAAGCTCTACAACACATCTCAGAACACACCTGAAGTCAAACTGACACCTGTGAGTTCTCCTTTAATGACCTGCTGTCATGTTTCTTTCAGGTATTCGGGGCTTTTTCCTCCGATCCATTCAAAGTCAGCAAATACTCCTACGGCACAGGAGAAACCTTCCTGTTCAGCTTCAACCCTGAATTCCAGGTAAGAGTTGACTTGTTTCTTGTTACCTATAGTGTGGCTACAAATCCAGATTTAACCTTAAAGAATCGGTTTAGATTGTGTTTTCTCATTTACAGTATAGTTTGCAACAAGAATTCTCTAGGGTTAGGTACATATTTTAAAACTTGCACGGTGGGTTTGAGTACCAGTTTCTTATCTTTGACACTTGCTGTTCTTCCAGGCGTACAGGTGGAGCGGCGAGAACTCCTACTTTGTGAGCGGCAACCTTGAATCTCTGCAGATTGGGGGAGGAGGGTAAGTTATGTGATTATAAATTGCATGCTCAATGGAGGATAAGGCAGCATTTACGTCTGTCGGTATCATAAAGTAATAAAAAGCAACTCAATAAAATAATGACTACAGCTACTAGCTGCTATCAGATCTCTTATCTGAAAGCATAAAACAAGAACAGCTTCTAACTGACATTGCATTAAATTCCTTTTTTCTCTTGCTCTGTAGGGGCGGATTCGGCCTGTGGCTGGATGCTGATCTGTACCGCGGTTCAAGCTTCTCCTGTCCCACCTTCCACAACGCGTCTCTCTCCTCACATGAAGACTTCATTGTACAAGACCTCGAAGTCTGGACTGTGCAGAACTGATGAATCACATCTGAAAAGACAAGTTAAAGTAAAGTAGTGCTGTCTGGAGTTACACAACTTCAAGACTGAAAGGTGTACGTGCAGCTAAGTCACAACTGCACAACCTGATGGAGCAGCTGCTGAAATCTGTGCGCCTGGCTCTGGCTCAGGTCAGCACACACGCAGAACGGAGCCTGTTCCGGTGGTTCTCAGCCCAGACTTCAGGCTGGTGTGATGTGTGCCAGTTAAAGATCCAAGATGCTGGAAGAAAAGCTGCATTTCAGGGTCCTCCGTCTGCAAAACTACCGGCTAGTCACCACTAGCCCTGTGCTTAGTCCAGTTAGTAACTGGCACCTGAAGCTTTAAGCCGCCCATGCCCTCCCTTTGTTTTAAAAGCATTATGATACAAAGGTCAGTGTAATGCTGTTGGATAAAACTTTTGTTTGAAACTATTGTAGGCACATTAAGAATGTAAAGAAAATGTTTCTGTCTTACAACAATGTGAAACAATTGGGGAACTTTTAAAATGTGTGTTTACATTTACATTGTCCTACTTTCTCTGATGGCCCCAAGGTTTATGGCACATACTTGGCACATAAAGGGCTATATATATGTTTATCCTAAAGATAAAAAAGCTAATGTTATTACTTCATTGTTAAAACACTGTAGCAAGATAGGACCTGAAAGGACCTATCTGGGCTTGTAATTGTTGTAGTATTTTTTTTTTTTTTTACGTGATGTCTGTTTTTAAAGTTCTCCATTTTTTAACTACAGCTGAAAATGAAGAACAAATACTCAGGCTCCAGAATAAAGGTATAGAATTGCACTATGAAAAACTGCTTATCTGTGATGCGTGAGGTTTTTGGAGGAAGATAATTTAACTGTTAACCATCACTTCTAAACTTCCAACTGTCACAGGCACCTGCCTGATTATTTGCATAAACTGACAATATTTTAAGCCAGATTAAGGAAAAACATTTAAAATATTTTACATCTTTTTACTCTCTTTATGTCTGAATGTATTTCTAAGAACATTTAAACAGAAAAGCAAAGAACATTTCAGGATTTTCCTGCTTGTCTGGATTTGTTTTTGCACTTCATTATGTCTAAGTCTACAGGCGGTGCTGGTGCTGCCGTTGTTTGAGGAACCTCATTAAAACTTTGTCTATCCTGGTGAAACACAAGCTTTATATCATTCACATTTAATTATAAATAAACTATTAAGAAATATCACCTTTTCAACCGAGGTTGCTGTTTTTTTTTTAATTTAAATTGAAAAATATAACGATAATGTCTAGTCACCTCAATCCCTACAGGACACCGTACGCAGAGTCCAATTCCGTCCAATGGCTGCACTTGGTCTTCCAAACCAAAACGCTCAACAGAAATATTAAGAGAAAGCAACAAAATAGCTTTTTTTTTTTGTTTCATGTCACTTTTCATTCATCCATTACAGCAAAAGTGAGAGGAAGAGTAGTTTTCAGTCACTACAGTCTTTCAGACAAGCTTGCCAAGAGGACACCTGGAGACACTGCAGGCATGGGTGGCCTGCTAAACGAGCCAAGGGCCTGAGGGCCTCAGAGCCAATGTTTGAGGTGGCAGCACTGATCAAAAGTCACAGTGCTCAGTTTAAGTGAGACGCCATTATTAAGTGTGTCTTTTCAAACCACATTGTTTGCCTCACAGCTATAAGGTCACTGGTTCAAACCCCGGTTTGGGCAAAGTTGGCCTTTCTGTGTGGAGTTTGCATGTTCTCTCCTTGTGCATGCGTGGGTTCCCTCTGGGGTCTCCGGCTTCCTCCCACAGTCCAAAGACATGCTTGTAAGGTTTATTGGTGACACTAAATTGCCCATAGGTGTGGGTGTGAGTGCGAAAGGTTCTCTGTCTCTATGTGTTGGCCCTGTGATTGACTGGTGACCAGTCCAGGGTGTACCCCACCCTTCGCCCAATGACAGCTGGGATAGGCTCCAGCCCCCCGCGACCCTGAACAGGATAAGCGGTATAGATAATGGATGGATGTTTGTTTGTTTTTCTAGTTTAGTTGTGAATTACATTAGTAAGACACAAAAAACAACATGAAAATGAGAAAAGAACTTGTAAAGAACATATATTAGACAGCAGAATACTCCTGCTCAGTTTCATTTGTTGTGTTGTTATATAATTTTGAGGATATGTGGAGGAAGGTGTCTCTTCAAATCAATGACCAAGGTTTGGAAAGTATGTAGACGTTCTATTTTTGTTTTCAGGAAATATCAGAACAACACAGTGGTACAGGAAACAGAAAGAGGTAAAAAAAAGTAACAGTGGGTGGGTTAGAGGGGGAAATCTTAACTAGGGGGTGCTTTTCCAGTGGAACAAAACATGATTCAGAGCCCAACAGGCTGCCCATGATGCAAGAAAAGGTTCTGTGCGCTGTTCCCAACCGCATGCTGCCTATTTTTATTTTTGACCCCTGTCCCTCATGCAACCAGAGTCTGTAAGTGCTGTGTCATTTCCTGTTTACAATATTGGATCAACAGAGAAGCCTAAAACATTATTTTCAAATAAGTCCAATACTCCTTGCTAGAGTTAGCTTGGGTTGAAATGAGGTCCTTTAGCTGTAACGGAAATTTTGAATTAGGAAGGTGAATTTAAATAAGATAAGATAATCCTTTATTGATCCCCAGGGGGAAACTCAGGTGTTGCAGCAGTACAAAGATGAAATAGCAAGTCAGTAAATACAGAATAAAAAAAAGAATAGATTAAATAAATAAAAAATAAAAATACAAGGTATATACAGCTGTTATACAAGTAGGAGTAAGTGACAAGTTAAAGTGGCAGTTATGGGATCAAGTGACATGGTATGCAGGATGAGGTAATACAGTATGGTATGAGGTCGAACGTTCATGATAAGGTACAATATAAGTTGCAGTATAAAAGAGCACAAGTAATATAATGATAAAAAATTGCAATTATATAGTATAATATAGTATAGTGTAATATAATATAGAATGCAGTATGGTATGGTAACAATATCGTAATCATGTACATTATGAGCATATAGAATACTACAATATAATACACTATATTATAATAATAGTATAAAATGCAGTGCAGTAAAATATGGAGGTTAGTAGTAAGTACAGTACAGTAAATGAAGCGATAGCCACCTGATAGATAGAGCAGTATATGCAAGTATTTAAGTAAATCAGAACAACAGAGTCAATGAGGTGGGAGTGATGAGAGTCCTGTACTAGAGTTCAGCATGATGACAGTCCATGGCTTCCACTGCTGTTGTACAGTCTGATGGCAGTGGGCACAAAGGAGCGCCTGAAGCGCTCAGCTCTGCACCTGGGTGGGATGAGGCGCTGGCTGAATGTGCTGCCCATCTGCCACAGCTCATCATGGAGAGGGTGAGAGGGGTTGTCCAAGATGGCTTTAATTTAGTCCTTCATCCTCCTCTCAGCCACTGACTCCAGAGTGTCCAGTTCAAGCCCAACCACAGAGCGGGCCTTCCTCACCAGCTTGTTGAGTCTGTTGGCCTCGCCAGCCTTGTTGCCACACCACCAGCAAACCACAGCAAAGAACAGTGTGCTGGCCACTACAGACTGGTAGAAGGTCTTCAGGAGCCTGCTGCAAACACTGAAGGGATCTGAGGCTCCTCAGGAAGAACAGCCTGCTCTGTCCCTTCCTGAAGAGGGCATCAGTGTTGTGAGACCGGACCAGTTTATTGTTGATTTGGACCCCAAGGTACTTGTTTGAGTCCACCATCACCATTTTCTCTCCCTGGATGATGACTGGGGCAGGGGACCTCCTGTTCCTCCTGATGTTGAGCTTCAGGTGGTTGTTGGTTGCTGGAGGCTCTCTATCAGTCCTCTGTGCCCCTCCCCGTTGTCATCGGTGATGCATCCAACAAATTTAATAGCCTACTTAAGAACTTCATGTTGAAAGTTATGAGAAAACCTGGTGTTTTCATGGAGCACACTAATAATAAGCTTAATACAAGAGGAACCCTTTTGCCAGAACAGGGCAATAGAAAACATACTTAGTTAGTAAATTATTATAATAGGTAATGTTGAACCTCTTCGCCCTCTGATGGCAGTTTTCTTCCCTTACAGTTGTAACGTATCGACATCAACAGTTTCCCCTTGACAGCTCGATGATCTCTGAGATCGACTATGCAGGTCTTGATTTTGACAGATCATTGTTAAACAATGGCAGGCGTCGAGGCTAACGTTACACAACCTGCCCAGGTTGATATCTCCAAAACTAGCAGCGTGGCAGCTGAAGGATATGAGAAGAAGTGTATTTTCTGCAAGATTGTAAACAATGAAATGGGCACGGAGCTTCTTCACAGTGTGAGAATATTGTCAAAATTAAATAATGTTGATTGCCGAGCTAGCTAGCGTTAGCCTGTTGCTTTTGTAAACAGATGTGTGTATGCAGCATAATTACCTCTGGAACAAATACTGGCTCTGTAAAGGCAAAGATAATGGTACATTTTCTTTACACTAAGTAAATTGTGTAATAATTTAACTACCCTATTTCATTTGACCTATTTAGTGACAGTTTATAGTGTTGGTTACCTAACGTTACAGTGTTGTATTGCTTGCTGTGCTTCATCACATGGGGTTGTTGTACGCATGTATTGTGTATTATATTGTGTCCACCCTGCACAGGCATGTGCTAGTTTGGTCCCGTTACTTGTATTTGTTTAACTTTATTTCATATCAAGGACCTTGCATAAATTAAGCTACTTCTGTTTTGCGCGAAACACACTCTTACTGCAGGTTGCAGCTGTAAAAGAGGTGTTAAAGAGCTGAAAACAGCCTGCAAACAGGTGAATAAATTGGGTGTAAAAAACAATAAAAACGAACATTTTAAACACTCCCCCATTATTGTCCACACTGTCTTGTCTTGTAACTCCTAAAGCTGATGATTCATTTGTCTTCTCTGATTTATTCTTTTTTTTGGTCTGCTACAGGATGAGGAGATCTCATGTTTCAGAGACATCAAACCTGGAGCTCCTCACCATTACCTGGTCGTCCCATCCAAACATGTTGGGAACTGTAAATCACTCAGCAAAGAACATGTGCCTTTAGGTAAGTTTAGGAATACATGTCTTATTACTGATGCTTGTGGAAATAAATGTCAAACTACTACTAAATGTAGTTTTACTCTTATGCAAACTTATCATGTGGACTGGAACTTGTAACTTATGTTTACTAAGAATGGAGCTGCAGAAGAAATAATGATGCTAGTTTTTTAAGGCTTAGTTGTTTATGTGATTGCAAGTTGTATAATGTTTGAAAAGAAACATGTGTTTTTTTTGTCATACCCAGTGAAGCTGATGGTAGAGACAGGAAAGGAGATCCTCCAGAAAAACAACATAACAGACCTCAGTGATGTCAGGTGGGTGACTTTCACTGGTACATTTTCCCCTTCACACTGAGGGTTAGTAGTAAGTGATACATTGTCAACTATTACAAAGGAAGCAGCTTTAGTCACATGATGTCATTAACCCCAGGTCAAGGGTCAGTTCAGTTTTATGTTTACACATAGAGACTGACCCATCACTTTGAGGTGAACTGCCTCTCTGATGACAATCAATACTAATAATCAACACCATGCCTGTCTAGACAGAAACACGAGCAAACACTCCTCAGTGATGCCAGGTAGAGATAGAGTTATCACCACATTATCTACTTAAATTCAGAGTAAACAATGAACTGTATATACCAAGTCAACAATAGTACGTAATCTAATGTAAACAGCAACAGATAATATTTTCAACTGTCATGTAACTGATTAACTTCTTTAGCTTTGGTAATATATCTGCTGCCATGTTGATGTAACAATGAGGGGAAAGGCACTGAGTCAAATCCTTCCCGTAGAGCAGCAGGCTCCTTCCAGTAAACACCTTTTTTTCTTATCCTCATGTCTGCAGGTTTGGCTTTCATTGGCCTCCATTCTGTTCCGTCACACACCTACACCTTCATGTTCTGGCACCTGCCAGTCAAATGGGCTTCATGTCCCGCCTCTTCTACAGACTTAACTCCTATTGGTTTATCACAGTAAGTCCCCTCTTTACTGTTTGTTAAAACGATACAATTGTACATAGTTTAAAGATTAGGGAAAAATAAATTCAGTACTTTTAAATTGAAAGTTTGTGGCACCATCCGAGTGATTTACAACGTAGAATTGGAAATGCAGCAAGTGTATTCCTACGTTACAATACGATATTAAATCCATGCTGGCTGCGTGGTTTACCAGTGTGGAGACCACCGACTTTTACTGTTCTTCCACATTTCATCTCTTTTTCTGTTATTATTAGTTCTAGACCTCTTTACCACTATATTAGTGATAATCTCGAAGACTTTCATTTAAATAAATGTCTGTTAAGTCGCTATCTATCGCCGAATGAGGTAACACAAGCTTTTGCATTTGCAGTATATTGTATTAGTATGGACTGAGTGTCTGTGGCGACTTTCGCAGAAAAAATCACAAGCGGCGCCCAGTTAGTAGCGCGTCAGCTAAGTGGCTGCTTTTCCAGTCTCTGCAAGCGTTGCGAGTAAACAGTAATGTACTATGGCTGAACAAACAAAGAAAGGTCGATGACTACAGATACAACTTCAAAAATAAGTGAAAAAACAAAGAAAAAGAAACAAACTCGACGCTCAGATGAAGGAAAACAGTCTAAAAAGGAAAGCGACCGTCAGCGAGGAAAATCAAGAGTTACAACCGGAGCCAACCGTGGACGTCTGGTTATCTGGGACGTGTGCTCCCACAATTGACTTTTATCGCCAAAGAGAACGAAATTGAGAACTTCAAGATTTTCAGTTTAACAGTATTCTTGAGTCCGTAAAATCTGGAATAATAACAGTGGCTGACTTCAGGTTAGTACACTTAAGACTCTAAATTAGCTCACTGATTCTTTTAGTGACACTAACCCTGCGGTGACACCATCCTTTGTTCATCCAGATAGAGTTTAAGGTCAAGCAGGAGCACTCTCAGTCTGACTTTTGTCTCTCCACATCTGTTAATGTCTTGCAGGCAGATCAGCTGATTGAACTCCTCAACTCTAAAGGAGAGACCAACTGAGCACCTGCTTTGAATCCAGTTCTTACAGTACCTGATTGTGATGAAAGGACTGAAACATCCACCTTCTCTCAGCTGTCATGTTGGATGTGACTCATTAAGTTGCCGTCTATTTGGCCGGAGCTAATGGCAGTATTTCAAACCAGGGACTTTTTTGTATAACGAGACCACTTAGCTTTTAATATTTGGTATCAAATGGTTCAGACTGGAGGCGAAATGAAAGTTTGAATGAAGCCAAATATTTTTCTTCTTACTTAAGATATGTGTCACAGTTGTTCAAACATCCGAAGTAAACTTTTCTTTTTTAGTTTTACAGGAGAAGGTGACTAAATGTTCTTTATTGTGCCATAACACAATATGTATTTACTTTATGGACCAGGTACCGTCGCATACAGTGTGATGTTAATCACCGAAGAAAATGGTTGAAGGCATTCTTTCTTTTTACTGAATATTCAGGTGAGCTGAGAAGAACAATCGATGTGTCCAGATGACTTGTATCATCTGTCTACAATTCCCAAACTGTTTTATTTCTTTACATGCAACACTGACTTTATGCTTCGCAGTTTTTTTTATGCATGTATTGCTGAAATGAATCAAAACCGCTGCAAAATAAGTAATTTGACTAATTCATATATTGACATGTTATATTGATAGGCTGTGTACACAAAGTTCCTCAGTTACTTCATGTTCAGTCTCTTCACTGATGGGCAGTTGGTGGCTTATCTGACATCCTCATAGCACAGAGTAACATCCTCATTAACTATTAACAGAGCTCCTTTACAGGGACAGAAACTAAGTCATCCTCTGAAACTGTGAAGTACGCTCACTGGTCTCAACAAGCACTGAAATATGTTTGGGAATCTTTTAACATATGCTAATTTATATTTGATTGCCTGTAAGATTGTGGTAAGTGTGTGAAGTGAACACATATACATATGTTTAGCTATATTACTGTATGTAAAGGAATGTAAGCAAAGGAAATCATACTGTATGTACTGTACCAAAGTGTATGCACTTTATGAATGAGTGTAATTTAGAATAAATAATGTATTGCTGCTTCTCAGTGTGTTTGCAGTGATGTCACGTGTAGAGATCCGTTTACACTCTCCCTCATTAGTTTAACTACACCAGTCAGTGCTTACAGTTCACAAAGTACCTTTAATAACAGACAGGATGCTGTTGTTCTTTCTTTATTAAAATACCAAAAGCAGTATTTGCACATTGATCATTCTACTGCTACCTTATGCAATATAAAATTATCATGAATATGCAAGGCCATTATTTTTAATAGTAGCAGATAGTGTGGCGTGTATCTGTCAGTGCATAGATTATGTCATTTTGGCTCCATTAAAGCAGCATTGTTAGGTCATACATCTCATCTCAGTGTGGCACAGGCATACAAAAGTATCAAACTATAATCAGGTTGGCTACATAACAAAGCACACTTGTAATAAATACATGCTCTGAAGCACCCGGGCCAAGTCCGATCAAGTTCATCCTATAGCAGTGTATCCTCTGTCACAGGCAGCCTCATGTTCTCTTTGGCTTTGTTTCAGTGTCATTAACCACTCTGACTTCATCTCAGCAGCTCACTCCTGCACTTTCCCCACATTAAAATGCTATCAGAGGAAATATAATGAAAGGGATCAATTCAGCGCAGATCTGAATACTGATTTTTAGATCAGGGAAGCAGCAACACTCGTTGAGTGTGTAAAAAGAGGTAAATGGGGCAAATATTCTATTTTCGGAAAAGCACCCTATCACCTTTTTATACTAGGCTGAACCCCCCTTGAATAAATATACATTATATCTGTAATATCTCTGTCATTAAGTGTGAACTTGAGACCAATATTTCGCACCATTTAAGTTTAAATTGGTCTTTTTCGAGTGCTGATGACTTCTTTCATTACTGCAAAGACGTATCTCTCTACTTCACGTAACATGAATCAAGGCATAAACAGTAATCATTTCTGATCACTGCAACAGAGTGATAACTACATGATCATCCTTCCCCTGCCACAGCATCTCCCCCTCAAAGTCCACCAGCTTCTGCTTCCTCGCTCGCAGAAGAACCCCCACCAGCTTGTTAGAGATTGTCACATAATGCTCAAACAGTTTCCCAAATCTGACAGCGATCACCTCCCCATCACTGTCTCTGGGCTCTCCAATGTTCTTTATCACCTCACACAGCTCCTGAACTTCTCTGCAGATGTGCGTGTGAGCGTCTTTCCCCCGCTGCTCGGTCATGGAGCCCTGCAGGGGCCTCCCGTAGTCGTCCTGCCCCCTCTGAGGGACTTCCACACTGGGCCTGGTGTTGTTACTGAAGGGGTTGTGCTTCTGGTACTCCTGGTGCTCATGGGACCACTTCTGCCAGTTCTCCTTTAAGCCTTTCACAGAGACGAAACACGCTGCGGTGTCATCGCTTAAGTGAGCAGGAGCGGGGATGTCATCATCAGAATTCAGGATGGTGGAGCTCTGGCTGTTTGTCCCCATCTCTGGCTCTGCTGAGGAGACGGTAGAATAGCTTTATGCATCATGTTTGCATGCAGGAGGGTAATCTGTTCACTGAATAATAGCTCTTCACTGTTTTTATTGCTTTATTATAAAACAAATTCTAAAAAGAACTTTGGATTTCAAGATAAATGTTATATTTCAGCTAATTGTTGTTGTCATGTTACTTACATATGTGTTTTGTGATTCAGTTGTCCAGATGTGTAGGCCTATATGAATCTTTGCAACAGACGACTCAGAGTTCAGTGATGCTAAGAAGTTTAAAGCAATAATCTGAACAACTAATTTTCCTTACATCTAAAGACTACAAGTGAAAAAATTTACAAAGTCAATACCTAATAACCAGCTTTGTAAATGAGTCTTTACAACCTTTCAGATTTTGAAGCAAATAATGATCAAACAGGATCCAACTTACATGTCACACACTGCCTCGATCCTCTCCTCACCTGGAATAATGTTTCATTGTAGCCATAGTGAAAATAAACTGTGTAGTTAAACAGTAACTATATACACTTAACAATACAGCAGCTCTGCTGACTGCAGCAGGAGTGCGGGTGCTTTGCTGTCCTGAGGCAAAACCCTTGTGATTGACATCTGTCCCGGCCAGTGGCCTGTTAGAGGAGATCCGGTCAGCCAATCACTGATCAGTGAGAGTGACAGGGTGTCTCTGAAGTAAAGCAGATTACAAGAGGGGGGAGCGGAGTTTATCGATTAAAGAGAACAGGAACGCGAGTGCAAATAGTTAGACATACATAAAAAAAAAAGTTGCTCACAGGTGACTTGTTAATACCTTGTTAAACCCGCAAACATAAAAATACATACCACAAAATACACTCTATGTACTAATAAACATAACTAACATTATGACAAATGATACTAAAAACCTTAACGGTAGCTTTTGGACATAAAAAATACGCACACAAAAAACCCCACTACAAATAAAACCCAATTAAATTTCAAGTAGTTGAAATAAAATCAAGACGAGACCTCATTCTTTTCCATTTATGGGAATTTCGCCCCAGGGCGGTACTTTGCTTTAGAGCCCTGTTTCTAGTCGGACCTGTTTTGAATCCGCAACAAAATGGCGACCACCAACAGTCGATCATGCCTACAGTATCTGCTACACCTTGCCCAAGATAATTTGGACTTCAGGTTACCGGTAACATATATTAATTAATATATTCGGTTACTTTTTATCTCTTATAGTTATTGCTATTGTTTAAGTTAAATTGTTCTTGAAGTGAGCAGAACTTGGCCACCTAAAGCTAGCAAGCTAGCTAATTGCTAATCCAAACTGTAAATAGACACTTATCTTTTACTGTAGCGGTGTGAGAAGCTTTAGATTATTGTTTTTCCACCACTGAGAACTTTATAATCATGTGATAAACTTACAGTTTACACTTGCATTGATCCCTAGCCTGCTATATCAGAATTGTAAACCAATCTTTAAATTCAACTATATGAACTGGATCTATTTACATGTAACCACAACTGAACAAGTGAGCACGATTTAAATATACAGTACACAATAGACTTATTGTGCAAACTTGTAAAAAAAACAACAAGTTAAGTTGATGTGTTTGTTTGATGTGCAGGAAGAAATATTTAAGCTTCTGCTGTGATAAATTTCAATTTCTTTTTAATCTGGCTCCCATAAATCCTTAAAGTGTGTAAGTGGAATATTACACTGCTACTTTATCAATTTACTCTTCCTGTAGGTAGATTGTATAGCATCAGTATTTGTGATTTCTGTTCTCATTCTTGCAGGAGATTAAGGCTTTGCTGGCTCTGAGAGGAAAACCCTTTCATGCAAGTGTAAACTTCAAAGAAAAGGTCTGCAAGTCAATTATAGCAATTTTATTTCTTGTCCTTGGTTTTTGAACTGTTTCTAATGAGTTGACTGGCTATGATGATGATTGTTTATTGATGGCTTTTTAAATTTTTTTTTAATGATATTGTCACATCAGAAAGTTTTGTGTCCTGTAGACGCCATTTCCCCAGAATAACCTTTCTTCTTGCCTCTTCTCTCTCCAGTCTCCTTTTTGGTGTCTGGATGGCTTGTCTGAGCAGGATGTCCGCAGCATCATGGGCAGATCTGTTTGTGCAAAGTAAGTGTTTTAGTTTGGTGGGCAGGTGAGTGATGGCCCTTCACGTGTAGTGGTGAAATGGCCTTGAAATGCTGCACTAAATGCCATAAATGCTGAGATGGAGCTCTAGTTCATGCAACATTATTTTTGCAGGTCTGCTTTTGAACTTTGGGGCCACGGACAAACACACAGTGAGCTCAAAACATCCCTCCTGAACTACCCGTCAGAGAACATGGTTTGTGATGCTAAGGCTTATGCTTCTATCCTGTTATCACTTTTTCAAACTTTCATATTGAACATAGCGTCAAAACTAATATATTACGTTTCTGTTTCTTCGTTTTCCTACAGTCACCGTTTATGCAAAAAGACTCAACTTACAGGATCAATGTCTACACTTTCAACAAGACTCTGGAGTTTTCAGACAGAATCAAAAGGATTGATGTGAGTATGATTGAATGGGTGCATGTGAAAACAAAGAATGTGTGCAGTGCATGTGCATCTTTGAATGCCTGTCTGCATCTCATCAGGTTATCTTTATCCTCTCTCCAGGCTTTGGAGTATCTCCCGTTTGAGGGCGCAGTGAGCCTGAAGAGCCCTGAACACATCTTTTGTTTGTTGGAAGATTACGGCACAGACCCCAACAACATCCCCGAGCATCCAGACTACATCTATTTTGGCCGATGGGTGAGATACATTTGTTTAGTTTTGACAAAGAAGAGTTGATCAGCAACTATTCACCTTTCATCCTTTTACTGTCTTTCACCAGATAGCAGATGGACAACGTGAACTGATTCGCTCGCACAGTGTGAAGAACAGACACTTCATAGGGAACACCAGTATGGATGCTGGGCTCTCATTCATTATGGCCAACCACGCTAAGGTCAAAGAGAATGACCTCGTCTTTGATCCATTTGTTGGCACAGGTAAGATAATCCTCACGCATATGCATCTTTGGACAGCAACACACTCTGTGTCAATAAAGGGTCTCAGTTCTTTGTCTCTGTTTGTTAGGGAGCCTGTTGGTGGCTTGTTCTCAGTTTGGAGCCTATGTCTGTGGAACAGATATTGATTACAACACCATTCATGGCAGAGGTAAGTCTTGTCTGCTCAGAGTTATGCAGTAAATCAACTGTCACCTATTATAGAGTGGCTTTATGGTATACTTTTAGTGTTCTATGTTAAATACAAGCATGCAGGTATTGCTTCAGGTATCCAGACTTTGCCTCCGTCTTCCAGGAAGGTCGAGTCGTAAAAACCAGAAGTGGCGAGGACCTGATGAGAATATCCGAGCCAACCTGCGGCAGTACGGGACAGAGAAGATGTATGTAGATGTGATGGTGTCTGATGCGTCCAAGCCTGTGTGGAGGGAGGCTGCTCTGTTTGATGCCATCATAACTGATCGTAGGTCCTAAAGTTTATTCTGAACAGACCACTGTTAACACTTCTGGCATGCTGAGTGGGAAAATAATGTGAAAAATGTTTTGTTTTTCTTTTGACGGCAGCTCCGTACGGGATCCGAGAGTCCACAAGGAGAACAGGCTCCCACAAAGACATTACCAAACCCCATGATGGCATGTATGTTCACCTGACGACTTAATGGACCTGAATCAAACATTTTTTGTTCTCACTTATGTTGCCTTAGTTTGTTATATCAAATGTTTTATTTTGTTGCACTGGTCTAAACATTTTTTTTTATTCTTCCTCAGCTTCGTAGAGTCTCACGTCCCCGTCTCACAGGCGTACCACCTGAGTGACATCTTCATTGATCTGTTACGCTTCTCTGCCCACCACCTCGTCATGGGCGGGAGGCTCGTCTATTGGCTGCCTGTCTACAGACCAGAGTGAGTATTCAGACTTTTTCTATGTAGTAATTAGCTGATGATATAAAGGTCATTGGAGCGATTATCCTGCTGCTACAGTCACACTTTCAAACAGCCTGCGTCAATAGAAACTTTTGTCTCTCGCAGTATCATGCAGATCCTCAAAGCACTTAAGTCATTTAAACTGTAAAACTCGTTCTGTGACTAATGTTTTGTTTTTGTGGACATTATAAAACTTGCTTTGGTGTAGGGAGATTTATATTTTTATAATGGTTTTATAGGGACGGCTGTGGCTCAGTGGTAGAGTCGGTTGTCTCTCACTCGGAAGGTTGGAGGGTTCGATCCCTGACTGCTAGAGTCACATGTCGAAGTGTCCTTGGGCAAGACACTAGAGACTTTAAGCAGCGACGGCTGAGGGACGGCTAAAGCGCCCGTGAAACATTCCAACGTGTTGCCGTAGTGGTAGAAATCTAATGTCACTAAGCAACGATTTCTAACAACTGCTACTTCTGCTTCTTGCGAAAATCTGACCGCTGCTGGCATCAGATGACATTTCTGTAACAAACAATATAACAAATATACTGTTACGGCCACAACAAAGGAAATGTATGGCTCACCATGTGGCCAGTAACACATGAAGAAGGACACCATAACCGAGTACAAGTTTCAAAAAGATAAGGAGTTTTTATTTACGAAGAAACAATACTTTGATAATTACCAAAACTATGGGAGTCTGGAGGTCCGGCCAAAAAGAACAAAAGGAGTGAGGAAGTCTGGGCCAACCACACAATGGGCCGTAGGACCCAGCTCTTCCCCCCCTAACCTAGTAAAAGTTCTAAGTAAACTAAACCATAACCATCCATACAGCTACTAAAGGTAGAATTGAATATAAACTAAATAACAGTTTCTAATACGATAAAAAATATATAGTTACCTGCTTACACTCTGATGTTGTACTACTGACTACGATAAACCAGTCTTTCTCCTGTAGTAGACAGCTGGGCTGTAACGACAGGTGCACAAAGTGGACGTTTTTTTTCCAACACCGTAGCCATCCCTTCAACCGTTGCTGCTTAAAGTTCCTAGTGAACCCCAAATTGGTCCCGAAGGCATAGCCTTCAGTGTATGAATGCATTGATCCTGATTGGAGAGTGGCACTTAGGTCATTGCCATCAGTGTGTGAATGAGTGTGTGAATGCATGAATGTGACATGTAGTGTAAAAGCGCTTTGAGTGGTCGGAAGACTAGAAAAGCACAATATAAGTACAGTCCATTTACCATTTTAGTGTCGTCATAGGCAGGGGTGAAATATAACTTTTTGCTGAAGTGCTGCTTTTCTATCAGCAGGGGGCAAACTCGTACCATTCACCAGAACTGCACAATATGCATTGTCTTAAGAACATCAAATAACACTTCAACTTATTGTTGCCTGAAGTTATTCATAACTAACATAACTATTCGTAACTAAATAATAAGAAGCAAAGAAGCACGTTAATAAAGTTTAAAGTCTTACATGTTGTACAATCTAATTACCGTATGTAATGATTAAAATTGGCTTTGTTAATTGATTTAGGGAAGTATAAATGTTACATAATGAATAACTGTTAATTAATCAGTTTTATGACTTAATGAGCTGCTTAATGCTTTTAAACCTCTCTGCAGTGTTTGTATCTCCATCAGTTTGTGTCCAGTAAACTGGCACACAAAGGACTTTCCCACTTTGGGTTTCTACCTTCCAGCTTGTCCCGGCAGCACTTTTCCATTCCCGCTCCTATAAAACATCCACCACCTGTATGAATGACTGTGTTTGTACTGAGTAGTAGCAGCAGGTGTGTTGATGTGGTTTACAGAAAACCACAACTAACAACTCCTTTATACCTTGTCCCTAGAAGAAGGCTCTTCTGAAACAAAGTTGTGCATTGTTGAATGTTGTGTGCATTAGCAGAAAAGAAACGCTGACTTTAGGTGCAGGTGTTTGACTGTAAAGGTGTGAACCACAACAGAGAGTGGTGGCAGCAGACGTTAGGGAAATCAAACCCCCTGCAGGGCCGGCACTCCCTCTGGTCACTGATTATAAGAGCAGGGAGGAGATGAGATAATCCTGGTCTTCAGTGTGTGTGTGTGTGTGTGTGTGTGTGTGTGTGTGTGCGTGTGTGCGTGTGCGTGAGAAAAAAAGGAGCATGCACAAGTCCAAACCTTTGGAACTTAGCTTATTTCCCTGTCGGTTTGTCCTCTGTGTGTGTGTGTGTGTGTGCAGTACATAGGCATGTATGTGTGTGGTCCAGTGTATGGAGCCATGCATACATGTGTGTCATCATGTTCACACATTTGTCTTTGCTACTCATCTACCAGAGCCTGACTCTGTGCCTGTCAGAGCGCAGAGCCAAAATAAACGTCTGAGGCCAGGCGAGTCAGATATGTGAACTATCTGTCTCTGCAGTCTGACCTGTGTGTGCGTGTGTTTCTGTGTACAATCACATGTGTGTAAGCCCAGACCTCGCCTGTCTCCTGGGCCTAATGTGGGGCTCTACGGGGGAGATATCGTGTTTCTGTCACCCCCACATACGTCTGTATCGGCGTCCGTGTCTGTGGTAGAAACACTGGGGATTGTGTGCGTCTGCCTGCTTCATGAGAACAGGGAAGCTGTGTGTGTTTGTGTGTGTGTGCGTGATGACAGGTGACACAAAGTCCTGTCAGCAGAAGACGGCGTCTAGACCAGGTCAGACCCCTTAAACTCTCTTCCCTTTCTCAACTTTAAAAAATAAATGAAGGAAGAAAAAGTATCAAGACAGATGATGGAAAATCCGTCATCGCAGCCATAAAGGGACCTAATTACAGCATAAACAAGAGCAGCAAAGAAATAAAGTGTGTGTATTGTCAGAGGTAAAGTGATACGTGTGTCACTGAGCGTAAATGAGCACTGTTTTCTTTTTGAGCTCATAACTCTTTATTTGAGTGTTCTTTTCACGACATTTTGCATAATCTCTCATTTCGTGGTACTGGCTAGTTTACAAGAGGCCACTGTCCGCCACAGGCAGCAGAGTTTGGGTAACATCACATGCATTGATTGGCTGGTTTTCAATAAATAATTTAAAGTGTTACAATTAACTCCAGCCAGCCTCAGATGTGTCTGTAATTTAGCAGGTTTTCGACTTCCACGAATGCATCAGATCGATCCGACCTTCGTTCAGCGAAGTTAAGACCCGTTAATTAAAGTAAATCACAAGAAAAACGGTTTCTCTTTCTGTAAACGATGCAGCACGCGGAAAAGGAAGTCGTTTAGCGCTAACCGGCAGCTACACGCCCGGCATGTTCACCGTCCCTAGAGGCTATGTCGTCGTCAGACTATAGCCGATGGGATCTGAGATTGACCTCTGTGAGGTCTATAAACAGAATATGAATATGAATATGAATGTAGGGTCAGTTGGCAAGTGACACGATATTTGGGCATCAGTAGTGTTCCGATTTTTGTTTGCAGTCCGAGAAGGACCACCCACTAGTGTTTCAGCGGGCTTTGGTTGTGTGAAGGAAAACAGTCTGTGTGAAGCAAAAGAGGCAGAAAACAGTCGACTAATGAATCCCGAAACACTGTCATCTGCTGTCATCTGACGATGATTTAGTGTTTTTACATCTCATAAACAGGCATCTTACTTTGAGTGCAGCTTACAATCCACGCTTATAGACATCGTATCTTAACTCCAACTCAGTTCTCGCTTCTCAAGTTGCTAGTCAGACTGTAAACGCTGACCAGCGCACTGAAAAGGAAGTCTGTGCGGATGTCCTTTATCGCTGGAACACATTACCAACGGTGATAAAATAAATCCCAGGTATAAAATCTTTCCCTACAAAGAGTAAAAGCTGTATTTAATTTAAGCTTATTGTATTTTACATTCCGTACTAGTGTTGGTGTATGGAATTTGTGTATTGATATATTATGGGATATGTATTTTATTGTATCTTCATAGTGGTTTAAAGTGATAATCTCGAAGATTTTCATTTAAATAAATGTCTGTCACTATATATCGCAGAATGAGGTAACACAGGTGCTTAAGCCTATGGCCCACTGATGAAAGCCTTTGCATTTGCAGTATATAGTATTATTATGGATTCACCCAGCAGTGGTTGGTCTGCCAGAGAGGGTAGGCGGAGCTAAGCGGCTGCTTTTCAGGTCTCTGCAAGTGTTGCGAGTAAACAGTAATCTACTATGGCTGAACAAACAAAGAAAAGATCGATGACTACAGATACAACTTCAAAAATAAGTGAAAATACAAAGAAAAAGAAAAAAATTGGACGCCCAGATGAAGCAAACAGTCTAAAAAGGAAAGCGACCGTCAGCGAGGAAAATCAAGAGTTACAAACGGACGTCACACATGCAACACTGTCCGGATATCTTGGAAGTGTGCTCCCGCTATTGCCGTTTATCACCAGATGTGCCGCCAAAGAGAACGAAACTGAGATCTTTGAGATACTGAACACCGTATATTTAATTACACTGCTTATGTAAAGGTCGTTGTCACACATTAGCCTGTGGTGCCCAAAAGGTCTCCAAATGACATAAAACTCAAGCATTATTATCCTTATTAGGAGTTGTAATTTAATACAGTATATTAGTGTGACACAAATTAGGCCTGTTTCCATAATGAAGTCATACAGTCAAACCAATAATATACGGCCCCACAGGTACGGCTCTCCTGTGATGACATAACATCCTGTTACCTCAGAGGCCCACATGTGGCCATGGCAACAGGGCAGACAAACAGTGATCTGGCTTCGAGTCAGGGCTGTTGTTACTGTGATGGTGGTCAGCAGAAATCACCACTGACACAAATATATAAACACATCCGTCATCTGCTGTTAATAGGCCCTAACCTGGCCTGGCTGCTGATGACAGAGGCAGCAGTCAACCTGTCAGGTCACTTTTTCCACCTTCATCCTCACACAAAAGGATTAGCCGGCCATGTTCAAATGTATTTCTAGTAGTTGTTTATTTTTCAATGTGTCATGCACCAAAAGCTGCCCACTCCTCATGGACTTACAAGAAGGATTATGGGGGTTATGGGTGTTAAAGTGCTCTGGGTGGGAAACCTGCTCGATCAGACTGTACGTTCACAAAACCACTTCAGTCCATCTATGTTTATTATTTTCAAATAATATTGGTTTAATGTGACTAACACTACAAACTATATTATTTCATAGATCTACTTTTTGGAGTCCTGCCTTGTCAAATATTTTGAAAGTGTAGCTCTTCAGGTGTGTACAACCAAAATGTATGATGCCAGGGTGAAGTAAGTTTCTGTCTCTCTGCTCGTTACTTTTTGAGAGACTCATGTTTAACTGTAACTGTGTGTGTGTGTGTCCTTCTCAGGTACTGTGAGGAGATGGTTCCTCTTCATCCATGTCTGCGGCTCATCAGTAACTGTGAGCAGACGCTGTCCAGCCACACCTCTCGACGCCTCATCGCCATGGAGAAGATCAAGGAGCCTGAGGTGAGTTCATATGTGTTTGCTTTAGAACAAAAATGCCAGTCAGTGACGTGAGAAGTTATACAAAAAAATTATTCCAAATACTATATAATCTGTAATCTATTAGTAAACCAGATATCTTACAACTGATTTGGTTTCTGAGTGTCGGATGGATAGAAGAGCAATGAATGAATATAAGTCACCTTTGGCTCTGTGGTGTTAAAATACTGCTACTAAACTATTTTCTGACTCATATTGACAAAATGAAAAAGGCAGTGAAGAAATAGAAGTTTTACCACCCTAGTTTGCATGGAGCTTGTAAGGGTTGGAGGACATGTGGATGCTTAAAGGGCCAGTTCGCCGATTTCCACCTCAGTCCTATCATGGTTCGCTCTGTGCCTTTGGACAACGCTGTCGGCTTCTCCAATGGGCCCTGGAAAACCTCCAGGGATCTCGCTAAACTACACTTCCTCAATCTAGGACGCCCGCCTCTGATGTCATGTCTCGTTCAAAATCGTCAGGTTTGAAATGTAGACGGCAGACCTGAAGATTTTTAGACCATCCACCGGTATATCCGCGTCGTATTTCGGATGCTGTACCGCTCTGAGCCATTGTCTGCAGCGAAACGGTAATATTTCACTGCAGCGTGTCTCGCTGGGCCGTTCCTGTCAGAGGGAGGGGTGCTATGTACGCTGGGTGTTGTAGGAATGTAGAATGGGCGTAACCACGAGCTGTTTGTACAACTTTCTCCAAGAATTGCATTCTGACTCAAAATAACTTAAAGGCGCAATTCTCCCCAGGAAAAAGCCACTGTCAGTCAAATTTGTATTTCAAATCACAAATGCACACCAAAATTGCTGTTAAAAGTGTGTAAAAATAGTTGCGAAAAACAAGTTATATTTGCAGGATTTAAGTATATGTTGTCTGACTTCTGATCTATTAGCAAAAACATGCCAACAGCAGTTAGCTCAAGGTCGGGCGCTGCAAAAACAAACCACTGCCAGTACTTTCAATAGAGACAGGACATGTTGATATTCGAGAACTCCTGCGATACTATAACTACTCAGGGAATCAGTGCTGCCTCAATACTGCAACTAGCCAAGTTAAAGCAAATTCATGGCTTAACATCCTAAAGCATACATTTAAATGTATTACTTAAAGCTTACTTAATGCCAGCTCTAGTTTTAAGTCATGCATCGTGGTTGCAGAGTGATACATGAAAACATTACCGACCTTTGTGAGCAGTTTGTTCTCTGGTTTTGTATGTGTGAGCATGAACAGCATCACAGATATGACTTAGCTCATGTAAAGCGAGAGCATGTGTGTGCCTGACTGTTCTTTCAAGTGGAGTTCACAGAAATGTTTGTGTATGCGTAACCACATAACTATGTGTCATGTTCATGTATGTAGGATGTGCATATGTGTATGTGTTTTAGTCATCCCAGTGGATGTGATGCTGTGTTTGCCTGTCTGGGGTAAATCCTCTCCATCTGGCTGTGATTGGCTCATTTCTTTTATACTTGAAACCCTGAAAGGCTTAATCACACGTCATATGGAAAACAATCCATCTTTGGATCTGACATCTATTCTGCTTCAAAACCCCAAATTGTTCCCATAAAGAGCCCTGAATGACACGCACACACATGTTGATCTGATCTGACTGCTATTTATCGCAGATCGCAGTTTTCTCTTTCCAAAGAGGCCTACATGCACACCTGTGTGTACTAAACCAGGGTTTCCCAACCCCCGGGCCGTGGACCGGTACCGGGCCTTGGGTCGTTTAGTACCTGGCCGCCCAATTCAGCAGGAAAACCACGGACCTGGCAACCCTGGCGTCGCATGCCATGATGTGAAATTAAACTTTGTTTGACACGACAGCTCTGTGTTTATCAGTGGAATATATGAACTACACAGCATATGGACAGCATGACAGACGATAGGTTAGGTAGGCTACAGAGCATCAAAACACACACAGATCTGTGTCTGATATCTACCGTCCGTCTCCTCCCCGCGCTCATGATAACTGTGATCAACTACGCGTGGATCACCTCCTGCTCATCTCATTCACAGCGTGTGGTGGAGACGTATTTTACTCTTTATAAAGGTTGTTCATGGAAATACGGGAGCGATCGCGACCCTATTAAGTCAGGGGCAGAGCATGAGAACCACACACAGATCGGTGTCCTCACTGCGCTGCATGATTATAAACTGCTCACTGCGGGATCACATTGTTATAAATTCTGCTCAACAGCTTGTAGATCACACTCTGGATCATCTCTCTCTGACCTGCACTGTCTCTCCCTCTAGTCAGATCGTCCCGTATTAACTACTGTCTGGTCCGTGTAGTCAAAAAGGTTGGGAACCACTGAACTAAAACCACCAGGTTTCACTGCTTTATTTGTCTGTATGCCTATACCTAATTGCTTATTGTGTTGAACTAGTGCAGAAAAGTCTCTGAAACCCATAGATGTCTTATTTATGTTCTGTAACATGATGTGATTGTTGGACATAAATTCTTTTTAATCCAATGTAACACTAAATCCCTGCTGCCCTGCACCTGTATGATTGTTGGCGTAGGCTGAGTTGTCATAACCTCTGTTTTCACTTGCTGTTTCGTCCCCTTCTCCTTATTAATTTTGGATCATGCTTATTTAGTCAGTCATGATTATTTTCCCTCAGCCTGGTCATGGAAACTGTTTCCAGGTTGCTTGGCAGCATCAGTAAGCAGAGGAGAGGTGTTACTGACAAACTACAGGCCGAGCACCGGAGTCATCACTTCCTACTTCACTCACCTCATTATTCCTCTTCCCAGCATCTCTCTTCCTGCTCTCATCCCTGCGTCGACCTCCAGCAGCATCCTACAGCCAACACAAACTGTTTAACTATAGGATTCCTAACAGTTCATATACAGTCCTGTTTCCGACGTGTAAACATGGGAAAGTGACATTACAGGGATGTAGAATGGGAGTTGTTTCATTAAATGGAAAATGTATAATACTTACCTGTATTACAGTAAGTAGTACGCTATGGCATGTGTTTCTAAAAGCTGTAAAAAGTTGTATTTGTTTGTTGTAATTGGGGAAAAATGCACTTTAATGCAGTCAGGTTGAATAAGTTTCAGTTTAATAACCTCTACCTTTGTGTGTTTACAGGAACTGGACAGCCTGGCTCATCTGGCAGACCTGCACTTCAGCCCCTACCAGGGACACAACGCCTTCAGAGAGAAGTATTTCAGTGGCTTAAACAAGAGGTGCAGCAAAGAGGACGACAGATCTGATCTCAGTGGAGAGTGAGTGAATACACTGAAGACTGTCTTTAAAAAGTTAATTGACAAGATGACACAACAATCAGGACATGGTTGTCAGTGGACTCAAAAAGGAAACAAACTGATACCTTATTTGTTATAATGTGTTTTGTTTTTTTTAAAGCTTTTTCACTATTTTAATAATCAGTATTTTATGCCTGTACTTAATACAATTCAAATAAATGGATAAAATAGAGTTGTTCTTACATGAGAGCTACGACATAAACCTCTTTACAAATATGTGGAATTTTCCATAATTTTTATGTCTCAATAATATAACAAAAATCCTTAAAACTCTGGTTATGAAACAGAAGTAAATATTGATGCCTCAATATGACCTTCAAAAGCAAACGAGACAAAATCAAGGTGATTTACAGCAACCAGACCAGAAGGAGCGTAAGCGAGCGTAAGCGTGAGGATGTGATCGACTTTGACACAGGCCAAATTGTGATGGCTCGACGACTGGGTCAGAACATCAAACTGCAGCTCTTGTGGGGTGTTCCCGGTCTGCAGTGGTCAGCACCTACAAAAAGTGGTACATGGAAGGAAAACCCGTGAACATGCGACAGGGTCATGGGCGGCCAAGGCTCATTGATGCACGTGGGGAGCGAAGGCTGGCCCGTGTGGTCCGATCCAACAGAAGAGCTACTGTAGCTTAATTTGATGAAAATTGATGCTGGTTCTGATAGAAAGGTGTCAGAACACACAGTGCATCGCAGTTTGTTGCGAATGGAGGTGCGTAGCCACACACCAGTCAGGGGCAGTGTGATGCTTTGGGCAATGTTCTGCTGGGAAACCTTGGGTCCTGCCATTCAGGTGATGTTACTTTGTCACGTACCACCTACCTAAACATTGGTGCAGACCAAGTTCACCCCTTTCATGGAAACAGTGTTCCCTAATGGCAGTGGCTTCTTTCAGCAGGATAATGCGCCCTGCCATACTGCAGAAATGGTTCAGGAATGGTTTGAGGAACACAATGAGTTCAAGGTGTTGACTTGGCCTCCAAATTCCCCAGGGGTCCATTTCGGAAAGTGGGTTTAGTGAAAACCCCGGATTTGTTAACCCTAAAATGAGGGAAACCTTGGGGTTGCCATTTCAGAAAGAGAGGTAACTTTTACTCTGAGTTGGTTACTATGGTAACTGTGTCTGTGAACCTAACCTGGTCGGAAGCAGGTTTTCTTCAGGAAACTCCTGAGTTTCGCTCCGTCTCCTCTCTCTAGAATATAAAACCCTCATTCGACTTCCTCATTCATTCAGCCCGTCTCACGCGTGTGTTTGAGCAGTTACAAATTTAAAAAATAAACGTTGTGTCTCTGTGCTGCTCTGACCCCTTTGCAAAAGTCTTTTATAATTATGATAAAAAATCAAAAGACAAATCTGTGTCAAAGTCATCATTTTTAGATTTTCCACCACCACTGCCGAGAGCACTCAAATAAGACGCCGTAAGTTATTGGATTTTTTTTTTTTAAACTAACACATTCAGTTTAATCAACATAAATTATAATGTATGTGAAGTCAGCATCATGTTAGGGATAAAGCTAATGCACATTAAAACAGCCACTAAATGATATTTCATTAGTTGAAGTGAGGTTCAGCCATGAGCCTGTTCCGCCTGAGCCGCACCTTTGAATGATGTTCTGGTATTTTATTTTTAACTGCTTCCATGTTTGTTTTTTTCTCCCGCTGGATTGCTCCTAAATTAATATAAATGATTAAATTGTGATTAAGTATTAAATAAATAGACCAGTTCAAACTTGCGCATCTACTCGAGCAGCAGCCTTGTTACTTTATTTTTCTATAAACATGCTCGTATTCGCACCTCGCAACTTACAGGACTTGAAGGATCTGCTGCTAACGTCTTGGTACCAGATACTTCAACACACCTTCAGAGGTCTACTGGAGTCCATGCCTCGACGGGTCAGGGCTGTTTTGGTGGCAAAAGGGGGACCTACACAATATAAGGCAGGTGTTTGTTTTCTGCTCACAAGATTCACAGTAAGTGATACGTTTTACTGTTAAAATAGGCAAGAGCAGATTTTTAGTTCTACGTGCACATATACAGGACAGGATCAGCAAAGAGATAAGCGGTACCACTTTCCTCCACAGATGTCGGCAGGATCGACAACAGAATGAAAGTTCCTCACAGTAGCTTTAAGTTTAAAAAGACAAAAGTCTAAATAATGGTAAGTTTATTTGATAAAGCAGGAATACAATAATAATAATATGTAGTGTAGTTTGTGTAAGGGTTTTTTTTTCATTCAGGGATACGTACTCTTCTGTAGGTTAAAGTCTAAAGTACCTGCTGGTATGTAAATAATAATATAATAAGTATGCAAGTGTGCATTGCCTTAATGTTTATGTGTAAAAACTAGCTTCGTAGTATCAGGCTGACCTGGGATGACTTTTATAGTGGTTTAATGTAGAAATTCTGTTGTTTTGTTTTGGGATGCTAACCATTCGCAGAGACACAAAGTATGAGTACAATTAGAGCTGCTGTCCTGCTGTATTCAGACAAAGCGAGCGTGTTTAGGCGTGAGAGGCCTCTCTGTGCAGGCAGGAGCCTAAATGACAGGGCGTCCCCGGCTCGCCGCACACCACTACAGTTAGTCAGCAGCTTTTGTTGTTTTCCAACCACAGTTTACATGCCGCCTGGCTCATTATTCATCCGCTGAGAGCCACGCAGCAGGCCTTTATGTACGTTTCCCCTTTGCTCTGTTTATCTGGTGGGCCTCTGCCTCTCCACCACACTACTCCGTCCTGTTCCAGGCACCATCACATGATACCCGGCTCAGCATCGTTTGCGGTGCGTGTTGTTTACGGTTCCCACAGAGCCCGTTTGTTGTCTATCATCATTTAGCGAAATCGAATTATTCCACATGACAAGAGAGCTGGCATTTCTTTACTTCACACTTCTGCCGTCTCTCTCTCGCTAGGTATTCCTCTGCTTGTCACAGGGAAACGAGTTCCCTGTTTGCCGCAACAGAAGACCCATCTATGTTCACAAAGGTGTTAAAATGTAGTCTCCCTTACTGTGTTTGAAGGGTCCTGTGTGTCTGTATGTGTGTGTTTGCGCTGCCGCAATACAGTGATAAACCGTGTTCCCTCAGTCTCCAATGATGCAGACTATAATTAGGGAGGGGGAGGAGGGGTGTGGGGGGGTTCCTCTCTACACCACGTAATGCTGTCCAGACACTGTGGAAATTCAGTTTGTGTGTGTGTGCATGTGTGTACTTGTGAGATCTGCTTTTGTTTAATGTTGGATGCTAACTGCAGCAGAACAGTTTCCTGGTGTAATCCAGTGGCAATAAAATAATTTGGGACTGAAACTGTAAACAAAAGTCACATCTAAACAATCGGTTTGGTTCGACTTTATTCATTCTTTATTCCTTTTTTTTTTTTTCCATTACGCCCCATTTGTACTCTGCGGAAAAATCCCTAGAGTCTGCATTCCTCCTTTACCTAAAATCCTTTATCACTCTCCACATCACCTCCACCAGTCCTCCCAGCCTCCCCTTCACCTCCTCACCTCTGCCCTCCCCTCCTCTCCTCTTCTCAAAGGGGAACTCCCTGTAGGAGGAGAGGGTCGCTGTTTTGGAACGATGGCTCCAGATTAAACTCCCTTGTGTCTGAAAGTGACCGTCAGACTGCTGAATCAGCTCGTACAATATGCCATCCTGAGGACACAAACACACACAACTACAAGCCTTGGCAAACATCTCACTGAAGAAAGCACCAGTCAAAAGGCTTGCTGTTTGCACTCCCCTAAACTGTAAATATCTCAAACTCACTTGTTAACAGTTTGTAGCATGAGGCCATGCACACCCATCACCACGGCCATCGTTTCCAGGCCACAGGAGCCGGAGAGCGGAGCAATAAACAAACACAGAACCAAACCACAGCTGGCATCAATAAAGGAGTAGATCAACAATTTTGAGAGAAGGTGTTTTTTATTTGCCATAATTAGATTAGAGGATTGATACCGCTCTTGTGTCTGTACGCTTTATTTGAAGCCACCAAAAGTTAGCTTAGCTTAGCATAAAGACTTGAGGAGCGGCTCCAGCTGCCTGAAGAAGAAGCAGCAGAAGAAAATTATAGAAAAATAACAGAAATTTAGAGAAAATTATTTATTCTAATTAGTCACTACATTAGGGCTGCAAGGTGGTGCAGTGGTTAGTGCTGTTGCCTCACAGCTAGAAGGTCACTGGTTCAAACCCCAGGTTTGGACAAAGTTGGCCTTTCTGTGTGGAGTTTGCATGTTCTCCCTGTGCATGCGCGGGTTCCCTCCGGGGTCTCCGGCTTCCTCACACAGTCCAAAGACATGCTTGTAAGGCTAATTGGTGAAAGGTTGTCTGTCTCTGTGTGTCAGCCCTGTGATTGACTGGCGACCAGTCCAGGGTGTACCCCGCCTTTCGCCCAATGACTGTTGGGATAGGCTCCAGCCCCCCGCAAACCCTGAACAGGATAAGCGGTATAGATAATGGATGGATGGAGTCACTACATTAGGTTAGTTTCAATGCTTTGCTATGCATTTTTATAGTTAGCAGTTAGCATACACATGCAAACATGCAGAGTTGAGTTAAGCCTCGCCAATTCAAACCCAATTTCAAAAAGACTTGGAGAAACTTTTATCCATCCATCATCTATACCACTTATCTTGTTCAGTGTTGCGGGGGTGCTAGAGCCTAACCCAACTGTCATTTGACAAGAGGCCGGGTACACTGTGGACTGATCGCCAGTCAATGACAGAGCTGACACATAGACAGACAACCTTTCACACCCATCATCACTCAGTCATCAGTGAACCTAACAAGCATGTCTTGGGACTGTGGGAGGAAGCCGGAGTACCCTGAGGGAACCCATGCAACTGGGATTGCTAGCAGGAACCTTCTTGCTGTCAGGTGACAGCGCGAACCACTGCACCACCGTGCCGCTCCTGAACATTAAAGTTCAATTTAAAATTTATCAAATGATTGTTCCAAGAAGCTGTCACAGTGACGTGCTTTCATCCTAAAGCCCCTCACCTGTCTTTGGACCATCATGATGTCTCTCTCAACCTCCTGCTGTGCTGCTGGAACCAAGAAACATCCATCACCCGCTCTGAAGGGTGGAGAAGGCTGGAGCCAACAGGAGCCTGAACACAGATCTAGAAGGACCCCTGAATTTGGTCGAAAAAGGTTTGCACAAAATCAACATCCTGGAAGTGTTACGTTTTTTTAAGCATGCTGTTTTCAGTCTCAGTCTTCATGCTAAGCTAAGCTAACAAGCTGCTGCGTGCATCTTCATATTTACTGTAAAAAAACATGAATGCTCAATCAACTTTCTAAACTGCAGAAAAAAGCAAATAAGCTGATTCCCCCAAACTATTAAACCACTAAAAGAATAAGAAGGCAACACATGCACAACACACACCTTTCCCCAAACTTCAGGGAGGATCCCTGCAGTCACATCCTCTGATGGATAGCAGCTGATTAGACACCCACTGACCTGTAACACTAGCTAACGCATTGATCCATTTTCTCAGAAGTGTGTGGGCCACCTGATGTAAGAGTGTGTGTGGCAGGGTGGGAAGTGTGTGAAGGTGAGGGAGAGAAACTTCAGAGCGCACAGCTGTGTGTTTAACTTCACACACACACACACACACACACACACACATGCACACACAGACGTTAGTGACCGAACACATGTGGCACAGGTGCAGTGCACCTGTCCGTAGCCAGGGGTGTTTGGGCACCTGCAACTTCTCCACCCCTCCTTGCCTTGCCTCCCCCGCCCTCAGGTCACCCTGCTGCCCTCATCCACCCAGGGAAGCCCTCCGCAGCCCCTCAGTTGCTGATCGAGGTAAGGTGAGAGCTGTTATCTCAGTGTCTGGGAGGAGACGCACAGCAGAGGAAGAGCCATTACAGCACCACAAATCACCACAGGAGTCGCATCTCACCCAGCTGTGTGAAACTCACACCACGCTCAGAAGAAAGTAGAAGAGGTGGAGGGGGAGCGGTCAGAGAGAAGAGTGAGTATAATGAGATTTTTCCTTTTAAAATCAAGCATACAGCTGCTTCAGTGCGTCTTATCCCAGCATCATGAAGCCCAGCACCACTAGATGACAGTCTTGAGCAGAGAAAGCCGTCAGCGTTTCCTCCCCTCAGGGATCTCCAGAGTTCCTGTGCGAGCTGTGAGCACCGGCTGCAGACTGTTTGCCGTACAATCAATGCTGCGCAGCCTGTAAACAAACAGTTCAGGGGCTAAGCTTTTGAAGTGATAGAGCTCGGCTTGAGAAAGCGCAGAGCCACTCCGAGCACACAACATCCTCTTTAAAGATACTAGCCTGGAAGTGGTGAGGGGTTGTCGACCCAGGAAGTAAAGGGGGTGACTGAACGGCTTGTCACACAACTTCCTCATCCTTCTTTCACCTATTCGCAGCCCATTCACAACAACTTCTTGGGACTGTTGGATCATCTTGCAATGTTTTTATATAGCAGTGACGCTTGAGGAAGCTGAGCTGAAACCACTAATGCTTCGCTTTAAATAAACCCTCAGATATCCCGCTCTGTGGTTAGTGCTGCTCTTTTACTTCCTGTTATTTTCCAGCGCGTGACCCTTAAGTCCTCCAGAGCACTTCACACATGCACTGTTGATTTAGTCAAATTACTTGTTTGTCTACGTGTGGATGTATTTATGTGTGTTTACGGGGTCCTCGCGCTTAATAGGACTGAAAAAAAGAGTGTTTGTAGCAGAAGCAGCGTGGGGCGAGGAGCCAAAAACAAACAGTCAATGGGTGTACTCTCAATTTGGTGTCTGCATGTGTGCCTTATTTTGTGTTTATAGTGTTTGTGTGGGTTCTTGCGGTTGTCAGCTCTGTTCTTCATTAATGACAAGAAACCGCTGGATGGCTCCTTCACGCCCTTTTTTAATGACTCCTAACTGCCAAGTGGGTACACACACACACACACACACACACACACACAGCCAAGATGGCAAACATGGCGGTTGTGACACACTTCCTCTTCTCCTCCTGCAAGGGTCATAAAGCACTAATTGTGCCTATTATAAGACACCAGTGAGGATGTAGCAATAACGAGAGCCTTTCACATCCATTCATGTATTTTCCGTAGCTTACCTTTTCATTGATACTGGGAGTCTTTCCCAGCATGCATTGGACTGAAGGCACGGAAACAGCCCGGGCAGGTTACTAGTGTGTAGAGCAAATGCAGACACACCCCCTGACGCTGACATTCACACTAATGAGCAAATTTGAGTCTCAACAGATTTTCATGTATTTGCAAAGTGGGAGGAAGCTGGAGCTGCCAAAGGAAATAAATGAACACAGCAAGAACACCACGGAGAGGAAATATTAATATCCGCTGTGCTTTACATGAAATCTGTTTGCAGCTGTTTAACACGATTTAGTCCACACTCTAACATGCAAAAGGACCAGCAGAGACCCGTTCCCCTCTTATCTCCTCCACCTCCTGCCCTCTTTGCATGCTCCCTGCATCCCCCTCATCTCTCCCCTCTCCCTGAGAAATTACATCTTTCAGGATGAGCTGCTCCTCCTCTCAGCAGAGAGGAGTGCAGGTCTGAGCTGGGGTTGAATTTCAGCGATGCACCTCAGTGCCTCCTGAGAGGGTCTGATTGAGGTCTAGGGGTACCGTGTGTGTGTGTCTGTGAGCATCCCTGGCTGTGTAGATGTGTCCTCCTGCTGCTGCTGCTCTCATGGCTGTTTAGCTGGGTGGAATGTGTTGTACATGGGGGCGTGCGTTAGTCAGAGTCAGGATACACGCATGACGCTCAAATGTTTGCTCCTCCGGGACCCGCGGAGACTTTCACACCCCTATCAGTTCTTGGCAGCACACTCACACCTGTCCTCTCTGAGGCTGAGCCCAGCTCACCTGCCTGCCTGGGTGTGTTTCTGTATTGTGTCTTTTCTGCTCATCTTTGTCTAACCACCCTTTCTCTGTCACCGTGATGCTTTCCACTTTCTCTCGCCTTGTTCTGTTTGACTCTTCAACCTTATTTACAGTGAAATAACCAGTTATATTTAAAATCTTACACTTAAAGGGCCAGTTTGCCGATTTTCAACCTCAGTCCTATCATGCTATTATGTGGAGCTAATGCCATTATGGTAGACGCTATCCGCTTCTCCAATGGGCCCTGGAAAACCTCCGCCAGACTACGTTAAACACGTCATCTGGTGGAGGCCAGAGCGCTCGTTAAACTACACTTCCTCAATCTAGGACGCCCGCCTCCAATGTCATGTCTCGTTCAAAATCGTCAGGTTTGAAATGTAGACTACAGACCTGAAGATTTTTTCAGACGATCCACTGGTATATTCTCATCGTATTTCAGATTCTGTACCGCTCTGAGCTATTGCCTGCAGCGAAACAGTAGTATTTCACTCCAGCGTCTCTTGCAGGGCCGTTCCTTTCCGAAGGAGGGCCGCAATGCACGCTGGGTGTTGTAGGAATGTAGAATGGGCGAAACCACGAGCTGTTTGTACAACTTTCTCCACAGCTATGGCGCCAATTTCAAATATTATTGCATCTATCGATTGCAGAGAACACCAGCTTTGATTAACAGTGTTTTTTTTACAGAGGAGAATTTCTCCTTTAATGCAAGTTGTGTCGTCTAATTCAATGAATGCAACCACAGACCCCAGCTGTGTACTTTTTGTCATATCTTACATGCTTTAGTCTAGCTTTCCAAGTTTTTCATCACTGTGAAAATCTTTGTTCTTTATAACCACATCTTTTTCTGTTCCTGCATTTAAAATAAATCAGTGCATTGTTTTAAATTGTGCAGTTCAAATGGATGAAATCTCAATTGACTTGTTGTTGCCATGGGTCCTAATTTAAAGTACACACACTGTCAGAGGGTGAAGGGGCAGTCTGTCAGTCATTTGTTAGGATGTTCAAAGGAATACTTCAACATCTGGAAGAACATGTTTTTGTTGTTGTCCTGCAGAGTTTGAAGAGAAAATTAATGCCTCTCTAATATCTGTCTGTTAAATGAAACTACGGATAGAGGACGGTTGCCTTAGTCCAAAAGTCTGACTACTACGATCTCTGAAGCTTTCCATGTTTTATATCTTGTTTGTTTAAGTTGTACATAAAAATCAAAGCAACTATTTTTGTGTTAAAGTTAGACAACTTCTTGGCACTGTGCTTTTTGCTTGTTGCAATGTGACCTAACACACGGAGAGTTCATGCACAGATTAAATAAATGAGATAAGTGTGTTTATCAGTGAGCTTAATGACTGCTGCAACATAAGGTCTTTTATATGTGGACACAGCCAGGCTACATGTTTGCTCTTTTACACATGTTACACTAAGCTTACAGCGGCTGGCTTGCTTTATAATTTATGGAGAGAAATGAGAAATGCAAACAGGGACGGCAAACAAATGTTGCAAAATGTTCCTGCCATGCGACTGAACAAGATTCAGAATGCAGAGGGTGCATGCACATAATGTCGTATTTTATGCTCTCTAAATACAAAAAATAACTAACTAAAAAAAATAAATACAAAACATTACACAAAGGCTCTATTACCACTTCCTCATATATATAAAAAATGGCCTCAGTATTTAGACAGATCATATATATTCCCTTCAGCGTCTCTGATCTGATAAAGCCGCTCATGTAAAGGATTGTTGGATGAAGCTCTTCTCTAACTTCACTTTCCTCTCTGCTGCTCTGTGCAGCCAGAAACCACCTGGCCAGTATCTGACAGTGTGGAACTCAAACCAAATAAACCTTGTAGATGTGAGTTAGTGCTTGTTCTTGTTGTTACAGCTTTTTGGTTTGGCCGAGGTCCGGACCAACACTGACTTTCATCCATGTAGCTTCCAAGAGCTGCACAGAGCTGCAACTACTTAGTCTTATTCTGCAAGGCTGCATGAAAACCACTATGCTAAAATGTTGCAAAACATATATTTCCAAATAGATAAGTGCAATTTTAAAGTTTCAGTTGATTTAAAGTTCAAAAGGGAGAGATAAATCCAACTCAAGTGTTTAGTGAAATGGTTCCTCTCTGAGCAACAACAGGCGCGGTGCAGGAGGAAGAGGATTCTTCAGGCTTTTTAACTAGTTGATACAAATTAAGTGTTATGGGCAGATTAACACGAAAAAAACAACATCTACAAACGAACCACAAGGAGTGATGTTTATTTTTGTTCTTTTCTTCTCGTACTGTTTTTTAAACACTGTTGCTATGCTACCTCTCCTTGCCATAACACCATAAACAATTTGCAGACCGCAGAGACCCTGCTGTCGGCTCGGGGCTGCTTGTTGGGCTGCCAGGTTGCCAGTGCATATAAAATGCATATGTTTCTTCCCTCTATTTTCTTTAGTTTCTGGTTTTATGCACCTTGGTGGTAAATGTGGATGACATAGGGAATAGGGAAAACCCTCTGAACCCCATGAACTCACTCCTTCACCTGCAGTAAGTGGCTCTTATATAGTGGCTGTAGGCAGCATGTTACAATCTATAGAGTGTAACATGAGGCTGGTGGGAAATTGGCTGCATTTGTTTACTCCGCGTGTTTGGATAGTGCATGATGAAAAGTTGTTGCTGTTTTTTCTGCCATTCGTGCATAGCTTTTGTTGAACATTTTGAGGTTTTATGAATCTAAATACATAAGATATGTTTGTGTAAGCTTCTGCGTTTACATGCAGGAGCATGTTCGCGTGTAGGTTCCTGCACAGCCATGACCTCGTTTGTACGTCTGTGATTCTGACTATCTGTACATTTTGTATCGTGGGGGCTTTCCAGAACAGCTCTCTCTCTCTCTCTGCTTGCAAATTTTCCTTCCAGCTGCCCTCGTTGAAATCTGCAGCCTTCTTGTTTCTTTGCTCCTGTGATGCTTTTTTACCTCCCACCTGCCACACTCATGCAATGATTCAGCATCTGCCATAAAGCAGCAACCAGCCCCGGTAGTCCAAAAAACCCCGCTCTGTTTTATTTGGATTTGATTTGAAACAAGGTGTAACACGGTCACTCTGGCTCCGGGTTTTTCCACATGTTCTAGATTTGTAAAAAACCTAATGGATCCTGTATGTCCAGAATATGCTCTTTAACTCCGTTTAAAATGCTGTCACTGAATGCATTGTGTATTCTTCCTGAGCATACCCCAAATAGAAAAGGCCATTAAAAGGACATTTTCTTCTTCACCCTCTCTGAATATTCCTCAAGTAACTTTGCCCTTGTGCAGGCAGTGCTCCCTTGTCTGATGTTCCCACATGGCTCTCAGATGCTTCCTTCCAACTACCAGGATGTTCATTTTGTGCAAACTTCTTTTGACCAAAACCGTTTAGAGCATAAGTCCAGTATACTTTTATTTGAATTGACATTGATTTAGGGGTCCTTATAGATCTGAGTTCAGGCCCCTGCTGGCTCCAGTCTTCTCCACCCTTCAGAGCGGGTGATGGATGTTTCTTGGTTCCAGCAGCACAGCAGGAGGTTTAAAGAGAGACATCAGGATGGTCCAAAGACAGGTGAGGGGCTTTAGGATGAAAGCACATCACTGTGACAGCTTCTTGGAACAATCATTCGGTAATGTCTGAATTTTTATCTTAAAATTTAATGTTCAGGGGCGACACGATGGTGCAGTGGTTCGTGCTTTTAAATTCAATTTGTTCAAGGCTGCAGCGTATCATCTGCTCTGCAGAGAAGGTGATTGGCTGCAATCTGCCATCTCTCGAGGACCTGTACACCTCCAGGATCCTGAGGCGTACAGGTAAGATTGTGGCTGGCCCCTCTCACCCCACAGTCTCTTTGAGACCCTACCCTCCGGCAAGAGGCTGCGGACAGTAGGAGCCTTTCTGTGTGGAGTTTGCGTGTTCTCTCAGTGCATGCGTGGGTTCCCTCCGGGTACTCCGGCTTCCACAGTCCAAAGACATTCACGTTAGGTTCATTGGGAACTCTAAAATCGCCCGTAGGTGTGAATGTGAAAAGTTGTCTGTCTGTATGTGTCAGCCCTGTGATTAGTGATCAGTCCACGGTGTACCCCGCCTCTCTCCCAATGACAGCTCGAATCGGCCCAAGCCCCCCCACGACCCTTACCAGGATAAGCAATAGGTATAGATAACGGATGGATGGACTTGAATATTAATTTTTGTGGTTGTGTGTGTGTCTGTGTCAGCGAGTGAAACGCCTGAAGAAACAAATTAGATCCTCATATAAAGTCTTAAAACTGGACCACCATTGAGCTCTTCATTTTCTCATACAGTGCACTACAATTTAATTTTTACCCAATAGCCTCTTGATGGTCCTGCAGAGAGCCCGAAGAGAACAGTGTGATGTGTAGCTGCTTCAAACACAGAACTTTAAGTGGGTCTACCGGTTGGGTTTGGCCACATTCCTTGGCAAATGATAAAGAGATTGTTGAAGCAGTATGGAGGGAGTCATGTCAAGTTTTAAGGAGTTTTATCTCACTCTTTATTACACACTTAGCACCTCATCAACTTTCCAGACAGAGTTATTGTAAAAAAAAAAGGATGATTGGAGGCGAGCCAGCCTGCAGCCACGGTGAGCATGACTGGCAGGTGTTGGCGGGGGTCTCCACTGGTAGCGTTTCCCGGTATGGTCCACGCTGTACTGGGAACCAGCTGAGGGGTCAACGCAAAGGTCGGTTCTTTCATGAGGTATAATGGATTTAATGATGGAAGCCATGCTCATTTTTAGATATGTAAGGATTGTCTGAAACTCTTGAAACTGAGCTAATCAGTCCGGGTCTCCAACACTCAGCTCAACACATGCAAGGCACACAGTTGCATTAACAAGGGGGAGTTGGGTGAGAAATTCCTCTCCACTTCATAAGCATTGATGTCATTTTTCTTGAAATCTGCTCTCATTCATTCAAATAAAGTGACACATTTACCTTACGATGACTAATTGAAGCGGTCTTGAGGGAGCTTTTATTTTTAAGGGGGAAAAAAACAGAACTTCATCGCTCCTCCACCTCATCCCCTCCCTCCATTCCTCATCAAAGGTCCATGTGCCCGCAGAGTAACACCGCATTTGCCTCCAACAGTCATTTATCATCGTATACTTATTTCCAAAAAAGAGCCGTTTGTGTAATGAAAGCTCAGCGGAAAAAAAAACTTTTAACCTGTAATAAAAAGCAGACATGCCATGTAGGAGGCGAGGAGGTGACGTCTCATTTGCTGCCAGCACTCCTCAAGGTGGTGCTGGTGGAGGAGGGGAAACGTCACATTATAAGGAATGAATTAGGGCCTGGATGCAGAGAGGGAGCCGTAGATGATCTCTGCTTTTATGAGGCTGCGAGCAGAACCAAATGCACCGATGTTGAGTTGGCGCTTTATGGCTGAATGCTCTTGCACAACAGCATCACCACTGACAGCCATGTTCCCAGAACTGAGGTACATTTTTCCACTGTAAAGGTGTCAGCAAACAAATGTTGAGAGTGTATGTCCAGCAGAAGGCGGCTGTGTCTGGAAGGAGCGCTAAGAAGAGGCAGAAAGATTTGGTGAAGGAACATCTGCAAGGAAACTGTGTTTGTGCTGAGATTATGATGGTAGACATTGAAATATTGCAGATTTGGACAAATAATTATTGCAATCTTTTTTTTCTATGATAACTCCTGTTACAAGCTCATGTAAATGTTTGGGGGCAAGCAATGTAGTGATGCAATATCCTTAAAGGTATAATAAGTAGGATTTTCCTAAAAAATAAAACAAATATAATATGATATAAATCATCACTTATATCTATACATGTGTGTTAGAGACCCTTCCCTCTGCATCTATTCTCGTTCAACCAATCACGGCCTATAGGTGAGCGTGGGAGTGGTTCAAATTAGCAACTGGGCCTCATTCAGACCGGCAAACATGGCAAAAGAGCGATGCAGAGTTGGCCTTTCTGTTGGACAGGTAGATGCCTCAAACTGGGTAGGACAAGCCAACCGGCGGTTACCCTGCTAGCGCAAAGGTAACCGTGATGCAGTCGGTGTTAGCTCGATGGGGTGGGCGTGTTCTCGCACGAGAGAGTGAGAGTGAGCTTCTGGTGACGAAGAGCTCAGGAGGAGGGGTCCAGTTTGAATGTGTTGTTGACGAAATGCAGGAAAAACCCTTATTATACCTTTAAAGAGCACTTAAAGTCAATTTGGCAGAACACTTAATGTATTTTCATGATTTTAATAACCTTAAATGGTGCTAGTGAAAAGAACACCTTCCTCTTTTTTACTTTATCATTCTGTTTCTTTGTTAAAACAACAGGAAACTAAAGGTTGAGTCGAGAAACACTAACCTAAAAGTACACGGACATACTAGCAGCGCTGTTCAAAAGCACAGTGGGGCAAAGCTAGCTTTAGAGCATGATCAGTGACTTTGCTAATTTGCTGCAAGTACTGTTTGCATCTAATACCTCTATGACTGATACCCCTAAATTAGCATGTTGACGCGGGTTTTTCAGACCCGAGAAGACCCGCTAATAGATGCCAATTGTCTCTTTTCCCATTACCAGTGGAGTATTTCCTTTCGCTCTCTTTTCTGCTGCGTCACCGTCTGACGTACAAACACGCCGGAGACAGGGTTAGTAAACAGTGAAGATATTACGGAGGTTAGGTCTTTATTGTATCTATTACTCATTCAGTCTGTTTATCAAACTGAGTGGGACAAATTTTGGAACAATGTTCGAGCGCTGCTCGGACGGAGACGGGTTGCAGCATCATGCCGGAAAGGGGGCAGAGATTAGCGTGTCGACACAGGTTTGGTATTCCCATCAATGTCGATCGAAGCTGAGGCGATAATTGCCCGGCCTGAATGCCGATTTAAACCATTCCAATTAAGCAAAAAAGGCGTGTTAGCCGTTTTTTTGACCAGTGGGAAGGGGGCTTAAACTCACACATCGTCTTTATTTTACTAAAGAAAAACTGTCTAAAATGTATCCTAATTCTGATGCCAGCTGCCCCATAATAATTTATTATTTTTTTCAATTAATTTCTCACTACTGTATAGCACTTTATTACTGCAATCTCACTTTGTTTTGGCTTACTTATATGTGTACTTCTGCCATGATCCCTCGCAATATATTCCCACACCTGTATATTTAGGATATATAATGTCCACTTTAATAGGACAGGCTGGTTCTGTCATCGAAATATAGGCATGAATACTGTATCACTATTATCAGGCAGAACTGATGGAGCTTGAGGATCTCCGTCGACAAAATAGGCAGTACGAATATGACTTGAGGGTGACACAAAATCAGTTACTTAAAACAAAAAAACTGAAAGACGTGTACATCGACAGGAGCAAACTGCAGAGGAAAGACTTGGAGAAACTAAATTATTACAATGACGATGAAACCCCCAAACTCGGACAGATTACTGCTCAGGTGAGAAAAAAGAAGATTAATCGCAAGAAAAATCTTCAAAAAGATTACGAGGAGCTGCAGCCAGGAGAAGTTGATGAAGGAGCTGCAGCAGGAGAAGGAGAAGAACAAACTTCTCCAAGAAGACCTCGAAAACTTCAAATTCTCTCACCAAAACCTCAGCCTGAAGTATGATACTGAAGTCCCCACTGTCAGACAGCAGGTTGACTTCCTGAACCGTGAACTGGAGAAGGAAGTCCAGACTCATGCTGATGTAGTGTTGGAGTACCAGGCTGTTATTACTCATCTGAGGGTTGAGCAGGATGCCCTCCGTCAAAATATGGCGGAGGAGATCAACGTCCTGCAGCAAGCCGCTTTTGAAAAGGAGAGGGTTCTCTTGAAAGAGCTGGAAGAGCTGAGGGTTAAGGTGAACATCCAGCAACTGCTCCAACAAGAGAACGAGGAGCTGAAAACTCGGCTCAGCGTCCAGACCTCTCTCAACCTTGAGCTTTCTACAGAGCTCAAGGCTGAGAGAGAGAAGCACATGCCTCCTCACACAAGTATTTCTCTGGTTTCCCCACAGATATTCGGTTTAGGTTAATTGGCTTACATCTCACCCCCCCACCCCCCCCCCTGTGGTTTTTCCCTTGGTTGCTCTGGTTTCCCCACAGATATTTAGTTTAGGTTAATTGGCTTACATCTCAATAAAAAACAATACAAATATTGAAATTAAAATCTGGAAACTCTAATTTGTCATCTACATTTTAAGAAAAATAAATAAATACAAATACTAAAAATACAATTTCTGCAGAACTGTTTATATTTTGTCAAGTCAGTATTGTTGCAATAAAGGTTAATTGCCCTCAAAATTCAGTCATTTGTGTTCCTGTAAACTTTCCTGATATTTGACTTTGACTTGAATTTTGGGTGGTTAAGCTCAGATTACATGAAAATTACACGATTAGTTTCGCAAACAATCGTAGGAATAGTAACAAGGCAGCTGTTATCCCCAGCGTTAGCGTTGTCCTATTATATTTTTATATAGTTAATAGTTTATTTATTATTATTGTTATTATTATTTATTTTCTATTATTATAGTTAAGTTCTAATGTGGCACTAGCTAAAAATACTAAGTCATCATTTAATATTGCATTCATAGCCACAAGAGTCAGTAGGGGGCATCTCAGCTACAGTTGACTGTGCATGCTAACTGCTGAATATCCCATGATATTGTAGCATGAATTTTGTAACTTAAGTGACCAACTGAAATGTATATTTTCAGATTGCAGGGCTTCTGCTTCCCCCTCTTATTGTGAATCAGGAATGTTCATGGCTACACAACGTTGATTGTCACAAGCACCATTTTTGTGTTTGGATCCAGTCAGATGTCAATCAAAATGTGCCCTGCCACGCCCACACGGCGTTTAAGAAGCTGCCACTTTAACCATGGAATACAGAGTCACCAACACAAACACAGAGATAAAAAGACAATATAAACCGAAAGAAGCCAACAAACACACATATTCATGAAAAAAGAGCTAAAATACACACGCGCACACACACACACACACACACACACACACACACACACACACACACACACACACACACACACGCTGGCTACATTGCTAGTCAGCTGTTGTTTTCATTCTTCACAGGAAAGACCTCCACCACTGAATGTTGTCAAACTCACCTGTGTGAACAACACTCATGAGTAACCTGACGTCCTCCACATTCTGCTCTAGGTTCAGCTTCCCTGCTAATTCATTCATTCAAAGAGATGACATTACTTGAGCTCCTCGTATTTCTCAAATAGCTTCCTTTGAGCTGAGTGACAGTGATTGATATTAAAAACAGCAGATAGAGTCGTATGAAAAGAATTGCCTGGCTGATCGGCCATGAACAGTTTAGCATGTAGACCCAGCACACATCTGCTGGTATTTCATGATCTATGCCGAGGTGCAGTACTGCTAATCATAATCATGAGCCATGATGACATCATCCTTAATTTCATTGCATTGTTGTGCATTTTTGTTCTGTTAACAAACTGCTAGGTCTGGCCGGGTGTAACACTCCTTGCATTAAGCCAGTGAATTTATCCCACACATTGAACATGTATGTTTCTGTGCTGCAGCAGACGCACAACCAGCTAACATCAGGCTGTAGGTGTTTTTGGCTGCTTTGTCATAAATGTTCATGTGGCTTTTGTTCTTACTTTTTAACAGACAAGACAAATACAAGATAAATGAAAGATTTGAATTTATTTTCATGGTGGCTGCAGAGGAAGGGTCAGGGGATTTCAAAGTCAGCATGCCTCATCATCGTGGGACAATGAACGCCTGCACAAAACTTCTTTCCAATCCTTTTTTGTAGTTGCATCACATGACTTTCTTTGAAAAGTTTATAATCATCACCAGAGACATTGTAAAGGTGACATTGTCCATCACTAACATTCAGTAAATCATCCACAAAGCAGACATGCATGTAATCCGTGTCTATGCTTCCATCCTGCAGGGTGGAGAGGTGTGAAATGTGGGGTTAAAACCTGAGGAGAGGTGGTCAGGGCTGTGAAGTCGACATGAGAGGAAGAACAGGTCACTCTCGTAAAAGTGACTAACACATGGTCAGGTCAGTGCAAACAGATGTGCAGAAGTGCCGTTGTCCTAAAAAGACTTTTAACTTTTAACCCTGGATAATAGTGAGCAGGTGAGCAGTGGGTTTTCATAAGTGTAACAGCAGACACAGGGCTCACTGTCCTGTTGGGGCATGATTCCCTTTATTCGTAGAGTTGGAGTTACCTGAAAGATCAAAACAGTTTATAATCCCTGTAAATCTCTGTAAATTAGATGCAGTTATTGTGTGTTCTGATTTCACCTGTTACCTTCCACCCTGGCGCAGACACAGAGTTGGCTTTGTGAAACACTTTCAGTAATTGGCATAAAATACCCTTTAAAACCCACAGCCTGCTTATTATTAACAGCAACAGGCTTATAGAGGTTCTGGACTACTGTGTTATTTCTTCCTGACACCCTCTTTATCAGAGTATCAGACCCAGCACATGTGCCGACAATGAAAGCGCTGTGATTTAACATCCAGCTAAGTGACGGTAATGGTGGGTAATTGATCATTCAGCTTATTTATCGAGCATATCAAATTTACAATTTGCAAATTCAGCCACATTCTGCTTTCTTGCCTTCGTCTGCAGAAGGAACCGACCCGTGAATGCGCACAAGGAGGGGTAACGCTTATTAGACTGAAACACACACATAAAGTACACAGCAAAATTGCAACATCTTGAACTCAGGCAAGGATTTTGGATAACTTGAGAGGGGGAATAAAACATATTTTGAAAGAAGGAGGCGTACATCGAGTGAGCTGATCTGAACAAAACATCCCTGAGAGAGGGTAAGAGCTTTTGGTAAAATAGTTTATGGATTCTATTATAAAATATATGTTTGTATATGGTACAATTGTGCAAAGGCTTCACTTTGTTTAAAATCCATAACTTTTACTGTCCTTGTTCATTTTTTGTTCACTGGGAAAAAAGTAGTAGTTTGCACTACAAAAGTTAGTGTCCAGGCTGCTTTAAAATGAATTTGATACGTTGAGAAACATTTGTGTTTAATCAAAACAAATACACTTTCCCAGTCAAATTAACTTGAACTAGTAATCCATTAATTCAGTTAACTTTCAATTAGAATTGTCAACACAGTCTTTCAACTTTATTTATGGCCGAACCGGGATGCAAACCAGGGACCTTTTAGAAACAAACGATCTCATATCGCTCCCATATTGAAATCTCTACACTGACGCTGGATCCTTGTTGCAATAAGTTCAAAATTCTCACCCTCACTTAATCGAGCCCTACATGATCAGGCCCCACAATAATTGGCAGAACTCATCCACCCATACTCATCAGCTCGTTCCCTAAGATCCAACACCTACGAACACACCTCGTAGTGATTGTGCTTTTGAGGCCACAACCCAGCCTCTGAATGAATTGTTTTTACAGTGTTCCATCTTACAAATGATAGTAACTTGTCTTGTCTCATTTTATCCCAACACATTTTGAGGAAACAGACTGAGGGCTGGTTGTTGTTCCCTTCAAGCAGCAGCTCCTGGATCATCTCAATGGTACGGTACAGCGTGGGGTTAAAGAAGGATTATCTCAATGCAGCACTCAGCTGGGCGCAGATACTTTATTATATATCAGAGTGACAACAGTGCCAAGACACCATCATTGGCACCAGTTACATACTGTGTTTATAGAAATGCAAGTACACAAACACCATATTTGGTCTCTGATGTGCAGCGGGGCTCATTAGGGAAGATGACATCACTTCATGGGCTCAGGAGAGGGATGTGTCGTAAAGGTGTCACACAAGCAAACTAATAAAAAAAAACATTATTTAAGCTGCATTAGATTATTTTGTTCTCTTGTGCTGTTTATACAATGGCATCATGGGGCAAATATTGGACTATAAACTGTATGAAGAAAGGGTCATCATTAGTGAAAACGGAGACTTTATGGCTCTGCTGTTGTTCTCTTTTGTTCTGCTCTTCTGATGTTTGTGAGAGATGCTTTATATCTGAACCAGACTGAGAACAACAGAGCAAACACAGATGACAGCGTTCAGCACGGAGATGGATTTCATTTGCATCTAATATGACAAATCTAGAAATGCTGCATGTGGCATCTTGATGATGATGATCATGATGATAAAATGAACTGTTTGGTTGACTCCTGAAATATTTATGATGTTTGACAGGATACACTTTCAACAGATACATACTTTTCTCCTATGATTTATCATTTCTTCTATTATTGTATTAGTTATTGCTTTGTCAGGCCACAGCACCTCTCATATCAACATGATACGTTTGGATTTTATTACTAGAATTCAATATCCTTCAAGTGTTAGCAGGATACAGTGCATATATACAGACAGTTGGAAGCAGAACAAATAGTCCCTTCACTCCCTAAAAGGCAGGAGTGGTGATATCTTTTCGAAATAAATGGAGCTTGTTTATATTCAAATGAACATTTTCTTTAACAGGAATCAATCTGCAACGTGGACATGGTTCATATCACTCTAAAGGCATACTTGAGAGCTGACGATGTCACAGATAGTGTCTCTGAAACTAAAGCAGACGTTGGATCAGATGATGATCTGACTTCAAAGTTTTATAATGCACCTAACTCTGACATGACCAACTCTGCTCGAAGACCAAGTGGAAACCATTACCTCACTTACTTCAAGTGTTTCAAAGCATAACAAGCAGCAATGTTTATAAAAGAAGACCGCAGAGAGAACATCAGGCTCGCCACCAGCCCCACAGGTGCTCTCATGTGGGAGAAACACAGAGAGAGGGAAAGAGAGGGAAGAATATACCTCTGTTTTCTAAAGCATGATGATACATTCTGAACGTGTCAAGGAGATTTTAAAAGTGAATATCATCAGGAAAGAGAGCAAAAGAGAAATAAAAACTATCAGCTTTAACGTGGAGTCTCCTCAGTGTTACCGATTAGGAAGAAAGCAGGATTTAAAAACACGATAAAAGGGCAAACAAGTGAAAAGATCGCAGGTGTGTCATGAGTCAGGTGAAGGGTCAAATTGGAGAAACCTATTAAACAAGTAGTTAATTGAAAAACTTTATTTTACACAGTCTACATACTTTACTGTGGAGATGCAGGAAAAAACGTCAGTTTCCCTTTGCAGGTTCGTACATTATTAAAAGTAGATGTAGATGTTTTTTCATGTTTTGTTTTCATTGAAAGCCCCAAAACCTGACCAACAATTGCCAAACTTTATTGTCAAAGACACATCTTCATTTATTTTATAAGGTATTATGAGGTCATATGCAGAGGCCACAGAGGGTAGACATACTGTTATCAGGTGTGTCCAAATCCAGGGGCTGCATCCTTCAAAGGACGTATCTGAAGGCCGATTGCGTCACAGAGCTCTGTGCCTTTGGAGGACGCTAAATGTTTCTTCAATGGGCTCTGGAAGACCTCCGGCAGACTAACTAAAACGTCATGTTTGAAATGTAGACTGCAGACCCGAAGATTTTTTAGACAATCCACCGGTATATTCTCATCGTATTTTGGATTCTGTACCGCTCTGAGACATTGCGTGCAGTGAAACAGTAGTATTTCACTCCAGCGTGTCTCGCTGGACCGTTCCTTTCAGAGGGAGGGGAGCAATGAATGCTGAGTGTTGTAGGAATGTAGAATGGGCGACACCACGTGCTGTTTGTATAACTTTCTCCACAACTGTGGCACCAATTTAAAATATTATTGCTTCTATTGATTACAGAGACCACCAGCTTTGACCGACTGGCTTTTTCCAGGGGAGAATTACACCCCTTAAGGGCGGGAACAGCTTGTGAAATCCTCCTTTGACACGACCGTCTCTTTTCAGTTCGGTCCTAATGGTCTACACAGCCTACGAATGACTCATCCTCCGTAGAGCTACCTTTGAAGCATGCAGCCCCCGAATTGAGACACAACTATTGGGTCTGTTTGTTAAGTCAAGACATAAGGTGTCATTTTATTGTGAGAGTATGATTTTATTTTTATGATTATATTTGGCCCAGTTTCAGCATCTTGCAGGAGCAGTACACCTGTTCATCGTTGTCCTAACTGCAGATGTTTGACTCCTCAGGTGTGCCTTCTTCTGTTCTGTAACACACAGCAGAAACATGCGGATGGTTTTTAGGCATCCTTTGTTTTCTCTAAAGACGTTTTACTTGTACAAACACACAAGTATGTTATAGTTTTGTTCATATAACAAGGTCTTCCAGTCTTTACTTTCAGCAGCTCTAAATAGATGGAAAAATATTAAGACAGACGCTTCATATTTTGGCTTTCAATTTTGATTCTGACCTGTGAACTGTCCTGGACTAATAGGCTCTGGATGTATTGGGTCCTCAGTGATCATTACTTCAGCTGGCAGTATGAGACAGATACTTCACATTCACTGATAGTTACTTATACCAATGGTTTCAGAGCAGTTTGAGGTGGTTCAAATTAGGTCTCAAGTTACAGAGGGGTCATTGGGTTCATGATAAAGTTTGAGAAACATACAAAGTTAGCACTGAGTTGATTTAAACAAAGGGTTAGATGAAGACATGTTTACATTTAAAAAGCCGCTGAATGCAGGTTTTCTTTGCGTTACATTAGACATTAGGAAGGCAGTAATGTGTGCTTGTGGGTTAGCTTCGGTCGTGCCTGCAGATGGTGCACAAGCATGCATTGGCTTCTGCTTTGAAGCACCTGGCATACCCACACTGTCTCGCTAACAGGGCCTGACGGCTCTGCTTCATGCAGGTCCAGGAGAGGAAAATACGCTTAGATGGGTCTTAAATTATGACGAGCTGGCAGGTCATTACTAGAACCTCCATGAGAGCCCTGCATCAGCCAGATGAGCTACGAGCAGGGGCAGAATTTACACCCTGTAGCTACAGATATAATCCTGCTTTCATGTTATGGCCAGTGAGGACAAGTTTGCATTTGTTTGTGTTGATGAATGAGTGACAGCTACCAGATCACTCTATGTGACAGGATGAGGTTTGATTGATAGACAATTTGTTCAGAGTGGTGAGTAGGGGAAAGGGATGAGTTACATGTACCTCACACACGCACATTCATGGCTGTATTTTTGTGCTTGTGTGCAAGCATGCATCCTTTTACTCATATATTGTCTGTGTGCACATATGTTCCTGCATTTTTTATGGTTTAGTGTGTGTGCATGTGTGAGCATGTATCTTGTACTCTCTAAGCCCCCGTCTTTGATCTGCCCTCCCTGAGTTGAAAGGGTAACATGAGAACTCAGGACCCACAATGCTGCTCTCACCTGTGTCCTTTGATGATGGGACAGAGGCTAAGTAGAGCAAACCATGGATGTCTCTGTCATGACACACACACACACACACACACACACACAGATATTCTCCCTGACCTCTTATTGTGGTGAGTGCACAACTCAAACCAGTCCATCTGCCTTTGTTGGCCGTGGCTGTGATGCGCTCCTGTTACGACGGTGGATGGATGGGTGTCATACAGAGGTGAAGGCCGGGCTCTCCTCTCTCCATCACTCAGCCCTCGCTGTAGGAGCCACTGAAAACTCTGGACAACACTATTGCTTCCAGACCACTGCTCCTTCTCCATATATCACTCTGCATTACAACGCTATTCATGCCTCTGTGTGTTTCTCTTTTTCACCTCCTTTTCACTTTCAGCCCATTCTTAACCACAGAAATTGATTATTGCAGCCTGTTGTCAGACGTATTAGCTTCACAGAGAAACAAGGATCTATAGTGGACAAAACACTTCACTTTAATCTTGACTAACAGAGCCTCCTTTATTGTTTTAAAGGAGAAACTTGCCCCTGGAAAAAGTCACTGTCAGTGAAAGCTGGTGTTCTCTGTAATCGCTAGAGGCAGAAATATTTAAAATCGTCTGTGGAGAAAGTTGTACAAACAGCTCATGGTTTCGCCCATTCTACATTCCTACAACACCCAGCATGCATTGCACCCCTCCTTCTGAAAGGAACGGCCCAGCGAGAGACGCTATTGTTTTCCAGTCAAGGACATTGCTGCATGCAATGGGTCCGAAAGGAATCGGAAATACGATGAGAATATATCGGTGGATCGTCTAAAAAATCTTCAGGTCTGCAGTCTACATTTCAAAGTGTAGTTTAGCAAGCTCCCTGGCGTAGAACGTGTCATCTGGCGGAGGTTTTCCAGGGCCCATTGGAGAAGCCGATAGCGTCCTCCAAAGGCACAGAGCCAAATTGCATTTTTTCCTACCATAATGACATTAGCTCCGCATAATAGCATGATAGGACTGATGTTGAAAATCGGCGAACTGGCCCTTTAAACATTTGCTTTAGTATCAGTTTATCTTACCATAATGATGAAAAAAAACTAAATATTCTCTTAATCAAACAACTTTACAGAAGTCAGAAGTGCTTACTAGTTTATAGTGCTGTATGAGCATACTGTACTGCACATAAAGGGGACAAACATTGTCTTACTCAGAACAAATTCACTGCATTCATTCTAGTATTTGCACATGTCAATTTAACACTATTGACCCCTGGTCCAATGGGACTGCTTTGCCCACAGGAGGGAGCAAAAGGGCCATGTCTCATCATAAACCTCCCCTCACTCCTCCTCCTCCGCCTCCATCTGCAAACTTACTTTTAGCCTTTCTTGTTAGATTTTTTTTTCACACTTTTTGTTGAACCTGAATTTAACAGCAGCAAATATGACAAAAAAGTTTTTTGAGCCATGTCCTTGTCTTGTTGAACTTGCTCATTTCACTGTTGTTGCAAAAGGAGTGAACAATATCTGATGGTCCCGTTTATCCGTCCAGTCCGCAGCCACAGAGGTGGAACTGTTGGACAGGGAGTGATGAGCTGACAGCAGGATGAGGAGATCCCCTGTGGACAGGTGAACCAGATACTGGCTCAGGTCAGTACAAGGTCAAAGCACAGAGAGAGGGGAGAGATCTATGAGTGTGTGTGTGTATAAAAACTCTTCGACCCTCTTTCGTGCACTCTATCACACACACACACACACACACACACACACACACACACACACACACACACACACACACCTGACCCCTCCCTCCACACACAAACCCAGCGTTTAGCCGGGCAGAAGCGACCCATTGTCAAAGCAAAGAGGCGCTGAAGGGTCCTGTCCTCCGGTCACTTCATCCCTCCCCCAGCCCTCCCCCCCCTCGGTGGGGGTGACAATGACCTCTGTCTGAAACAGAATAGGTGCTGCACCTGTGGAGAGAGGAGGTCCCGAGCAGGCCGGTTTGATTCACGTCTCTTCTTTGAGCCTCATTATCAATGTCAAACAGCTCCAGGTCTCATCGTCCAGAATAGATCACAGACCTGCCTATGTTTGGTCTTTTACATTGGAGACACTCCTTTCTACTCTTTTTCAGACGATCTTTGGTCCCACGTTGAGTGCAAATACTCAATTTGGGTGCTAGACAGGTTGAAGGGAGTCAAGTTTGAATTAAACGTTCGGCTAATAATCCCTTTGGGAGAATCAGGCTATTGCAGCAGCGCAGCAGTTTGTATGAAATACTTTATTTTTCACCAAGGACACTAAGAGGTCGATGAATAAAGGATGAATCCAATCTACTTTGACAATTTCAGGCATCTTGGAGTCCTCGCAACAGTGTCAATGGAGCTACAATGGCTTTAATGCAAACACTTGCCTCAGTCAAGATTCAATAAATACAACGCTGCTCTACAGTTACAGAGATCGTCACATTTTTGCAGAATCAGCTCACTTCTGTCCATCACAGACGTCCTTTCAGTGTTGTGGATGGAACAAGTCTGGGCAAATCCCTTCCACCCAGGGGAGGCAGAAATGCACTGTGGGAAATGTAGGAGAAGCAAAGGGAGATGTGACAGACGTTTTGTTCCCTGAATAATGAAAACAAACACTCTTGGAGGAGATTACATGCACAGTATGTAATTTCTGCCACTAAGGGTCTCTCGGTCAAGTCAGTAACAAATGATGTGTTGATGATGTCATAAAGTACCGTTGGATAATAGGAGTTGTTGTCTTCATTGTGAAACAACCACCATCGGGCGTGAGTACTTACAGTGTAGTAGAAGTGCTCTAGTTTCCATTGGTAGTGTGTTTGTAGTCCGAGTTGTACTGACCAATTACGTATCAGCAGGCGTTGGGTGCATGCAGGAAAATAAGTCCATGCGGAGAGCAAACGAGCAGAACGCAATCCGCTGTTATGCCATCCTGGCTTCCATTAGCGGTCATCTGTTGACAATGTAGTTTGTTATTGATCTCTTCAAAGCTGCTGTCAGGAACTTTCAGTTTGTGTTGATTTTGGCGCCCCCTGTGGACAAAGCAGTACGTCTTCTCTCTTTGCTGATTTTGTCCTGTACATACTTAAAAGGATAGTTGGGTTTGTTTGAAGGTGGGTTGTATGAGATACTTATCAATAGTAAGTGTGCTACATACAGTGGATGCAGGTCAGCACGGCCCCGGTGTTTAGGAACTGGCCGGAGTGCGGCACGGATGCTAGGCTACATGCCGCTGCAGATAGGGTCAATTCCACACGTAATGTGTCCACTTATAAGGGTGTCTCACGTAAAAATCAATAGTGGTATCGATTGTACACTATATTTGAATAATTCACCATGTTTCACTTTTCAGTAAGAATGCCTCTTTATTTGGCACTACTTTGTGTGGACCGCAACACATACGTGTATCATATATCATCAGACGATAGCCGATGGGTTACGAGATTGCTGACAAGGTAACAAGGTAGTCATGTTACATTCAGTCACGTTTATTCACATTACTACTGAAATTGCTTCAAGTAATGTAAGCTAACGTTGGTGGTTCACAGACATCCTGTTTCATGTGATATGTCCTGTGTTTCCCAGAAGACATAATGAAACTCACCATTCCTTTTAGGAAAATGTAAAACTTCTTTAAGTACACAAACCAACTAAATACGTAACGCAAGTCTAGCTGTTTTAAACATTTGAATGCAGAAATACAACATATTCCACTTATTTAGAAATTACAATTGAACCAAATGTTAATATGGGATTTACTTTTCAGTGTGTGCTCATCATAAGATCGAAATAGCAGAAATCAAACCACATTATCACCCTTCATTTCTCAGCAAGACAGTCTGACCTATCTCATGTATCTGTTTGCATATCCTAATCCCTTTCTCTTCTCTATAACACCTTCTTAACAAGTCCCCTTCCTCCTCACCTTCACACTTCCCTACTTTTTACCTTCCCCTCTTTGCCCCCCTTTCCTCCCACTCCCGTCCCCATGCCAGCCCCAGTCTGTCTCCAGTGACCCAGCCTGAACCAACAGAGCTCTAATCCCAGGATCACCTCTCATTTCTGGGTGACAGAGAGCGGGGATCAGCTCTCCTCCCTCCTCCAGGAATCTCCGGTCATACCCTCATGCCCGTACCTCGGCGCACAGAGGTGAGGCTGTGCGACGGAGATAGACACTGACACATGCATCATATATTGTCCATTAGAATGAAACTAGTGCCTGCTATATATTGACACAACTGAGCCTGTGTGTATAGTGTGTGTAATTGTCGGCGTGGTACAAGATGAACAAGGCTTGTGGCAACATTTCCCTCATAGCTGACGTGCTGTGTGTGTCCTCTGCCCTGTAATGTAATACAGCAGAACAGCCTGCAACAACACACTGAGGCTTAACGTGATGAGTCACATCAGACACACACATCAGTTAACGGGGCTAACACGGGTCAAGCATCGTCCATGTTCTTTATTTTTGAAAGGCTTTCTTATTGTTTTTCTCATAGACTGTATAAAAAGATGGACAACATGACAGCTCCCTAAAAGTGAAGCCAAATATCTCTATCACCCCCTGCTGACTGGCTCCAGTATAGGTCATAAAGCCCGCCTTAATTAACGCTAAATTAACATACGTAAGATGCAGTGTGCACATGACCGGTAGGAGCAGTGTAGAGGCAGAGGGGATGTGACAGGGTCAACACAGCAGCAGGGACAACAATGGCAAAAAGTTTTGAAGAAGAGCTGATAGATCAAGTCTGCAATTATCCACATCTGTGCGATGTGTCATTACAGCTGCACAGCGACAAACATGCCTGTCAAAACAGCTGGAGACAGATAAGAACATTTTAGAAGTCAACATGGAAACCTGCAAAACTACATGGAAACAAGTCCGGGATCGTAACGTCCGTGCACGGAGGAACATGTTGGAGAGACGGAGTGCGGACGGCGCTGATGGTGTGTTCTGTCGCTTTTTCTGCCGTGATCTCAGAATGAACATAACAGTAACCTCCTCAAATGTTGCCATGTCTGTTGTTTACATCCCGCACATGGGGTAGCTGCATACGGCCTAGACATAGTGCAAAGGCAAGTATGTGAACAATCAGGTTTATGACGCAGCCAATTGTGTATGCGAACGCAGGGTTAAAAAGCAAGTATATCTCCAGCCCAGCACTACAGTCATTAAACTTTCCATTACCACAAATATGTGCTTCAGACCAACACAAGAAGCTGTTCTGCTGTTTACTGTGACATGAGACATGAGGGATCTTTGCTGTTTTTTCCTGTAAGTTAAGTGTATGTTTTGGGTAGCGAAAGGGGCAGGAAATCAATGCCGCGGCTCCACCAGCCGATCTCTACTACACAGACTGTAGCTCCAAATGTGCTAGACAGTAGCTCACGCTCCTGGGTGTTTTTTGCACATCGTCCATCTTTATGTGCAGACATCATTTTTTCTAATAATGCAGGTGTAGGTAGAGTGTAGGTTTCAAAACATTCATGCTAAAATGAACTTGTGCACACTTGACACATGCTATTATATTTGCAATATTAAGCAACCCAGTTCTCCCTACAAGAATGAGTTAATAGTTAATAATAGGTGCTGACTGCATGTCATCCCTCCTATTACAGCTGCTGTTAATCAGGGAACTGTTAGAGCCGTCACAGGCCACAAAGGAGGGCAGCAGCAGGCAGAGAGGGTCCTCTAAAACTGAGGGGTTGACTTTGGTAGCACTGTGCCGGGACAAGATAACACGCAGAGCATCTGTTTAGTCTCAGCACTCACAATTTATCATGATCAACCATCATTTTTAAGATGAAGTAAAGTTTTAAGGGCCCTAATGGTATGATCGTAAAGTCAAACCTCACACACATTTTTAGGCTAAGAATTGAATTGTGTTTTAAAGTGATGTAACCCGATAGTCAGAAGTTCACCTCAATACCTTGTTTGTCTACAACAGAATATTCTGGTAACTTTGTCAAACGTGATTCTAGCCAAGAACACTGAGCCTGAGTCTGATTTCCTCTATCCCAGACAAGGAGGAAGCTGAGTAGCTGAGCCTGGGTCCAAAAGACCTCTGTGCAACGTCAACACTCAGACGCTTTGTCATCAGATTATTATGTTCTCATAACACACTGTACTGATGGTAATGAGCCATCAAGTATTGAAAATCAAAATCAGGCTGAACCCCTGAGTCCTAAATGTTTCCTTCAGTAGCTCTCTGTCATGACAAGATAAAGCGCAGCACGTCTGCTTAGTGTCAGCGCTCCGCCGCTGCTGCAGAGGGATGGAGGGACGAGCAGCGGAGGGGGAGTGTGTGGCAGCGGGGGTGATTTAAACTCACGAGCTGAGGTTGTCTAAAAAAGCAGCAGTTTAACTGCACAGATTATATTTCTAATGTGCGTCTCCTCACGGTTTCTTATATGGTGCAACCAGATGGATTTGTAGTATCCTGTGTGAACCGGTCTGAGGTTACCACAGCACAGTGTAATCATCTAAAGGAGGACCTGCATCCTCTGACTCATACGGTTAGGTTTATCACTGTGTCATTAGCTTTCTCACCACTGAATGATTCATGCCCTCAGCCTGGAATTAAGATTCTCTTGAACTGGTTTCAAACCACTGACCTGTTTGGAACATTCGACTAGGAAGTGAGGATGTATCTCTTTTACCTCTACGAATCATAAAGTCGCCCCTGTTCACGACACTTTTTCCATTGCTACTTATTTTAGCCACTTTTCATATCAGTCATATGAGTTAATCTGTTAATCTGGCATATAAAGAGAGCACAGGTTGCATTCATCATGATACTGCTCTGTGTGTGTGTGTGTGTGTGTGTGTGTGTGTTTATGTAGATACAAACCATGGACTCTCTGAATGTCAAAGCAGAAGCTGCCAGGGAGTTTCATTTCATCAGGATCCAAAAAGAGAGCAGACTGAAAAACTGACCTCAGTATTATTCTGATCCTCATTCTTTAAGGTCACCATGTGCGATCACAAACAGTGTGATGAAGTATAATGTAGTGAAATATGAAGAACAATACGCTAAATAAGACTATTATTTCAAGAAGAAAGAGGACTTCACTTGTTCAAGTGCGCCAAATGAAATACACTTTCACTCCTGTGGCCTTAGGAAGTATGAATGGTACAGACGTAAGATTTGTATCATCAAAGATGACTATGATCATTACCCAAGTCTAAGCACATCATTGCAACATGATGACTGAGCTACTCTTGAGATGTAGTCCTATTAATCTAAACAAAACTTCACAATATTTATAACTATAACTGGTTTTAACCCAAACCCAATTTTTGTGACTAAATGTAACCACACCTGAACTGCCTACCTTATTTCAGTCGTTTCATCCTAACGTAGCTGGTATCCGTCCCCTAGTGACGATGAAGCCGCTGTCTTCAGGCAGTGACGTTGCACTGTGTGGTCTCATGCTGGAGAAAGTCTAGTACATATCTAGTACATATTTACTCAGATTTACTTTACGGGGCGGCTGTGGCTCAGTGGTAGAGTCGGTAGTCTCTCAATCAGAAGGTTGGGGGTTCGATCTCTGACTGCTACAGTCGCATGTCGAAGTGTCCTTGGGCAAGACACTGAACCCCAAATCGCTCCCGTTGGCATAGCCATCTCTTGTGAATGTGCGTTGATCTGATTGGAGCCTTTGCCATCAGTGTGTGGATGTGTGTGTGAATGGGTGAATGTTACATGTTGTGTAAAAGCAGCTTTGAGTGGTTGCAATAATAGAAAAGCGCTATGTACAGTCCATTTACCATCTTACAGTGGAGTCCAGTTGGCTTAGGTACGCTAGTCACTGATAGTATGTGTAAGTGTGAATTTTAAGTTGCCATGACAGCCAGATTTTTGTATTGCTTATGATTGTTACTGTACATTTACTGTTAATGTTAACTGTTGTTACTGTGTGAAGAGGCCCACAGCCCTTAACCCCAGTTACAAGCTCCCTTCCAGAAGCACATTATCAGACACTCTAATACAGACATGTCTTTATTTTTTGCCCCAATTAACGGAAAGTTGTATCAATACCAGTATCGGTATTGATATCGGTTTCAGTAAAATCCTAATGATACCCATTCCTACCTGGGAGTACCTGGCCAGTCTCTATGTGTAATTAAGACGTAGCCTTCCTCATGTGTGCTTCTCTCTTCATCTTGTTCTTGCTCCGGGCACGTTATTGTTTGGTTGGCCTCGGCCATCTTTGTAGTTTTATTTCACACCGTACAACACTTTACGCATTCTCTTACCCATCAGCAGACACCCTGATAACACTGATTAACACACGCCATAAGCTTTTGTAATAAACCTTTATTATAACCCCCTGACAGACAGAAAACATGTTATGTCATTTAATTCGGAGGATATTTTGCTAGCTTGATTATTTTCAGGTAAGGTCAGTGTAGCAAAATGTAGCGCTTTGTGTGAAAGTGCAGTAGCATACAGCAGATGGACATTAAAACAACATAAATACAACACAGCCATGATGTTAGCCATATCATGCAGCTTTGTAACATAACCACATTTCTATTTGAATATGTTTATGTTTTATATAAACGTGCTGCACGACCTCTTTGTGTTGTTCCCTCCTCAGCAGCGTGTGATGTTGGCTACAGAGAAGGTCAGCTTGGGTGCGATGTAACATTTCACATAGCATGATGAAACGTAGAAATTAAGAAAAGCTTTACATGATATCTTCCCCCGTGTTTGCTCTTCCTCTCTCTGCTCTCTCCCCTCTCCTAAAGACAGGACATCTGCCTTGCACAACCTCCCTGGAGCATGGCACTGCCGAGCAGACGAACCCCACACATGTAAACACGTAAGCGCGCTGAGGGGCTCGTTCTCTCCCCTTACTCTTTCTCCACGTCTCATTTCATGCGTTTGCTCCCTCTGTCATGCAACTCTGTCTCTTATCTTTGAATAACACAGCGAAATGACTTGAAAAATGATCCTGAAATTAGGAGGATTTATGGAAAAGTTAAATATAAACCTTAAGAACAGTGAGCTCATGTGTTATTTCTGGTCCTAAAGACGTCGATGATGCTTATCATTTTATGAGTATATGATCTTTACCTTAAAAGGTTAGTTTGTAAGTCTCCACATGCATGTCTATGTTAAAGTATCTGCTTCATGGACCCACTTCTGAGTAGTTTTCCCATCCATCTTTCAGCGTGTGTGTGAGAACTGTATGCTTGCATGTGTGTGTTTATATGTGCCTGTGAGCGTGTGTCTATGGACGTGTTACCTGGGGTCATAACTCTGCCCAGGACAGTTTTATAAAGTGCGGTGCAGCCAGCGAAGCCGCAGTAAATCACTTTTATTTGCTGTGTGTTGGGGGTCAGCTCTCCTGACACCCCCGGACCCTGACACCACAGGAATGGACACGCTGCATTTTGCTTTTGCAGCTGTGTTGTTGTAGGCTGGTAGTTAGGGGGGATTTATTCTGCTGCAGACGTGGTTCACCTGAGGAAAGAGACTGGGTGATATTGGTTTTTGCAATATTCAGTTTAGTTTGGATGGTGCGCAAAATGTTCAACTCTTTTAAAGGATTACATTTTTACAACTGCACACCTGGTCCATCATAAAGGTATGAGATGGCTGGATGTCTCCTGCCTTTTGGAACAAAGCGATGTGCTTTTATTTGGGCCAGGTAGTGAAAACATTTCAGTTATACTGTTGCTTTAACTTTTAGAGTTGTGTATGTTATCTGCTCTTGAATGAATTCCTATTTTATTCTCTTTAGTCTATTTTAAAGTGTACTTAGAAACTTTGGAACTTATGTTTATCTTGTTGAGAGTAAGATGAGAAAAAAATGTACTCTCCAATCTTTCATTTTAAAGGCGTAGCAAGAAGACAGTTCGCTTAGAGACGGGCAACAAGGGGACACAGCAGGTTTACTCTGTCCTCTCTGTTTTTTCCACCCGTACCTGTAACATGTTCATTATTGAGCTTCAGAGAAGAACTTTGCTAGCTGTTCCAATTGTTCCCAGCCTTATGCTAAGCTAAGCTAAAAGTCTCTCCAACTTTACATTAAAGGGCAAGAGTTCTGATTTATTAAGTTTAACACTGTCGCCTCACAGTTAAGGTTCCTGGTTCCAATCCCAATTCGGACATAGGAGGGTTTTCAGGGATGTTGTAGCTGTTTTCTGGGAGGGGATGCTGTGTTAAACGAATCAATCTGGTGCACTTTGTGCAAGAACTTTGTGCTCTTATAAAGGATTGAAGTCATCTGACAAAAAGCCTAAACTGTACACACTTTCGCTGCCCGATCAACTGTACGCACACACATCTCACACTCGACAAGTACTCTGTTATTTACTTTTGCCTATATTGACCAAAATGAGCTGTCGTGTGTGTGCATGGGTTATGTAACTCAAATGCAGTATTGCACAGACACTATGCTTACATACACATAGTATACACATACAGACAAATCTGTGTTGTTTTTTTTTCTTTGGGTTAGGTAATAATGGGAGTGGGACAGAACATGATAATTGCTGATGCTTTTAGTGTTTCACAAATATTAGCTAGGACTCTGGACACCCAGCTTGAAACTGGGACAATCCCAGACAAACAGGTGATGTCAATAAGGGGTGCTGTCGCACCACCCACAGCCCTACTTCCAACGTGCCTGGGGCCTTTCTGTTTGGAGTTTGCATGTTCTCCACATGCATGCGTGGGTTCCCTCCGGGTACTCTGGCTCCCTCCCACAGTTAGGTTCATTGCTGACTCTAAAATTGCCTGTAGGTGTGAATGTGAGCTTGAAAGGTTGTCTTTCACTATGTGTCATCCATGTGATTGACAGGTGAACAGTCCGGGGACTACCCCACCTCTCGCCCAATGAGAGCTGGGATGGGCTCCATCCCCCCGCGATCCTGAACAGGATAAGCGGTATAGATAATGGATGTTCATGCTGCAGAGGTTTCTGACAGGGCTGACTCAGCACAACACTTTCATTTATCCGTCCTCTCTGTGGAGTCGCTCCACCACGAACAGTTGAAATTAAATACTACAAGAAATAAACTTTAAAAAAAGTCAGACGCAATGAATAAAGTAGATTATGTTATCACATTGTTGTAAACACGTTTCCCATAAATGTGGAAGAAAGAAGCTTGTTGAACACAAAAGTAAACATGTCACTCAACATGTGTTGAATTTTGTGAATGAAATGTCCTTTGTCCACATCGTGTCCACATCGTGTCCGGTCTAATGGTTTCACTTTACTTTCAGGGACTCGCCTCGAATCCTAGAGAGAATGATTCATGATGCACACACACACACACACACACACACACACACACGCACACACACACACACACAGTCCTAGAGAGCAGGGCTGCGTGGCACACCGATTATATAAACACTATGTGGGAATGCAAACAAACTCCCCGGCGAGGACCCTCTCTCTCTTTCAGCAGACCTCTCCTCAGAAGGTCGTTTTCTCGGAGCTCATTTCTTAAAGTTCTCCATTTCAAAGTTACCAGACTGAACAAAAACATCTTAGCCAGTCAGCACTCCTCTCAAACAAGCAAACTACTGATGAATTAGATTATAATTAAAATCATTTATGATGAAGAATTAAAACTGTCAGCCCTCTGGGTACAAACGTAGACTGTGGCTTTAACAAAGCTTGAAATGAGCCATGGAGCTTTTATACACGCCTGCAGCAGGTCTGTGAGGGCGCTGTGTTTCACTTCTTAGTTCATATAAATGTCATATTTTTGCACTTTTATATTGGATCTTTATTTGTGGTATTTTTAACCTTTTTATACGATGAACATCAACACATTTCCATCAGTGTTACTGTACAGGACACCGTGCAGGAACTACTTCCTGTCAAAAGTTGTCTTGTCTTTAGAAACTCAGAGTTCAACTGTGATCAATTCCAACACATTAAATAATAACTGACTGCATTTTATAATGATAGATTTGAGCATTTTAAAACACAACAATCGTATGTAATTATAAAAGATGATGAGCTTTATTTATAACATCCTTCTTGAGACGGGGTGCAGCAAGTTAAGCCAGAGACGGAGTCGGGACGGAGGCATCCTCCAGTAACACACGTAATGCAAAGAGTATGTAGTATGTGAACAATTACGTTGATGATGCAGTCGGTTGTATACTGTTGTGTATGCGAACGCAAGGCCAGGCAACAAGTACTGTAGATGTATCTCTGGCTTTACAGTAAATGTTGGCAGCAAACTCATTTTACTGTTTGAATTTTTTGCTGCTTCTCTCCTCTTCTTCGTCATCCTCCTCCCTTGACCTCTTCCTGGATCCTGCTGGTACTGGGCTCGATGAAGGCGCTCTCTGGCTCTTCCTCCTCTGTGTCTTCATCCTCAAAGTCCTCTTCCTCAGTTTCGCTATCGGCAAGACCGTGAGCAGCAACAGCATTGCCATACTTGGTGAGCAGTGGTCTTAAGATGTTGTACTGATATTGATTTGTGTCTTAAATGACTGATTGAAAGATTTCAGTCTTCATTTCTTATTTATGCAAAGACAAAAGTGTTGTGAAAATGTGTTTGGTTACACATCAAGTGAAGTGTGTGTGAAATGAGGAGAAAAGTACTCATGTTGTTGGGGCCGTTGTGGGGTCCGTCTCCTCCCTCCATTTTAAGCAAAAAGTTGTCCTGCTTGCAGAAACACAAATGACTGGAAAATTGTTTGCTCTTCTTGAAAAGTAAAGACTGTAGAAATAACGATAGCGAGTGAGAAGTCATGGGCAATATCTTCTGATACTTGGTGCTACCTTCTGAGAATGCAGTGGAATGTTTAATGTGAAAAAGGGGCTGGAGCCTTTTCCAGCTGTCATTGGGCGAGAGGCGGGGTACACCCTGCACTGATCGCCTGTCAATCACAGGGCTGACACATAGAGACAAACAACCTTTCACGCTCACACCTACGGTCAATTTTAGAGTCACCAATGAACCTAACGAGCATGTCTCTGGATTGGCAGATAAATGTAAAGTTTAATTTTTAGCACCAAAAATACTCACTATAATATTTCAGTCCTCAGAAATGTCACACATATGTACTCTTTTCTGAATAACAAATGTTTTCATTTATAACTTGATCATAACAGTGCAAGAAATATTAAGATAAGTGAGTGCACCTTAATGTGACTAAATGTCTCCTGGTATCTGTGTTGCTACATTAACATAACTAACAGCCGTCTCCTTCCTGTCGTACTGTGATACATGTTATCTGATAGATTAGAAAGCTGAAGAGGTCATCTTTCACACAACACAAACAAATTCATTAAAAGCCTGACATGCTGTTGGACCCCCTGCTGCTTCTTAAACCATGACAAATGGCTCTCCCTGCATTCTTTATATCTGCAATAACCTGCGTCTGCCTACTATAGAAAGACATATATGCACGCTCAGCAGGGGGTGGAGGACTGGCTCTCTGATGCTGTGGGCTCAGTGAGATAAGATTAATGAAGAAGTTCATACAGCTGCATATACAGAAGATAAAAGGCTGTGCAGTATTTTGATTGAGCTCACATTTTATCTGAACTGTAATATGCTGTACGTTGTAAAATGATCTGACATTTATCACTGAGGAAATTTCAAAATAAAATGAAAGAAGAAAACATAATATGTACTCAAGGCTTTGGCCTCCTGCTGAGGGGGCATATTGGTTTTATAAAGCATATATATTGCATGTATAAATATACTTCTATAGCCTCCTATGTCCTCTTTGTTATGTTTACACACCACATGTGTGCCATTGGACAGCATGAAATGACGAGCACTTTCAGAAGTTGAATCCCACATCAGGCGACACTGGCTAATAACACTTCTCACCCTTTTACATCAGCGTTGGTCGACCTCGCACACATGCAAACAGTGGTTCAAACGGTGCCCACACGCCTCTGCACATGTGCTTTGGTGTTTTGAATAAGATGCACTGATATTCAGCAGGAGCAGGAAAAATCCCCCTTTGCACATTCCCTGTCAGAATCTGGGGGCCATTTCCTCCTCTTTCTATGTGTGTTTGTGTGTGTGTGTGTGTGTGTGTGTGTGTGTGTGTGTTTGCATGCACCTGTTTTATGTTTCTTAGCTTTCAACTCAGGAGGTCTTTCCAGGCAGGTTCAGTCCAGTATTCAGATGCCTCCTCAGTGTCAAGATTTGGCCACAGACTTGGTGTGTAAGAAAAAGAGTAAAAATACAAACACAGTAGACAACTTTTTCTTTTAGTCATGAAATACAATACGCTTCAATCACTATAATTATTATGAATGTACATGTATACAATTTCTGCAGTACAGCGAGTTTGTCTGTTGATTTGGTTGGTTGTTTTTGTCTCTAAATAAGGCCTGTGTATGTGTTTTGGTAATCAGGAGTGTAGGTGAGGCAGTTGCACTTTCATCTTCTGCAGGTCTTAATTGGAGCAGACAAAGCACTTGTAACACATTTCACCAATCAGTTAATTGTGTGTGTGTGTGTGTGTGTGTGTGTGTGTGTGTCTGGTATGACCTCAGCTCTCTCAGGTGTTTGGACCCAAATGACACCCAGAAGCACTCAGACCTCTCACATATCAAAGGAAATCATTTCACCTTGGTTGGAATAAAATGTCAGGAGAAAGAGGTTTTTACACCTGAGCAAAGAGAGAGGAATGTAATGTGTGGAAATATTGTTCACTTGGGTAACAGAAGAAGTGTTAGTTGATGTACAGTAAGTGTAAACAGCAAAGACATGATCTCACAGCACACTGCATAAATGTATAACACACAGAGATATGACTGTTAAAAAGGTACTGTTATTTTTTTGGCTTGTTCTGCTTTCAAAATAAAAGCGCAAACCAGAAGAATAATCAACAGACTGAAGTATGTTGTCATGGTTTGCGTGCTTTTATACCGTTTATATACCCTTTATACCCTTTTATACTGTTTGTATACCCTTTATACCGTTTATATACCCTTTTATACTGTTTTTATACCCTTTAAACTATTTTCATACCCTATTATTTTTATACCCTTTTATACTGTTTTTATACCGTTTGTTGTACCCTTTTGTACCCTTTTATATACCTTTTAATACCCTTTTATACCCTTTTATACGGTTTGTTATACCCTTTTATACATTTATATTATATATATATATATATATATATATATATATATATACATATATATATATATATTAAAAAATCACATTGTCTGATTTCCAAGAAAATACCAGCTGATGCGTGGCTTTAAAGATAAATTACTGAATATAACGTCATCTTTGAGTTTCAATATTATTTATGATAGCGAACAGAGGTTTCTTTTGACATTGTAATTTCACAGATTTTATTATTGAAAAACGCTTCGCACATCCATTTTAAAACAGGTGCGTAGGAGAGGAACAGGTCAAAACACTCCCGCACACTATCTAACTTGCAGACGTTTCGGTACTAGACCTTCATCACTCCTTCATTTATTATTACCTTCAAACTGATAACTGAAAATAGTTATGACTTGCTACATTTGTTAATTTAAAAAATTAATTAATTAATATTAAAAAAATGTAAATATACTACTAATACAACTTTAAATATAATAAAGTTGACATTGTGTTATCAAAACTTTTGAGGGAAACTGTAGCAGCTAAGCTAAGGTCTTCTTAGTACGAAATGTTTGGCAACATAATGACACATATATGTTAAAAGTACACACACTGAAAGGCCTGGGGAAAGTATAAAGGATTTCTCAGATTACACTTTTTATGAACCAATAGACATCTCTGAAATAAGGAGCTTGTTTCATTGTTCCGTTGCAGGTTTACATAATGAAGAGATTGGGTGTATCAGAACTGAAAGCAGTTATTCTGGGTGAGTGCGCACATCCAGGAGATTTCAGGAAGGGTGTTAAACCTGGCAACAGCCTCCAGTCGTTATGGCAGCACTTCCTGGTTAATGGTGTATGAAGGGCCTTTGATCGCCTCTCAGAGCCTTAAGCCACCTTCACTGCAACGCAGAAAGTAGAAAAATGTGTCGAGGCCAGCGAATGATTTGCTAATTATCAAAAAGAACCTTTTGTGTGTCGTGGTTATCTACAAAATGGGTTTCAAATGGCTTCCTCAGTCTGTGAAACACAAAGTGATGAATTCAGTCTAAGAACATGTCGGCCTGTCTGACTGTTTTTGATCTTTAGTTAATTCTCATTTTCAGCATCACAGTTTCCTGTAAAAACCTCCGAGTCACATTTTGATTTACGTTTCAGATAAAACACAACTAGCAGCTGTTACCAAGCTGCTCTTTACTGGACCAAACGGAGGGACTATTTTTGCATATTTCCATAACCTTTCATCAGGAGTACGGTGCGCGATACCATCTGTGGCGTATAAATGGCCTTCATTAAAGGGCAGGTTCCTTTCTTCTACCTGCTTATAAAAGTGGTATCCATATAAAAGCAACGAAAAAACATGAAACTCTCACGCAAATATGGAATCTGTGACCTAAAAGCAGTACTCTCAGATTCACTACTAAGTTCAAAAACACTGCAAATATGAAATGCTGTTTGAATGAAATATTCAATATCTAGCAGTGCATGCCCAGAGTGTTGGTATCAGTAAATCTGAACAACAGTGTTGGAAGTTTGAGTTTTCATGCTTGAGTTGTGTTTCCGTACGAGCATTAATGTCTTATCAGGCTCTTTATCATCACTGCTGGCATGCGGAGCTGGAACATTATATTCACACTTAATTTCACCTCCTGCCAGACACGGACACGTTTGCACTTCAAGCTCAGTAATTTAGGACGGAAAAAGTGAGGTCGAAAAAAAAAAACCTCCGGCTCCAATATGTATTTTTATTAGTAAATATGATGTATTCTGCCCGGGGCTCGTCTCTTTCATTCCAGCCTGCTGCCAAACGCCAAAGCCCAGGGTAAATTAATACAAACCATGAAGCCATGTGCCATTAAACTAGACTCAAAACCCTGGCAGAGCACCAGACGCCCATTATTATTTATTAATTTATTTTTAATTCTGCAAATGCTTTGCAGATGTTTCACATACCTCGGTTTTTTTTGGGAGTACCTAACATGTGCTGAATGTTTTTCCCCCCATCTCACTTACTTGTAGTGGAGAAAAATGCTTTTAAAAGTAATCTGTTTTAGTTTATTTTCAGGTGCACGTCTATCTGGAATTCCCTCGTACCATCTGCACTTGTGTGTGATAGAATTTGTACTGATCTAAATAAGCAACCACGAATGATTCTGGCTTTTCTTTTTCTTGCTTTTCATGTGTTTTAGGCTTGAATGTTGGCATTTAAAAAAGGGTTCATGATGATTCCACGTCGCTTTGAGGAAGCTTATATTTGATGTGTTTAGAGACGGCTTCTGAACCCGGTGCTTAAGGGATTAGAAAACCCCGCTTTGTGACTAAATATTGTGTCACCACTAACTTCTATAGGTTCTAAAAACCATCTTTCCTCTAAAAAGGTTGGATTGGGTCATTAAATCCATCCGGTAGTTCCTCTATGTGCTTCTATACGAGTGCAAAAACACATTAAAGTCATATACCGCCTACACAAACACACAGAGCTCCACAGAGTACAGTACAATCATAATGACTAACTTTGACCACATTAATACAGCAGAACACCAATGAGACCACAACAGTCCAAACCAGAGCTGTTTATAGAGACCTGACTGTTTTCTCCTAAACCGAAGCAGAAGACCGCTTCTGTAATGGAGGCTGTTTGAAGTCCTTAATCAGTTTTTAATGGTACGGAGTGAGGTGGATATTAACTACTACATGTGTGGTTTTATGGTTACTTGCCATTGCAGTAGTTTGCGTGCTATATTAAGCCATGCCAGATGCACTTAGCCCACAGCCTCCGTTTCAGATAGCTGGCTAATGATAGTAATAAACAGGTGCTCGGTGAAATATTTCTCTTTTATAAAGCATAATCAGACATTTAGTTCCTCCAAATGACTGTTGAGAGTATGATCCTGTCTGTTGCCATGTGCTGCCTTTAGAGAGGTCAGTTAGGGTTTGCAGGAACTGCCTCACCTACACTCTTTTGTACATACAGCCTGTGACGACTTTAGTTATGAAACACATTATATGTATTTATACTGTGGTTAAACGTGGGCTTTTTCTGCATGTATATGAAGGTATGTGTCCACTTTTTTCCACTGGCTTGGTCACGTTACTGGAACTCGGCGACCTCAGTGGTTAGCGGTTCAGACTAAGGAGCAAAAACAGAGAAAAGTCACCATAACAAGGACTTTAGCCAACAGTTCTGTCATACTGTACCACAGGAGAGCAGTGCTTAAAGCTAAATGCTAACATGAGCCTGCTAGCATACTCCCAATAACAATGCTAATATTCAGCAGGCCTTCTCCATCTCAGATTAGCATTTTATCATGCCAACATTTGCTAATTGTGCTAAACAATGTACAGCTAAGGCTAATGTGAATGTCTTTTCAGGCGTGCGTTCATGAAACCAAACTACAGAAGGAATCTAAATTTGACCCAATGAAGGCACAATTTAGGGATCACTTAAAGTGTCAGTAAGCAACATGAACAGTACAATGTAATTCTGCCTCTCTGTATGACTCCGCTACACCAAACAAGAATGCGCAGTTTGCAACTGGTGAGTGCTGCACAGCCGTTGCGGTGGGGAGAGAGAGAGAGAGAGGAGAGATGCGGTTTATTATTATAAAAGTGCTCTTTATTGCTGGCACAATGTTCAAATACTACTAAAGTTATCATTACAGTTATGATTGTGGGTGTGGACCACCTTTTTACCTGTAGGTGTTGGCGCTTACTGCTACTGTTAGCTGTTAGCGTAAGAGCTACTGTTAACGGTGGTACAGGAATTTTACCGCAAGTTGCCATAGCTCCTGATTGACACAACCTCTGCGTGCGCGCTGCTAAAACAAGTCACATGGCAGCCGGATGATGCTAGTCAGTATAGAGTCGCTGTGATTGGTTATTTAGAATTAATCTTCTAATGTTTTAACAAAATCTTACGTCAATCATTCAACAGTTGTTCAAATATTTGGTCCGAGACGCTCCACAAAAGAAACCTCATGATGGTGTTCGGAGCAAAGTTCTTCTGTGAACTATGAATGCCTGTACCCTGTTATGCAGCAACACATTACATAGTTGTTGAGATCTTTCAGTCTGGAAGTGATGGACCAGCCAACCAACAAATCAACAGCTACTAGCATAGCTATTACGTTAGCATGAAACTTACCTGTAAGGTTGCTTACTTATCTACCTGTTGCTCTTTTGTTGTGCTTATGATTTTCTCTCTGTCCATGAGCTGTCGTTCTGACTTCCTTTCTCTCTCTGTATTGTAATGAGTTAAATTGGTCTGCATAGGGCCAGCTGGTTGGACTTTATAGGCCTTGAGGTGGAGACCCCTGTTGCATGTAAAAGGAGACCCTGTCTGCAAGGTGCAGTGTTTTACAGGAGACTAATCCAGCAATAAAGACGCAGAAGAGAGAGAAACAGTGAGTGTACCTTTACATCGGCCCACTCTTTCCTTCACACTGGTTTGATCTAGCTTCTGGTGCCCATTTGGTTTTGCATAATTTTCCATGATTTAATTGGCACTTGTTGGCACTGGTAACACAGAGGGTCATGGGGTTTGTAAAAATTAGTAACCGTTCCGTCCCATTTATTCGTAGACCTAGATCTTCTGGCGGTTAGTCACGCCACATAAATAAAGCTGATTTAATGGATAAAGGTTTATAAATAAACACAGAATACTTTTAAATCCCTTCAGTTTATTCGTTTAGACCTGAAAATCCAGTCCGTAAATTTTAATTTTTCATTTCCAGTTAAAAAATGGAGCCGGTCTCCCTCAGCTTCTACAAAACAAACTGCGTAGTTCTGTACATCATAAATATACAATACAATCACAATCACACAAGACCGTACAACTCTGGCTGCTTTAGATCCGAGGTAAAAAGGTGCTGACGTCTACAAATGAGCAAAAGTCACGATGTGCTCTCCCACAGCTCACTTTGATCTGAGTCCTGCAGCTGAGGCCTGACCTGTGTTTACGTGCCGAGCTTTCGGGTTGGTTGCGGCGGCTTTGGGCTCGTTCTGTTGTTTTCCCTCCGCACTGGCATGGACTTGGCCACGTTTGATGGTTGATTGAACCTGAAAACACTTCTGGGTGGAAGCCGTGAAACTGTCGGCCTCCCCTCCTTTAGTGCAGTCCAGTTGATGCTGACAGTGGTGGACGGACGGATGATCTTCTAGACCTCAACACTCCAATCTTAACAATCCCATGTTGACAACCAGTAGAGAAGTGTTGAGTAGTAATTGGACGAGTTTGGGGAACTGGGGGAATTAACTCGTCTACTTCTTAGGGTTCCTCACATTCAGCCGTCACCCTCTCTCTGCAGGTCATCGGTCACCCCAGGTTACTGAGTGTTTGAATACTCTCTTATAGTCACTGGAAACCCCAGTCTGCAATAGACTTAGACTCAACTTTATTGATCCCTTTGGGATGACTCCCTCTGGGAAATTCAGTAGTCTTCAAACTGTGTAATATAGGGTCTTATGTCCATACTGCATCTAAAAAGTATCTATGATCAGTTTCCATCAAATATGAAATTTTAGTATTTAAGTTTCCCCAAATTTTCCTTAAATTTCGTTTGAATTGGAGGCGTTAACCTCAAATTCCACAGGATCTGTCTCCGGTGTGACCTATGGAGTCAATCGCACCTATGCAAGTCAATGCTTGTAATTCCACAGAACGCGCCGCAGTCCGTCTCTGGCACGTCCTAGAAGCGTCTCTCCGCTCTGCTCCACTAAAGATATGCGATAAAGATCTATTTTTGATGGAGGCCACTTCAAGCGCGCGTCAAGCTAAACAGAGCAGATTGTTCCAAACAGGAAGTCACACACGAAAACAGCATATAGCATCCGGTCATTTCAAAATAAAACACCATGTACAGACTACAGTCCGTTTTCATAACGACAACACACTGAAATCTTGAACACTTAATTACTTAATTAAGTAGTGTACTCATCAATGGTAGAAGCACAAAAATTGCGGAATGATATCCAAATGAACAGATTTTGCGTGATTTCGCAATTTTCGCACGATAATTAAGTTTTCCCGCAATCTTGTGATCTCGTGAATCCAGCTGCTTGGGCCAGCGCTCTGCTGCGCTGCGGATCAGACACGCTTCCTGTGGGCGAGGGCTCGCGCTGTCTGACGGACCAGAATATGGAAAGCAGCGGACACGGATCCTGTGGGATCCAGGCGTTAATACGGAATACGAGCTGGGTCAAAAAATCTAGATCAGAAAGCAGACTAAGGAACGCTGAAAAGTTAAAGCAAAGCACAAAGACAATCTGGCAGAGAGCTGGTGAAAATGTACAATAATAGTGGACTGCTTAAATGTCCTTGGAGCTAATCAGGCACGGTGGAACAGGTGAGTAACACAGAAGTGTCGACAGCTTTTGTCATTTTTTTGGTTTGGGGAGTTCAGTTCGGGCCGTTGATGTTTTTAGAGTCAGGAGTTGAGCATCACAGGAGGGAGTGTGGTTCAATAATACAGTATGAGTCCAGCTGATGCTTCAGAGCTATCGTTTAGCATTGCATTTATGAAAACGAATAGGAGCATCTCTGCTAACTTTGTGTGTGTATGCTTACCGCTTAACATATGGATAGCAAAGGGATTTTTAAGTCACCATTAAATAACCAATTAAAATACACTTAATACATATATTTATGAAGCAGATGTCTCACACATTCAGGGTTCACTAAACTCATTGTCACATGCACTGTCAACTGTTGTGTGCAGAGCCAGAGAGGTGTCAGTTATGACATCATTAGCCAGGTCAACACAGTCTTGGTCTAGAGAGTTTTTGTAATAGTGACTTTGACTCTAATAGATGTTTAGAGAGACTCAACTTTAATATCATAAATGCATTTTTACTCTTTCGACCAAGTTTCCAGAGGCCTTAATGGTGGTTCTTTCATTCCTTAGTGTGAATTTTAAAACAGGGCATGCTTTGCTTCGTTTTCTAGCTGCACATTATTTGAGAACTAAAATCATTTAGGTAAATAATGATCTCTTTTAATCAGTCATATTGCTCCAAGCTAGGAAACAAGGGCATGAGAGAGATAAATCAACAGCTTCCTCTTTTAATCAGTTCAGCCTGTTTGATTTTGTCCGACATGCTTCAATGCTTCGTTTTGAGTTCAAGTTATAAATGGCATTAAAAACACCTCTTCTGCCAAACTTATGGGCTTGGTTTCTGTAGCTTACAGCTCTCTGTGTCACTCTCGTCTTACCTGTCAGTCCTCATTGTATACTCTGATAAAATAAGTGCCAAAAAATCACCTTTGATTCGACGGTGTAACTCTAACCAGCCTGCTGGCTTTGATTATCTCCCAGGCCAGACTAAACGGTGCTTCGCAGCCAGCTGTTGGGGAAATATTCAGACACCCGGGAGATGACCCCACAATTATGAAAATGAAGTATTAATAGCTTGAAATTGCACCCAAATGGCCATCATGCAGGCGCAGGAGAAAAAGCTGTTTGTTTTTTCTTTCCATTGAAATCATTAGCAGCGTTTGGAGACTTTTCTTGGAGAGGGTTCAGAGGTATTTTGGACATTTGCAGTGTGTTAAAACGAGGAATGTGTGTGTGTGCATGTAAACCTGTGCATAGTTCTTCAGTATCTAACATCTCAACATTAAAGCTTTATCTGACAAATATCTGGCAAATGTGCTAGTGCCAAGTTAGTGTCAAATTATGGCAATCTGTGTGTGAGCTCACATTCAGGGCAGGGGCAGGTCTCTATATAGATTTATCTCAGCTCATTCTTCAGCTTTATTAACATATTTACTCTATCCATTTCCATGTAACAAGCTTCAGGACGAAAAAAAATAAGAGGAGGAGGGGGAGGGCTTATTTCTATGTCTCACTTAGCTTTGCAGGGCTTTAAAGTTACGTTCAAGAAGGGAAACTTGGAGGTTTAGGCAGCAGTCAGAGAAAAACATCCTCAGACGTGATGTTCCTTTTTCATCTTTTCTGGCAACAATGCTTCTCCGCTGGCTGAGAGAGATGTTTGCTGACATATCACAGATAAAGTTCAGACCTGCTTTGTTGATGCACTCTGCAATCCATGCATCGTTTTTATAGCTATCTCTGCGCTCCCTTCTGTACATGAGGGTCAAAGTTGTGTTTGGTTCTCGAGTGGAATGAGCAGATCAGTCCACACGTACTTTTGTTGTGAACACTACCTGTATTAGTCTGGACCCCGTGCAGCTCCTGCAAGGACCCCCCGCTCGGCCTCTCGAGACAAGCCGGGGATAAGATGGATGAGACCCTGAAAACAAGACAATTTCCTGGTGTAATCCCAGGTGGAGGCAAAGAGCTGTTAAACTGGAAGAGTTTATGTGCTATTAGAGGCCTTAGCCCTCATAGTATTAATGTAGACCAACCAAGGGTTACCAGTCTCCTACACACCAGTGGTGCTATTCATATCGTTTAGATGAGTAACTCCCACAGCTACAGCTGTAATATTAGTCACATTTCTACTATTACTATTTGCTTTGTTACTATGCCTCTGTATTATCTGTTGTTGATTTTGTTGCTGTGTGTACGTCCCCCAGCCTGCCGGCCTGCCTGTCTGTTCGTCTCTATCCATCCCTCTCTCTGCCTCTATCCCACTTCCTCAGCCCATCCAGTCCCAGCAGACGGCTGTTCAACATGAGTCTGGTTCTACCCGAATTTTACGCCTGTTAATAGGACATTTTTCTTGCTGCTATTGCCGCGTGCTCGCGGCGGATTCATGTTGGGTCTTCTTAAATAATATTACAAAGAGTCAGTCTAGACCTGCTCTATCTGTGAAGAGTCATGAATTACTTTTTTTATGATTCAGCGTGTCGTGTCCCATGCCCTCGAAGCAGGGTTGAACTCCAACCCTCGGCTCTTTGCTGCACGTCATCCCCGCTCTCTCTTCCCTCGTTTTCATCTCTATCCACTGTCCTACTCAATCTTCAGCCAGGAAACAATTAGCTAAGCGTAGCATAAAGGTTTAGAGCAGGATTAACGAGACAGCCTGGCTTCATGGAAATAATTGGTTTATGGTCAAATGCTTAACTACTTCTTGCCTGGCTGCAGAGGCTATTTCGGTTACTGCCTTACATACTAATTAAAGAGGAAATTCTAACCTGAATTAAAAGTTTTCGGTCATAAATTAAATCACAAAGCATTTAAGAGTTTCTCCCATTTTCATTTTCTGAACAGGTAAATTATTTTGGTGCCATTTAGGAGAAATCCTGCTGGTAAATTAGAATACTTCACAAGTTTAAAACTAATATCTGCTCATTGTTTACCTTAAAGCTTGTGTTTTCTCTGAGCATATTTTCCTCTCTCTGAAAAAGCACTGTGGCTACATAATGCAAGGCTGCTATAGCTGATTATTTGGCCCATTTCCTTTTCTTTCTCACCCACTCTTTCACTCGGTACTCCCGGGGAACATGTTGCACCTCGACAGGGACACGCAGCATTACCTTCTTCTCAATGGGAGCTACCTCCAGCGCGAGTGGCCTGAGAGAGAGATTGAGTTCCCGAGCCACATATTAATTTAATCAAGCAGCATTGTTAACAGATGTCACTGTACGGCGCCGGGCCCATTGATCCTTCATCAGCATGTGTTAGTGCAATCAATACCCTCATTAGCGAGCTGTCAGGGCCAAGGAAATGCTTAAAGAGAAGGCCTTTTTCATGTTCGATTACAGTGCGAGCGCTGAGCCGCTGTCCAACTCCGCTGCTGGCCAGGCTTTCAGCGAGCTCTGGGAGTGTTTCACATCACACCAGGGACCTCAGACCCAAACAAGAAACATGATTTTACATTTGTTAGAGAGGCTGAGAGATGGAGCGTATTCACGCCCATTCTGCGGTTGATTGTAATGGAGTCTCCTGCGACTGCTGGAGCGAGTAATATCCAGCACAGATGCAATCCCACACAGAAACACATATAAACCTAGACTGCCTCTAACATGCACATACACACATAAAACACAATGTAAAGCAACAATGTACATGCATAGTTGGTGTTTTGTTGCAGACACAGACTGTGGAATACATTTACATACAGTAACATACATGTGGAGCACACATTTACAGGCATGTTGATGCCCACAAACACATGTGCTGTTTCACTAGACGCTTTCAGAGTAAAAACACTGTGTTTGTGGAAATGTGCTTTCATGTGTAGTTTATGACCTGTTATAAGTTCTACTGATAACAACACATACTCCATCACCACATTAGCCGGCACACCTGATGCTCAGTATCTCTGTTTCTTATCTGACTGTGATAAGCGGTTCACTGAATCCTCTTTATCTCTCCTCAGAGAGCCTGAAAGGTACATCTGCTGGCTGATGTTAGCAGGCAGATACGGGCCTGTCGGTATTGGCATTTATATTTTGTGATATGTGCTGATATGAAGACTTTTTTTACAGAACATAATTTATAAAACATGATGATTGGTGATGCAGAAAAAGTGTAATCAAATAGCTTGTATAGCAGGCCACACTGTCAGCAGCTCATGTAGCATGTATAATATTCATAATCTTTATATTACGTTTTTTTGTTGTTGCATAGAATCAGAATCAGAATCGGTGTTTATTGCCAAGTAGGTTTACACATACAAGGAATTTGTTTTGGTGATTTTGGTGCAGAAAAATTTAGTCTTACCGGTACAGTCCATGTTGAAACGTTATTTTGTTTCATTCCAACACAAAAATTCACACAATTACCCACCATATCTGTAATCTGTGGATTTTTCCATTTAAAACAGGTATTGGTATCTTAATTCCCTTATCGGTCAGGCTCTTGATGAAAGTCATTTCATCAAATGTTCATATAAAGTCCAACAGCTTTCTGACTGTTTGTCCGGAGCAGATGTGTGAGCTGGGCTGCTGTAGGGGAGACCGGGGTTGGTTGTCACACTTTATGCTCTCGTGTGAATTACTCATGATCAATACATCTTACAGAGGTCATTCCAAAATTAGACAGAAGCTTAAAGTCTTGCCTTAACATGGACTTCCCTTTCATTCTTGTAAATTATTTTAACATCAAGTTATTAACCATCAAAGACACATTGTGACAACCAACCCCAGCCCAACTCCTGTTAGTGTATGTGTATCACAATGTATGGGGTTTGTTCGCCCTATAATTATCACTGGGACTCAGTAAAAAAAAAGAAAAGAAAAGTGATTTTAAAAAAACGTGTAAGATACAATCTCAAATATTTCAGTTTTGTGCTCTTGAGCTCCTCCCACTGGTGATTATTGGTACTTATGTGAGCACACTTCCCAATTTAACCAGACGTCTATGGCCGGCTCCCTTTGTCATGGTTGTAACTCTTGATTTCCTTGCTAATGGTCGCTTTCCTTTTTAGACTGTTTGCCTTCATCTGAGCGTCCAATTTGTTTCTTTTTCTTTGGATTTTCACTTATTTTTGAAGTTGTATCTGTAGTCATCTATCTTTTCTTTGTTTGTTCAGCCATAGTAGATTACTGTTTACTCGCAACACTCGCAGAGACCGTAAAAGCAGCCGTTTAGCTCCGCCTACCCTCTCTGGCAGACCAACCACTGCTGGGTGATGGAAAACGCGTCACTAACTGGGCGCCGCTTGTGATTTTTTTTGCAAATGTCGCCACAGACACCCAGCCTGTAATAATACTAGAAACTGCTAATGCAAAGGCTTTCATCAGTGGGCCATAGGCTCAATCACCATTGTGTTACCTCATTCGGTGATAGATAGTGGCTTAACAGACATTTATTTAAATGAAAAAGTTTGAGATTGTTACTTTAAGCTAGACACACCAAATAAGTTTTAAAATCAATACCATCTCTATAATCAATCAATACTCATCAACGGCCTTTTTATTTGTCTATTTGTTTGAGTTATCCTCTTTAATCAAGTAAAATGTTGCAAATAGTATGGGTTGCAAAATCAAGGATTTATTTATTTATGACGTTATTAATTGTGTGTGAATGAGAGTGTGTGTAAGAGAGAGATCAAGTGTTTGTTTATGTGTGTGTATCAAAAACATTTGAGAACATAGGGACTGTAACATATGTGTTTGTGTGCTGACTGTCTTTCTGAACTGATTTGTCAGAAGAAAAAAAAGACCAGAAGTAACACTATTTAAAAAGACAGCATTAAAAGTAGCCTATATGTCCAACATCTGTCACATGTGACAACCATCCACACTTGACCTCTTGACAAAGATTTTAATGCCAGCGACCACATGGCTTTAGCAAACTAGCTGAAACTAGACTCAAATCAAAGTTATCGCCTTCCTCTTTTTAATGAATGTTTGATTGTAAAATGACTTTCACCTTGAAACGTTTAATACAAAAACATCTACATGAAAAAATACTCTGACCCATATAAATCAGAACATGTCTTCTCACCGCGATGTTTTGTGTGATGTCCACAAAATGGCGAGATAGAAATGATGGCATCAGGCCAAATGTTTGATATGAGCGTGATGAAACAGGGCCCTATCATTTGGCTGCAATAAGCACTGTGACAACCAACCCCGGCCTCCCCTACTAAATTTAGTCACACGTTTCTAAACCTGAGAACTTAAAGCAACAATTCTGCACCAAATACACAAAAAACAAGAGTGTCCCAAACACCTGTATCTTCATATGTCTTTACTTGTCAGAAAACGTGTTGCATGTACATGTGTATATATGCATGCACTCTTAACCTCCTGACAGACATTATCAGATGTGTGTATCTGCAGGCGGCCCTCTCCGCCCTCATGTATTTGGGTTTCACTATTACTTAATAGCAGCTAATAAACAATTTATGCCACTTAACTTTGGTAATACATAATATCCTGACACACGGTTGAGTAACCTTCCCGACTTTCTCTCCCTCGTCTCTTCCAGTTGTGGAAAACAAAATACTTGGCGCTCGGCCACAGACAACACTGAGGCCCATTATCTGCAGCGCGCTCGCTGAGGCGGCTTTGAAAGCAGGAGAGTTCAGCGAGGCCCCTTCGCTGACCAGGTATTAGGTATTGAATAACTGACCAGCGTGGTAATGAAATATGGATAGTGTGCTGCGGTAAAGTGAGGCTGCAGGCAACATCGCCATCACATTCTGCAGATTTGTTACAGACTTTACGGGAATAGAAAAACAATATCAATCATGATCATTAGTCCGCCTGTAATGTAGTGTAGCGCTATTATGGCTGGATAAAAATACAAATAACCTGCGTGTGACTCGCTTTTGAGAACATATCTTTGGGCGTCCAGAAGTTCCAGATGATAGAAAGTTATATTGATGGATTATATGGAAATTTAATACACCTGAAGAGCTCCAGAGGATTTAGTCGAGAGGTAACATATGCGTGTTTTCTGCTCGCACCAGTGCACGTGTATGAACCGGCGTGCTGCACAGACACACGCAGACAGTCGCATACATAAATACACACATGTCTGAGGGAAACAAATGGTTCTCCCTGAACTCCCCTTCCACACACACACAGGCATATACACTCCTCTGTGTGCTATCAGTCCTGTGTGTGCCTCCAGAGGGAAACTGTATCAGACAACAGAGGTCATGTGACCTGGGGAGTCAGCCTTCCTTAATCCTACTGTCAGTCCTAATTGGGCAGTAGGGGATTGATCTAGTATGGCCTCTGCGTGCGTGTCAGTGTGTGTGTTTGCTCTACATGTTCATAGCTGAAGTTCATTTACAGATGGACTCCTGACTTTGCAACAAGCAGACGAGGGTGAAACAAATGCTGGTCCTCACAGGAGAGTAGAAATAATAATGGAAATAATTAATTACTTCATATGCCAACAGATCTGACAACTCTGAGTCCAAGTACTGCTGTCTGTGTTACCTCCATCATTCACAAACATTACCTCTAAAATCAGAGGTCTCTTCACCAGTAGAGGGCAATACAGCTAAAACTACAGAGACCAGTGTCCACCTCCCTCTGACACACACATCACATCCATAATCTGTGTTGTTTCAGGACGGCTGAAAGCTTTCCGAGCGGACGTGTATTTGTCGAACAAAGATGAAACTATAACGAACGATGGGTCGCATAGCAGCCGAGAGAGACAGGGGAGGGTGGCCGTAAATCACGACACACATGACCCGTCGGTGCGTTCAAGGCCGAAGGAATTCATTATTACAGCTAAGATCCCCATTCGTCTGTGAGCTCTTTACTTTGTGAGGGAAGCGGTCGTGTTTCAGGCTGAGTTATGCAGGTTCAGAGAGCCGGAGGTGAGCAGTGAAAAGAGAGAGAGAGAGAGATGGATGTAAAAGTGACCAGCCCGGTGAAACTAACCAGACTTGGTACTGCAAACCGCCAAAGATATCCGTCAAAAACAGCAAACTCTTACACATGTCTTTGAGCTGCTTTTTCTTTTCGTCTGTCACCATTTTAAAGGTTTTTTTCTGTGGATTGTTTTATTACTATTTGGCGAGAGGACAGCATCTTTAGTCACACAATAAACTTTAGGAACACGGTGATAACCACTAAAACAAGATCCTCCAGCTTCATGTTGATTTATTCTCCTGCTTATAAGTTTGACTTATTTCCTCCTTGCAAGAAGGAGCGCTATCATCCCATCTGCAGTCAGACTTTATAACATCAGCATCACTATCTGACCCCAGTAGTTCTCTGTAACTCATCCATCAGTCACTACATGGCAGATACTTTTGTCCTCATCATTTCTAACAACACAAATTATACTTAAACATATTTTATTATCATTATAATTCATGTTCATGCACATCTTCTCCAGTATATTATGTTTAACATCCTGTTTTTATATGTAAATCTAAAAAAGTTGTGCCGCTCACCTGGTGTGCGTCACTAGGTATCCCAGCATGCTTTGAGCAGCGCATTGTCCGCTTGCGATACACAACGAATGGGGCGAATTTTCGGCCGTGTGAGTTTGCGTTCATGCTGCACACGATGCTGCACACTTTGATGACTCTTTACACTTTAATGAACTCTGCAACCACTTTTAGTGATCCTGATCAACAACATTTATTTAACCGCAAACAATCACAACTTCTATTATAACTTTTACCCACAGTCAGTGATAATGTTTATTTATGAACATGTTAAAAAGAATGCTTGTAATGAATCCATTATTATAACTCCATTGGGACAATAAGCAGACAGTCTGCTTTTTCAGAATTTAGATTTGGACTATTGATAACATTTTTAATACATTTTCAAAACAGATGCAGAACATACAGAACAGTCGTGTCTTTTCTTTTTCTTGAATGACGGACGAGCCGTTCTCCGTCCGCACAGAGAGCCGTTGTTTAGACAGGTAATGAGCTGAGAGAAACACGACAACAGAATGCACTGTTACGCCTGATCTGATTACATTGCACCACTGTGTGTGTGTGTGTGTGTGCGTGAATCTGCCTTTGTGCATGTGTGTGAGCACCACTGTGTTTGTGTGTGTGAGAAAGAGAGAGAGAGAGTGAGTGTGTGTGTGTGTGTGTGTGTGTGTGTGTGTGTGTGCTTACCATAACATAACAGCAGGTTATGAGGTTAGGGTGCCTGTGTTTATTTGTTTGCCTAGCAGATGCCCTCATGCAGGGCACTCAGCCTGTGGCTCATTTAACACATCCACATGTTTACACAGCTGGATATGAAGTGATAGAGACGCTGTGGTCAGGAGCTTTAATATTAATGTTACAGAGAGGCTGAACACACCAACTCTCCCTTTCTCTGTTATATCCTTCATTCTTACTTCTTTCATTGCTTTCTTTCTTTCCTTCTTCCTTTCTTTCCCTTTTCTTTCTTTCATCCCTTCCTTGTTTGTTTGTTTCTGTCTTTTTCTTTCCTTCTTCCTTTCTTTCCCTTTTCTTTCTTTCATCCCTTCCTTGTTTGTTTGTTTGTTTGTTTGTTTCTGTCTTTTTCTTTCTTTCCTTTCTTTTCTTCCTTCTTCCTGTCCTTTTTCTTTCTTTCGTCCCTTCCTTCTTTGTTTCTTTTCTTCATCCTTCCCTTCTTTCTTTCTTTCTTTTGTTTGTTCGTTCCTTGTGTCTTTCTGTCTTCCTTCCTTCCTTCCTTTTTTCCTCCCTTCTTCTATCTTTCACTCTTCCTTCCTTTTTTTCTGTCTTCTTTCCTTTCTTTCTTCCTTGCTCCCTTCTTCTTTCTTTCGTACTTTCCTTCATTGTTTGTTTCTTTCCTCCATCCTTTCCTTCTTTCTTTCCTTCTGTCTTTCTGTCTTCCGTCCTTCCTTTCTTTCCTCCCTAGTTCTTTCTTCCTTCCTTTTCTCCCGTCTTCTTCCTTCCTTTCTTTCCTCCCTACTTCTTCCTTCCTTCTTCCTTCCTTCTTTCCTTCTGTCTTCCTTCCTTCCTTTCCTCCATTCTTCTTTCTTTTTGTGTTATTTCTTCCTTTCATCTATCCCTAGTATTTTCAATCATTCTAGCATCACATCCTTTTCTCCACCATGCCCAGGTGCACTGCTCCACATCTCCGTCACTTCACTTCCCACCTCTCCTACGTCTATCGCTCATTCCTTCTCCTCCACCCTCCTGTCCCCATGCCCACCACATCCACCCACCTTACTCTCTCTGTTCTACCTTTCCTGTACCGCTCAGCCCTCCTCTCCCTCCCTCTTTGCGTTTTCCCCATACATACAAAAGCCACATGGAGGGTCTGCTTCTAATCTTCACATGCTGGGCTCTGCATTTGTTTTGCTTGTCCAGGGACCCCACAATGCCGTTTCCAGTGCCCGGGACCCACTGAGTGCAGATTTAATTAGATAAGGCGAATGGTGGAAGGAGCAGGAGAATTGAAATTGGACATGGGGTTTTTACAAGGAGAGCGGGCCGGTCCTTGGCACTGCATGAGTCCAGCCCAACAATGTAGTTCACACTGAGAGGGGCAATGAGAAAGTGGAGAGGAAGCAGGAGCGAGAATGAAGAATGGAGATGGCATACTTAACTCTACCATGGCAGTCACTAAGGATGTGTTCGGCTATTGTGCTCGCAGTCTATAGGCTGCTGGTGCCACACCTTCTCATGAGACCGAGAGCCTATAGAGACTGTGTGCACGTGTGTGAGTAACGGGACATTTGGTACATTTCTACTTCAAAGAATAAAAACTGCACAAAGCCAGAGAGAAGTGGACGTAGCCACTGGGAGTTCAGAGTTTTGACCGTCTCCATCGTGTTTTGTTTGCACCAGAAGTGACCATACAGCCAACATTAATCCACCATGAGCATCGTTTGGCAACAGTGTCAAGGAAAAACTTCCTTTTACCAGACTGAAACCTCGAATAGAAGCAGACTCATGTTGATCAACCACATGCCGTGCACGGAGCCGTGAAAGTGGGCTAGAGATAGAGGGAGAGAGATGAATCCGGTCCGCAACAATGATCCCCAAGAACCTGCGAGACAAGGGAGATCAAAAAGTCCTGGGAAGATACAAAGTTAGTAACATGCATTAATTGAATATACATGCATAGAGATAACATGAATGCATACAGATAGAGAGACAGGACCTCAGTGCGTCAGACCCCCCTGCAGTCTAAGGGTTTGTTTGATCTGAATCAAAGACCAAATTGTTACAATGTTGCATTTTACCTAAAGTTTGGTTTGTGTTCAAACGGCAGCTTTTACTAGCAGGAGGAACTGCTTTCTGATTGGTCAGAATTTCCACATGGGAAAAATCCCTGAAGTAAATCACACTTAACACGATCGCAGAGTTTTTTTTGTTCCATCAGTTCCACTCTCCTTTAGTTTTTCACTGAACAGTTTGAACACCTCTGTATTCTTGTGTGTTTCCACAAGCACTTTAGCACAAGCAAAATTGTTTGCTCATCGTTTCCCCACGTCTGTCTTTTACTCGTCTTGCTGCCTGGCTACATTCTTCACAACCCAGACTGCACAGTTTTTCGATTTGCTTCCTGTATTAGGTCCAACTTTGAGTCTGATTATGTTGATACCTGAATCGAACCGGACCCTGGTGGATTTGGAAATGGACTGAGTCCCATCTTTTCTGGCGGACCATGGTCTGGTTGTTCGGTCCGCACCAGAGCTCAAATGTGTGTTCTCACCGAAACAAACCGGACTTTCAGAGTTAAGTCCAAAAGTCTGGACCAAAGCTGTCAGGTGTGAATGCACCTTAAGCCTTTAGCAGCATAACTGTAGGCTGGTCCAAGCCTGAGTCAGCCCTAACTATAAGCTTTATCAAAGAGGAAAGTTTGAAGCCTACCTTTCAGTATAGAGGGTGTCTGCCTCTCGGACCTGAACCTGTAGACGATCCAAAGGACAGGGGCCTCATGGCTCCCATACTGCTCTTAAAGACTTAAGGTAGCACAAGCAGGCCTGCATCCTGGGAGTATACAGTCTATGGTTTGGTTTGTTGCATGATTCAGAGTGACCTTCATAGCTCAACGTGTAAGTCCAGTAGCACAGTGTGTCTTTGTAGATACATGCAGAGTAGTGTTACCACAGATGTCAACTGGTTGCTTCAAATTCTGGTCTAACTTATGTTCTTAGCTTTGCGTGATGAAAGTCAAAGTTTCGTGGGTTGAGGGAGTCTAGATGTAATAACAGAGGCAGTGTTTTGAATGAATAAAGAGACATGAATGGACATGTGAAAACACTGGATAGAGAAGAGAAACTGTTTCTCATTGATGGGGAATGAGCGTCTGCACGAACATGAGCATAACAAGTGTTTAGTGGCTGCTGTGACCTTTGGCAAAAAAGCGCTGCCATCGTGTGCAGCTGCTGCATGACCGAGCCAGAGTCCGACTATCAGCAGCACGACTCAGCTGGCTTTGATTACAGAGCAGAGGCCGCACCAGACAGCCACTTACATTATGGATTCTCTATCTGCCGGCGGAGGATGTTTGCTATCATTGATTATGTCGTGACTTTTGTTGAAGATGAAAGGGATTGAACTCACATATGTTACTTTTTCATTAACATTCTAACATGCAGCAATGAAAAGAGTTTTTAAGTACCCCGCTTAACCCGACTGCAGCTGTTGTGACGTACCGCTTCTTCTCAATAAGACACAATCACATTATAATGTAGAGCATCCTGTGCTACATGGACCATGCATCTTTTCTGTCGAGGACCCCCTCTTTAGTTCTTCTTTCCCCTTCCTCTGTTTCCTCCCTCCTCAGTTTATCTCCAGAGATGCCTCCATGTTGTTCCATCCAACCAGCCAGACTCTGAGGGGCCCCCATCACTTTTGAGCTTCCTATAACAACTTTCTCAACCGTACACGCCTTCCCCACTCTGCACACACACACCTAAACACACACAGAGCTTCTTAGCACAGATTTGATCTTTTATATAACTGTGACATCGACCGTTCGTTGTGCTGAATGTGAGCTTTCGTGCAAAGTTTGAAAACAGTTTGTGCCGCTGGATCTGAAGACACCAGGGATTCCCCCAGAAAACAGAGGGTACATCCCAAGTCTCTTATTTGATATTTCCTCGCTCCTCGAACTGGAAGTAGTTCTGAATTGGAGGAGCGAGGAACAAGGACAGACGAGAGCAGCCTCCACAGACATCTTTTACTTGCACGCCCCCTCAGTGGATAGCAGTTGAAGCGTCTAGCAGTTAGACCATCAAAACCATACGGGAGAGAGGAAGAATCAGACCTTCAAACAGATACTAAAAGGTGTCTTGAAACAGACTTTTAACATACGTCAATATTATAAGGGGTCGGTAGCTGGGATCAAAACGTGTTGGACGAGTACTTGGTTCTTCATGTGCAGGTGTTAGTGCAACATGTAACAGGAGACAGAGAGGAAACACAGTTACTTTGTGTCTTATTAGAATTAATACAGTGCACATGCGTGCAGACACAAACAGCTGTTAAAGCCCACTGACAGCTGACCCAGCTGTGATCAGCTGACGCTGTCATCACAAACAGACGTCGCTTCATGTGACACTTCAGAGGAAAGGACGTCTCATGTCTCTTGAAACAAATAGTTTCCTCTCTCCTCAAGTGCTTTCCTCGCGTCTCTCCACATGTCCCCGATGTGATGGACTAAGATGCAAGAAAAAGACGCAAGTGAGGGAAGCTATGATGGATGCTATTTAAGAGACCAGGGATGTACCCTAAGAGACTGGTCAATATGAACTTCAAACAACTTTTAATTCAGTGCAGACTCTACTGGCAAAAAGTCAGTCCAGTCTGATTATAATGATAACATGGGCCTTTATTCAACCTGTAAAAACTCTGAATGGTGTGTGATGCTGCTGTGATGAACAACTGTGAAACGAATGTAGAAGGTGATCCATCAGTTACCTACACATCTGAATCATTCAGCCTGTGATGCATCGCTTCTTACGGTTAGTATAGTTACTATTAATGAATTAATGAAAAAATGAATAAGATTTAAATTAAAAAGAATCACTACATACCTGAATTCAGTTCTCCTGCTTGAGTGCAATTAAAACATGACTTTACAGTACAGTGGAGGGTCTCCCTTGTACCCATTTCCCAGCGAAATTAGCGCGTTAACGCAGGTTTTTTAGACCCGGGAAGACCTGCTTATAGATGCCGATTGTCTCTCTTCCCATTGCCAATGAAGTATGGTCGCGTTAGGTCTCTTTTCTGCTGCGTCACCGTCTTACGTCACAAACGCGCCTGAGACAGGGTTAGTAAACAGTGAAGATGTACAGTGGTTAGGTCTTTATTGTATCTATTACTCATTCAGTCTGTTTATCAAATTCGGCGCGATAGTTGGACGATGTTCGAGCGCTGCTCGGACGGAGACGGACGGAATTGTAGCTGAGATGACGAGGGGTCGAAGAACAACATTAGTGTTCTCTAATGATAAAAGCTGTTGCCTCACTCTTTCCCTCATAACTTTCCCGCTGCAGACAACACAGACCTGTTGTTCTGTGTGAACTCTTCTCTGTGTTTATCTTCACAGATTCCAGCTGAACTCTCGCTGAAAGGACAGCGTCCAAACATCTGTGTGCTGGCACCGAGCTGCGACAGGTCTGCAGCAGATTGGTAGCGTGCACGGGAAAACATGCAGACACACTCACACAGCACACACTTCTCGAAGCTTGACACATACATTACTGTAACCATGCCCCTATTACACTTAGATAATAAGACCCTAAAACAGTCAATTATATGTTTTTAGCAGGTGCTTAATAAGGCACGGACGTGCAGCAGCTGAAGAGATATGCTAAGAGTCATGCACACCTCTTGAAAGTGAAGAAACCACCTCGTCCTTTGTCCTTGAAACTAAAACCTCGAAATGCAAAAGTAAAAATGAGGTTAGAAAGTCCACAAAGCTGGAAAGAGGTTATCACCTACCTTCCAGCACACAGATGTGATTGTTTGAGCTGTGATGCTGTTCCAGTTGGCGGCCGTGCTGAGGACGAGAGATGTTATTGAGTCTCTCCCCCTCATGCTTGCCTTTTCAAATAATGTTTTTCTTTTGTATGAAGGTTGTATATCTGTGACTGAGACCGTTCTCCACTGTTTGGGATGACATGGAACACCTGCTGTGCTCAGACTCGACTCCAACATAAAGATTGTTCTTGTTCTCACAAAGTCAGACTGCGATGATGTTCACCGAGGCTACAAACTTTTTCAGACTTCCTTGTGTTCTTTGGCCACTTTTCCTCATCTCTCTATTCTTGGCTGCAGAAGAGCTTATCATGTCGAGAAACCAGACGTGATGACTATTTCGAGCGGCAGTGATAATACTGCAAAAAAAAAAAAAAAGCCGTGCCAGTTGATATTTGCAGACCGCTGCATAATCATATTCTCTTAGCGAGCCCGAGTGAAGTCGATCTGACAGCATTGTTTTGATGTTCTCTTTTTTTCCCCCGTGAAAAACAGCAGGTTTGTGTTTAGGCAGATGGACGGGAGTTGGCTGATGCTCCCCGGGGATGAAATCAACTCTGCCGTAGAGCGAGGTCCATGTTTATCTTTGGGCTTTATTAGATGTTGATGTTGGCCGTGTGAGAGAACCACTTGTATAAAAAACTATTTTTAAGGGAAAGGGGGAAAAGAAAGAGGAGGGAGAGAGAGAGCAGGAGTGTGTTTTTGGGTTTTATACATCTAGATAAAAAGACACACATGAACGCAGGAATCCAGTCAGTTGTTTTGCACATATAGTACGTGTTGTTCCAGAGCTACAGGAATGCAGTTGGGAAGTAGGATTAGTATTTATGCATGAAAGGAAGACCCTGTCTGAAGTCATTTCCACCTTGTTTTCTCTGGGAGAATCGCTGTCCTCAGAAGGCTCAGTCGGTGGTGCAGTTGTCCGTCACACTGCAGGAGAGACGACTTATGAGCTTGGGCCTTCACACTCGCAGCAGCGCTTGATTTGACCCAACGCTGGCCCCGTGTGTGCGAGGGTATTACACTATGTGTGCTTTGTCAGCACTTGGAAATCACACTGGTCCGAACTACACCTACAGCGGGACAGCTGGATGTTTTTGGTTGCCTTCCATTTAAATAAGCATTAGTCATGTTTGTTCAAACCACGTGTAGAAAGCAGCCTTCTCGCAGCACAACGGGGTACTTTTGACCTCGCAACATGCCAGACGCACCGTGGTATTCTTTCAACATAACTTATAATTTTGCACATGATTAAATTGTTCATTGTGGAAAACTTATCATCCAACCAGAAACTGAGCAGCAGTGTTGTTTCTGAGAGCACTCAAAGTTCACACAGTTGATCAAAGAGCGGCCTCAGGATTTTCAGATGCAACATTATCCCAAATCACCTGTGCGACTTTGACATAGATATCTGGTTGCAGAGATCGCCAACATGCTGGATATGTAAGACGAAAGCTGGGGTTGAAGAAGACAAGCATAAAAGAAGTTTAAAGGGGACGGAAGTAGCAGGGAAGTTGTTGGTAAGAGTTTAAAAAGGGGCAAAGAAGGAGGGCGTTTGGAACGGGGTTCTGAGGTGCACCTGAGCGCCGTTTAATGATGACTCATGGGAAAACAAACATCCATTGGGCTGAGGCCGCAGCTGGCAGATCTTATGCTGCCATGTCGTGTCAAACTGCAGTGATGTGGGGAGAAACCAGAGGAGGGAGCATTACTGTGTCATCTTCGTAAACATATTTTGATGATGCAGGAATTTAATGTTGATACAAAAAGCTGCAGTCAGTCCACCAACATGATACCCAAAGCTGCAACTTCTGCAACTAATTCAGTGCTTTATTTCTTTGGCCCATGTTGTTGTGATGCACAGAGGGATGCTTAAATGGATAAAGAAAGAAGCATGGAGCTGTCAAATGATGTAAATTAAAATTCAGATGGACAGCTGAGTGAAGAATGTGGAAATGATGGATCAAAAGATGGATGTGGGAGAAGAAAGATTAACAGGCTTAATGAAAGGAAAAGGGAGCTTCTCTACACACACAAGGTGCACCAACACAGTTTTTATCCCAACATTTTCCTTCCCTGATTGTTTCCCTCACACGTTTCAGACTTGTTCCTGCAGTTGCACATGCAGACAGACATGCACTTTTACATGCAAAGGTCTGATTATCTTGAGAGAAAGACCTTCTGCACTGCAGGTTGTCCACATGGTCAACATTGAAGATGTCACCTGCCACACTGCTGGTGTTAGGAAACTGTGTGCCAGATTGCAGAATTAGCAGCAAGTGTGTTTGTATTTCCTCCTCCTGCTGCCTCGTGTATGTATGCACATACATGCTTGTGTAAATACATCTATGTCATCATGTGTGCAGTTTTCGTGCTTGCTCAGTTCAGGATGTTTGGCTGTGACTAGAGGTCAAGTCTGAGGCCAAACTAAACAAAGAGGTGTATCTGCTTTCCTGCTGCTGGTGTCGCTGAGTGTAGTTAACACTGTGCTTGTGTCAAATTTGATCAGTAAGCTTCCAGTTGAGTAACAGAATCATTCATTTCAGCAGAGGTATTTATTTATATTTATTTTATATTTTTATATAAAAAAAACATAAGTGCAAGTTTCAGGTTGCATCCATCCTGTCTTTCAGCTTACTTTAAACAAATACAGTTTAAAAGAAGAGGCCTTGCCACCCTGTTGGGAAAATGCACCTCTCACAAAGCAGGTGCTCCCACTGAAAGCTCCGTAACTCGATGGAAACGACAGAAGCTGTGAGTTACCGTAAGTGGTAGTAATGGGGACCACAGTCTAAAAGGAAGCAGCAGAAACAGGAGGCTTAGAAGAAGATGTATCGTTCCATGAGATCATCACTGACGCTAAAATGAAGATCCCTGTTTTCCTTTTTACCCTCTCCCCCCGTCTGCCTGTCCACCCCCACCTCCCATATCTGTCATCCTGCTGTTATTTATTGCCCCTGTCCTCAATCCCCAGGGTTTATTTACCTGCTTTGAACCCCCTGTACTGAATGTGTGTGTGAGGTGGTGTATTAATGGGGTGTCGAAGGCAGAAGGGTAGACTTAGTCCATGTATGAGAGTTAATCACTCAGGCAATACGAGTCTCTGTTTTTGTCTTTACTCATAATGTAGTGTTGTATCATCAGTGCTCCTGTGTATTCTGGTACAATTAGAGATGAGTTATTGAAAAACATTAACGTGAAACATGATAATAAAAATATTTAGTTTTGCTGTTGTTGGATTGGAAATGATTTCTTGCCCGTGGTTAGTTGCAACATCACCAACTGAGACTCAAGGGAGCTACTGGCCCCAACCAAGACATGGTAGCAAGTTATTTCTCAAAATGTCAAACTTTTCCTTTAACACGTCTTTGATTTAGGTTTGGTGGATAAACAATAAAGTTTGGAAAAGATCTGAACTGCCTTTACAAAGCCAACATTAATCGCAGGACTGTGATTGGATGCAAACTCCCGTCTCCTACATGAAAGTTGCAGGAGAAACTGAACACGCCCCTCCACCACACCAACTCCCTTCTCTACTATATAAAGCAGCATATTATGCATTGTTGTTCATTTCTTTGTACATATGTCTGCAGCATATCTCCAGTCAGACTGACAGATTGGCATTTTCAAAGACTAATAGACTCATTAGGGATGCAGCCATTGAAGGAAAAACAATAGGAAGACAGAGTGGTTCCAGATCGGCTCAGACTTTGTGTTTACTGTTTTCTTATGATGCCACAGCATGATTCCAAGACTCTCTCTACACGTCGTCTATGCAAGTGACAGAGTGTGAGTGAGATTTATTCCTTGCTTTTCCTCGGTAAACGTCCGACACACACTCAAACACACACCCATGCACAACCCCCCCTTCTCACCCCATCTGTGGCCCATGAAATAAAGGTGCTGATGAGCAGCCCCTATCAGCAGATGCCATCTTGACCCTGTCATCGGTGGCTTGCATGGTCACAGAGAGGGGGCCTGACGGCTTCGCCTTTCAAAGGCTCCTCGCCAGCCGCGGCCTCCCCTCAAATTCCTTCGCTCTCCATCTCTTTATGCTACATTTATTACTTGCACTTAGATAATATCCTGTCTGATCGTCCTTTTTTGACTTTCGGGTCGAATTGCAGCGACCGAGAAACCACCAGCCTTTGGAATAAGTAGGGGTGTTGAAAACTTGACATCATCATGGCCATCATTTTCCCCCATTCATGTGGAAAAGGAGGCAGATAGCTTGTCAATTATATATATTGTCAATTTAGCAACACAGAAGCCTGCATGCATGAGTCCATCTGGTTCTTGCACTTGTCAGTACAAGAATGTGCACACATTACATGTTTGTCTGCTTTGTGTATTCAAGCAGTGTGTTTGTGTCTCTGTCTGGCACACACTGTTTCATCTGGTCTGCGTGAGTGTTTGTGTAAGACCAACCAAAAGTGATACTGTCAGCATTGCAGGAAAATGGGTTGAACACTATGCTTGTCTGCTCCCTGGACTCAGGAAACAGACTCTTTAAGGAGACACCTGGTACCTGTTTCCTCTTCAAAAGTTTGAATCAAAACAAACACCTGAGAGGGAGGGCAGGGGATTTTTCTCTGCTGGTCTCCATGACGTCAAACAGGGCCCCAGGTCCTCATCCCCCTTCAGGAACAGACACTACCAGAGAGGAGAGGAATAGAAGCAAAATCATTCTTTCAGTGGGGGAAATACTGAACAAGTAAAATGTCATGTATCTTTCATGAGTTGCCTGTAGGACCCTGTTTATACCTGGTATTAATATGTGGTTTTAGTGATTGGAACAAAAGTGGACTGCCTTAAAGTGGTAATCTTGAAGATCTCTGTACAGTGTCTCATGTGTGACGTCCACGGTTGGCTCCGGTTGTAACTCTTGATTTTCCTCGCTGACGGTCGCTTTCCTTTTCAGACTGTTTGCCTTCATCTGAGCGTCCAATTTGTTTCTTTTTCTTTGGATTTTCACTTATTGTTGAAGTTGTATCTGTAGTCATCGACCTTTTCTTTGTTTGTCAAGCCATAGCAGATTACTGTTTCCTCGCAGCACTTGCAGAGACTGGAAAAGCAGCCGATTAGCTCCGCCTACCCTCTCTGGAAGACCAACCCCTGCTGGGTGATGGAAAATGCATCACTAACTGGGCGCCGCTTCTGATTTTATCTGTGAAAGTTGCTTCATCAGGCTTTCATCAGTGGGCCATAGGCTTTGGAGATGTTAATGCACCCAGGACAGATTGAGGACGCATTGAGATCCGATCACTCAGGCCACATTCGGAGGTGGTCTGGCACACATTTGTCCACATTGGTCTGGCAGTGCGCACATGTGTCATGGGTCACATTATGGAAAGGCCACTTAAGTGACGTCCTCTGCGATAGTCCGCCAGCAACCCAAGAAGAAGGACGCCCCTTTGGGAAGCAGAAGTTCGTGCTCCAAAGATGTCGTTTTAAGTGCGAAGCAACAAGAAGAACCCACAACAACACAAAACAAAGAACAAAGGTGGACTCTCGCAGATGTGAAGGAAACACGCTGCCTTATTGCGCTGCTTTATGAACGTTCTTTTCTGTTGTTTGATACACTCATAAGCTGGTGTGCTTCGAGTGTGCCTAATCCTTGTCATGTCAGTCGGTGTGTTGGGTTCTGTTGTTTAATTGTTTGTTAGTTACGATGACTCGTTGCATGTGGTGTCTATAATTTGTAGTGCTTTAATCGTCAGGTCTGTTCTCAGCTTAACACACTCGGCCTCTCGGGAACATTTACTAAACTGTTGCAGTCGTCTTATGACACAAGTGAAATGACTCAACAGCGTCTTCTCCGGCTTCATTGTCACGGAGACAACAGTGATGCATCATTTGTTAACTTGAGCAGAGTTCATCATGTCACTATAAATTTTCTTCTGGAACAGCAGAGAGAGAGAAAGAGGACAGGAGGCCACCCAAATCACATGAACACGCTCCAACAACCCAGCCACAGAGGACTCACACTTTTTCCAGATCTTGAACTTTTAGTGATTTCAGAAGGCTACATTTGCCTTTTGGTATGTGCGTGTGTATGTGTGTGTGTCATGTTTCATCCCTGTTGTTAAATTTTGGCTTTAGTTTAAGTGTTCAGTTACCATTTCCTGCCTTATTTTGTCATTTACACTCTCGTGTAAGTTGCTGTACTTCCTGCCTTTGTGTGTTTTCCCGCCTGTTTGATTGTAAGCCCCGCCCTTGTAGTTTTCACCTGGGCCTTAATTAACTCACCTGTGCGTGATTATTTTCCTCGTGTTAATCGTAGGGTTTTCACGATTATTTCTGGACCATGTCATATTATTAGTATTATGACAACAGTAGTGTCAATAGTATTTGCTGCACGTGCAGGCAAATGTCAGGTTATGGAGATTAATAAAAAGCTAAATCGCCGTCACGTATCACATTGCATTAGGATGGATTGTATTCCGACCCTTTTACTCTCCACACGGACTGTTTTTGTTGCATGCAACCAAAGCCTGCTGTTACGTGATTGGTCAGTACTGCTCGAACTACAAACGCACTACAAATGGAAACCAGAACATTTGCGATATCCGTTCTGTGTCTACAGATTCTGCATTTTCATGCAGAGTATGTAAATGGAGATTATACCAAACTTGACAGTTTGTGTGTACGTGTGGCCAGAATGATCTTAATCGAGGGTTCAAAGCTGAAGCTATGATTTTGTATTTCAAGAACAAACCATCCAAAATGATTCTGTTTAAGTACTGAAGATACTCACAGGCCTTATGTGCTGAATATTGATGAATTGCCTGTTGTTTTACAGTCATTAAATGTTGTGCTTTTGTTGTGTAGATTTGCTGGGGTAAAATGTAGACACTTCATGACTGTAAGTACACAAAGAGTATTTTTAAATCATAGCATCACATGCTCTGCATCTGTAAAAAGAAATCCTCTCTTCGTGTACGTATAGGTTAACATTACCAGAGAAATTGAAAAGGTTAAATGAAGTGCAGTCGTGTCTCCAGGGACAGGATAAAAGTCAGGTCCTTAATTTCAGAATCAGGACCAGTCGTTGCACGGCTGTCAGCTGCAGGGCCTGTGACTGTGCAGGCGTGACGGCCACACACACTTCTGCCAGTGTACCGCACACACTAACACTCAAGCAGGAACACGTTATGACTCCAGCGTCCGTAAAACTGCCATCTCCTTCACTGCAGGAACAAACTTCCTACCATTCGCTGCAGAACACTTTTTATAGACAGTGGTTTAGTACTCCAACTCTAAGACACTTGTAGTCACGGACAGACTAATGATCCCACGTGTTTATAAATAGGAGGTTTGATTTCATTATATGGCAAGTTCATGCATGACAACATGAAAGGAGAGCTGCATGCCTCCAAAGGTTTTAAACTGTGAGGGACAAATGAGTTAGCATGGTGGTCACAACCACAGACACACTGCTTCCTCCTGTCGCCTTGCCTTCTTCCTGTTCACATCAGGCGGCCTCACCACACAGGGGGACGACTAACCCGCCCCCAAATTAATCTTATTTACCCCTATACGATACAGATGTAGCTGTGTAGATGGTGCTTCCTAAAGCCCTGCCTCTGGAACAGTTCATAGAAAACTAAACCCTGTCTTTAAATCAGCAACAAAAGCATCCAGTTTAAAGGCGGAGGGGGGTATTATGTTAATTTCAAGCATCGTATCTCTTTCTCACACTGGTGCTCTGTGCAGGCCCTCATACAGCCTCTGCCTGAACCAACTCAGTCAGCTCTGTCCTTTTAAGAAACCCCGCCGCTACAAGCCCACTTTCTTCTGATTGGCCAGCTCTCTGAAGCCTGTTTTGTGATGTCACAAAGTGCAGCGTGTAGAAAAAACTGTGTGAAACCTGGTGTTCACAGCAGCCTGCAGAGTGAGCTGAGAAGCCTGGGGTTTACTCAACAGATTTGAAACCCACATTTAGTCTGGACATCCAACATTGTAACATTATATATACGTCTTCTAACTTGAAACAGCATAAAACCCCCTCTTTAAGAAAATACCGACATGTCTGCATTGGCGTACCCTGGAAACTGTCTGAGCCAGGGATTCTTGGTACGATCCCTCCCCCACCATGAGGAAATCTCAGGCACACATACACTTCTCCAGAATTCCTGACTCTTCCTGATGACGTAAAAACTGTACCAGAGTGTAAGCCCACGAACATGCAACATTCACACAACACACACATAACGGTTCACAAAAGATCGACTTAAATCCAGGTCTGGACCTGCACTCCAAGAAATGTTTTCTAGTTGATGTGAGGTATGCTTATTGAATGCAGAGGTGACTCTTCACTTGTGACACTTTTGTCAACGGTTTTCAAATAGTGGTTGGTGTCTGGAATTTTTTTTTTTTTACTGGCACTGATATGTGAGCATGTGGTTATTGGACTAGCAGAATATTTGATGCTGTTGTTGTCTCTTTAACTGTTATAACCATAGACTGCATAAATAATGGACGTAGTCTCAGTGACATCTCACGGGTTTCTGAAGAAGCGTTTTGAAGCCCGAATTGCGCCGGCACTGGCGATCGCCATATTGGAAATGCCAGTGCTGGCAAATCCAGAGGCAGGCAAAGAGGCGGAGCGCGAGCGAGCTGAAGCCTATGGCTGAGCCCTATAAGCGGGCCATATGAATCAGTCAGCTACGGCTAAGAAGCTAGGCTATATATTATTAGCCATAGACTGTATAAATAATGAATGAGCTGGTTTGAGTTCATGTTTCCCACAGAGGAGATTCTATATGTGACAGTGACTGACTGCAGGTGTTTAGTTATCAGAGTAAAGAAGTAGCTTGCCGCTCATTAGTTCGATGAGATAACAGCGAGTCGACAAGTAACAGGTCACTTAAAATAATCGATCTTCTCATCACTATGATCCGCTTTAATCTTTCCGGGGGTAAAAAACAACTCCTGACTCCTATTTACTGGCCAACGATTAAAAAAATGTTTGATAAACAGGCTAGCAAGCAGCTATAGCGAGCACAGTATACCTGCTACTTAGTGCTAAAAATATATCAATAACACTTCCATTTAACTCACCGAAAAGCGGGAGCTCAGAATTCTTGCACAGCCATAAAGTTCAATAAATCCCACAGAGAGATTATTTGTCCAAACTTTGAATGAAAAAATCCCCAAAAGGCTCCAACAACACAAACAGGTGAAGTTAAGCTCAGTGTCTGTGTGTCTGTGTTGACGTCTCGCAGACAGCCAGCAGGATCCGCAGTTTATTTGCACTTCTGCATTGGCTTCATTTTTGAACACCGGAGGTTGCTGCTTGGTTTTAATGAGCTGAATTTTGCCATGCAGCTAACTACTATAGGACACAATATGGCTTTGTCTCTTTCAGTGTGTTTCTTTGATTCTAAAATGGCACAGTCTGCAGAGTGTTCGCTTACAGAGTCCAATTTACTGACCATTCGCAACATTCAAAATGAATTTAATCCAATACATATAAATCTAGTGAAAAATGGCACACAGTTGAAAGATTTAAAAACAACTAGTGGTAAAATATTCATTAGTTGTCATGAAATAATTATCTTGATTTTGGGATACGATGTTGCTGTAGGTGGCGCTCTCTGTTTCTTGATCGATGTTGGCTGTCACTGCTCTTACTCCTCTTCATCCTCTCTTCAGCTATTCTAAACAAATAACTGTTAGTTCTGACGCAGATCTCTGTACGCAAGAGGAATATCTTTCCAGTTAACACTTTCAGCTAAAGGTCAACAGCTTACAGTTTGAGTCACTGCTGTGTTACATCAGTATGTGGGGCTTCTGAGCTCAGGGTGGTGGTACCAGAGCTGCAGCCTGTGGATCTCTGCTTCTTACACTGGCTTCATCTGTCGGTGTTCCCAGGCCGCAAAGAGCCTCACAGTCTAATCAGATAGGTGTAAAAGATATAAAAGTCCCCTTCCTGCTGTTTTGTTGCTATATGGCCATACCTGTGGGGGGTTTGTGTGAGGTATTGTCTGCATGTGAGCGCCTACACTGCATAGGAGAGAGAGACAAATCATCTCCTCTTTGACCAGACTGGAGGTTGCAGGAGTGCATGCAGAACGTCTGTCTGCCTGTGTTTAAGTGTGTGCGCAGGTCGGTGATGGCCTCAGGTGGTGGATGAGCCAGTAAACAGTTGTGAGAGTAGTAATTAAATACAGTAAAAGCTGCTGGTTCTGCTCTGCCGCCTCACAAAGCTTAGCCCACCCCTGGAGACTAGCATGTTAGCACAGTATTAGTGTTAATGCGCTTTTATGGAGACAGGGGTATTAGTGTGTCTCTGTGTGTGTGTGTGTGTGTGTGTGTGTGTGTGTGTGTGTGTGTGTGTGTGTGTGGAAGAGACATAGAAAGCCTGATTCAGGTTTTTAACTTGCTGTGTTTCCTTTTTTAAAAACTTAGAACCATTATTTATTAGACAAGGAAGACCTGGATTGTGTAAAATGAAGCTAAACTCATCATTCTTGTTTATTATGTAGGTACTGCTTGTATGGAGGTGATTGACAGGAGGACCGCTACATAATCACACAGGGGTGAGCTTCAGGTTGTGAGTGTCAAACTTTCATGGATGCCAAAGTGCTGTGGTTGATGTGACACAGTGGGCTTAACCTCTTTTGAATTAATCTGATGTTGAGGCTGTAATGCAACTTTGTTTCAAGGCAATAGTGCCAAAAGTGATGTGTCCGGGGCGCTGGTTCAGCTCAGTTGGTAGACTGTAGCCCCCATATACGGGGGCTACAGTCCTTGACACACTTATCAAAGTTTCAACTCCCGATCTGCCGATCATTAGGTTCATGTCAAAAAGACACCAAAATAATCTTTAAAGAAAGTAAATATAGGTGATGTCTCCTATATTGTCTTAAATAATGTTCCCTTCTAGATGGAAACACGACCATGTGTCTCTTATGTGTCCTGTGAGCTCTGCATGGAGTCATCTTATTGGCGTTTGATCAACACAGACATTGTCAATTAAAAAATGTTATATTCGTCACTTTATTGCTTCGTATTAAATGAAATTAAACTTAATAAATATAACCTTACGCTGTTCCAAAAGGAACAATTTCCCCCCAAAAATGGTAAAAGTGCATGAAAAAAATAAAATAAGACTCAGATCTTCAGTCGTGCTGGCAGCTCTGTGAGGAGGTACTTAGCCACAGCAGTGCTCTGAGCTACAATTAGCATCCAAACGCACTCATGAAAAGTAATGGGATCAAGTTATCACAATTTATCCTGAGGGTGACATGAACGTCTGTACAACATTTCATGACAATCCATTCAAAATTGGAAAGACATTTCTCGGAATACAAGAAATGTGGACTCTAAGAGCTAAGGAGAAAGTTGGCGAAATCACCAGGGTTAGTAGGATTCAAGATTCAATCCCTGGGGAGGATGAACATCTGAGCAAACGTTGTGCCAAATCATGCAGGAGTTGAACAATGATGTGGGGTAAATCAGAAGTTGGATAGTTTTAGGTGCTAGAGGAAAAGACACCAAAGACCTTTGGATTCATCCTCTGGGGACCATGAGTATGTATGTGTTTCCTGTTTGTATTACAATAAGGTTTCTTATAGATGTATTTCACCTTGGCTGCTTTTTCATTGTTTGTCCACACCTGCCATAAAAGTGCCCTTCAGCCTTTTAGTGTGCAAGACTATAGCTGTGTCCCAATCGAGGGGCTGCAGCCTCCCAAGGACGCAGTCTATGGAGGATGCACGGTCCATAGCCTGCGTGCACCGCTAAAGCCGAACTGAATTGAGACGGTCTGGTCTACGAAGGATTTCCTGTTTGCGTCACCAGCTGTTCCCGCCCTTACCCTTGCACCACCAAACGCCGCTCCTGTCGCCTAGCAACAGGTAGCTACCGGGCTAACTAGCCATCATAACTAACGCCACGTAACCTATTATTTGAAAGATAATTTGTTTCAAGGGCCCTTTGTTTTTGTTTTTAAATGTGTAATGCTAGCTATTCAATTGAGTTGAAACCGAAAACTTTTACATTGAAGATTAATTCCTCGGCCATCTAAGAGTCCGCCATCTTGTTTGAATTGGTGCGCAATGAATCTCCGGATATGTTGGGCTGCAATGATACACCCGATGGATCCTTCATGGCCCAGGAAGGCTGCATCCCCTGAATTGGGACACAGCTTATATATATGGGTGTGGCTCCCACTTTTCAAAGAACTATCACCTGATGAAGACCATCGGGTCGAAACGTTGATTAGCCTGTCAAACTTTTTCGCAAGTGTGCGGGCTCTTCTTCTTTGTCTTCTTCTTGTTCTTGCTGCTGTTTTTTGATTGCCCTGCACCTACTTGATGTGCGTATTACAACCCTTCTTCGACCATGAATATGTGTACCAACTTTCATAACAATCTATGATGTTGTTGCTGAAATATTTCACAAAAGCCAAAGGTGTCAGCCTCATGGCAGCAGAGGGTTAACCCTAACCCTAACTATGATTGTGTCTTCATTCAAGAGTCAGTATAAGACTCCAACAGGGCTTTAAAAAACACAAAGTAAGAAAAAGACTACAAAAGCATGACAGGAATGAAAGATCAATATACACTACAATTTAAAAAATGGACATGTGAGACAGCGTGTGTGTGTGTCGAGTGTGTGTGTGTGAGAGTGACCTGCTGTGTAATTAGCCCCGTGGTCACTAGAGGTGACGAGAAGAGCAGGCCCTGGAATCCCCTCCCTCACGTCTGTGAAGAAATCCCTAAAAAAAAAACCCTCATACACACACACACACACACACACACACTCTCAGGGCCCCCTGCCGCCCAGTCTTCATTACCCTCCAGCCCCCCTGAGGGCCACGAGGAGGTGGGGGCAGACAGAGCTCAATCTCCCCTTCTTTTCGGGGCCCTGGGGCTGCACTGGAATTTACACCCCTGGTCCTGAGAACGGACGGGATCCACACTCCTCCGCTCTCCCATTGTTGAGGAGGAGGAGGAGGAGGAGAGTGGGAACACACAGAGAGAAGAAATGTAACTGATTTCCCATGTCTTTGAGGGGGCTTTAGTGATCATACCTCTGTGGGGTTCTGATGCTGCAGGGAAGGAGCTGAAATCTAATTTCTCTGCACATTTGTCCATCTTCCACAAACCCAGAAGGGTTGCCATCTCCTCGGTGAATGTCTCCATTGCAGTTTTCACAACATTTATAACCTCCAACACTGTTCATTTCCCTCCATTTTACAGGCCTCATTACACTCATAATAGCCCTAACAAGTGAGGTGAAAATTAGATTAGCATCATCATTTTCTGTCTTTGATTTGCAGTGTACACGGGAAGTCTATTGTAAATTCTCCTGTGAAGAAATGTACACTGTTCTGAAATCATTGGCAGCGCGCACACACACACACACACACACACACACACACACACACACACACACACACACACACACACACAATGCTAGTGTGAAACAGAGAGGCCCATAAAAAAGCACTTCCCCTGTAATTGAGGATGGTATCATCCCCTCCCCTCCTGTTAAAAACAAACTGAGCGGCCGGGAGAGAAGGAGGGAGGGAGAGAGTGACTGAGCAAAATCTACCAACTGATCTCTCTCTCTCTCTCTCTCTTTCTGTGTGTGTGTGTGTGTGTGTGTGTGTGTGTGTGTGTGTGTGCTGGCCTGCTAACTGTGGGTAAACACAGTAAATGGTTTTGACTGTAAAAGCTTAAGTTCAGCTGCCCTTTCTCACGAGGAGGGAGCAACCGAGCTCTGAACTCCAGACCGGCCGGGCAGCACAGACTCAGACGAGCTCTACGAAATTACACATCAGCGACGGATGGATCGGCTTTGTCACTGATGCTGACTCTGCTCTGCTCCAGGTGACGTCATTTTTAAATACCCTGGGTGGGCTGGCTGTCCCGACAAAGCTTGATAATGCATCTAAAAGCACTTAATCTAGCACATTTGTTTTGCATTTGGCGCCTCATTGTAGAGCGTTCTTCACATAAAAATACAGTAGGCCTATATTTCTGAAAGATTTTTGGGAAATAAAAGAGCCTCCATGCTGTTGACACCTGTGTTTGATTCAACTTAACGTGCAAGTTGCCCATTCAAGTCCATTTAGTGCTTTGTGAAGCCGACTCATTGTGCAATGTTTACACCAACACACTGAAACACGGGGCCCCATTGTGCCTGGTCCCAGCCTTAGAGCCCAAGAACTGAGTTATACCACCGGCTGGGCCAGAGTGCCCCATTAGCTTAATGGCCGTCTAGGATTTCACAGGGGATGCACTGCTGTTATGGCTGAGAGCTTTGCGTTTCCCTTTTTATGGCTCCTTCGGATTCACAACACCCAGAAAAAGGGGTTAGAGAGGAGAGGAGGAGGAAGAGGTGGAGAAGACAAAACAAAACAAACACAGAGGCAACTTTACACCGGCCGGGCTGAGGCAGACGAGTCAGGGAGGGAGAGACGGTGCAAGGAAGAGCAGGGGAGGAAGAGGCAGGAAACTCAGAGAGAGTGAAGGAAGAGATTTAACAATGCTGGGATAAAACAAAGGAAGAGCTGTGTGGTGAGCAAAAAAAGAGGCTGCTGTTTTAGGTTTGAGAAAAGAGTCTGAGCTCCTCTGTAAGTGTCTCTCCTGGGTATTAGCTGACTTAACAACTGATGACCTGATTCTCTTTCCCATAGCTTTGACCTTTGACCTCAGTGACTTCCCCAGCTGGTCGGAAAGCAAAAGGAACGAAGGGTCAAGTTCCACTTCAGCCAAGTGGAGCATGTGACGTACAGCAATTTATTTGTTCCAGTCTTTTTTTCCATCTCTATCAGAGAGCAGGTAGAGAAAAATCTGACGACTTATTTATAACATTTAACTTCACATGAGTGGAACTTTGTGCGTTAAAAGATTCTGTCTCTAATGTATTTTTATTCTAGTCCTCTCCCTTCTCTCCTTAATTTTCTTGTTTAGTTTCCCGTCTGTATTACTCATGCAAATCTAAAAATAAGCCGTTTATCCAGCCAAGACATTCAGAATACATCACAACATGTCCAAACACGATGTAGACTACAATAAATGACCTTTACTCTCGCTCTTTTTAATAGCCTTGTATTTAAACTATTATTTAAACATTTTCTCGGCTAGATAGAACGTATAATTGATAGCTGATGCCTTTTATGGAAGTACTTCAATAACTGCAAGCAGGCCTGGGCGTCATTACAGTGTCCATGTTAAAGGATTTGCACGTGCTGCATATTGAGGATTATTACATATGATTACATGCTGTCAACAGGCACAATGACCACCTACGGTATATCAGCAGTAAAGGCATTGTGTCAAATATTAGGCTTCACTTAAAGGACAACAGTATCATATCTGCTTGGCATATAGCTAATGGGCACATGGCCAAGGCTAATGAGGCTAACCTGCCATGACATACGTCCGTCCTGCACTAGAAAGAAACCTGATACTATTACAGGGCTCTGTGGATCGTGAACTGTGTATCTGGCCATCTGGTGTGCATTAAGCATTAAGCAAAATGATTGTGATATATTTGCTTTTATTTGATATTCAGAGAGGCAATGGGCAGCATGATACTACGTCAGTAGTTTTTGTATCAGGATGTTGTCTAACCAAACTTCACAGAGAGATTACATTACACTTAAAGCTGATGTCAGACGTTATAGGAAAAACGCCTTTATACTTTCAGTTAGATGAAAAGATTATTACTGCTCTCATGTCTGTAAGTTAGGTATGAAGCCACAGACAGGAGGGTGTTGGTTTAGCTTTACTTTGAGGACAATCTCTATTTACAGGCAGGGATGTGGATGTTAGGCATGGCAAGTCCTCTGGTTTCCATTTGAACTAAGCTTGTAGTCCGAGTAATATTGATGCTGGCTCATGTATCAGCAGGCTGCGGCGTACGCAGGAAAAACATGTAATGACATCCCAGCTCCCATCAGCATGATCTGACGACGTTAAGCTTCTTATTAATCTCTATAAACAGACATCTGCATGCTAACAGCTAAAATTCAAACTGAGATACATTTCCTTGACGCTGTGTCACGAAAGCCATTCAGTGTTTAGATTTCCCGACTTCCTCGAATGCATCAGAAATGATCGATCAGACCTCCGTTCAACAAACGAGCATTTTAAAAGTAGTTTTCTTCTCCTCTTGAGGACAGACCTGACAAAGCTTCATTTTTACTTTTTACTAATCTGCGTCATGATGTTGACATTTCAGAAAAGGTAAGACCCGTTAATTAAAGTCAGTCACAAGAAAAACGGTTTCTTTTTCTGTAAACAATGCAGTACGTGGGAAAGGAAGTTTGACTGGAAGTCATTGATCGCTAACCGTTGGCTACATGCCCGGCATGTTCACCGTTCTCCCCAGAGGCTACATCGGACTATAGCCGATGGGATCCGAGATTGCTTTGATGAAAGAATGAGGAGCTAGCCTAAAAAAAATAAATAATAAACCCTACCAGCGCCTCTCAATCTCGCTCATAGACTTTGAATCTCTTCTCTTTTTTCATGTTAAAACTTTGTCTTGTGGTTTCACACTCGGCTTGTCAGTCTTACAGTTCAACTTAAAGGAACAGCTTCCTGTTACAGCACACACAGCAGAAAATCAGAGGCCAAGAATGAACTTCTTTTGTAAATGTGATGGTGTGCCCCTGTGATGGATAGACATGAACATGCTTTATGTGTGCTTCAAAAGATGTAAAGCAATTGCTTTAACAACTGTTCCTTCAGATCACAAGATGGTGGTCTGAACGTGTTTTATCTCCCCGGCTTACATATTGATGTATTTCTTCATGTTTTACTTCCTTACCCTTTGATATTCTCAAAAGAAATTTCATCCCAAAAACTGCAGAGCTGAATCAATTTTTCATATCAGCTAAAATCATTTGACTTTGTTCTGTTTGCCCCACAGGAATTTTCACATCAGGAGATCGTACATTTTTGAGGTTCAGACATTTGGTATACATGAAGACATATTGTAACTAACCTATGATTTCAGCTCCAATGGAGGCATCTGCTGGCGAGAACCATCAGCATTAAAGACAGATATTAGAGATAGAAAGGGATGATACAGTGTTGAAAGAGGAGGAGCCATTCAGTTTGGATCTGTGGGCCAGGAGGGCTTTCACTATTATGACAAAGTTGCTTTGATATATCTAGCATGGAGCACAATGTGGTTATTGAACTTTGGTGAGCATCTGCTTGTCATTGGGAACATGTGACTGTGATTTATGACTTAGATTCAACATCAAGACATGAGCGGGACGGGATAAGAGATGACATCAGGGAATCATGAAAAGCATGAAAAGAAGATGCAGTTGTATTTTGCATTTTTACCTTTAAGAGTCGGGGTCAGATTTTCTACCAATAGCACGACACAAATCTTATGATCCAAATTACCATAGAGCAGCGTGATATATGTTCATACAAGGATGAGATCACGATTGAGCGCCATTAAAGGATGAGCGATGATACTAAAGGGAGACGTGTCAGTTGCATTTTGTCAATTTTACCTTCTGACTCACATGAACCGCAGAGTATGAGGCTGTGAGCCATCAGATGATGATATTACACCACAGCCGTAATTCAATAGGAGCTGATCTGATCCGTGCCTCTGACAGAGTTCACATTTTGTGAAAGAAGCAGCACTGAAGTGAAAGTTACAGGCATGTTTCTTATTCTGTGGAAAACCTTGTTTATTTCTATACTTTATTTCTCTGAAGTTTGCCGGTAACTTTCACCATCTCTACACTCACTGACATTATGTAATTGTTCTAAGTTAATTTTCTACCTTTGAGAGCACATTTTAAAAGAGATATTAGACAAAAGCATTGTAATAAATACACATTTTAATGTATTATGATGATGCCAAAGACTGAATGAAAAAATGTAGTCATCCTGTTTAAATAGGAGCTGTAATAATGGCAAATAAATAGAGCACCACTTTCCTGCCAATCTTCCTCCTCTTTAATTGTAAACACCAATGACTTCTAATGTTGAATATTTGGTCATATTTCTCACTTTTTCAATTTTAAAGACCCCCTCCAGTGAAAATCAAGTGTTTAACCTTGTAAACATCTTCAAGTGGTGTTTCTCATGTGCTACAAGACATATCAGGGACGACATAAGCATACGTCTGCTTTTAAACTTCAGTGTACCAAGGACAGGCTGAACAACACGTTTTCAGATTGGCAGGTTAAGGACGTCACAAACCTAAGGAGCCAATCCTGTTAATGGACGGGGTGACGCTATGAATATGATTATGTGTAACCTACGGCAACCACTTCAGTGATGTGACAGCTGTAACTGTGATCGTCATTTTTGCAAACTCACTTGACATTACTACTACTAGTTACTACATTTCAAGCTAGCAGCACATTGCTAGCTGACTGATAATGTCACGTCGGCGGGGACTACGCAGATTCATGAAGTTTTAATGAGGGAGAAGGAGAAGATGCCTTGTGAGGATTTTTACAAGGTGATTAATAGTATTTTGTAGAAAAAACATTTCAGACACAATTTATTATTAAAAGAAGAGCATTTTATTTTAAAACATGACTGGAGCTGGTCTCTATGAAGAGAACTCATCATTAAAGGAACAGGAATACAAAGCGATGTTGTTCTCATAGCAATGTCTTTTGTGTACATAAATATGTATGTGAAACTTAAACTTAAACATCCAAACTTGGAACAAAAAAATCGAGCCAAAATTGCACTTTTCTGGGGAAGATGTAGATTTTACAGTCTGTGAAACACAGCTGAATACCTCCTTTTCACGTGTCTCACTCTTTTCTGTTTTGACAACTGAAACATTTTGCTACTTAAACACAGTTTCAAGCAGTATGATGTGTTTGCTGGAGAAAAGCAGTAGTCTTTCTGTGCTGATTAACATGTGGGTCAGGTAATCACTTCAGTGTCCGTCCCACTGCAGGGACAGATGGAGGTCCACTTGATACCACTCTTAAGGACGTCAATAGTCCTCACTTGAACTTTACAGTAAGCACCTTCCTCCTCGTCCTTCTGTTCTCTTTTTTTCTTTCAGCTCTTCTTCTGATCCTTCCTTTTAAACTTTCAGTCCTTTGGCACGCTCGGCTGTCTAGATTAAAGAACCTTGATTGTTGTGAATCAGACCGATCGCCTGGATAGAGGAGAGCTATAAATGACCGTACTCACATACCTTACCCAAGCTGACTTCAGTCTCCAGTACCACCACAAAGCACAACTGTGTTCTCTGATCCAGGAAATAACAACAGCAGTTTGTCATTTGATAGAGGGCCTTAGTGTGAGAGGCTTGGTACACAATAACATTTGGACATATTTTGTCAAGAATATGACAAGGCTTTGGCTCGAGTGTTTTAACCCAGGCTGGGATTAAGAATGTCTTTTACTATCAAAATAACAGATGTGATGATCTTTGAAATACATCGTTGCTTGAAATGGATGAACGCTCTGTCTGCTTCGCTGGATGGTCTACTTATTTTTCAAAAAAGATTGACTAATTTTCTCAAGACATAATACTGAAGTGGAACCAATATTTGGGATTTTTGCATTATGTACAAATGAGAACCAGCACAATAATCTAAAGTAATGTCTATTTATTTACCTGTATTGTCTATGTACGATGTCCTTCACAAAAAGATGAGCTCATAGTCACAAATAACTATTTATCTCCCGCCAGCTGTAAGTGTTAGAGCAGCCAGGGTAGCTCTATCACACTGGCACTCTTGACCCTGCGTGACTCTGCTCGAGTACCAGTTCCTCTGGCCAAAAGCCAGGACAGCTTGCACCACTTTAGACAGTCTGCTACAACAGACGAGTAATAGGAGGCATCAACAGGGTGGAGCAAGGAGGGCAACAGGAATGCGGGTCTCAATTTTCATCAGGTGACTTAATGTGGCTTTTTTCTGAGGAGAAAATTTACCAACAATGCTACGGAGGGTCTAGGTTTCTGTAAGGCTGCAGATGGTGGACGTGTCTGTGACTTTGCAGATGGTCCGAGTGTCTGTAGATGGTCTGAGTGTCTGTGATGCTGCAGATAGTCCGAGTGTCTGTAACGCTGCAGATGGTCTGAGTGTCTGTGATGCTGCAGATGGTGAGAGTGTTTGTGATGCTGCAGATGGTCTGAGTGTCTGTGATGCTGCAGATAGTCTGAGTTTCTATGATGCTGCAGATGGTCTGAGTGTCTGTAACGCTACAGATGATCTGAGTGTCTGTGATGCTGCAGATGGTCTGAGTGTCTGTAACGCTACAGATGGTCCGAGCGTGTGTGATGCTGCAGATGGTCAGAGTGTGTGTAACGCTGCAGATGGTCAGACTGTCTGTAACGCTGCAGATGGTCAGAGTGTGTGTAACGCTGCAGATGGTCAGACTGTCTGTAACGCTGCAGATGGTCCGAGTGTCTGTGACGCTGCAGATGGTCCGAGTGTCTGTGACGCTGCAGATGGTCCGAGTGTCTGTGATGCTGTAACGTTGCAACTGAATGCTCTTTTCCTGACTCTTTTCATTATTCCTCCTCCTTTCTTTCCGCTCTCTTTCTTCTATCAGCTCCTTTTTATTCATTAATGCTTGTTCTATTTTTCTCTTATTCCCTCCTTCTCCACTCTCTCTTTCAGCTAACAGCTCTGACACCTCACCATCAGGGAGCAGCGCTAATCTTTTTGACCCGCCACATCCTCCACAGGCTCTTCCGCCAGCTTAAGTAGGGGCTCAACTACAGTATATGTGTGTGTCTGCTGAGGAGTGTGTGACGGGGTAGAGTTTGTTGATGTTGTGACGTATCTTTCTGTAGTTGTAGAGGCCTGTTTGCTCGCCTCTCAGGGTCACTGAGCTCTCGTCCATGTAAGCAGCACCAGAAAAGAGCAGACAGTTCTTTCTTTGAAAAGTGTTTGGGCCAAAAAGTGAAGTACTAAAGAATTGTCTTAGAATCTCTGATTAACCAAATAATGATATACTTAACAAAACATTATGTCTCTAAGATTATTGTTATAATTATGTGCGTTTATATGCATGCAATTTTACGTTATTTAGTTTTGAAAATGCTTAATACGCAAAGGCTTAATCTGTTTAACATACAACATATAATTACATTTTTACATACATTTTTATTTTTATACTTATTTATGTTACTCCTGTATAATATTTATTCATTACTCATTACACACAAGGTTTTAGAGTATTTCCCTTCACTTAAAGTAAATAAAACCCTCGCTGAGGACTGAAAATAATTCATGAATAGAAAGCAAGAGTAAAAAGGAGGAATTATATCAGGCTAAAAAGAGAAGAATCTTTAAGGAGGAAAAAACGACTACAGAGGGAGAGAAAATCATCTGAGTTAACTAAGAAGTGTGTGTGTGTGTGTGTGTGTGTGAAGGGCCGGCCCGACGTCGTGATTTATGAGCTGAGAGCAAATTCTATCTCTAACGGACTTTTACACTTTGTCACCGATGATAAACGAGCGGGTCACACACTTTCACCTCTAAATGAGCTAAATCTCCTTCCAAACACACGCGTCCTCGCTCTTTGACTTTAACATACCTGTACAGCACATACATTCACACGTTCACACGACAGCACATCAACTGTGGACCCACAAACAAATGCACCACTCTCTCCTTGAGCCATAAACACACTTTCACACACACACTTCTCACTCATTACGCAGAACTCTCTTAGCCCCCGAGCCACCGTCCACTGACAGGCGCTCGCCCCGACTCCTCTCTGACACGTCCCCCAGGGTCAAAGGTCAGCTCAGTAGTGTGAAGTGCAGGGGGCGTTGAGGGCCCCGTGGTGCGGCTGGGGGGGGGGGGTCAGACTGGGGAGAGCAGTCGTATTCCTTTTGGTTCCTTGTGGAGCAAAGGGCCGGGGGGACTGAAGGGGGCACATTGTTGAAGAATACTTGTGATAATGATGTTATTTGGGTACTCGCAAGGCCTGCTCGGCAGCTGTTGACAGTAATGATGTAGGGTGTGTGTGTGTGTGTGTGTGTGTAATTAATGATTCTCACAGCTCTCCTACATACCAGCTGCTGACTGAGGCAGGAAGTGGATGATTGATGGGAATTATTGATACCTTTCTCCCTCAAACGCACACATACATGTACCACACTGCTCAGGCTTTCTGAATCCTTGATCAGGTTTTCAGTTTGTTGCTTTTTCTCCACCTATTCACGAATGGACTCATCAGTCATTGGTGAAGGAATGTCAATACTCCACTGTGTTTTAAGTTACCATCTACCATATGCTCCTTTTTTCCTCCTTTAATCAGTCAATGTTGAGTCTAAAAAAACACATTTTATTTGATAACAGCCAAAGAAATGGTTGCTATGGAAAAATTGATGGATGAAATTTGTGCCAGTGGGAAAATGATCCACAGTATCTTATGATGTTTTATTACATTTGATCCATAATGCTAAATATGACAACATAACATGCTGTAGCTCAGGAAGTAAAACATGTAAAATAGATGGGATGAAAACATTTAGTTGATTGAAAATTGACAAAAATTGAAGTGAGGTTTTTACAGCATTTTACCAACAATAAAACAATATTAGCTCAAAAATAGAGACCGCCTCCGCTACACTCAAGACCATATAACATCATATAACATACTATTGCTGTCAAAATCTATTTTTGCGCAATATGTCCAAAAGAGGGCAGACAATACAACGAGGGAAAAACTTTCCTGCTAAGATATATTTATTTAAACATAAATATACTTTTTGATAGATCAACATAGGTGTCCTACACCTTGCAAAATAAACAAATAAAAATAATTAGGTAACGGTTGAAAGGACATGTTGCGCTCTGAGCGAGCTGTGCTGTGACATATATATTTATTTAACATAAACACGTATTTAAAAAAATCACCAGACCCACACCTGTCTGTTATGCTGAGGTTGAGAATCTCTCTCTCTCCAGCCGGGATTTGCATTCTCAGCCATCATTACCACACGCCACACAGCTGTATTAGTGTATCATAGTACAAAGTAACCTGCATTCAAAGGCGCTCCGTCACCAAGAGATTGCACGCGAGGACATACGAGATCCCGTGAGAGCTCGCAAGACAGCCACGGTAGTATTCGAGTGACAGCCCAATAACATACTGCATATGCCCCAAGTGAGCAGGGCTGCCTTAGTCCAGTTTTGCCTTAGTTAATTCCTGTGTCTTCAAAGCATTGACCCCAAAAAATTGGAGGCAGTGGTGCAGTAAGTTCTTTCCTGCCTTTTTAGCCCTGAGGTTCATCTCTCACACACATGCAACACTGTCTGGATATCTGGGAAGTGTGCTCCTGCAATTACCGTTTATCGCCATAGGTGCCGCCAAAAAGCACGAAACTGAGATCTTAGAGATTACCACTTAAAAGTTAATATCATTTTAAAAAGACTCAAATATCTCAAAAATCTAATCACTGTGATGTAAAAAAGTGGGATATTCACGTACCGTATCTTTAGATTGAGCCAAAGCTTACATACGCTTGGCCGAAGACTGGCCTTTTTTTGGCTTATCTTTAATCAGGCAAGTAGATTGTTAAAATAGATTTTTATAAGTAAGAAATACAGCCATTATCATTTATAAAGCTATCTGATGACAGGTACTTTGAGGGAATGCTTTCATCACTCTGCCATCACGGAAAGTCTTGCCCGCAGCTGCAGCCATCAATAATCTTGAATTATACCGTATGAGTCGGGGCCATGTTGATTTCATTCCTTTTTAACCCGAGAACTGCTGAAGATTTTATATAGGTCCTATTTAGATTAATCATAAGTGCTTTGTGGTGATACGCATGACATATTGAGCATCATGGCAGGTTAAGTTAACATTTAGATGTTGACCTTTGACCTGATCTGTCATTTACAAAAGCCATGCAGGAATGCACAGCCCATATATTTAGGGAGTTACAAGTAAATGCTATAAGACATGGGCACATGGAGATAAAGATGGCAAATGTAAATAATGCTGCATAGGAAATAGATCCAGTGAGTGGGCCACGTTGGAACTGATTTGGTAGGAGACAAAGTGATGGACAAAACAGGGGTAGCCTGCACATGGCTCTGCATTTGTTCTCATGCTCCTCTGTGTATGTGTGTGTGTGTGTGTATGTGTGTGTGTGTGTGTGTATGTGTCTGTGTATTTACAGTAAAACAGGTCCACGAACATGTGGCTGCTATTATCACCACAACCCCGTGGTCAGTGCGGAGGACTCAGCGCCTCTTGTGTGAGCGTGTGTGTGTTTGCATAAGATCTGTGGAAGCTGTGAAAGTGCTGTTTGAACTCCCCTTTTTTTTAGCACATTATTGTGCCGAAGACAAACATAACCAAACTGTGGCTGTAGTTTCAATGTGTAAATGTTGCTATCATTGTCAATGAGTGAGCTGCTTTCACTCTTCAGTCAAAGGGTATGTATTGATAGTGTTGAAGATGGTGATATTTGCATGCTAACAGACATTACGCTGTAATGAAGCAAAACAGGGATGGATGAATACATACAAGTTAAAGATAAAGACAGGGAAGAAGGTAAAGTTACAGGAGAGAGTAAAAGAAAAGACTGAGACACAAAATGATTCAAGAAATCCGCATATGTGAGACACTGCCTGTGTTTATTCATACACACTCTTTCTGTCTGCTCGCAGCTCATGAAGGGGAACGTCTCTGCCAAGCCTGTTGGATCCGCTGCATTTTAATCGATGTGATGATTCAAAGTGATGCGATACACATGAAGAACTGGCAGGAAGCCTCGATGCACAGCATCAACCTTCAGACCGGTCCAGTTTTTAATGTCCTACAGAGAAACTGCATGAGGGGAAAATGTGTGTTTTAGTTTTTGGCTGCGGTTCACTTAACTCACAACAGAATGCAAAAGACAGAAGCTGCAAGGACCTTAGTGTGTTCACAGGTTAAAGCATCTTTTGTATCGTATATTTGCCATTTGAGATAAACTGGGTACAGCTTATCCACCATTCAGAAGAAAACTGCTTAATGTGTTTATCAAAAGTTAATAAAAAACAAAGGTAATGTGCAACATTTCCACAGTGATAACTAGGAATTTCCCATTGAGGCAAAAATAAAGCGTGAATTGGTCCTCAGAAAATACATTTACATTTACTTTGTTTATTACTTTGCAGAATTGGGCTAAAGGACAAACAGAAACATTTACACCAACAGGCTGTGTAGGGTAGGGCTGTCACTTCACAAAAATCAAGTTCTAATGAATCCAGCGCGATGTGGAATTTGTTCAAATTATATCGAACACAAGGGGGAGCCGGGGGGCGTAGTGGTACATACAGCACTTCTGAAAGCGTAGCTCTGTTTCCGGAAGAGCTAAGTGCGCAAGAGCGGGTGGTGTGTGTCGGGGGACCTGAGAAAAGAGTGATCGTAGCTGTATAAACAACAGAACTAATGTACAGTTTAGGCTGTGTTTGTGCACAATAAAGCCTACGACTCCTCAAGACTATGGCCGTGCTCCCAGTGTCTTCCTTGCTGCATGCTGCTGGCATATTAAAGTGACGGGGGTTAGCCCTGAAGGTAGCTACAGCTTCGGCCCCGGAGCAGAGCAACAATAAGTCTCCCCTGCGCTTTCTGACTACCGTCGGGACGCTGAAGGAGGAAAAGTTAACAACTCCATTGGTTCGTAGCAGGCATCTGTGTAAAAAATTAATAGCCTAGATGTATGAAGAACTTTGTGCTCTTGTAAACAATTGAAATCATCTGACAAATAGCGCACGCTGTCACGCACATCTCGCACTCGACAAGTACTCTATTATCTTCTATGCCTTTTGGCTGCATTGACCAAAATGAGCTGTTGTGTGTGCGCACGGTTTATGTAACTCAAGTGCAGCATTGCACTTTTCATGTGTTGGCAGAAATACTTTTACTCCCATTATAGGCATATTGAAAGCATATTTTCTATGAAAAACAAATGTAAGCAACAAACTGTAAACATCTAAATCAGCCTACCGAGCCAGGATAACTGCGGCTGTCCCTGCTGCTGTCGGCCGACTGGCACTGATCTGGTTTGTGTTTCTCTCTCTCTCAGGTGCTTGGCTGGCTCAGAGGGAGGTTTGGAAAAGAAATCAAAAATCTGCTTTTTTTGGACACTACTGAACCGTAAGCCTAATTTGCCCCCACTTGCTAGCTTACCAGGTCGCGTCAAAGGTTTGTGCACGCATCAAAAATCCAGCCACAAGCGTCATAGCAACGGCCCTGACAACGGCACATTGATTGATTGACACACATACAGACAAATGCGTGTTGAATTCAGACACGTGATGTTTTTTGATTGGGACCCCCTGCACACTAATAAAAGGCACACTAATTTCAACGTGACAGCATTCTGGGACTCTGATAAGCAGATTACTAATTTGTTTGCGGGAGGGCGTTATCTGCTGTGCTTCAATTTTGAATTCGATCACATCATTACAGTTGAACTAGTAATATATCACCAGGTTCGAACGATATATCACATTTCGATTGAAAACAGCCCTAGTGCAGAGTGTAAACCCAAAACTATCTCGCTATGGAGTAACAGAATGTTACAGTAGTAGACATGTGAATTGGAGATACTGTACATTATATTTACATTTAACATAGAGGGTTAAGTACAACCATCTTACCAAACATCCCTCCGTCACATCTTCAGGCTACTTAAGTTCATGTGTTGTGTTTCCTGTTTTATTTTGATGCTCACCTTGTGCCTTCGCCTGACGTTTTGATACCTCTGCCTATGTGTTGTTCTCCTGCGTACTGAACTCAGACTTTGATTAAACAGACTTAAACAAAAAGAATATTAAATTGCGACAAAGTAACGCCTTCTGAACTCACACTGGAGGCTTCGGTAGCCGCAGTACATTCACAGCTTGTATTTAGTGTACTGTCTCTGTCTTGCGTACACTGTTGACAGCCAGTTGGTAAAGTCAGACATCAAACAGCGAGGCCTGATGTTCGTCCGCTACATCTGTGTCAGTGCTGCTCGCTGTTTATTGTTTCATCTCGGCTTTATTTACTGTTGGCTTAATTATTTCCATGTTTGATCTTTTGAGGGATGTCGGGGGCAACCGTTTTCCTGATGTATCCACACAGTCACACACGCCAAGTCTAGCATGTGTTCGCAGAGTACATCCAACACACACATGGCTTTCCTGTTCGCTCGCAGTGCAGGTGACAGAGACCTCAACCACAAGATGGATGACTGTCTGCCTGCGACATCTTAAACCTGTTACCTCTGAGTGGATGTTTATTTGAATTCTCCTCCCCGCTGTATCACACACTGGGGGGAATTCTCTTGAACTGCAGCAGCAGGAGTGTAAATATTATGGGGAAAGCCACTGAGACATGAAATGTAGCTTTAATTACAACATTGATATATCGAGGTCAGTCTCTCAGCGCATGTGGAGGGAACTTGACCCTTCCTTTTTCTGCCCATGATTTCTTGTTTGATTTGGTGTACACACTCATTAAACAAATGTATATACTGTATTATATATGGTACAATATGTTTGTATAAGGGCAAGATGTATGGTGACGCTTGAATGGGGTGCTGGGGGCTGACTTTAAGGGTAGGCCATAGCTGTGCGACTGGAAGTGATATCAAAGACGAGTTATGTAAAGCAATAAAACGTTAATGTTCCCTTTTAAAACAGGGCTCATCATAAATAATAAAATAATTCACTATAAATAAACTGCTGATTATAAATGGCACTGGAGGCAATAATTCACACATCGTAGGTGGCACATGTTTGCATCAGTTATTTCTGATGGGAGGAGTTGATGGAAATATGATTTTGTTTAATTGTCCTCTAGAAGAAATAACAATGAAACCACTGTGAAGATGTGGTAGATACTGCATGGGCTTCAGGCAAAGCAGCAGTAATAAAAATCCTCCTCTGTGTCCTGTTAAATTAGCAAGTTAAACCATCAAAGCATTGATTTTGCTTTGCCTGGAAATGATCAAACCAATAACCTTAAAATGACTGTAGCTACACTCATATTGGCCTTGGCAAGTGAAACCAAAAATAGTTTTCATATCTTCAGAAAATAGTCTACAACATTTCATATTCATGACTTAATGAGCAACATTCAAAGTCTAATTGCATAAAAAAAACGCTTGGCTATTCTGCTTCATAGGGACTGTGTGTGTGAGTTTGATCAGATTTAATGGATAGTTATCACTCAACCTGATCAAATGTAATTAAACTGTGGTTTACTACAAACTTTATAAAAGAAGAAGAAGAAGGAGGAGGGCTACACACACATAGGCCCAAAATACACACATGCTCAAACCATAGACGGTATAAATAATGGACGTAGTCTCATTGACATCACCCATTGGTTTCTGAAGAACGTTTTGAAGCCCGATTTGCGCTGGCGTTGGCGAACGAGCTGAGGCCTATGGCTGAGGCCTATGGGCGGGCCACATTAATCTTTGTTGCTAAAATACACTCATTTAGCTCGAAGCTACCAGGCCGGCTACATCTAAGAAGCTAGGCTATAATATGCTTTTCATAGGCTATATAAATAATAAATGAGCTAGTTTAATTTCATGTTTCCCACAGAGGAGATTCTGTGTGTGATGGTGGCTGACTGCAGGTGTTTTTTTATCAGTTTAAGAAGCGGTAGCGGACACGCTGCTCGTTTACCTTGTGAGATAGCAGCAGGTGAACGACACATAACGGGAAACTTAAAATAAGCGATCTTCTCATGGTCCGCTGTAATCTCTCTGAGGAAAATTCAACAACTCCTGACTCCTATTTACTGCCCGACGATCAAATAAATGTTTGATAAACACTGAACAGGCTAACAACCAGCTAAAGCGAGCACAGTATACCTGCTACTTAGTGCTAAAAATATATCAATACAATAACTCTGGCATTTAACTCACCGAAAAGCTGGAGCTCAGACTTCTTGCACGGCCAGAAAGTTCCATAAATCCCACAGAGAGATTATTTGTCCAAACCTTGAATCAAAAAATCCCCAAAAGTCTCCAACAACACAAGCAGGTGAAGTTAAACTCAGTGTCTGTGTGTCTGTGTTGACGTCTAGAGACAGCCAGCAGGATCCTCCTGTCAATCAAGTGATCCGGCCCCTATGATTTAAGGCTTAATATACTTTTAAAAATATTCACCCCCCGTACAGTTATCTTGAACAGTAAAATTAGCTATTTATAACAAAACAGTTTTTTGTACCAGGCTGTAAACATGTTTATTTCTGCTGTGAAAATGGGCATTTTCCCATCTGCTGTAATGTTATTTCTTGGTTTGTAGAGCCAGCCTCAAGTGGCCAATCGAGGAACTGCAGTTTTTTGCACTTCTATATTGGCTTCATTTTTCAACACCGGAGGTTGCGGCTTGGTGCAAACAGGACCTTATAGACATGCATTAATGGAGAGATGTCAGAATGAGGGGGCTTCATATGCACTTAGAGCAGTCGGGGGGTTTGGTGCCTTGCTCAAGAGCACCTCAGCATTGCCCAGGAAAGGAACTGGCACCTCTTCAGCCCCCATTCCATGCTAGGTCCGTACCGGGACTTTCCCCAATTTTAATTAACCAAAAAGGTTTTCCAACTCTTAAAAGTGATGTTCATGTCAGACCCCATCATTCTTAGTTCAGAGCTGGTCAAGAACGTTGCCTTTATGGCCTCTTAAACTTCAATAACATTGTAGAAAAGTTTATTTTTGCAGTGCTGTAAAGATGCTATTATATCTAGTGCCTTAAAGGTTACACATGATGCAGATGTGAGATATAGCCCTGGTGTGTCGGAGCCCTCAGCTCCACAGTTTATACTGTAGGAACATGATAACCATCGCCACCACCTCTATACTGTCAAGATCAAACCTGCATCTGTGGAAAGAGGTGTTTAGTGACATGTCCAATGTGGGACTGGCAGCCATCTATCTCTCTTTACTCCTTTCCATCTTTGGCATGAAGAGGAAGCCACAGCGTATTGTAGCATGAAGGTATGTTTAGATAAACATGTTCGTCTTTTTCATTTCACCAGACTTTCCTTTTAACCTTTTGAATGCTGCAAAGGTATAACATTATAAATGTTACTGATGACTTTATTCTGAGAACACAACAGAAGTATTGGTATCATATTCATTTTAGAAAAACAACTCTTTGAACACACAGCAAGTCATTGTTCATCAGTGAGGAAGGCGGAGGTTTTCTCTCAGGCTGCAGGTGTGTTTTCATGTTGGGTCTTTTAGGTTTAAGCACACAGACTCCCCCAGATTACTGACCAGGCTTTATGCTGGTCCCCAAGGGGAAAACAATCCCTCCCCCACTTGCTATTCCCAAAAGGACTTTGTATAGACTAAGGGGGGTTAAACTATGTCAGCAATACCTGTTGTTGTCATGCCTACTTCATAATTTAATAAGGCATAAACCTAATGGATGAGCTGTAATAACGATGGTATTTTCTTCCCCCAGTTACATGCTCGTAAGGCAATACCCGGCCTGGTGGAATTTAAGACCTGTTCCAGGCCAAGCTAGGCCGAGCCAGGCCTGGATATGCCTGCTCTGTGGCTCAGGGATCCAACAGGCCCTAAGAACATAGAGGAGGGACTCTTGTTTGATTGTGTTCTGTGAAGAGTTCAAGCGTCAAAAAGACACAACATGTGAGGAACATGTCCAATTCAATGTGAACTTTACACGTTTCTATCAGTGTTAATTTTGTTCCAAAATTATGACGATAAATGTTTGTCAACAACCTTTTTTCCATGACAAAGACGAGGCGTTGATGACCTAAAAATAGATCACTGATAATAATAACTCAGGCGACACATATGTTTTGTTTTCGTTAATGGGACGAGATGAGACAAGACTAAAATTTTAGTGGTGGACTGTCGGACATTCAAAATGCATACTTTCCCCCACAGATCCCCCTGAATCCGACCCAGCCACACAGGTGATCATGTTTCAAAGTGGCAGCTTGACAACACACGCAAAACGAACATGTATCACAAAGGTGGTTATGAACTCTCTCTCTTAGCCCAGGCTTTCTGGGAGCGCTTTGCATGTCACATGACACTTCTTTGGCAAAAAAAAGGGGCGATCATCAGCTGCCTGCTTCAGACTGTTTAAATAAGAAACAAACAAAGACATGCCAGTTGAATGATTTACCTGATTGTGTGCAAAATTGTAAGTACAAATGTCCTCAATGTATCTGTGTTTATCCTATAAACCTAAATCCTATAAACATAAGCAGACTGATAACGGGGCGGCTGTGGCTCAGTGGTAGAGTCGGTCGTTTTTCAGTCGGAAGGTTGGAGGTTCGATCCCCAGCTCCCTCAGGCTACATGTCGGGCAAGACAATGAACCCCAAATTGCTCCCGGTGGTATAGCCAACCGGGAGCATAGCCAACGGGTATGAATATGATAACTGATTGACAGTTGGGCACTTTACGTAGCATAGTATATGAATGTGTGTTTGAATGGGTGAATGTGACATGTAGCCGCTTTGAGTGGTCGCAAAGACTAGAAACGCGCTATGTAAGTACAGTCCACAACCTGCCCAATGTGCTACCATGACTTAGCCTGGACTCCAGTCTTCCTTAAGTACTAACGATAATTAAATGGCTTCATTACAGTCACACATACTTGAGTAGGTGAGTGCAAAATGACCAATGAGTCATGAGGTAGGCAGCCCTGAAAACAGGGCTTAGACAGAGCAGGAGCCATCCAGAGGACAGGCAGGAGGTTGACCAGATAGGCAGAGCTGCCCCTGAAGGTGGGAGGAGGTTAAGGATAGGATAAGGATCCATAGGATGAGGATAAGGTATACATGACAGGTTGAGCCTCCAAAGAGGACATATAAGAGGTCAAGCAGACGGGCTGAGCAGTTTGGAGGGCAACCTGGAGGCCAGTGACATAGGGGAGAATGCCTCCGGTAACAGCTACAAAGGCAGGACCACTCTGGACCTTGATCTGGCAACTGATGATATGCTGAACGCCAAGGCAGGGTGCAGGATGGCAGCCTCGAGTAGGGCTGCAGGACTGAAAAGCTGGGACACTGTCAGGTGTGCTTGTGGAGCAGGAGATTGCTGCGACTCAGTGGGAGCAGGAGACAATTGCAGTACAGTCTTTGATGCAACTTGGTAGCAGCAACAGGATTCTTTTGCTTTAGCTAGGTGGAAGGAACACCAGTCTTTGGCCAAACTCGGCAGCAGGAACACAAGTCTTAGGCTGAAGCTCGGCAGCAGGAACACAAGTCATGGGTCGAAGCTCGGCAGCAGGAACACAAGTCTTCGGCTGAAGCTCGGCAGCAGGAACACAAGTCTTAGGCTGAAGCTCGGCAGCAGGAACACAAGTCATGGGTCGAAGCTCGGCAGCAGGAACACAAGTCTTCGGCTGAAGCTCGGCAGCAGGAACACAAGTCTTAGGCCGAAGCTCGGCAGCAGGAACACAAGTCTTAGGCTGAAGCTCGGCAGCAGGAACACAAGTCTTAGGCTGAAGCTCGGCAGCAGGAACACAAGTCTTCGGCTGAAGCTCGGCAGCAGGAACACAAGTCTTAGGCCGAAGCTCGGCAGCAGGAACACAAGTCTTAGGCTGAAGCTCGGCAGCAGGAACACAAGTCTTAGGCCGAAGCTCGGCAGCAGATCAGAAGTGGAAAGAGAAAACCATTGTTTCCCTCAGCAGAAAAGGGGAATATTGCTGCCCATGTTCCCAGAACAGGAACAGGAGACAACTGTTGCAGCTCAACAGGAACATGATGACACTCAGTAGGAACAGAAGATGGGGTGCCAGAAGGCAAATGGCTTATAAGAAAGAGGCAGGTAGGGCCAGGCAGATGATTGCTGCAGCTCAGTAGTAGGCCTACCAGTTGGTGATTCCATACACCCTACAACTGCATGGCTGATTATGGGACTTGTCTGAATGAATCCGGTTGAGAGGTAGAGAATGGTAACACAGTCAGTGAGACAATAATTCTCTCTTTAGCTTAATTTCCTGTTGGGGTTTAGAGATTTGCTAAACATTGGCCAGTACAGGCTTATTTTAATGATCTCTGTGTTGAATCCCAGTATCAGAACAATTTAATTCAACTGTTTAATGGAGGTTACCACACTGTGCTAACTCTGTAAAATACAGAGGCCTTCGGAGAGATCTTAGTGTGCCTTTGCTGCAAGCTGTTGACAAGGTGGAACCCTAAAAGTCTGTATTACAATGCTGAGAGTACTCGATCTACACCAACATGGGAAAGGACTATCCATTTGTACCGTATCAATCCATCAATTAAACTTTACTCTAACAGCAGCATTCTAGCATGAATCAAGTATTTAGAAAGAGACACTGATACTGTGGAGAGCATGCAGCTGAGAATCTGTCAGCGAGCATACAGATTATCTTTATGGGCACAAAGTTTTTTCTCTCCCCAGTGGCCGTCTTGTGGTTCAGGAAAAGACAATGAGATGCTTCTTACACAATGGGTAAGTGAATAAACATAGAGCGGCCTTAGTGACGTTGTACCATGAAGAATGTCTATCAGTCGTTTGGGCACATTTCAAAGCAGGACAATCCATGAGAAGATACTGCACCATATAAAACACCAGAGGGATGTTTCCACTTAGGTGCATCAGTAAAGATTTGATTGAAACCAGTGTGACAAAAATACTTGTTAAAATGTTGTATTTGTGAAGAATTATAAATAATATATGCAAACCAGATTGATCAAATTGGACATAGTGAGTATTAATTTCAGCTTTGCTTAAATATTGTACATTCAGACCCTTGAATGGAACCCAACTTAACTTTCAGTGGCTGTACTGTGTAATCGATCAACCTTCACCAAGAACAAAATGGTAAACAATATTAACCTCACAAGAATCTAACGGTGCATGTTTCACATTTGGAGCGCAAGTATAAATCACATTAGATTTTAACAATATGACATTTCTATATGAGGTTTATTTAATTGAGCTGGACCTGCCAGATTGTGGATTTGACTCTGAGGAAATGTGAAGGTCTAGCCAAGTCTATTGTCCTGATGGTCTTTTATCCCAATAACTTGTCCCACTGTGGTGTACGATGGAGATAAACAGTCGCATAGTTGGGAAGCCACCACGACTGTTTCCTATAACTCGTAACGATGCAGGGATCCCATTACAAAACAGATGGATTGAGAAACAGGGGAAGAAAGAAAGCCACGGGAGAAAGAACAATCAGAAAAAATGGGTTTCGACAAAAAATTGAGAAATAGGATCTGAGCATTCGAAAGATTGTCCTGATTGGAAAATGTCTAAATAAAATTAATGTCCGCTGACTTTTGCAGTGGAGGGCAACACTGTATTATGCAGCCCACATCCGTAACTAAACCAAGTATTGTCACTATATCCAATAAATAAATGTGCCAGACGAGAAGCCAATTTCTTAAATGAAATACACAAATTAGATGGTGGTACCCCACAACACACACACATTCTGTTCCACAACCTTGTCCTCAGTGTTACCTCCTAAACCCAGCCATGACTGAGATGATAAAATAAGTCATGCTAGATGCTCTGAGATGCTGCTCAGAGCTGCTTTGAGTTGAATGCATCTCCACTAAAGTAAAACAGATCTTTACCGTGATTGCAGTCTTGGTTTAGCTTGTAAGCATAAGTTGAACCCCATGAATGTGCTTCATGAAAAGTCAAGTGATAAAAGGTTGTCATGATCGACAAAATTTTAAGCCGTCGCCATCCAACGTTTGTCAAGCGATTTCACTAAAAAACCACAAATGTCAACCTCATGGTTACATAGGATAAACCCTGGATTTATGTGGATGCATGCAATAGATGTAAAGATATTTCAATCTGGACCAAAGTGATGGACTGCTCAACAAATGGATAAATACCATTCCTCAAGCCACACAGCTACCGTTACTTAAAGTAATATGCACATGTAGCATCTTTTAGACTTGCCTTTAGCTCCTTTTACTACCATGGATTTGCATGCTGCATCCAGGTCTGAAACAAATATTGCAGTCCCAGATTTGGAAAAGGCCAAGTTCTGCTTGTTGTGTCTGCAGATCGTTTCTTTGGCTTGTCCTGTTTTCTACTACAAACATGGCGGATGACGGGCAGGAAGAACTGGCCATGATCGTTTTTGGAAAAAAGAACAAAACTGTGGATGAAGTGGTGGAGACGGCGTGAACATTGGCTGTACGTGTTACTTTATGCTCCCCGTTTGCTTTTGTCGCCATGGCTGCGGTTGTTGTGCTTCCTCGTTGCTTGTTGCATCCTCGGGGTTCCCCCCACACAACAGGATAACGGATCGTAAATATTGAACATGTTTGATATTTATGATTTGAAATCGGTGCGGCCCCGACGCCTATCTGAGCAGATCAGGAGAAGTAAAATTTACTCTTAACAAGCCTCACACCACAGGAGCATCTGGCAAGGTAATCTTTAGATCAAAAAATCGGGACTTTACTTACGGTTGTCGGAAGGGGGCAATCGGGCCCAAAAGCGACCCGATTATCTTGTAATGTGTACCCCGCTTTAGATACATTTGGGTTCTGTCTGATACAGATTTTGTTCATCGGGACATTCCCATCTTCTAACACATTCTTTCATCTTTACTAGCAATCCCACCACACCCCATCCCATCAGCCTCCTATAACCCCCACCTCTGTCATTGACCTCCAGTCTCCATGGTGGATGCACAGCTAAAGAGCCGGGGAGGCCAGGGTCACTGCTCCTGACAGGCAACCTTCACTGATCTGTCTGTTGGCCAGACACATCGACAGGGATTTGGTTACTGTCAGCGGGGTACTTCAGAGGACGACCCGACACACACACACAGACGGCAAGACACACATGCTCTCTCTGTCTCTGGCACAAACACACATTGAGGTCACCTCTAATTTTGATACATAAACACTCACATTCACAATCTTCCTAGTCCAAATTGTGACACAACCACAAACACACACACAAACACAAAAACATCTTGGAGGACATGAGTAAGCTGGCCTTAGGATTGATCCCAATTTCCTCATGAGCAGATGTTACCTGCTAACAATTAACAGCTCTTGTCATTGCAGCTGAAAAAGATGCACCGGCCGCTCTCCGACACTATTTCCATCTTGACCTTTTCTTAGTAGCTGTTTCTTTTGGTTGATTTTTTGCCGAGAGCTTTTCCGAGCAGGAGCTGGGTGTGCTGCAACTGTTACATCAAGAGTGTTGACGGTCTACCTCGCCAACATGCCAAAAGGCATGACTCTAAATAAATTGGAAATTTAGATCCCGAGTGGAAGTAAGTGGAATCTCCTGGTTTTTTAATGTTCCAGCCTGCAGAACTCCAGGTCTGACATTTATTCCAAATGACTTATTATATGGAAGCTATGACACTCAGGCTGAAATTGTTCAGTTTAAGTTACAGCTAGAAAAGACCCTCAAATTGGTACTGTATTTATGACTGGAGAAACCTGTTATCAGTCACCTGCATCAGTCTGGTCTTAGTGCACCTGTGCAAGCTGAGCTGCCTCAACTGGCATGTTTGAGAATTATAATCGAAACATAAAGTAGTTCATTTCTTTAGATTACATTTGCATCGTGTTTGCTCATATAGACACTAGCATTCATGTAGAAACAGAAACCTTCTGCATGTAATATAATAATAGAATGTAACACTACTTTCTGCTCTCTTCTCTTTGAGCTTTCCGCACTTTGCTTTGGTAACCCAATCCCTGTGAATCACCAGGTGATAAATGATCATTTCTTTCCAGCAGAGTATGGGTGGCTTTGTCTGACCCTGCAGCTCGACCTCGCTCACATAGACACACGGACGGACGTAGGGACAGCAGAACAACAAACTGCCATTGTCCAGAACCGTCACTGTAAGTTCACAGCTTTCTCTTCTATGTTTTTAGAGATATCTCTGATGTAAAAGTATGATTCAATACTCAAAGATCCAGCCATGACTGCAAACCTTTTTTGTATGTGTGTCTCTACGGCCGTCAGCAGACACGTCAGTTGCTCTTGTTTTCAGACATAAAAATATTAACTTGTTCTTCCTCACGTATGTTGCTGATTTCCAGTGTCTTTCATTTGATTCCCGGGGACTGTGTTACTTCCTTGATGCTCTCCTCTGGTATATGTATTCACCCCATCGATATAATTAGATTCAACTGAGGCATGCGATCCCGGGAACGACATGTGCACACAATGATATCAGGCCGTTCCATCTGTGACTTCAACACAGCACAGGTTTTGTAGACAAAAACAAGCAAAGGGAGACTCACAAGCTTTCAAGCAATGTCGATATACTGTAAATATCCTCTAATTTCCATCACGGTAAACCTGGCATGCCCTATTGAGTGAAACACCCCTTGATCTGGTTGGAAAGTTTTAATCAGAAGTGACAAATTGGATGCATTGGACTACAAGAGCGGTTTGCCATTTCCTTTGTCTCAGTTTAACATCAGAGTCACCTAAGAGCTTGCACAGGATGCATTTTGCACAAGAAACAAAAGGAGAGCTATGCAATCTTTCAAACTAATATTGGACAACAATTAAATTAACATCATTTACCATAATGATGAAATGTACTTGCTACTAACTGGTGCACACTTGAGCAATAGAATAGTCTCGAGTGCACCTGTAGGATTCCTCAACATGACGTCCGCCCTTCAGTATGCCTGTCATGCACGGCTCATGGGTGGCACAGCCGTGGGAAGCAATGGTTCCTGGTCCGACACGCATTCCTGTCCCCGAGTGCACACATGAACACACACCTAGACAGAAACACACACAGACACACTCCCCCAGCCCGCCCACCTGGGCTGGATGACCCCCTAAACAGCTCCAATTACCAGGCACTGACAGACAGACAGATTAGGTCTGAACAAGGGTGCTGAGGCCTGCACAGACAGACAGACAGAAAGACAGACAGACAGATAGACAGACACAGACAGAAAAACAGGCTGGAGAAAAAAAAAAAAGCAATATGGCTGCCGGCACAAAGAAGAAGGAGGGACGGGAGAGACGGAGGATTCACAAGGGAATTCTGTCATTAATTACAGTGAGTATGTTTACATGGAGCCTTCATGGGAGCAAACCAAGGTGGAGATTAGTTTGCTCTTTCACCATGACTGAGGTTCCCATGTACCTCCCTCTGCCTCCCCAAACACACACACACACACACACAAAGCAATTTTCTTCCTTGAGGCAGCCACCTTCACCCTGCAACCACCTTCACTCATGACCTAAAGCAGACTCTAACAAAACCTCTGTTAACGCACACACACACACACACACACACACACAGACACAGACCCTCCCTCTCCGTGTCACTCTGAGTTCAAACTGACCAACAGCAGAATAAATCACTTTTCTTTTATGAAAGTTTTACTACGCACACAGAGGCAGGGGAAAGGGGGGGAAGGAAAAACAAATTGACAGGGTTGAGTGCCAGGCGTCAGGAGCAAACGCGGCATTTTCAGGGTTTAAGTTAAGACTAACCAACAAATTGTATCCCGACCACATCGACGGCAGCGGCATAGCTACTGAGGTCATTGGGATGATTTGTTATGCAGGGAATTTGGACGTTTTTCCGTGTTTTGTCTTCTTTGGTCAACAAAAATGTCTCAGTTTTTTAAGACTTTGTGAAAATTGCTGCACACGGTGGAATTTTGGTCCAATTAGGCCGGCGTTTACGCAGCAGTGGATGAGGTGGTGACAGAGCACACTATGTGTTTGGACATGGGCGGGTGGGAGAGAGACTGCTCTTCTCATAAAGATTTTGGGGAGACAGATTAAAACAGTGAGTTTATTGTTTGGAGACATACATGATACAGCTGATCCCCCAACCCGACCGCTAACCAGCCCTGCTAGACGCACACACAAAGAGTTTAAAGTGAGTTCTGCCTCTAATCATGAGGGCAACTCCGTGACAATCATCTGACAGCCAGTAAAAACATTAAATCATGTCCCCAGCACGGGTCATACTCACAGCAGCAGCAGCGGAAATGTCAAGTGTAAAACCTTTCTTCCCCCTAATAGATCTCATGTGTGGCTTTGGTTTCTCTCAGTGTCGCTTTCTTTGCCTTCTTGTCATTTTTTATGGCTGTGATATTGAATGTTTTGCATTTTGTGCTTTTGTTTTTTCCCTTTTGTGTAAGTTACACCAGAGACTGGGGCCTTTGCGGGCTTCACAATTTAAAGGGAAAGTCAAATGTGGAATAAATATTGCCACTACAATTACGACCAACAGTGGTTCTTAAACTGTTTCTGTTGCGTCCCCATTGGGAGGCCAAAAAACTGAAATAACATAATGAAGTTATGCTTGAGAGCAAATCTGGCTCTCAAACTTCCAGCATTTTGTTGTTGCTCATTCACAACTATCCCTTTTTTCGGTCTGAAGTCTGTCCAACATGAACTTATAATGTTGTTTTACCGTCTGAATAAAACTCCCTAACCAGAATCCTGTTACATGTTCCATGTAATAATTTAAATTGACTGAACTCTGTCATGTCTCAGACAGAGAGAGTGAAGCATGTTGCCCAAATTGTTGAGGATTCCTTCACATGCATTGTCTGTGGGTTGGAGGATCGTGTCTGAAGTAGCATTTCAGGAACATTTTATAACGGATAATATATCTCATAAATAGTAATGGTAACTGAACTCTGGACTAAACTGGCAGTCTTCACTTGCCACGCTATAAGAAACATAAATGTTTCAAACAATACTTGGTTTACACCGATCAGCCATACCACTGATGACCACTGACAGGTAAAGTGAATAACATTGATTATGTTGTTACAATGGCACCTGTCAGTGGGTGTGATATGTTAGGCAGCAAGTGAACATTTTGTCCTCGTAGTTGATGTAATAGAAGAAGGAAAAATGGGCAAGCGTGAAAGTGTGAGCGACTTTGACAAGGGTCATATAGTGATGGCTACACGACTGGGTCAGAGCATCTCCAAAACTGAGGCTCTTGTGGGGTGTTCCCGGTCTGCAGTGGTCAGGACCTAACAAAAGTGGTCCAAGGAAGGAAAACAGGTGAACCAGCGACAGGGTCAAGGGTTAAGGCTCATTGATGCGCATGGGGAGCAAAGGTTGGCCCGTGTAGTCTGATTGAACAGAGGACATACTGAGGCTCAAATTGCTGAAAAAGTTGATGCTTTTAGTTTGTTGCATATGGGGCTGTAAAGTCGCAGACCGGTCAGGGTCTGACCCCTGTCCACCGCCGAAAGCATGTGAGCATCAGAACTGGACCATGGGATAGTGGAAGAAGGTGGCCTGGTCTGATGAATCACGTTCCCTTTTACATCATGTGGACGACTGGGACATGGCACCAGGATGCACTATGGGAAGAAGGCAAGCCCGCGGAGGCAGTGCGATGCTTCGGATGATATTCTGCTGGTAAACCTTGGGTCCTGCCGTTCATGTGGATATTACTTTGACACGTACCACCTACCTAAACATTGTTGCAATCCAAATATACCCCTTCATGGAAACAGTATTCCCTAATGGCAGTGGCCTCTTTCAGCAGGATAACGCGCCCTGTCACATGGCAGAAATGTTTCAGGAATGGTTTGAGGAGCACGACAATGAGTTCAAGGTGACTTGACTTGGCCTCCAAATTCCCCAGATCTCAATCCAATCGAGCGTCTGTGGGATGTGCTGGATAAACAAGTCCGATCCATGGAGGCCCCACCTCGCAAATTACAGGACTTAAAGGATCTGCTACCGTCTTGATGCCAGATACCTCAGCTCACCTTCAGAGGTCTACTAAAATCCATGCCTCGACCGGTCAGGGCTGTTTTGGCAGCAAAAGGGGAACCTACACAATATAAGGCAGTTGGTCATAATGTTATGGCTGATCGGTGTAACTGAAGGCTAAATGCTTTCTTCAGGACATCACCTCTGTTAACAGATACTGCAAATGAAACTGCACGCGAAGTTTGGATGTTAGCTAATGCTCCTGAAACCAAGTGGACAGTACTACTCGGACCACAAAATGTTTGCTTCAATGTGCAAATTGTCCATCATGCAATACCGGAACCCATCAACGATTTAGCTTAGTATCAATAGACATAAACAGACAACTGCATATAAGAGAAGATAACAATCCTTTCGTCTCTGTCCTCTAACTCTACTCTTGTTTCTCAAGTTGCTACTCGGACCGAAAACAATGATGAGCGTACAGAAAAGGAAGTTGTGCCCGTAGATTTCGATTATTGCTTCTTTGAATAACTGGTGGCTCAACCGAAAGCCCCCCAAAATCACAGTAGCTCCTAGAAGCTTTATCATCTAGATCTTATCCGATTGTTTCTGAGATTGTTAAGTACATAAAAGCACATCACAAACTTCCCATAAAATCACAGTGTACCTCTGGTATGTAAAGACAACATTTGAAAAGCAGCAAAAGATTGAATTGAAGGTGTTTTTTGTTGCGTCTGGCCAAGAAAGACTGGCTCAGCGAGGTGTCTGATTAGAACCACATTTTCCCTGCTAAGTGGAAGATGGATGAAACAGAAAACGAAGAAAACAGAGGGAGCCAGATCTCCAGGACAAGAGAACTGAAAGAACCCGAGATCCGAAGGCACGGAAAGGTAAAAGACAGAGAGAGAAACCCAGGACATAGAGCAGGAGAAGGAGAGAGTAGAGTTTGTGTAACTCTGTCGGGGAGCCCCTTCAACAAGTTCAACAGGCAGACTTTCTCTGAGCAGCTCATTGGATCCAGATGACTTCCTCACTCCGTCCAGCTCGCTGGAGTATTGATCAACCCGCAGACCCAAACTTGGCACAAAAAAAGAGCTGCTTCTGGAAAACCAAATCATTCATTATTTGGAATTTTCTTTACATGTTTTATGGTATGATATATTGACTATATTGTAATATCTTTCACTGACTTTAACAGATCTCAGAGGCTCTGTGGTCAAAGGGCGATGGAAACAGCTGTAGGAATTGGACGCATGACAAAACATTTGCTGTACACACGTGCCTTTTGCTTCATTTCTGTCTCACTTGCTTTGGGTTGTGATAGAAAAGGGTTTACGAGACAAATTTTGCTGTCTGAATGTGGGTTTTTGAAGTTTACTGAGCATTCAATCACTTTGTCTCAACTTTAAACAAGATATCCAGTGTAAGAGTGTGGACAGAGTCAAATAAATCACGGAGATATGACATTATGGGTTTGAAGAAAACAGAATAAACTCCCTGGATGGATTAGAATGAGATTTACAACAAGAAAAAGATCGTTGCCAGTTTTAGCTAAATTAATGGGCAGGAAACAAACTGGTTTATATCAAATCATCTTTATCCTTGAGTGAAATCTTTGAATCTGCTTGGGAAATTTTGTCTCGAGCTCCATTCATCATTGAGAACAGCACACAAAGACATTGTGGGCTGGGGTGTGATGTTTTTTTGTTTGTTGTCCAAAGTCCAGTCAAGTTTCCATCTGATTTATTACAGCCGATGTCAGTGAAGCAAATAGTTTTCTCCCCAACATTCCTGACTTGTTAGTGGCATGAACTCTTCTTGTTATCCTGGAGTCTTTCACTTACAGCAGGAGAAAGGCTCCTTAAATTGAATTAAACATAACTTATGATTGGCTGCTTTGACTGTTGCCTGGCAGAACACCAAAATGGAAACTACTTTGGGCTTTATTACATTTGTTCAGCATGTTCAGCATTAAAAACGGTGACAATGGAAGGGAGATTTGTGGGAGACAGAATTATGGTCGCTATGGCCACCACATTTTTAAGGTAGCAGCACTTTTTAACTTCTGTGTGAAATTAAAGCCCCGCTACCACAGAGCTCCTGTAAAGTCAGAGACTATGTTAAAACTGTGTTACAACATGGGCGTTTTAAATCTAAATCTAGCTTAAAGGAGAAGTTCGGTATTCTTAAACCTGGGCCCTTTTTGTACAAATTTGTGTGTCGAAATGACTCATAGGAACAAAAGGTTTTGGAATCGGTCCAGTAGGTAGCTTCTGCCGTAGCTGCGATACGGACTAGGGCAACTGTACTTGTACAAAAAGGGCCCAGTTTTAAAAAATACTGAACTTCTCCTTTAACTTTTTTATGGTCTAAACTTTCAGTGTGTGAACTTTCACTGTAATTGTTGGAAGAAGGAATTGCAAAACAGGATACTGCACTGAAATGATGTGCAGACACCAGAAGCAGATTGACTATTAGGTTCACCGCAAACTTACAACATGCAGAAAGAAAAAGGGAAAATAGTCTGTCTGTCTCTTTCTGCATCTCCCGCCATCCCACTTTCTCAGCTCATTCAGTCGAGGCACTGCTGGTCACCAGTCTGGTTCTGCGTGAGGTTTGAACCAGGTTTGAGGTTGTTTTAAGGAACTTTTTTCCCGCCACTGTTGCCATTGCTTGCTCATGATAGATTAATGTTGGGTCTCTGTAAATAATATAGAACAGAAAACAGTCTTTTTATGTAAAGTGTCCTGAGATAACTTCTGTTGTGATGCTAAAAAAAAGTATAAATATGTATTAATTGATTGTTTGAACTGTGACACATCCGCTGTATGAAGACATTTGTTCCCTTTTATTAATGTAACACTTTACAGTTAAATAATACAGAGGTGAAATGAGTAACCATTCATTTCAACGGTCCACAGATGAATGTGGTTAAATTCACAGTGACATTTCAATCAACTTCACTCAATCAACTTGAACACAAAGGTGAAAAACAGTCAGCAGAAAAGTACGATGTGTCTGCAGTAATGTAAATGAAACCTTTGTTGTAAATGGGCTAAAACAATGAAGAACGCTGACTGTGGCATGATGAGTATATTGTTAGTTATTCCAAAACCTGTAAGCTGTTCCCCTTAGTGGTTTTCAAATGCGTCGTTAGTTATAGTACAGCTGCAGTGGTCCAAACTTTTGTAAATAATTATCTTACCTCGGTTGATGACTCAGACTTTTCTGTCAAAGTACGACTATAACAGCAAACATTTACTGTCATCGCCATCAAAATCCTGTCATGTCTTTGTGTTTCTCTAACAGTTTGCTAATTGCTGTTACCTCAGTTTGCAAAACAAGGTCAGAAAAACAAATTTGTTTTTTGGCGAGGACTTAAGGTACTTATTTTTCTGCTTAAAGTCATCATTCTTCATCAGGCAAAAACATCTCATTTTAAATTCTTAAACCTTTGCGACTCCTTGTCATCTCAACTACATATTCCGCCCGTCTCCGTCTGAGCAGCGCTCGAACATCGTTCCAAATTTGTTGCCGCCGAGTTTGATAAACAGACTGAATGAGTAATAGATACAATAAAGACCTAACCACATAACATCTTCACTGTTTACTAACCCTGTATGTGGCGCATTTGTGACGCAGCAGAAAAGAGACCCAAAGCTGTATACTCCACTGGCAATGGGAAAAGAGACAATCGGTATGTATATGTGGGTCTTCCCAGGTCTGAAAAACTTGCGTTAATTTCGGTGGGAAAGGGGTATATGTGATTGACCTGTCCAGGATGTATCCAGGCTCTCGCCCAATAATAGCTGCGATTAACAGCCCCTCACAACCCTTAACAGGGTTAGCGGTATAGATAATGGATGGATTATTAATGTAGTGATACACAAATGTACACGTGTGTTGAGTATATCTACAGAAATGTATTCATCTTGTAATGAAATTAATACAAAATGGAAAGATTGTAATTGGTACTTAGTTTCAGAATCTTTTACTATTATTGAAATTGGCTTTTTTGCAAATAAGACTTTCTTTTTTTAGATGGGGTTTTAAAGAGACACATCCCAACAATCCTTGTGTCATACAGGCCAAGATGATATCAATTCTGTGGTCGTTGATGCAATGTGTTTTTCTAGGGTAGCTGTGGTTTAGCGGGCAGGGCTCGAACTGCTTCGTCTCTTCCATTACATTCTTTATTCTATCCTTACGCTGTAAACTGTGAGTAAAGTCATTCACGCAATCCTTGGTGGCATAAAGCACCACATGAGAGGCCACATCATGTTTGTCTTATCTGGGGAAAAAAAAAATAGTGTGTTTATAGAAAGACTGCACTTATTCAGAGAGCTTAATTGAAGGTGAGTTTTGGTATCTGTGCTTGGCCAAAAGAATGTGCATGGCCCCAGAGACTCATGGGATGTCACACCCACTCCTTGGGGTTGGTTTCAGCTGCTTTGCATGTCTAAAACAAACCACTACATCTGTTTTTACTTCGTGTTTTGTTTGCGGACTGAAAAGAGAGAAAAAATAGTGGCTTCAGTAAAAAAATAATGACATTGGTTTCATTCTCGTGCATCCCGGGGACTGAAAAAGAGAGAGTGATTGGTTGAAAGTGACAAAGGAGGGGAGAGGAAGAGGAGCAATTGGGATAAACAGAGATTTGTAGAGAGGGTCATGAAAGAATGACAAGTTTGTGTGACCGCCTTGCACATGTACACACACACACACACACACACACACACACACACGCTTCCACACAGACGGATAGGATTTCCGTAGAGTGGAAACATCGAGACGTCTCTGCCTTGTTCAGCACGGCTGGAACGCATTGAGGTTTACACTTCAGATCCTGACATTCGAAACATTCAGGGGGAAAGCACTTTCCTCTTTCTCCGTGTGTCGTACCCTGCAACTTCTACCTGCAGGATTCATTATGGAGACTTCTGTTGTGTATATTTCCAAGATGGCTGCCATTTTACCAGAGTACTGTGCAGGAAATTCAAAGAAAAAACTTTGCACTAGATCACGTCTTGATGCATCTTTTATCAGCTCATGCAGGTTTAGCCTTCTGTCCATTCTAAAAAATACCTATAGAAATTAATTACAGACTTCTTGCGTCGTCCCTAAACACGCTTTGAAGCCAAACTTTCTCCACGAACTTGTCAAATCGTCTTTGCAAAATTACAGGTGCACAAAAAGAGTTCTTATAAATTAATCAATTTTTTTTGTGATAACATATTACTGCCAAAGATTTATAGATCTCTCTCAAAACTCAAACACGGACACACAGTTGTTTGGCTGATCTTCAGCTGGCTCTCTGTCCTATCCACTTATCAATCAGTGCTTTGAAACATTTTGGATTTAATAAGGGAGTACAGCTTATTGACAGGCTTCTCAGAGATTTCTGTCATGAGCACATGTTATATCCACCAAACACCTGTTGCTTATTTTAAACACTCAGACTAGATATCACATACAATTACACTCACTATCCATACAAAATGTTTCTTTTGAAAGACTGAAAAAAGGCTCATTTTAAAGTTTGTTGTATTGTTTTAGATTGTTAAAAAAAACTTGAGGATGTGTAAAACTGCTAATGACAAAAAAATAAGAGTATGCTCCTTATTTATTCAACCATGTGACCTCTCCGTTCACTCTAAAATCACCCGAGTCATACAGCAGCCGTTTTTTCTCTGATATCAAGCTCAGTGTGGGAAGATCAAATGCTGTTATCAAAAGGATTTAAATGAGGAAATAACTTTGGAGAATTGGAACATGATTTGTGAAGAAATTATCCATAAATACTCGTCTAAAACTTTGGCAATATAATTGGCTTACGCATATACATTTAACACCTGTAAAATTACACTATTTTGATTAAAAAAACAACACAGGCTAAAGTGTTTGGGAATGTGGGAAGGTAATGGATTTTTGGAGGGAAGTTAAACATGTGATGGACAGAATCACCTCTGAGGTCCCTCTGGAACCAACGATTTACATTTTGAACCCTCAAAACTGAGGAAGAAGGAATATACACTTACAGATATGTATTTTGCAAGCCAAACGGCTTATTGCTCTTCATTGGAAAAAACAAATAGACCGTATATTAAAGAAAGGATTACTGAAATGGCATCATGTATGCTATTAGAGAAGATAACTTATATATTGAGAAATAAGCAAAATGTGTCTGAGGAAATCTGGAACCTTTGATTACATTCCTTGAAAATGCAAGTGTTAGAGATACGCTAACAGTGTTATAGTTTCTAGAGAGAAAGAAAAAATATAAATAAATAGCACCTTTGAGACAGAAATTGCATTAAGAGTACTACCTTGACTGTAAACATATTTTTTATGTATTCTTCTTTTTTTTGTATATTTATTTTGGTACTGCTGTGTTGTTTTTTTGTATTTTGTTATGTATATGATCCTGTCAGTGTAATGTTTTGTTTTTGTCTTGTGGGGTCGGGAGTGGGGTGGAGGGAGGGATGGAGGGGGAATGTTGTTTGTTCTAGTCATTTATAAAGATAAAAGAAAACTAATGAACAGTGTTTAAAAAAAAAACATCACTTCACAATTGAGTAGCAATTGAAAATACAATGTATTGGGAAATCCAGAGGGATATCATATTCCAGGGTAACACGCTGCACTTTTTAATCCACGAGCTGCCATAAAAGAACAAACGTTAACATTCAACACCCTTCCTAGCTATAGTCAATATTTTAGCTGTTATGTAAGTGTGGTAACATAATTTAAGAATTAATGTAATGATGACTAATGTAATGATACTATGGATCTGGTTGAATGCTAACGTTAGCTCTAGCAATTTAAAGATGGGTTTATGTCGCTGCAGATTCATATAAGTTCGTATAATTTTGTTTTTGTTTGTAGTTTTTAGGTTTATGTTAGTGTTTAGTCTACCTTTTGGGAAAACACACTCTCAGTGAGTCATCATTTTGTTTCCTCAATATTCCCCCGATATATTTAACATTACGAGCCAGCTGCTTTGTTGATTCATCTGTGAACTTTCATGTTGGAGGGAGAAAGGGTGAAGAGGGTGAAGCATGTGGCTCTCAGCCCCAGCTGTTGCTGTTTGCATTGAGTGGACAGTAATTGCACACACACACACACACACACACACACACACACACACACACACACACACACACACCCAAGTACACACTTACAAATGTTGCTGTTGGCATTCAAAGGGAGGACTCCAAATAGAAATCCTGACATGTTATGTGATTATGATGAGCAAGTGTTGAAAGTAAAGTCTGACATAAAGCACATATACAGTGTTCCCTTGTGGTTTCGAGTGTCCATCTGACACAGACAGAAAATGTGATGGGATATGCATACGACACAGACACACAAACACACACACACACACACTCGTACTTATCCATACCAACAGTGGACTATCATGCTACACTGACAAAGTGTGGACATATGTTTCTCTCATTTCGAAACATAAAAACAGTAAAGAAAGTTTACTTGTAAGGTCTTTCACCATTATATTATTTTAACTTCAGTATACTGAAGTAGAACTGTCTGTGCTCATTGACTTTACTTTAACTTTAAAGTTATCAATATTTAAACATTTCTCTGATGCAAATGCCCCAAAATAATCAGGGTCAATTGAAAGAGAATGAATACAGTTTTACCTGCTAATCATAGGTAGCTTAGCAGCCTGCGCTAACATCAAGGACTGCAGTATAGGCAAAAAGATCAACTTTATTCAGGCTTCAACTATACATGTTTTAGATTGATTGATTACACCACTGCAATGATATTAAAATGGTCGTTGGTAAAGTTATATTCTTTGGCATTATACTTGATAGTTTTTATGACCTGTGTGGATTAAATATTATTTTATATTTGACATTTACAACTTCACTGAAAACAAACTATAAAAACATTTCTGTACATTTCTTCACAAAAAATGTAAGATTATCTAAACACTCTTGTGTGTTTAGAGTGTCAGTCTTTAGTTTCCTCTGCAGAGACAAACATATTTACTCAGGTCTACATCCTATTTTGCTGGTTCCGAGAGAGGCTATTGATAACTCCATCACTACATCAAATACCACAGGGCCCAAATCTGTACGTGTTACAATGTGCTGGCTGAAAAAGAATTCCAGCTGGCAAAACTGGGATGAATATTGACAATGATATAGTGGCTTAAACTGATTTTGAAGTGTAAAAAGAAAGAAATACACATAAAACTAAGTGAGAGTACATGTGCACGCACACACACACACAGTCCCAAGCCACAGGTGTGGATTGAGTTTTGTTTGTTTGGAAGGAATGAACTCCCTCCTACTTCTCCTCTCACATTTCTCTGTCTCCTCCTACCTTTTCCTTTTTTCACTCCTCCTCTCCTTTCCTAACATCCTCTCAACCCGCCGCTCTCTCGCCACCTTGAAGCGGCTTCTCCGGTCCTCTCTCTTTTTCCACATTTCTAAAATACCACGTAATCTTTTTTCATTCTCCTCTCTGCTCTTCCTCACCTCCTCTCCTTGTTGTTATCCTCTCCCCTGTCCTGACACAAACTTTCACACACTCGCACACAAATTCGGAGGAATGTCAGGAATGTGTCCGTTCCTGCAGCATCATGTTGTTGTTACACATATGACTGCAACCCCAGAACCTGAGGAGTGTGAGTGTTTTTCCAGAGCCCATGGATGGACGGACGGATGGACGGAGGCATTGAATGATTGATGAAGAAGTGGGATGGTGTTGACCCAGCCCTTAAAGGCTCAATGCTTAATCTAAAGGTAAACAACAAGATGCCACCAAGGCAAAGTTTGACAAAGTGACAGATTTATACCCACAAAAATAGTCTTTTTTTCCCCTTATTTTTCTTCATAGTCCTTGTAGTCTCAAAAATATGTAACAGCTTGATATCATGTAATTATAATCTGCAGTTTTTAAAGATCTTGATACAAGTTTTGCTCGCTAAGCTCTTTTTTTCCGACTGCAAACAATAGATACGATCGTTTATCGGTTTGAAACCTGCCAAGTGCAGCTTCAATTAGCACAGCACCAAACACAGACATGCCTCAGACCTCCAGTAGCGGGGGATGGGCTCTATGGATGGCTAACCTGATGGAGATGGAGATAAAATGCCTGCTCATCGTTGTTGGCTGTGGAAGCTAAACTGTCTTCACTGCTCTGACAGCTGGTGTAAACAAATACCTGTCAGTTAATGTGAATTTAAAAAGCAAGCAACAAACAACCTGCTCACTTTAGTTTAGCTGTGTGATTATTTTACAGGCTCTAATGGATGTAAAATCTTAGGTTATAATAATAATTTAAAAAAAACAACAACTGACCAATTTACCATCAGAAAAAACAAGTAATGCTAATCTTCTACTGTATATGCTGAACTGCATAGACAAGTCCTAAAGTGGGGTTGTTGTATAATCCAGTAGCTAAACTTAGCTGGCAAGCAAACGCTAACAGAGTTAGCTAAGTAGCACGAGGCTACATACAGCAGAAGTTAAGACACCATGCCAGCATATTCTTATTTATTTGATGTTTTCTGTTTCATTCATGATCTCTTTTCTCCAAATAATGTCGACCAAAAAAATATTAAATTCAATCATTAAAAATAGTAGCCTAATCACCTTGTTAGCTAGCTAACTTTGTAAGAGTTAGCATGTCAAAAGTACAAGTTAATCTATCTAATGCAATATTTTACACCTTCAAAATTCTTTACACTTTGTGAGCTGAGTGTTGCTGGCCGAATTATGAAGTGTAGGACTAAAGTTGCAAAGCCCCTGCATGCCTCCTTATCAAGTATCCAAATCCCCATCGTAGCTTCTCCAGCTGAACGGGGAGTTGATCCCTGAGTGGCTGATGATAGAAGGCACCTCACCTCCCATCCCTCTTATCAGCTAAGCTAGCTGAGAGGTGGAGGAGTCCATCTAACTGGATTTAAGCTTGTCTCTTAGCTTATCCCTCTGATTGATTATGTTCATCTCCTGAACTCGACTCTGCATTCACTCCACTGGTGTTTTACAATAATGGTGACGTTGAGTCTGAAAGGAACTGTGAAATATTTTACACCTAAAGATGTCGTGTTGATAAGTGGATAGGCATAACTGTGTGCTGTATTATTATTATGTTTTTTTCATTGGCACTGAGTTTTAATCCAAAGGAAAATTATATTCAGGAAGTAAAGACAGAAATAAAACAATCATTTCCATCAATACATTTTTAATCAGATGAAGGTTATATTGGCAGCAGAGGTTTTTTGACTAGACGACATCCTAATCAGAAGTAACACTGAAACATGTTACACAATACAATGTCTTTATTCAACATGAAAGACCAATGCCTCCCTCAGCTCCTGGCTTTATCCCTCAGGCAGTGTCAAAAATAAAACCTGTAAAATATCAGCTGCTTGTATCTGCAGTCTTACCATACAGCTTCCACCCAAATGTTTCATCATCGAGCTCATGACACTTGATAAATAACCCACATCTGCCCCTACTCTAGTGAAGTCCAATTAAAGTTGTGGTGCCGATCTACCTGTTCCATTAACTCTATTTTATGTTTTTTTGCGTACAAGGCCCTGTGGTTGTCTGAGTTGCTTTCTTTTACACTTTGCAGCAACTGAGTGCCAGAAGTCAATAATCTACAGTGGCCAACAAGGGCAATCACTCTGCAACGGCTTAAACAGCAAATGGTTTCCGTTAGAAAAAACAGGCTGCAAATTCAGAAACAATTAAAAAAAAAAAAAAAGCAATGACAGAAATGTAAAAAAAGTGCTAAAAAAGGCTGAAACAAATGCTTTAATGTCAAAAGTGCTGCAAATACAGAAACGATACAAAGTCAGAAACACAAACACAAAAAACACATGCAAGAGTAAAAACGCTGCTAATTCAGTCAACACAATGGAAGTGCTCCAGGCCTTTAGGGGTGCTCCAGCAGCGTCTAACGTTACTGATTATTAATAAATTTATCTACGTCTCTCTCCAATCAATAATAAACCGGTGCCACTGAGTGCCCCTGCAGGCCTGGAGAACTCGACCACCGTAATAATTAACATGTCCTCAGTCCCAACTTGTCAAGTAAAGCAACTTCAAGATATGACAATCTAAGTATAACCTTGTGTTAGTTTGGCACATGCAGGGCTCCATACAGTAGCGATACTAAATATGCAATGTCTGGTAGGACTTAAAATATAAATCAGAAAAGTCGTTAATGAGCTAATGAGCTCAGTTAGATTTTGCAAGTATAGCTTGTTGAAAAACATTTAACTTTTGATGAACATTTGATGAACAAACAATGATTTACACATAACAATACAAATGATCCCAATTTGGTTATTTTTAAGCACCAATACTACTTGGTAAGGGTTAGGGATAAGACCCAAAGATCATAGTTTGGGCTTAAACAAGTTCTGAAGTATTAATGCTTCATAACTAACGTAGGTTATGTAACTAATGCACTGTATTTGCCTGAGCAAACATACATATATTACATTAATGACAGGTTACGTCAGATCTCTTCTTCTTAAGTTTGTCCACTTTGACTATTTGTTCCACATAGGAATCTAACACTAGTCTCCTGGATGAAAGTCTTACCCATCATCCATTGCCTCCAACCATCTCAAGAGGGGAACCTTCAGCACCATGTATTGACTTGTTGGGCCACTGACCAAGCTGCCCTGATCAAGCATTGGGAGTGAGAACGTGCAGCAAGGGTATGAGAGGTTAAAATCCCGTCTCTCCCACTGAGTATTTAAGTAATAGTTTTGCTCATTTGCTCTGGCACTAATGATTGGCCTCCGCTTTAATATCCATGGTAATGTTTTTAAAGGAAATAACATTTGCCTCATTTGACATTTGCGGCTGTTTGCACAGCCTGGCATCAGCGACCTCCACTCCACAGCCCATCCCAGGGCCGTAAACTTGTGCAACACAAACCAGAAGCAGATGAGGACACAAGGTTATGAAAACGTCTTGCTTCTCATTCTGTCCAAACTCTTTGATTGTGGGCAACGAACAGAAAAACACTCTCAACCCTTTTTAGGGCCGTGAAAACATCGGCAGTTTGTGACTCGGCTACAGGTTTTGACGTGAACATATCTGCAGTTGAAACATTTATGGATCGTTCCGTTTGGATTTAGCGGCAGTGATGGATGAACGTATTGTGTATGGACACATTTTTTGTGACATCGAGCCCATAACCCTTCAAGAGGAAAATATAAACAAAACTATGGAAACACTGAGAAATCAGACAAATTACAGGGTACTGAGAGATCTGTAAACCAAAGATGTCAAGCCATTCAGAGTGTGGTTATTGTGTGTAAAAATGAGGCCGACTTTTAGTACCTGAAGAAGAAAGATTTCCATTGCATCTGATTTAGTTCGTAAAACCATCTCAAAACAAAGTGTGATTTACTAAATAACACTGTTCTTCCTTCTTTATACCACATACAAGTTACATTTACAGACACATTCTTTTATAGGAATAAGACAATGTGGTACACTACAAGGCTAAATGTGTGTAAACCACAGCTGCTCTGTTTAATTACAGCCATACTGTGGACTGCTAATCCAAATGAAGAGTCTCATGTGACATAAAATCCGACAGATATTCTCTGGAAAGTGTTCATCTGCTCAGCTTTGTTTTGTCTGAGGGCTAAATAATCTTATTTTAAATGCAACTGCTCACAATTTATTAAGCAAATTCAACAAGAAGTCACTGGCAACGCACAACAACACTTAAAGCCTCAACTCGAGCAAAACACGCCAAGCCCAGGACTTTTTTGGGAAGGTTTTGGCCGACCTTCCCGACCAAAGAGCTGTTTATCTTAAACGTTAGGAAACGAAACCATTTGTGTTTGCTTGAATTATCCCTGATTGGAGCCAGATATAGCAAATTAGATGCTAGAAAAATGTTTCTCATTCAAGAAAAAATAACATATTAGATAAAGTTCCATTGTGTTCCCCCTCTATCACTGTTTATCGATAACAATCTTTTAGAGCTATTCGATATAGCCGTCAAAGCAAACAGAACAAAACACATCAACTGCATTCACAATTACACCTTCTTCTATTACGTCCTCTAAAGGGGCAGGCTGACAGAGAAAAACAGGGTATTTTTAAACTCGCAGCAGCCAATTCTAAACACACCGAAGACACAACCAGAGGACATGGGTAGTTAAAGAGATGACCACTCGTTTCTTCTGTACAATTAAAGATATCTGTAGAGCTGATTTTCTCACATCCATCCATCCATTAGAGATGGGAGGTTTGACTCTTCGTACTAACTCGAGTTTGTATGAGTCCCTTACTGAGTCGGGTTTTTGAGTTACCCAGAGCGTGAATCCCCCACCGGCCCAAGCGCCCATAGAGCATGCACACTAGAGACTTTCGGCGACCGATTGGGCTAACTTCCAGTTCGGCACTCCGCTAACATTAATGGAGATTAAAGTTAATCGTGCAGCTCTTCTAGACCTTCTGATTGTTTTTGGACCTGATTGATCAGTTTCTGATTGTGGGGTTTGTGACGCTTGTTTTCCAATGATTGTGTGCCCTGCCTTGTTGGAAGAACAGCTACTGAGTGAGTGACTGCGTGACTGATTCAGTGAGTGATTTGTGTAACTCGAGTCAGACCTTCAGCTCAGGGCAGGGAGCGAGCTCCAGGCGCTGGACTGTGGGAGCGAGTACTGAGTTGAAACCAGCGCCAAAGTGTTCATTTTTCTCACAGGGCGAGGCTTATACGGCGGTCTCGCCTCAAATTCACAGTTTGCAGTGGCTCGTAGCGGGTAGGAGAGGTGAGTCAGTGAACGAGTTAGTGGAGATGAGGACTTGTGACTCCTGAGTCAGTAAAAAGAGTCATTCATTTTGAATGATCGACTCATGACTCTCACATCACTACCATCCATTATCCACCCAACCATTATCTATTTGCTTATCCTGTTCAGGGTCGCGGGGGCGCTGGAGCTGATCCCAGCTCTCATTTGGCGAGAGGTGGGGTACAACGTGGACTGATCACCAGTCAATCACAGGGCTGACACAGAGACAGACAACCTTTCACGCTCACATTCACACCTGCATTTATAGTCCCCAATGAACCCAACAAGCATGTCTTTGGACTGTGTGAGGAAGCCGAGGTACCTAGAGGGAACTCACACATGCACGGGGAGAACATGCAAACTCCACACAGAAAGGCCGCCATGGCCAGAGACCAGAGGCCTTCTAGCTTTGAGGCTAACCACTGCACCACGGTGCAGCCTTGATTTTGTTACAGCAAAATATAAATCCTTTTTTGGAAACACACAGGGTCAGAAGGCACAAAATAAATCTGCCAAAAGTCAATTAATTTGATGCAGTAGATATACTGTAGGAGTACATAAAGAACTTTCTGTAACATGACGGATGAGAGGAAAAATTATGTTCGGGGAGTATTTACACAGTTCCAAAATTCAGTCAGCTTTGCTGTCGTTATGAAAGCCAGGGAAAGCCCCGGGAATTTTACCCCCGCTAAGTGAAACAAAGAAGAGCATTAACAGAATGGGATTCTTGCATATTATCTGGAAGTTGTGTGTATAATATATTTGAACAGTTTCCCATCATTTAGCTGCTCTCAGTAACCACTTGTCACATTCCTCTCTCTTCATTCGAGGGCTTAATGACGCTGAAATGTTCTGAACAATTATGAATCTGTTATTAATTCTATGCAATCATTCAGCCCGTGTGAAGAGAAACGATGTCTGCATAAACATGTCCATAATGATCTACATCACACTTTCACTTGATGACAGCTATAATGATGAGGGCCTCTGTAATCTTCTCTGATTGGTCGATTCAGTTTGACATGATGTATTTATTGTGTAGAATAATCAAACCACCGAACTTTACTATGAGAACCACGATTTTAAGGGTCGAGGGTCGTTCCTGCTCTCAGCAAAACTACCCTGGCTCAATAAAGGTAACAAATCTGTACATTTATTTCTTGTAACGCGTTTTATTTATTTAATATCTCTTAATAATCTATGTGGCGGCCAAGCAGGATCCAGGAAAAACAGTTTCATTCCGTGAAAACAGAATCCTTAGAATCACGACCTCTGGAGATGCAGTCATCAGTCACCCTCGTGTATCCGTCTGTGGTATGTTTCACAGTATTTTTGGGAGAAACCTGCTGATTTTTGGTTCACACACAAAGTTTGTCTTTATTAGCCTGTGGTTTTATGAATACCCTACAGAAACCACAGTTTTATACTGAAATATGTTAAAATGTTCCACTGTGGTATTTTAAAACCAACCTGATGTTAATTCTTACCCCTCAAAGAATGCTTGTTTATTTACTCGCGGTTCTTCCCATGCTTCTTGGTTGTTTTGCATCTTTGTTTTGTGCGTCTCATTGGATTAAACTCCTTTGTCCTTTACTGGAATCCATTGTTCTCTATGATCTATCTTGCGGTAGTGATAATCTGGACCATTGGAAGACTGAGGGAGAAAGGATACACAGTCTGACAGGAGCAACCTGAGTCCGCTCTCAGATCTGGTGCCCGCAACATGTGTGCAAAAAGGTCCCCGAAAGAAAACCCTGCACACTCCGCTTCCCTTACAAGTCTATTGTATAAACCTTTGAAGCTAGCTATACAGTGAGCCCCGATAGGTTTGTCAAACAAATGCAAACTGATATAATGTCAGAGAGAAGTTTATCCTTTGAGGAAGTGTTGCAGTACAATATGTTCTACATTGTGAGGCCAAGTTCACTCAGACACACGTCCCACCCCAGTATTGCACCATTTAATAATTACAAAACCCCACACAGGCTCCAACAGTTCCTGCTGAAGATAAAAATGATTGCAAACCAAGGAAACATACAATCCTGGATGTACCTACCATCGCCCAGGGGCACAGCTCTTCACACTGAGGTTAATTCCTTTAAACCCCGACGTGTGTCAGTGATTGTGGTTTCACACGATGACGGCCCAGTTGGCTCTGAACAAACACTCAACAATGCTGCCATGCTTTAGCCTCCTGTTTGACATGACACTGGGATTATAAACATGCCGAGGAGGAGGAACGGCTGCTGCTGCTGCTGCTGCTGCAGGCCTTCTAGGGTTGGGTGTAACAAATTAGCATCTGCTATGAGCACCATGTTACTTGCATTGAATGGCTGTTTTCAGTTTGCCTTGTAGCCTACACCTGTCACTTTTCAATGTATTGTAAAAACATAATTGATGGGTGGTTGTGAGCAGAGTAAGAGACGAGGCATGTCAAGTGTAGGATAACACTGTTTCTGTCTGTTCTTCTCCACAGGACATCTTGTAAGTTAAAGAATCACGCTGCCCTCTGTCCTTCCACCTATCCATCCAACATGTGTTACCTGGGATAACCTTTTGACTTTCATGCTCCCAGGACAGAGATTTACATCCTGCTTTGGTTGTGGCATTTGGGTAATTCACTCATCCATGTCCAACAGGTAAAAGGCAACACATGCAGGCATTCCCTCACGTCTCCCTCCGTCAAAGTGAGGGCTTTATGGGGGACTATTTTATGAACGAGACGTGCTGTTACAGTCGTTTCAGAAGTCAAGGACCTTGCATTTATTAGTGTATAATGATGGGAAGTTGTACCCAAATAATGCAAACTCAAAAACATATCATGTAGTCCAAAACAAAGGAAACAAGCTGCAAATGAAAACATGCTGGAAAAATCAAAAGCAGATGCATTAACAGTGAGCGAGCTGCAAATACCTGAACGATCACAAGTCAGAAACACACAAGCACAGAAAACAAATGCAACAGGAACATGCTGCTAATCCAGTCATCACAATGGAAGTGCTGCGGGCCTGTAGGGGGTGCTCAGTTTGTTTTTCTACAAAAGAGAGAGGAAGACGAGGCTCTCAATTGATTGATTATCAGACCACATAACAATAGACGCTTCTGGAGCAGAGCTTTTTTAGCCCTTTCTACACTGCGGTTCTGCCTCAGCGGCCTAATGAAGCTCTGGGTCATGCAGCCTTTGTCATTTTATTTGCATTTTTCTTTTTTTTTTACATAGTGCTCCAGCATTGAGGAGGCAAAACGTGTGAGAGGTGTAAACAAACACCGCATGCTTCAAATACTGCCGGCTCCGCTGTTTACACTGACGCCGTTTCGCCTCTGTTACTACCTCCATTGCCGGCTCAGAGGCGAAACGACTTCGCCCCACCATTCCGCCTCTGTGCGTTTTACATCGAACACGAAACCTAACAGAGGCGTAAATGTCCTGCCTTGAACTGGCAGTGTAAAAGGGCTTCTGATGGCCATTCCCCACAGAGTACTGTACAAAGACACAACTTTAAAACATCAGTCCCTGATTTGGGTGAAATTGGCTCTTATGGTTTCTGATGGACAGATAGCTTTGCCAAAGTAACTGCCTCTTTGTGTAGCTTCTGTTAGCTAACCTGACTAACCCTGACACCGGGCTGACTCTGCCCAAATTTCCAATATGTTGGAGTTGTCAGGCTCAGGACATGGGCGTGACTCAGAGGGTTATGATGGAGGAGTTTGACAACAGGAAGTTATGGTACTACAGTTGCCAGGAAGTCTACAGCGGCTCCAACCAGGAATCGAACCAGATGGATGTGGGGTCTGAGAGGGGATTCGGAAGGGGCATCAAGGGATTCCAAAATCAGGCAAGAGACCACCTAGATACTGTTCTCCCTGTCATTACACTAACCTTTGTTGGTCTTGGCTGCTGTGTTCATCCCGGGCCGTTGCATTTGTTTCGGACTATTGCATATGATTTCTGAATTTGCAGCACTCTTCTCCTAATGGAAATAGCTTGGGCTGTTGCACTGCATTTGCCCTTGTCACCCACCATAGAGAGGGACTTTAAAATGTTAAACAGGGAACAAATGTTAAACTGTATCAGGCTAAGCACCCAGGCAAATGAAGACAACAAGTTGACCCCTGGAAAGTACGAGACCAACAACGAGGCTCTCAGTCAGCGGGAGAACTGTCAAACACATGGCACCGACCAGAGGAAATGTGTGTGTTTCTTTGTGTGCTCCACATTTTTTTGAAAGTGGCTTAAAGCAGATATTCCTGCTGGCAGAGCTTGGAAGGGACCTGTCCCTGTGAATTTCCTGGTCGAACAGTAAAGCTGTAGATATGGTTACCCTGCAGAAAGCTGAGGGGACTGCACTCCAATTAGACTGAGCCGCTGCTGGCCCTGATAGCTCTCAATAGGAGAGACAGATGGAACTGATAAATATGAGTGTGTGTGTGTGTGTGTGTGTGTGTGTGTGTGTGTGTGCGCATTCAACAAACCTCATCCAGGTCATTGCCACAGTTTTCCAACAATGCTAAAAGCTTACATCCGTAGGAATCTAATAAAATCCATAAATTGTTCTGGTGGAATGCTGCGGTGCGATGTATGGTGAGCAGGCCACAGGAAGCAAATGAAAACCACCCACTAGAGACAGGAGACCAAGAGTGCGTGTGTGTGTGTGTGTACACTGTATACACACACACACACACTGCACATGTGTATGCTTAAGGTGCCATTGTTAATTAACCAAACTCAATCTGTAAGTAAAAGTAACACGACTGTGCGTCCTCGTGTCCAAGTGTGTTTATAAAGGCCTTTAATGGATGCATGACAGGGAAAACATTATCATTAATGAGCTTTACACATATTTTGTTTTATCTAAATGAATGTATATATTGTATTTATAGTGGGGAAAATATTCAAATTCGTCACCTTATTACCACCAGTCCAACAATTAAACTCAGAAGTGAAATGACAGACTGAGAAATTAAAGCATGCTTCAGGTCTGAGCCATAATTTGTACCATCAGAACCAGTGAGGGGAATGTGCAGCTGGAGCTGGTTTTACAATGACCTCAGTCTGTGATGACTTTCAGATAAATATCACAATGCAGATACAAGTCAACCATATCAGCAATAAATACAGAGTAAGTGATTCAATGGAAACAGTTAAAGGGGAAAGAACGATAACAGCTTTGAAGTGTCTTAAAACTGGAGTGAACTGCAGTTATTTTGTTGTACTGTAACACAGTCAGGATGTGGAACTGTACAATGCTGTGGCCGCACGACATAATGGAAAGGAAATGGGGGGCTGCACGGTGGTGCAGTGGTTAGCCTCACAGCTAGAAGGTTCCTGGTTCGAATCCCGCAGTGTGGAGTTTGCATGTTCCACCTGTGCATGCATGGGTTCCTGTTAGAGCCATATAGAAGATCAGGTTTATATTAACATTGTGCCTCATTTGAATAAAGTTGTAAGTTATATAATTTAGTATTTATTTATATAATATTTGTTCTCTTATTTTTTCTTGATAACAGCAGATTTATGAGGATATTTGTGCTCCCTTAATTAATTTAATCCCGCTGTTGTAAATGGTTGCTGGTGTCGTAAAGCTACAGTGTAGTGAAGTGCTGCGTGTGGCACCTGTGGGCATGTGCTCTGTGTATGAGGCATTCAGGCAAGCAGGACGGGGAGCACCAGTTTTTCTGACTGTTGCCAGTACGTTATAAAAGGCATATAGGTTTAAGAGAAAAGAAGGTTCCCAAAGTCCAAAGATATGCTTGTGAGGTTAATTGGTTGTTGTCTGTCTCTCTCTGTCAGCCCTGTGATTGACGATTGACTGAAGATCAGCGTTGTCACCCCAACGTCGTGCCGCCCTGGTCGTCCAGGCCCCCCAGGTTAAAAACATTTGCTCTGAGTTTGTCCAAAAATGTATTCTCTATGAGTCAACCTCCAAAAAGGCTGGATGCATCCTGCAGTTCCCATAATGCATCCTGGCATCATCAGGGAGAATTCTGTCAAAGTTTGGAAAGCTCCACAGAGAGCTACAGAACAAAACTCAGTGTAGGTATAACAACATTCAGCAGATTACCAACTCTCACTTGACTCTTACATACTGTGTATAAACAGTTGTCTGTATGTTAGATGGAGCCACATTTTGCAGCTCTTCAAATCTATCATATGTGGCATTATCAACTCTAACATAGATTTTCAGGATGTTTACTTGTGGCTACATACATTTTTGTGTGGCTAAAACATTAAAGAAGCATGCCAGACAATGACTAAAGCGCTCCATTGAAGCACAATTCAAAGTCTCTACAGTACAGGGAAAAACTCTGCCAGGATGATTTAGCTCAAAGGAAATGAGCTGGTCAGAGCAGTACATTATTACTCCTGCAGGCTCAATCTGCTCAGACATTCATCACCAGTTTGAGTCGCGGGGCTCAGCTCGACAGCAGTGTTTCACCAAAGGACGACGGGCCTGATGCTAAGACACACAAACATCCTGAAGGCCTCTCCTCACCTGAGAAACGTGGCATCAGTCAGAACTACATATAAGGGAGGAGATGAGTGAGGAACCCAAACCTCTTAAATGCTATTTAATCACTAGAAGCAGCAGCAGTAACCATGCCATCCAGCACTTAGCCTCCCCCTTGCTGTTTATCTCATGTTCATAATTAGGATGAAGGTTGATGGATGCGTTTAATAGCTGGAGAGAACAAGACCACTTACAGGGACCATCAATCTCAACCTGCGAGGGGTGAAGGAAAGAAGAGCCTTCTTTATATCAAGAGGATTTGGCTGCACCTTTTAGGGAGCTTTCCCCAGATGCATCCAGACAAGCTGAGTCTTTTTGGGTGGAGAGGACGCTAAGAGACAAAGGACGAAGACTGAGAAGGAGAGGGAGGTGGTTGGAGGAAAGAGGGGAGATGGAAGTGGAGATGTGAATTGAAGAAGGTGAGAGTTTGCTGGAGTCTCTTCCCTTACTCTGCTGGTTCAGCGGTGCAGTCACAGGGAAAGGGGAAAACTGGGGACAGGCAGGAAGAAGACAAAAGAGCAAAAGGGTAAAGAAGGGAAAGAGAAGAGACACATTTCCTGAAAGATTTACCACCAGGATTATTCATTCAAGTTTATCGACTCCCTGATCTGAACAAGGGGTGAAACACTGAGTCCCGGCACCTGCTGTGATCTTTTCAGTCTGTTTACAACACAGAGAAGTCGCTGTGTTTGTGCAGCAGGGCTCAGGAAAGCTGAGATGCTTTTTTCTGTCGTGGTTTAAAACACAAACATATGAAATTAATTGATTTCAGGCACGATTCAGAGAGAGCCACGAGTTACACCTCGCCAAGCAGTGATCAAAACCGTAACATGCTAAAATAAGCAACATTTTTTTACAGCGTATTCTTAGCTATGTTTTTATACACATGTTTGGTAATGCAAATACTGCATTTAAGCTTCACAGAGGTCCGCAAGAGGAAACCCGACACGTGGCAACTTAGTCCAGTGAAGCAGGATATGCTCTGACACTTGGCTTGATTTTTATAGTCACACTAATGTGATCTGAAGCGAGGTATGTAAGTGTTTAAATAAAATATACCACATTCCTGATTGAAGCGGGCAACAAAAACACACTTTTGCTGAGTTGAGTACACTCGGTTTTGCCGCCACTGCTTTATTTGGTCTGACACAGACCATAAAAAAGAAGCTGACAGAGGCACTGTGACATCACTCACTGGTTTGAGAAGCCTCCTTTCTAAGTTCGGCATTTTGTGTTCATCGATATGTTTTAGGTACCAGCAGTGACCATGTTTGGAAGACAGGGTGGACACATGTTGCTTGTCTTTTTTCAGATGATGGATTAACTTGGTAGAGACTTTTACTCTAAATGGGACCATCATTTACAACATGAACATCATGCTGTTATAAAGAAGACTTGAGACACCGTTGGTACGGTAACGTATTAAGAAACTGTTAACAGCGGTAATATATGAACGAGAGTTTGGCTATATTTACCATCTGGTTCTGTACAACTGGACTTCTTTTTGAAACCTGTGCAGTCGCCCCCTGCTGGCCGTTAGAATGAGTGCAGGTTTAAGGCACTTTCGCAGGCTTCATTAGGCTGGTTTATGCTAACAAACTTTAGATATTTCACTCAAAGTCAAAAATAATCATAGAGGATTCACATGGTGTGTCTAATTCCGTTCGTAAGGAACCTTTAACACAATCTTGTATTCGTGAGAAGTATTTCCCACTTCATGTTTCAAAATAAACAGTCTGAAATGCTTCCTTTACTGGCAGCCATAACCAATCAGCCATAACATTATGACCACTGACAGATAAAGTGAACAACATTATCTGGTTAACATGGCACCTGTCAGTGGACGTTTTGTCTTTGAAGTTGATGTGTTTGAAGCAGGAAAAATGGCCAAAGGATGTGAAGGCCAAATTGTGATGGCTAGACGACTGGGTCGGAGCATCTCCAGAAGTGCAGCTCTTGTGGGGTGATCCCGGTCTGCAGTGGTCAGGACCTACCAAAAGTGGTCCAAGGAAGGAAAACCGGTAAACCAGCGACAAGGTCATTGGTCGCCCAGGGTCACTGATGCACGTGAGGAGTGAAGGCTAGCTCCTGTGGGCAAGAGCTGCTGCAGCTCAGATGGCTGAAAAAGTGCATCGCAGTTTGTTGTGTACGGGGCTACCTAACCTCTGATCTGTCCACCACCGAAGCGGCGGAGGCAGTGTGATGCCTTGGGCAATGTTCTGCTGGGAAGCTTTGGGCCCTGTCATCTATGTGGATGTTACTTTGACACGTACCACCTACCTAAACATTATTGCAGACCAAGTTCTTCATTGAAACAGTATTCCCTAATGGCGGTGGCCGCTTTCAGCAGGATAATGCGCCCTGGCTCACTGCAAAAACGGTTCAGGAATAGTTTGAGGAACACGACAACGAGTTCAAGGTGTTGACTTGGCCTCCAAATTCCCCAGATGTCAAGCCAGTTGAGCATCTGTGGAATGTACTGGACAACAAGTCTGATCCATGGAGGCCCCACCTCACAGCTTACAGGACTTAAAGGATCTGCTACACAATATAAGGCAGGTGGTCATAATGTTATGACTGATCGGTGTATGTAAAGTTGCATCCCAGTCAGGCTTGCTTTCCAGTTCCACATCCCTCTCCTCCCTGCTCCCCTCCTCTGCCTTGCTCAGTTAAGCAATAATATGACTGTGATGATATGAATGTGACCATGTGAGAGTAAGTGGTGAGGTATTGACAGAGAACGAGAGTGAAACTAATCTAATTTCCTGGTTGAGCATGCTCGGGTCAACATCTTAATAATACCTTTGGTTTTTTAAATAAGTTTAACCTGAGAGGTTTTGGTACATTCTGAACTAATGTTCCTCTTTTACACGCATGAGGTGGGGGGGGGGGGTTATGGGGGTAGCAGGAGGAGAGAAAAGCCGGGGACGAACACCTGCTTGCAATTTTAAGGAAAAGAGAAAAAAAAGTTCAATCTGGACTTGGCTGGCTGGCTGGCATAGAAACACGGCATCGTTTTTCAGATCAATCCGATATTAAGCCGACATAAACGCCAGCATCTCTGGAGAACGGGCCCAGTATTGACATGTTTGGCACGTGGCCAGAGGCCAGTGTAGGTAGGACTACGCTGAGCGTGTTATAAATGTCTTTCACAACTTTTGCAATCCAGCGTGTCTATATGTTCATTCTAGGCGAGGCTAAGCATCATAACATATCACAACAACAGATGCTGTCTGTGCCACTATAAGGCTGTTAATGGGACATCAAATGGATCTTGTGACGTCCTGTTTTAGTTGGTTTTCACAATAAAAGAGTTCTTCTATTATCCCATGGGACATTAAATCTATTCAAGTCAAGACCAAAAGATGAATACACAATGTTTTTGTATGTCGACACTTCCTTTAATTACAGAATATCTTCACATAATGTTCTGCTACATGCCAGATCTGAAAAAGATCTTTCTTCTTTACTTAAAAAGGGGAATTAGATTTATAGTTTCCCTATCAGCACAGCGGTCACATTCGGCGGTCATTCAGTTCCCACATTCAATTAGCAACTTCCCCTTTGGTAAAATGTGAAAACCAGTTTTGATTTCACTAACTAATGCTCTGTAACGATTCTGCAGCTTCATGTGGTTCAGTGTCTGTTTGTGTGTGTGTGTATCGTCATTCTTGTGGGTGCATTCATGTACGTGTGTATGTACTAGACTGTATGTGTGCATGCATCTGTTTATTTTAACATTCAGAGCCTGCTGAAGATTTGAAGATTAGAAGCAACCCAAACCACAGCGATGTGGCCCTCTGAGTCCGCGCTGTCTCTGTCTCAGGCTGACTCTCTGGCCTCGTCAAGAGAGGCGATAACAAAGGACAGACATCTGGTTCTCTCAGTTGTCCTCCCTCTGCGCCTCTGTCTCTTCCTCTGTCTGTGCTTCTTCACACGTAGCAATCGGGGATACAAGTTGAGGATTCTCTAAACTGACTTGTGGGAAGGGATCTTGTCTTGATGTGATGATCGAAAGGACAAAAATATGTCGCTGCCTCCAAGAGAAGAGAGAACAAAATTTATTTCAGGACAATCAGTGTAGGGAACTTTCAACCATCCAACCATTCATTACCTATTCTGCTCATCCTGCTCAGGGTAGTGGGGAGGCTGGAGCCAATCCCAGTTGTCATTAGGTGAGAGGCGGGGTTACACCCCGGACTGATCGCCAGTCAGGGAAGCCCCTGAGAGCACCCATGCATGCACGGGGAAAACATGCAAACTCCACACAGAAAGGCCCACTATGTCTGAACCTGGATTCCTTCTAGCTGTGAGGCGACAACCGAACCACTGCACCACCGCGCAGCCTCGTAGGAAACTTTAACCTCCAAAATTCCAACTTTTTAGAAGTTTTCTGTAAATTGTGTATAGATTTGAAATATGTTACAATTCACAAGGATATTTGTATCTGTGTATCTGAAAACAAATGTTCTCTCTGATATAAATTAAGAAAACAATTACTAGTAGCATCTTTACTGTGTAGAGTAGTATTCAGTGTGACGGGTGTCGACATTGCACAAGATGCAGCTGCTGGCATTTTATTTATCCACACCTATATATTTATAAATGCATGCACGCACATACATGCAGATGTCAGACGCTAATCGACACGTACGGAGCTCACCTCCACCTGCAAACAGATCCTCCACCATCCACGTGCTGAACTATGTGCAGAGCTTTCATGGTGCCTGCACTTAGTGTACATTTCTGTGGAGCTGGACCACGACCTGCTGCTGCTGCTTGCCGCTGATCTGCAGTTTATCTGCGACTGATAAGAAGAATCTCACAGAACAATGCGTCCAATTGTGTGCAGACGGCTCGGCAAGGTGAGTGAGGAGTCGTGCAGATTTGCACACATCCATCCTTAAGGAACTATGAAAACAAACACGTTTTTAGGACTATGTGTGCCTTCCTTTTTATTTGAGAGTAAAACTGTCGCTCTACTAAACCTCACAGTTTTCAAATCAGAGTCTCTCACAGGTATATATACAGTATGGCTAACTGGCACATGATTCAGCACCATGGACAGCGAATATGTAATTACACGTCACATAAAAGTCTAATCAAACACCTAATTTGGTAAACAGCATGAGCGTATTTGTTGCTATTTAAAAGCCTTTAAGCACACATGAACCAACTTTCACAAGTGCTGGAAGTGATTACACAACTTCATTGTTGATTGTTGATTGTCCATTTTAGCCTGATGGCACCAATTAAAATGTTTATAGTGCTTATATAATGAGTTTAGGAGGCGGATTTGACTGTGAAGAGAAAATGTTGGGGGGGAAATACCATATATAAGTGAAAGCAACAACTCCAAGTAAGCTGCAAACTAAGAAAGAACAATTCCAGAGGACAATTTGGGTGTTTATTTTTTTATTTATCAAACAAGAAGGGTATTTAATCTTCAATCAGAATAACAAGTGTACTCCTGCCCACCAGTAAGCCTGTATAAATCACTGGTGTGCAGCAGTTTATCTCTAATCTAACGTGCTGAACATCCTGAACGTTTTGCTACACTCTCGTCTCTGACACGAGTTGCCGTACACGGGTCTCCACACATCTGGTCGCAGACAGAGATCTGTGACGGCGTTATCAGTCAGACCACTTAAACACTCGGGCCGGGAACACTCGGTGTCCTCGTAATTCTCTTTAAATCTCTGCAAGATAAATCTTTCCCAGCTTCCCTCCGTGTGACGACAGACACCAGTATATGTGTTCAGATGAAAGGATAGTCTCTCAACACTGAACGGAAACAAACAGGCTGAAGAGCTCAAGCATACCTCGGACCCCCTCCTGTCCTCTCCTCTGTGCTCTCTCTCTCCAGCAGTCATAGGGGAGTCCTCCAAGTCTTCAGTCAAGCATGCACCAGGTTGAGGCAAGGATGTTAGCTGTTACTTGGAGGGTGCTTGGGGCTTTGTTTCAATCATCTAAGGTTACCTTGGTGCACTAGTTTTCCTGAGGGTCGAACAAAGTGAACTTTTTTTGAATGGTTTTCATACAAAACATTTTAATAGATAAAAACTGGACTTTAACTATAAAAGGAAAGTAAAGCCACAGCATACCTGCCCTGCAACACACTACGCTCATGTACATGCAAACACTGCTAAAGATATGTAGTAATAACAATACCTTAAAGTTTCAAACACAGACGGACTTAAATTAGAAAGTCCCGAAACGTTTCCTGGAGCGTGATATCACGCACATGGACACAGATAGTATCACCATTTTCCAGAAACGTTGGCTGCAAACAGTAGCTGACAAAGAGTCCACCCAGCAACACATTCTCCCATACTTACTCACGCCTCTTACTCATCCTGCTGGAATTGATGTTCATTTGGTTTAACCATGTTTTTGTCTAGGGTTAAAGAGATTCTGCGTTTGGCTTAGTTTGTGGTGTTGCCAGTTGGTGTTTTGTTAAAGTTTTATTTACCCCCTTTTTTAACCAAAATGGAATTTTCCACTTTCATGGAAAATTCACTTCTCACGCTGTTGGACGGGGAAGAAGGTAGACAACCATGTGACACATGGACACCAACCTACTCTCATACCAGCCACAATATAAGCACACTGGGAGAGGGTAACATCAGCAGATGTCACAATATTTTCCTAAGACAGACCACCTCTTCCTGCAAGTGCCACAAAAACTAGTAGGAATTTATAACAATGTGATCCAGTAGTGAACAGTTTATAATCATGCAGCGCAGTGAGGACACCGATCTGTGTGTGGTTCTCAAGCTCTGCCCCTGACTCAATAGGTCGCGATCGCTCCCGTATCTCCACGCACAGCCTATATAAAGAATAAAGTACGTCTCCACAAGCTGTGAATGAGCTGAGCAGGAGGTGATCCCTGCGAAGTTTATGAGAGTTAACATGAGCGCCGGGAGGAGACATTCTCTGAATCAATAACGTCGCGATCTGTCCGTATTTCCGTGCACCGTTAAAGTATAAACTTCATCTATCATGCTGTCATATGTCCATATGCTGGTTCATATATTTCACAAACACAGAGCTGTGGAGGCATCAGGCTTCATGATCAAACAAAGTTTTATATCACGTCATGTGATGCAAAGCCAGGGCAGCCAGGTCCACGGTTCCAGCGGAGTTGGGCTTCTTTTGAATAGATTGAAGAGCAGACTGTTCCCTTTGTGCCGTTCCAATTAGCGCTCTGGTGCGATCCTATCCCTTTCAGAAGCTCTGTAATCCATCCTGAACTTGGAGTAGTGGGCCGCAGCCGGCAAGTCAATTTTTTTGTCCCACAATTTCCCCCCCACATTTCTGGCGACCTGGTGGCCCATCTGGCATTTGCCAGAGTTTCCAGATTGCCAGTCCGAGCCTGATCGTGGATGAGCATCTTGGACAGATAAAATAAGAAACATGATGATGCATTGGTTGCCAAATATACCTCGGAGGCCGTTGATATACCTGGTCGGCCCAGGTATAGTCTCTGTGCGAGAAACACATTCTGAAAAGTTCAACAAAATATGCTCTCTGAGGTTGTCCAGTTTAACTTGGCATGATGCCATCTTGTGAAATGTATCACCAAGCATTAATGTAGTGCGCAAGAAGGATGCAGTTTGGTGGATCAGGTTATATCGTTTTCATGGTACAATTTTTCATTTGATTGATTTTTTAGTTGTGATTGAGAATGAGATTGAGATATTTTGATTTTGATTTTTTTTATTTTGGTGTTTATATGGAGCATTTTAATTCAATTTGGGCTTTTAAACGTTAAACCCAGCTAGTGGCAAGAAAAAACCTCTCAACAGGCAGAAACCTCGGGCAGAACCAGACTCATGCTGACACAGAGAATGTGGGACAGAGGGAGAGGCAGAGAGAAAGCGATAGAGACAGACAAACAGAGCAACAAAAACAGATAGTACAGACTTATGGCTACAATGCCAATAACAATAGTAGAAATATGTCTAATATTAGCATTAACAACTATAATAATTATAACAAAAGTAAGACTTATGATAAGGACTACAGCAGTTGGAGTCAGGCAGGTCCATGGCAGCAGGCAGTCTGCAGCAATGATCCCCAGGAACCTGCGAGACAAGGGAGCTCAAAAACTCTGGGGAAGATATGAAGTTAGTAACATATATTAATGGAACATACATGCATACAGATAACATGAATGCATATTCCCTTAGCTCGAGGAGCAACAGTAAAAGACAAAGTGCGTGTGAGATCTTAGCCGGCTTTATTGCCATGACATGTTCACAAAACATGTAAACCCCCCACGCTGCAGACATGTAGTAAAGGAGCATTATATCATGGCTTATGGACAGTTTAAAGGTAAGACCTCAGAGCAACCTGTTAAAACACCTCTCACCCTCCCATTGTTCCCCTCGACCTCAAAGACATTCTCACCTCTTCTCCTCTGACTTCATTCAGTGACTCAGACGGTCTGAAGCTTTGCTGTCATGGTGAAACCGTGAACGTACGATAGAAAGACGGCCAAAGATGAAAGCGTGACAAATCACTGCAGAGAGCTTCTCTTTGCTCTGCGACGCTCTCTGCTCATCAATGAAGGGCTTGGACTTCAAACAGAGGCAGACCAGCCAGAGAGTGACGCACAGGAAAACAAGGCCGCACTCAGGGACGTTTGATCCTGTCAGAGTCCGACACAGAAACAGCCTGAAAATGTTTCTTTTAAAAAACTTTACTTTAGCGATACCTGTTTTCTGCAAGGGATTATTAGTGCTTTAGTCAAATCCAGCATGAATGAATGGAGATGTTGTTTGATTTAATTTTCCTAAGCAATTATCCTATTGGTAAGAAAATTACTGCTTTAATCACAGAGGAGAAACAATTCAGACGGGGTTACTTTCTCTTTACCCTCCCTCCAGACATCAGCATTTAGTCTCCTCGCTCACCAAAGTCTATTTAATATCCGTCTGATTCTTACCATCCCCTGCCCTGGCTTATCTCTACTCATATTTTCCGCTGCCCAGCTTCAGTTTCAACCATCCACCTCAGCAAGTAGTCGATGCACCCAAACACTCTTTCCACACGCCTTTCCTCTGCGTTATCTGCCTGGTTTGATTGTCACTTCTCTACAGAGCGAGGATGAGGCCATCAGCCAGCATGGAGGATGGCTGCTGCTGATGCATCCTGCTTCCTAAATGCGGAACTGATTCAGGAAGCAGAGAGATATGGTGGTTGGCTGGTGGCGGCGTCACACTTTTGATAGAGCCCGTGGGTCTTATGTCTGCCAACAGTAACCTAACTCAACCTCGACATATCAAACCCAAACTAATGTGGAATATTAAAAATATTTTTACTTACAGAAACCTTCACCTGCATTAAAACAAACTCTTCTGACCCCGTTTTCTCCTCCTGAATGCTTGTAACAGGATGTTTTGGTGTTTGGTTCAAGCAGCTGGATTCGCGAGATCACAAGATCGTGCGAGAATTGCGAAATCACGTGATAACATCAATGTTAAACAGAGCAACACACAAACATCAGTTCAGTTTGCACATCTGAGGTTTATTATCTGCTCATTTGGAGATCATTTTGTGATTTTTGTGCTTCTACCATGGCTGAGTACACGACTTAATTAAAAGTGTTCTTATTTCGAGATTTCAGTATGTTGATCTTAAAATAAATGGAAAAAAACTGGAGTCTGTACCGGTCTGAACATGGGGTTTTATTTTAAAATTACCGGATGCTGTATGCTGCTTTCGTGTGTGACTTCCTGTTTGGAGCGATCTGCTCTGTTGAGCTTGACGCGTGCTTGAAGTGTCCTCCTTCAAAAATAGACCCGGCGCGTATCTTTGGCGGAGCAGAGCAGAGCAGAGAGACGCTTCTGTGACGCGCCGGAGACGGACCATGGATTGTGGAATCACAATCATTGACTTGAATGGTCGTGATCGACTCCGGAGGTCGCGGCACACGCGGAACGAGACGGATCCTTTGGAAGAAAACATGGCTGATCCGGACAACGAGAAGCTTATCATTTTGGTACAACAACGCCCAGAATTTCATGACCAGCATTTAAATCCTACAGTTCTTCTTTCACGATCCATTTTGGAAATGAATGAACGACCTTACGCTTTGACGAAAATCAATTGAAGCAATAAAATATCAAGAGAAAGCTGCATATAGCTAAAAAATATTAGAATAATTACATAAAATGATGACACAAAATAAATATATTGATTGCATAGTTTATTCAACATCACCATAACAACGTCTCGTCATGCGTGTTTCGTTTTGGTATCCTGCCGTTCTGCCGGATAGTTTGCTTTTCCCGTGCCGTCCAAAAGGTGTTGTCTGTCTGCCTGAATCCATGTGAACACAGCATTAGTCTCAGTCTCAGTACTGAAGCCGTGCAGTTACAGTAGCACATGCTGCACATTCCCCTCTTGCCTTATTTGCAGCAGTGTTAGTTTCTACCATAAAACTTTTATATATTCATCATTACTTCTCATTTAATCAGTGACTGAAGCAGACAGCCGGTGACCGTTCTGTGTGGAGCGTCAAATGATGCTTAAAATGCCCCTTTTTTGTGAGCGTGCACAGAGCCTGCAGCAGAAAGCCTGGGTTAATAAAGAAAGCTAATAATACCCGTCATCTCTTACTGGTACTTAAGGCTTTGTTGAGCCAGCTTCCCACTGCTAACATTTTAATCCTTTCTTGTCTCGTTAACGAAAGCAAAACATATGTGTCGTCAGAGTTTTTATTATCAGCGATCTATTCTTATTTCGTCAACGTGTCGTTTTTGTCATGGAAAAAAAAGGTCATTAATGAACATTTATTGTCTTAGTTTCCGTTGACAAAATTAACACTGGCTCAGACTACAGGAGTTTTGGGCCACTTTATTACCGATTCAGGCCCCCAAACAATCAGAGGATAACTTTGGTTTGAGCCCTTGTTTGGTAATGTTGACAGCCCAAACTAACTGGTAATATGTCTTAAACCTCTTGAAGGTGGTGCGCCAGTTTAGCGCAGTTAGTAGGGAACGCCCCATACACAGAGGCTGAATCCTCACCCCATCGTTCCAGGTTGAACTCCAGCTCTGTCAATTCACTGCCCTGTCAAATCAAGCAAAAGACCCAAAAAATCTTCAGGACAAAAAAGGGAAAAAAAGAGCCAGTGACACATTCGGACTATCCTGATAACATCAAACATGTTTGAAATGTAGGATTTAAAATCTCAATGAATATGTCAGAACTGTCCAAGTTGATGAGAGAGAGGAAACTGGAAAAAATTGCCGTATTTCCCTTTTCCTTTTGTCTCCTACTTCTTGGCAGGTAGCTGTGTACCAGCGGCTGGTAGACCGATAGTTGTGTCAGTGCGCATGTATAGCTAGCTAATTCAGCTAGCGAGATGGCAGAGAGGACAGCATATACTTCGTGGAAGTGTTCCCATTATTTTAAATTTTTTGGCCAAAGGGACGAGAGCAACATGACGGTGAAATGTAAGTTGTGTCTGCAGGATAAGTGCTCGTCAGCTGTGAAGAGCTGTACTTCTGAAGTAGCATCTGCAGCTAAACACGGCTCCACAACACCGGTGGGACTAAGAGCCTGTGTTGTACTGTTGTGATGGAAGCAGCTTTGCCTAATACTGTATGCCTCTGCCCAGTTCACTGTCAGATTGTTAGCATAATAAAGAGCTGTAAAGGTTATATTGTGTCTGTCATTCCTGTTATTAGGCTGCAGAGATTATGGGCCGTACACGAGGCTGCAAATGGCGGTAGAGTCAATACATTCAAAGGTAGACTTACAGTAGGCTACACACCGTCCTGATAGTATAACCGATGAGTAACGAGTCACAAAGAGGGTTTAATTTTGTGAACGTAAAAGTAATGTTAATTTTCTCAGTAGGTAACGCAGGCATGTAATTAGTTACTTTTAAAAGTAATGTTGCCCAACACTGCTGATGAGCCATTAGTTTCAATTGTATAAAAATGTTTGATTGTAGAAAAGTTTCTCCTTGTGTGTGTAATGAATTATTTTGAATCAGTAACTCCTGTAGTCTGAGCCTTAAGCAAAACATTTTATGCCAAGATTGATGCGTTCCATAAACCTCTGTTCTATTTAATTATTTATGAGCATATTATTTTCCTGATTCAGTGGTTCTCAGGCTCAGCAAGGGGTCCATACTACTGATTCCATTCATGCCTTCTCCCCAGGACGCCTCCTTTTCACATCCCACCACAAACCACACTACTTCTCTCCCCCTGCCGCTAATTTAATGTTGTGTTTTGTTTTTTTCTTGCCCTCTCAGAGCTTGTCCAAACGGCTGACGTTGATGAATGCATGTAAAGGATACGCTGCAGGTAGGATACGGTTACAAGCTAAGCTGGGAGGGAGGGACAAGAGGGAGGAATAGAGGGAGGCATAGTTTATAGATGGGCCTGTGGGGGGGGGGGGGGGGGGGGGCTGTGGAGGGTCAGGATGTTTGTCTTCCAATGAGCCATGACTCTGAGAGAAAGACGAGGGGAGAGTGGGATGAGAGAGGAGAGGAGGGTGACAAGAGATGAAGGGGGGAAGATTAACGCAGAGTGCATCAGCATCTTCTCTGACAGGCAGGGGGAGGTGAGAAGTTTTTATGTTCCTCATTATGTAACAACACTGCAGTTTAGTCCTTTTTCTAACTGTATGTATAAGTGCAAACAATACGAGTGAGACATAATCAACACGGAAATCAAACAAACAAAAATAAGACAATAAAAACAACAGACAGAGAGAGAGATACAGACAGTGGGCGAGAAAATGCATGCCTGTGTCAGAGGGTGTGTGTGTCCTGGTAGGATTGTGCAGTTTGTTTATTTGTTGTGTGTGTGAGTCTAAGCTGTGCATGTGTCTCTAAGGGCACATACAGGGCAAAGGGAGTGTGTCTGTGTTGGTGTGTAAACACACACACACACGCACACACACATGCACGCACACATCGCTGTGTGCTGAGGTGTTTAAAAGTCCTGAGCGAGGAGGAGATTCTCTTTGCACCCTGAGGGCAATCTCATTCCAAAGCTATTATATTTACACACACACACACACACACACACACATTCTCCTTAGACTGGGAATTCAGATGCAAGTATTGTCTGACAGTTGTACAATTGATTGAAAACAAATAAATAGATTAAAAAGTATTTCTTATGAAGTTTTCTACATGGTGCATATTTGTTCTGCCACTTTATGAATATTGATCTTTGTGCTAGGAGAGAAACTGAGGAGGTGGTCCTGCTGAAAGAACGGAGAGATAAGAGGGTAAGAAGAGGATTTGACACTTGAACAATAAAAAAGCATTTTTAATGACTTTAATGAGCACCATGTCATTTCTCTACCAAATATACTGTATGTCACAGTCAACTGGGAAACTTGATTTTGGAATGAAGGCTTGACAAAACAAAGCAGTGAGAAGGCGGTACATTGTTCATCTCTCAACCAAAACGAGTTGTTCCAGTTCAGAGCCTTTGTCATGTATGTTTGGTTCCTCACTTTCCTCCTTTATTAAAGTGACTTTAAGTGTAAAGTTATATATTGTTTGGTTGACTTTCATTGAGAGCAAGTTAAACACAACAACACAAAGTGGCACACAATTGTGTGTGAAGCACTTCAGTCAGAAGAGGTAAACGAAGTAAGGATAGATATTTATTATAGTTATATGATTCTACGGGGAGATATGGTGATTGAAGGGTGTCGGCCCTGAGTAGGAGCAAGATATCTCGCCACGGAGTCCAGACACTGTGAAGGTGTTGGCAGGTGATGTCATCTGAGGCTGATGAGATGATGAAGGCTGGGAGGTGGAGGGCTGCGCATAAGGACGGCATGAATGAACTGGAACTTAAAAAGAGATCAACAACAGGATGAGGCTAACAATGTGGGTGTGCTGCAGTGCTATTGGACAGATGTGACCAGGTGATGAGAACAGCTGAGGAGTGCAGGGAAATATGTAATGATGCGAGAAATAAACAATAGAACTAGCATGCAAAATATGGTCTTCCTGACTTCTTGAACAATTCTTTTTCTCTCCTGCATCCTGTTATCTTGTTCGCTCATTTGGTTTTGTGCCCTTTCTTACCTGCAGTCTAAAAAAGGGCCGTCTCTTCTCAGGCTGTTGTAAAAGGCCGTTGAATATGAAAGAAACTCTATAGCGCTGCACACGCGTAACAAGCAGCATTAAATCAATAGAGAGGAGCAGCAGGAATGCTGAAGCAAACACAAGAATCCCTCCATGTGCAGCGATTTTCCACATAAAAAACTTCGTGTGGAGTCAGATTTTTAATCACAGCGAACTGATGAGAGTGTTTGGAAAATATAATTTATCTAAATGCTGGAGATCATTCATTTGTCCTATTTGATCGCTTCAGGTCTCAGGCTGTAAAATCTAATAAATAACTTGTCAACTTAAATTCCCAAGTACCATTTAAAGAGTGTGTGTCTGTGCGTGTGTGTGTGTGCCATGTGCCCTAAAGCAAATTAAATTGTCTGTCTGGTCTGTTTACGCTAAATAAATGCCTTGCGTTGTTTTGCCAAGGCGCCCTGGCACCTGTTATCCACTAACTCCGCTCGGTCGGGTGTATTTGTTTACCCAGTTGCTGATGAAAACACTTGTGGGACGTGTTGCTGCGTTACGACTCCAGACATATTTACTGCAGCGGGTATTCCTCCAAGTGCGTGCACGCCCCCCGTGTGTGTGTTCTCCTGTACGCGCACGGACTCGCCTGCAGAGCCGTGAGGTGTTCACGATCTAATTTATGGGCTAATATTCCTGTTGAGAGTCGCCGTGATACCGCTGTAAATGAGGAGGCCGATGATTAACTGATGCAAATATAGATGCAGGATGGAGGGAGCAGCCTGATGGAGAGAATGAGATCCCGAAGGAGCAGAAGCTCGACCCAAACCTGTCAGTCTCATCCCGGCTGCTCTGCTTTACTCCGGGTTCAACAAGGCTGTGTTTTTCCGTTCTCACGCAACACCTCTCCACACACCCATAACTCTCGGCTACTTAACTACCAGCACTAAAACATCTCTGATTAAATGGCTGGAAGACGACTCCTCGTGCTGCAGGCTGAGGGAGAGGATCCATCTTTAGATTTGTGTCCTGTAATCCTCAGTTATTCCTCAGAAATCTCTAAGAGTCAGTTGTTGTGCGACTGACGCTATGTTGTCATCACTGACTTGGCACAAAAGGATGTTGTGGGTGTTTGATTTATTTGCAGACACATGCCATTTCATCTTTCCTCCACCCTCTCTGTCTCTTCTTGCATTCCTCTCGTCTTCCTCAGCTCTCTCTCTCTCTCTCTCTCTCCTTGCTTGTGTCTTTGATTAAACGTTGTTAAGTTGTGGTTGTGGAATTCAGAATGATTCAAAAAGTGTGGAGTAATGTAAACAGCATGGATATTAATGCAGGGAAACGGCTTCTCGTGACGTACAAATGGTTTAGTGTTTAAAAATTCCAGCAGTCAGAGGAATTTTACAACTAAAATAACACATTGCAGTGTTCGACCTTCTCTCTGAAGAGTCAGGTAATGTGCTTCAGCATCTCTGCTGTCAAACTGTGGTTCTTCCTGGTGTAAATATTTCCACAACCGTCGCTTAAAGAAGCCCGGGTGAAAGCTAAAGACCAGAGAGGACATAAATTCTTCTTAACACCGAGCACAGATGGGGAAAATGATTTTATCTCCACGCACAAGTTGGTGTTGTCTTGTAAAAAATGATTACAGCCTAATAACTTTGATTTAACACCTTATAACAAAGACATCAATGAGCTAATTCACTCTCAGCCACAGCTGCTGGCGGCTAAATGATGGCTTGTTTCAGAGTGAAAAATTGTTAACTACTGGTAAGAAAAGTTATAGAGTGAGCTTCTAAAAGTGTGACGGCAGCGATGATTAATGTGACAGAGACGAGGAGAAACTACAGAGACTGTAATCCCCTTTGAGACCGAGGCAGCTTTTGTTAACCACGACTGCTGCACTGCAAAAAAATGGCTTTAATTGTCTGTCAACTGTTCAGTCTATTGTGTTTGTATGATTATATATCTATTACATATGACATATTATGATATATCTGTGCATTGTTGCCACAGGAGTCCTTAAAGTGGCACTCTCTATATACACAGTCAGCGCTGTAGAACTTAAAATAAAAGTGTTGAAGAGAAATCAATGATGTCGTTATTTGGCTCACAGCTTCTGGATTCATTAGTGAACAGTGTATAGAGGATGGGTGGGCTCACACAACCTTAATATAATGATATGCATAGCGTCCGCCTGTCCATTAACGGGATTGGCTCCTTAGGTTTGTGACGTCTCAAACCTGCCAATCTGAAAACGTGTTGTTCAGCCTGTCCTTGGTACACTGCAGTTTAAAAGCAGACAGGCCCAGCCATGGAGATGACTGCTGATGTTGTCTTGAAGCACATGAGAAACACAACATGGAGATGTTTACTAGGTTAAACACATGATTTTCACTGGAGGGGGTCTTTAATAACAAAAGTATTGACCTGTAGTGCTGCATGGTGGTGTAGTGGTTAGCGCTGTCGCCTCAAAGTTGGAAGGGTCCTGGTTTGAAATTTGGTTGGGACGTAAGGGGTAGAGTTTGAATGTTTATCGGCTTCCTCCCACAGTCCAAAGACATGCTAGTTAGATTTATTGGTGGCTCTAAATTTGTCCATAGGTGTGAGTGTGAGTGTGAGTGTGAGTGTGAAAGGTTGTCTGATTGACAGGCGATCCGTCCAGGAGGACTAGGCTTAGGGTCGGTGAGGGAGAAGTGACATCAACATGCGCAACGGTGCTCCAAAAGTTTAACTATTTTCAACTGAGAGCGCAGCAACAAAAAACAACTGATGCCAAGGATGCTGAGCGCTGACATTACTGAACTGCATTGGTTCTGTATTGAAAATAGGCACTGCCAGCACAAAAAACGCTGTTAGTGGACACAGGCCCTTACACAGCTTACAGCATCGTCGTTAATCCGGCCCAGTCTGTAAGCAAAGTGAAGGGGGTCCAGATATGTAGCCACCTCAGGCTTAAGCATGCAACAATAATGCTCTTGAGGCACGATATTAAAAGGGATGTAAGAGAGTATGAGGCCTAGCCATGTGTGTCTATGACTCCTAAACCACATTTCATATGTGGTTCAGGAGGTCTCACACACACTCGCACACACACACACACACACACACACACACACACACACACACACACACCCACACACACACACACACACACACACCTGTTGATCATTTGAAAATTCCAGTAAGTTCCACATTGAAATGACAATGAGTCATCTATTAAAAAGACTGATGGTATCCAACACATCCTCTACGTGTGTCCATATGCGCTCCACCCAAAGCTTTTGCGACCTCACCGCTGTTATTCTCCTCATCATTAGGTTTTTGTGTAGAGGTCTGATTATGACACACAAACATTATGCTAAGTGTAAGGTAAGTAAGTGGTATTTCCTGGTGTGAGCCGTCAGAGCCAACTCATTTAAGACGCGATTAAGGATGTGAATATCTACTGCCAAACTAATCATCCAAGTACAACAATCCTGCCCATATCACTCTCATCCAAGCAGAGTCCCTCAGCTCCTCAAATCTGTGCTGCATTAGCCCTTCCCAGCAGCCGCATGTACTCCTATGTCCAGGGAAGTCTGACCTTTGACCTGGAGGAGAGTTCTTCTGAGGACATAAAGGTTCACTGATTGAAAGAATGATCAATGCCAAGGCTTTTGCAAAATCCTTTTCAGGTCAGGGTCCAACAAGAAATGAAAGTCATCCAGGATCTTAAGCTCATGAAAATGTATCAGGACACTGATGGAGACAGATTCAAATCAACCCCAACACTGAATAGCACACAGAGTCCTCAGGGATGAGTGTAATAGCAATCAATTATTACTCACTTTTGGAAGATTATAGAACTTGTGTTTTTCGCAACAATCAAAAAGCTCGACAAAATAAAAGCCTCTCTAAGTACTGTTTGGATGTCAGAGCGTTGGATTCTCAACTATTCCTGCCTTGTTCTGTGGAAGCAGTTCTAGCCCAGTAAGATGAGTGTTGGTTGGATGGTGAGGATTGTCTTGCATGTGGACACAGTTCAACTGACTAATAATGGGACGGATTTGGACAGAATGACTAATTTTGCTCGGTTCTTCACAATAAGGCACAGAATGTTCTAATAATAAGTCAGTCATCCTCATCAAAGATTGTAACGACTTTCAGGAGCACCAATAAAAGTTTGCAGGGCTCTTATTTGTCCCAGTAAAAGGAAGTGTAGCAGATATGAGAGGAGATTTTTAACTCTTTGGCATTTCCATTTTTGGAGATGCAAAGTGGTGCAAAAAGTGCAAAAAAACAGCTAAATCCAATATTCAACCATGACCACAATCTTTTCCTAACAATAAACAGGCGGTTTGAGTTCCCTAAACACTGTCATACTTTAGACACGCTTCAGCTGCAACGAGTTATTATTATAGGAAAAATTTTAAAAGGTTTGTGCAGATTTGTACACATCAGCATCATGCAAACAACACGTTTTACCAAATAACCGCCCGATGTCACCAACTCACCAGTGTAATTAGCCTACTGTTGCTTTTATATGGAGGCCATTATCACTGGCTATAAACAGCCGCTGTAGTCGGTCGCCCCTCTCTCTTGGTCAGACGCAGGATCAGTCGTGTTTTACAGGCCTCATGTGCTTCACGTGTCGAGCATGTGTGCTGTCCGGCTCCGCGCAGGTCCTGAGTAAATACTGAAGGTACATTTCATATTGGCTCGCATCTATGAAGGAGAAACAAGTAATATTATCTCCAACGCAGGCAGTGATTATGATCTTAATTATATTCTGGGAAACACCACAGACAACAAAGGGTCGTTCCTCACCATAATTGCCGTGGTTCATATTGTTCATGTTGTTTGCAAACACTTTTCAAACAGCGGTGACTTTTTATTCTTTCATTATCGTTGAACTGTTGCATGTTTGCCTTTGGGGTCCAAAAGATTTTGCAACTTCAATTCTTCATCGGAGGTTTTACGACAGATTTTCAGATTAGGATAATCATAAAAAGCTTTTATACTTAGTCTGTCAGAAGTTATGAATATACAATATATTCAGATAACAATACAGAAAAACCACATTCACTGTGAGCTGTTACATGACAACTAAATATAAGCATTTGTTCAAATTATGTATACATATTTAGAGATTTGCTTGGAAGCTTTGGTCGCCACTCTAGTATAAAACGGCCTACTTGAGCTGGTCCATAAATATCAGGCTGTACAGAACGCCAAATCACAATCAGTCTTGCTTCAACAATAACCCCCCTAAATGCTCACATTTAAGCCTCCCACTTGTTGTTTTCCTCTTTTTATCTCTACTTTATTTCCTACAGCCACTGCAGATCAAATCGCATGTATTTTGCTCTGTGTGCAGCACACATGTACACACTGGTCATTAGTAGGAATGAGCTTTGGCTTTAATTATAAAAACACCAGCCCTTGAATCCTGCTGTTTTATGGGTCCTGGGTATTTTTATATGACTGGTTTTTAAACATGAAATGGATTGCTTGTGTGCGAATAATCAACACTTGGTAATTTTTAGAGCCCCGGGCCTCTGGGAGGAGAGATTCTTTCTTTTGTTGGTTACCATAACAATGTGTGGCCAAAGTGAAACAGCATTTAGAGCCGTGACAGATAATTGATGTTATTTTCTTCATAAAGATCACGGCACGCTTGTGTTTGGGTTTCTGACCTTTACAAATGTATTATGTAATTCTCTCAAACAATGCGGCACTTCTGGGGCAAGATGGCAGGAAAACTCCCGTACATCTGTTCGGCTGGAAAACACGGCATGTTGTTTGAAGATGGAAAAGTCCTGACTGAAATGTGTCAACTTTTGGTTTTTTTTTATGTTTTCCTATGAAGCTCTGTGCAGTATTAATGGTTCCCAGAGGATGACTTTGGTGGTCCTCTGACCTTTCCAGCGACAGTGTGAGATTGACATTTAGAGTTTATAGACAGTTTACTGTTGGATGGATTGCCTTGAAATTGGGTAAACACTTTAATGTTCCCCACAGGATAAACTGTAATAACTTTAGTGAGAGCCTCAATTATCTTCTAAGAAGACAGTGCTCCTTCTGCTGTCCTGTGCTTTTGCCCTGTTCAGGTTGCCTGCAGGTAGAGACGGGTGGAGCCAGGTAACTAGGTGGTTTGCACCTGGGCAGGCCTGGCTTCTCCTCCTCATCCTCTCTGTCTTCTTCATCATATCTTTAAGTTTGTTGTCTTTGTTTGCCTCCACACCACACATACATTCAGCACTGCAGCCACCACCCATTTACAGACTGCAGATTCTCTTTATTGCATTATCTTTGTATTAGTTTGAATAAATTATTGTTTAAATAACTTTAAAACTGTTCATCGCCATCTTCGTCTGGGCTGTGACAGACCAAAACCTGCATAACAAGTAGTTTTCCCATGAGCCTCTGCAGCTCAATGTGTTAAGTGCTATTTTACTCATTTTAACATGCTAAAACAGTAAAGGGGGGGCGGCTTTGGGGGTAAAGTGGGTTGCTCTCCTATCGAAAAGTTTGCGGTTCAATCCACGTTTCCTCCGGGCTACATGCCGAAGTATCCTTGGGCAAAATACTGAACCCCAAATTGCTAGCCTGGACAATTGCATTGTCAGCCACAGCTGTGTGGTAGAGTCGGTCGTCTCTCAATCGAAAAGACGGGGGTTCGATCCCTGACTGCTACAGTCACATGTCGAAGTGTCCTTGGGCAAGACACTGAACCCCAAATTGCTCCCGAAGCATAGAGATTGGTGTGTGAATGAATTTAAATCTGATTGGAGATCGGCACTTTGGCCTAGAAAGACTAGAAAAGCGTTATATAAGTAAAGTCCATTTACCTTGTATGGATCTATAGTAGTGTATGTGTATGTCTAATATCTTGAACATTGTTAGCATTATACATGCTAAACATCACTTACATTAGCATTGCCATTGTGAGCATGTTAGCATGCTGATGTAGCATTTAGCATTGCTGTGACACAGCACAGAGCTGTTAGCGTGGCTGCAGCCTGTTAGTCTCAGTTAGAGGAGGAATCATTCTGGGCTTTGTTTGTATGAGGTGAAAGTTTTCTGGACAAATGTTCTTGGCTCAAATTGAAACAATTACTCTCTGTGTATTAAATTATATGCCCGACTTTGTCACACTGTAAGTTATACTTCCTTTGCAACAAGATCCTTGAATTAAGTCAAAACAATGTGGAAAGAGGCAACAGTCAAGAAGTGTTCCAGCGTCGTATTATGCGGAGCGGCATCACTCCAGTGTCTTAATATTTGGAACATTTGAGACGCTATTTGTTGACTGTTATAACCACACAGTCTCAACAGTTCCTGAAATCAACATCCTCACATTAGCCACTGAGCAGAGTTAGGCAACACCGAGCTTTCGTCAATGAGGGGAAGGAGGCCTAATTTTTTCACTGCATGGAAATATGTCTGCATTAATTTCCTTCATAAAGAGCTGCTCGGCCTGGGTGAGAAACAAAGGGGTAAATTTTACGTTCACACATGTTTTAATTCAGGGTCTTTCCATTAGAAGCTCTTAGGTTGAGGGGAAATTGTTCGCTAGAAAAATAAAGCTCAGGCCATCTGCCTTCTTTCAACTTTCTATAGCGAGTAATCTTGAAGTTTCTCGAGGGCTGTTCCGGGACCATATGTTCCAAAAAGTCAACAAGAATGATTTACAGTATTTGCATGACAAACTCGATTTTTGCAGCTTTGCAAACTTTCCGTAGTGATCGCAGTGTTCTGTACCTCTCACACAGGCCTGACACGCTCCCTGCTGAGCTGAATGATCACAGGACAAGAGTGGAGGGCAGTCGTTCGCCTGCTATAAAGAAAGAGCATAAAGGCTTTTATCAGGAAGAAAGAGAAAAGACTCCCCATGCAGATTAATAAAATAACCCCAAGCTTCTTCTATACTCACCCTGATCTGCACCCCCTGCATTCCCCTGCGAGAAATACCACACACACACACACACACACACACACACACACATGCAGAATATCTGGGGTCTGCCTCACCTGTTGCCCGGCTACAACTGATGGGAAAAAAAGCTGGTGTTGCTCCGATGATTAAAATTTCCTGGGTAGCAGTGTTTGATCCCCGGTACGCTGTCATTGTCTCTCCACGGCTTCATAAGAAAGGCCGCGCGGGGGAAGCAAGAGAGCGGAGAGAAAATATAAACTTTCTCACTCTTGTCAAAAGGTGGCTGGCTTTGCTCACCGACTTTTCCTCTAATTTTTGGAGGATAAAGACCCCCTCATCCTTCTCCTGACTCAAGTGAACTCTCTTTACTTCCCCCCTCTCCTGTCATACGAGCGACTTTGACAATCCACTGGGCAGTCACGTTTTTCAAAGAGCGTCTAAAAAGAAGAGGAAATACATCAAATGAGGTCGTCCGCGGGGTCAGACGCAGAAAGCGGTGGCCTTTCTTAACAGTCCTGCGCTCGGTTTATTTAAAGTGCTGCTGTCGAGGGGGAGAGGGAAGTGGAGACACCGCTTCGGAAGGAATGTGTAGTTAATGCCACGCTCATGGCCAAATTAGTCAGGCCTGCTGAGGGGATTCCTCCCGGGGTCACTTCCACAGTAAAGCAGCACACACAGACGCACGGCGGTACATCACACCAGCATGAAGCGGATATTTCTGTACTTACACATGCAAATACACATTCAGAGAGTATAAACAAACACAGGGAATGTTGGGCTAACGTGCAGTCCAGATTTAGGCAGTGTACCATTTCAGAAAGCACATGCTTCAAAGAGGAGTTGTGGATACGTGTATTTGCATGATCAAGAGATACATAAGGACAGGGGTTCTCAAAGTGGGGTCCTAGGACCCTTGGGGGTCCACGAAATAATTATAATAAATGTATAATAAATTATAAAATTGTGCTGTATCATTACAAACTGCATGTCTACAGATGAGGACCATTTGCGCCCATGAAACAAACATACTGTGTCCGTTTCTCCCGCCCACATTAGATTTGGACCAATAGAAACTGATATGATTGTGACACATCACGTCAATCAGTCATGAATCACTCATCTCACTCAGGTTACATCGAACCGTTCCTGCGGCTGCCTTGCTCTTTTTAACTTTTAAGATCAATTACTTGAAAAGTATAAATGCTGTCAGGTTGAGTCCACAAGCAGTTTGAATAAAACGAGCCTCTGTTTTAAAGTATGTAAGTGGTATTAACATGATTTAAAATGTAAATGTTTTTCTGTTTATCACTATGAAACAGGTCTTATTAGGTATATAAGTATTTAGGTTGCTAAGTTTTACAATACGAATAGTACCAGTGGCATCTATGAGTGCAAATGGTGGTAAGCATATGCTTCATCCTATTACAATTATGAGGGGGGGAAAGTTTAAGAACCCCTGCATAAGAAGATTGATGATACTCTTACTACAATAAAGCTACAGCCAGCAGCTAGTTAGCTTAGCTTATATACTTAAATACTGGAAACAGATCAAAACAGTTAGCACCATCTCGTTTGAATTGGCGCAATGAATCCTGGGATACAGCCGCAAAGGATACACCCAATGGATCGTTCGTGGCCTTGGAAAAGGAGGGCCCATTTGTTGGTCGCATCTGAAGGAGCCATTGAAACGACGCAATCAGCCTTCAAATACGGCTACAGTAACAGTCTGCTGGCTGTAGCTTCATGATAAATGGACACCAATCTCAGAAGCCATAGGCCCAGAGTTTCTGGTGTAGCGAGCAGTTGGCGATAAAGGATTTACAGCCAAGACTTCCTTTTCTTGTGCGCAGCATTGTTCACAGTTGGACCAGCATCTTGAGAATGGAGAACTGAGTTTAAGTTGAGACTAGACGTCTTCGACCTGATTGATATGATGTCTGTTTTTAGGGCTTCATAAAAGCTAAATCATCATCTGATCATAGCCAAAGGTTTCAGGGAGAGCATCAGGGCTAATGTGTTCGCCTCTTTTCTCCACATGGACTGTTTACCTGCAGCTAAAGCCCACAGAAAGTAGCACACTGTCAGCCTGAGAGTCTGTTTATGGAGATGAAATGGACAAATATGTAAGTAGCATTGCTCTTTTTATCAATCACACAGTGAGGCAGCGAACAAAATGGCAAATTATGCTAATTATTTCTTTTTACATTAGTCGAAATGGGGAATCAGCAATAATTCCTTCTTCACAGCACACACACACACACACACACACACACACACACACAGGGTACCCGTCTCTTTTGACCTTCTCTATACAAAACTGTGACCTGCTTTTGCTCTGTGTGTACAGCTGACAGCTCGTGCTCACAGTGATTATCTGTCCTGGACTACTTTCTCAATCCCACTTAGTGTGAAATGATCCCCTCAATCACCCCAGTGTACACACAGACATGCAGCCACACGAACATACACACACACATTTAAGATAAGGTTGACCCACCTGACATGCACCTGACTTATCCATGTTGATACTGGTCTGATCCTCTCCATGTGTATGATAGAATTAAACGAATCAGTGATGATTTATGTGAACTAGAGCCTGTGTTTCTGTATGTGTGTGTGATCACAGGTCTATTTTCATAACATTGCTCACCCTCTGATGCCCCGTGTCCTTGTCTGTCTCTGCTTGCTTCATGCACAGAGAATGCACGGGATAGCCGCTGGGATATTCGCAGCTTTAAGAGATGCAACGTAAGAAAAACCTGCACGCTCCGAGCCACGATGTTTTCTCAGACCGCAGCGAGGCACGCGCTATCAATCGCTGCCCACCCTGAGCCCGGCCTAATTCATTAGCTGATGACAGGACAGTGGATCAACATTGTCACTGTCATCTGGGAATTTTATGAGTCACGACCGGGGAATGAACAGTTTGGAGATCACAGGCCGGAGCTTTGTGGTGCAGCGGTATGTTTGCTTCTCAGATGATGTTCAGGATTAAGAGCCTGATTCTCTTGATAAGGTCGGGGTGAATGGATTCATGCATTGTTATGCATGTCATATGAATACAACAAAGATGACACGCTTAACGTATTGTGTGAGTGTCCTTTAACGCTTTGTTTGTATCCTTGTGGTCTAACAAACATGTTGAGTCCATTTCCTACCTCACAAAACATTTTCATCTGTGACTTTTTTTATCCCTGCTTTGTTTACATCCGTGTCGGCTGTGTCTTACTCGCGTAACGGCATCAAACAAAACACAGACCCACTCTTACAAACTGTGTAACATTGCTGCAAGAGGTAAAGAAAAATCTGCACGGTACATTCAACGATGCTCCGATCTCATACTTGTGTGATAAAAAATAATGAAATAACTACAACTACCGTCACTAGTAGTGAAGAAACAGTCCCCTGACTGCTTCTGCTATCTTCCTCAGGAGTTGGTGGAGACCAAAACAGAGCTAAAAAGAGAGTGAATATTTGACTTAGCCCAAATAAATGCTCTATTTTCAGTTGGATGTGTAAGTAGGAAATGGTTTGCTAACTTCTTTGGTATAAGAACTTAATGTGGTTGTAATATGTCAGTTGTTTGGCAAAAAATGGTATTAATGCAGCTTTCCCACAAGTAGCTTCAATGTGAAACAAAGAGCATTTACAATAGACAAAATTTGGCCACTTTACTACCCAATAATCCCCCATTCTAACCCACACACTGCATATTCTCATCCCAGGGCTTATTTGAAGTTCTGTCATTTGAGCATTTTTGAGTGAAACAGAAACTCATTAGATGCCACTTTTTATGGCTGCATCTTCAAATGGAAATGTCTTGTGCATCAATGTACATGTAGGATAGGATAGGCCCTTTATTGTCATTGCATAAATGAATACAAAGAAACTTTGTTTAGCAGCATTATAAAATCTATACGTTTATATTTACTTGAGGCCATTTGCAAATACAAATTTGTGCTGTGTATGCATAAATAGGTACGTTATATGTAAAAAGTATCAACAATATTAACAGTACTAGCTGAAGTAAGGAAGTCCAGCCTATGTTACCCCATATTTCAGTTTTCAATAGATTGAGATTTGTAACCGTTTAGCTGTTTTGCCGTTAACATGTACGGAGTCAATCAAAGCCCTGTAAGGCCAGAGGGCTGAGGTGAATTCAAAGACTTCACATCCCAGGTTTCTGTCATTTCTTTCATTCACAACGACAGTGATAATGTAGATAATGTTCACGCATGTGACCAAAACAGGACAGAAAAACACAATAACGTAACTCTATGTTAACTTTGATTAATGCCAAACATGGCAGCTACTTTGTTTTTCTCACTTTGTATGTGCAATTGTTTTTATTCAGCAGTATTTTACTTCCCTTGTATCCACAGTCTAACAACATGCTAACACCGTGTGTGTTTTTCAACTTTATTACCAACTCTCCATTAGTGACAGGTATACATTTCTTATTAACATTATTATTGTATTTTATTGATGTCATTTTGTCCCTGCATTTTTTTAATCATTTGTTTTACACTTGTCCTTAACTTTGAGCTGTTGTATCAAGTGATTTTCCGCCAATGGGGGATCAATAATGAATATGATGATGCTGTAAACTCACATGCCCCCCTGCTCGAAAGGCCTAAATCAGTGAGGCTAAAATAGCTCTAAAATGTTGTAGTGTGCATCCATCCCTGGTCGGCAGGGTTTATGCACCTGCCCGACTTCATTTACAGGTGTCGACTGATTCTCTCACTGGACGGTCACAGGGACTGACCAAGTGACCTTAACCTTCCGCACCCCAATGCCACATACACACACACACACACACACACACACACACACACACACACACACACACACGGTCCTACCCCCAGGGGACGGTGGGGCTGGTTCAGACTGGGACACAAAGACGAGCATTATTCTTCGACATCCCTTACACCAAACTCCTGGACGGAGGAGGGGGAGGACGGAGATTTCATAATTTTTCAGAACATTTCATCATAATATTTCACATTTTTTTGCAAACAGATGTTAATAAGCTTAACGTGAGATATTAAAGCTCCCTGTCTGACACAGTCTAATCGAGGCATTACAGAGCTTTTGTAATAAATGATTAAAAAAATGACTTAACATCTTAAATGTGCGCATTTCCACATGTAAAACTCCAAGGCATCACTTACTGTCCTGGGTAAAGTTTGGATTGAGCCGTCTGCCTGAGTGGAGGTGAAAGGGTTTAAAACAATGCATCAATCTGTGTTATGTCTCACTGTCCCGGTGCTGAGTTAGTGCAGGACAAACAGGGAAGTATTCCCATAAAACAAGAAGCCACAGAGTGTTTGCATTGCTTTCCTCGGCACAGTGACTGATGAAAGACCAGAAGCCACAGCGAGCAGAAGCACTGGACTTGTGCATACTGTTCCCCTCTAAACATCAACACACGGGTTAGACAAATGACGCTTCAGCCCCTCTTTTACCCGGCTCTGCTCCAAACTCCACAGGCTGCAGCTCCCGAAGCGTGGAGCAACGTCTCTGCATTTAAGATTTATTAACACAAAAAGTCCTCAACTCTCTGACTGCATTAGACTCTGGTGATAAATGATCTGCAACAACGATTGATGATGGAAAAGTTAGATTTATTTGTTTCCTTTTATTCAAGTATTTTATATTTTTATCATCTATTTTTCTCTTGATGCTTCCTCCATATTCTAACAGCACAAACAACCTCACATGTGGACTCAGCATGGAAAGGTCAAGTGCTACAGTTTACCATAACCCACTGATACCCAGGCCCTGTCTGTTATGACAACCTGCCTCAAGCTTTTATGGAGCTAACTCCCTCTAGAGGTAATAAGATGAGTCGCTGCTGCAGCTGACGCTCATGCTTCACCACACCAAACCATCACAGCCACAGAATAGAGAGCGAACCATCTTTGTTCTTCTCCCCACATCTACAGCATCCTTTGAGCCATCTGATGCATGAAAACAGAGACTTTATTAAACACTGATGCATCTTTATTCTGCAGATCAATCCGACATGTCATCGCTGAAATAATTATAGGACAAACTTTTGCTACATAGATTCTGTAAAGAACCATTTTTCCTGACGTATATACATCCTGACAATCCACAGCATAGTCAGTAATAGGTTATTTGTTCTAATCTCACGTCGTCAAGAATAAGTGGCCTGTCATCTCTCTGTTTGGATGCACAAACTCCAACAAACATTTGGAGAAATCAGTCAAAGCGGGAGGAATCTGAGAGCTTTATTAAGTTAAGTAACAGCTACTGTCAAAAAGGAGCTCATAAAAGATGCTGACAATCCAGCTGCAAGAAATTGTGCCAGAATACCAAATACAAACTCCTTAAACGACATTTTAATGATTATTTTTGTCATTCTGTTGCGTGGAAAATATATTTCATCTGTTAGCTTTAGAAGCAAACAACAGAAGCAAACAGAAGCAAAAGGGTAAAATTGTTTGAACAGTTTGAAAGAAGAGTTGGGCAGAAGATTAATCCAAGCATCAGTGGGAGCACAGTGGCAGACAGAAACCACTGAGGAGCTACAGTACACATTTCTAAACCCCGGTTGAAATAACTTCAGTGTGCGCCCCCCCTCTCTCTCCGGGTCTCTCTCTCCCTCTCGCTCCCTCTTTCTCTGACGCGGGGGGTTTGCCCTCAAAATAAACTCATTGGCTCATAGGGGGATAGAGAGAGAGAGGGAGAGAGAGAGAGAGACAGAGAAGTCATCAGCCGGCCGACAGGAGGGGAGTCACTTTGGTTCAGTACTCTGCCGCGGACAGAGAGCGCGAGGAGGTGTGGGTTTGACAGCAGAAAGAATTGCGACACCTTCAACTTGTCGTTTTCTGTTTGGGTGACTGCTGGTGTTCGTCCTGTGGTGGCTTTTACTTTTTGCGCCTGAGCTGATGCTGGCATGAAGCCGACACTCTCCGCGCGCCTGGCGCATTAGGGGCTCCTCACCGGGACGCACGGCGCATCTCCAGAGAGACACTGGGAGCAGAGGAGAAAGGTCTATTTGGAGTTCCACTTATGGATGTTATATGTTAAACTTTTTGATCGCCATTTTAGTCATAAATCCTACTTTGAATCATCTTTTTGACCAACGCTGATGATTGATTTTGCGTTCCTTCTGCGCGCGTCGGATGAGAGTCGATCTTTTTTGCGTGTTTGTTTGTGTCTTATTTCTGGAGGGAATGTTCTTCATCACAGCACGGATAACGGATCCCTGACTCTGTCTGGCTCATATGAAGATCCTGTCCAGGATGTTACAGTCTAAGCGGCCCAGGCATCATTGGGCCAGCGTCCACCACCATCGACACATATCACCACATAGCTGGGGGTCCCGCTGTGTGTAGGAATTATCTCCCTGCGCACTCTGCCTCCACCCGGGGCAAGAAAACGGAATCTTATCCAATAAGTGTTTGGTGAACATTGACATTGGCTTTACGAGTCTCACCTCTGGGCTACTATGCAATTACAACTGATCTCCTTTGTTTTGATCATCTTGCACTGCATGGATTACACTGGTGGTCAGCAGCACAGCAGCTCCAGGCACCGGCAACATAAACGTGAGTATGGGTTCAGAGTGCGCTGCGATGCTGTTCCCGGAGTTTGTTTTACGCATAAGCACGCTCCCTGTGTCCGGTTTTATCCACATTTTCTCCTTTATCTATTTAATTCTTAATTCAGCGTTTATTTATTATTGATTACAGTTTTACTGAGAGGAGAGGAGCAAGTCACAGAAGCACTGTACACCTTCTTCTACAAAACTGAGCATCAGATATTAAATCTGTTTTAAAGATAGATTAGATTAAAGCCAATAAATGTGGCTACAGGCACATTAAGTTTTGGTCACTGTATTTAATTGAACTTAAAGGCTACCTAAAGGTCACCAAACAGTCCTACACGCGCGCACAACTGGGAGCGCGCGGATATTTTCCTTTGGTGTAAGTTTTTTCGAGATCTGACAGCATAAATTACATTTTACATTTACATTTTTCTCCCTCCATTTGATTATATAAAACTTCGAGAGAAGAGAAATAATCCTGATTCTCGCGTTATTCATTGTTAAAGATATGAATGTGTCTTTTGTCACCAATCTCCACCCTCCCACCCTACTTTTCTCCACTGTGAGCTTTACGCCATCCAGTTGTTTCACTCACAAAATTAATGTTATAAAATGGGAGTAAATGTTAAATTGGTTGTTTTTTGCTAATTTCAGCGCAAACCTCAGCCTATTAGCCTACACATCAATAACACAAACAGCCGTACCACCATTTTTAGCCCCCCTTTAATACGTTTCCTCTCACCCTTAATTGGATAAATTAATTGCTCTGGAGCGTTCTGTCGCTGCTCTTTGCGCTCGGTCTCCTGGCTCCCGTCGCTCTCTAGCGGTCAGAGCAGCAGACTTCAGGCACAAAGTGCGCGTGAGAGTGTGTGTGAAGGCCCGCTGTCAGGGCTCAGATGCATTTTCACAGGTGAAGCAGAATCCAACTCCAATTTGTTTCACACTGCCACATTTTAGAATTTATGGGGAGAAGTTTCTTCTGATTGTGGCTCAGATCACAGGGAGTACAGTTGGGTTCACTTTTATGCCTGTCAGATACAGAACTCAGCACCATACTTTTAAATGATGTCCCATATTGTATCAAATACAGCTTGACAGCTCCACAGAAACAGCAGGGATGTTCCACTCTTCAGTCTGCTGCTATTTTATCTTCCATATATCTCCTCGCTCTCCAACATTATGTCTCATCTCCTGAGCTATTACCAACCCCTCTCCATCACACCACGAAACAACTATCAATACAGTATATTTTTCTCTTCTTCCTACGCACACTTTATCGCTGAGGGTCTCCAGATGTGCTGTGCGACTGGGTCTGTTGGAGAGGAGCAGTGATAGCTGGAATATTCCATGTATCACTCGCCAGAAAACTCACAGTGAGCTACAATAATAGACGCCGGAGGTGGTGTTTTTATCCCTGCCACCTGGGCTGAAGCTTCTCTTTACATTTAATCACAGAGCTCAGATTTGCAGGACCAGATAGAGGAAAGTTTTCCCCTATGACCGCCAAAGTGGGAAGTTTTAAGCAGAGAGTCAGAGCATCTGGGGTTAACGGTGTGTTTATTACGCAGTTAGAAAGAGGTCTCGGGGTTAATGTTGCTCTGTTCAGTGTAGTTTAAATCAGAGCAGAAGAACTGAGCATGCAGCATGATGCTGTTCTGCAGGAAGACACAGCACATAAACAGCATATTAAGCTGATTTAAACTGCAGCAAACATTTAAAGAGATTCGACACTATAATAAAAGACAAGAGAATGTCCCTGTCCTGTACTGTTTGTGTTACTTGTACTTAAATGATGTAGGATAGTGAGATGATGTAATGTTTGTTGTACGCCCTGCACTGCATCCAGGCTCACACATTCTCTCTCTAAATGTTTATTTCCCCCTAAACAGTATTAAAGAGCCTCTCGACACAGTGTGAGAGAGAGGAGGGGGGCTACAGGGGCTCAGAGGACTCGCTTCCTCAAAACATGCGCTTAGACTGAAAACAGAGCGTGCTTTAGATGAATATTAGACATTTTTAAATGAGTATGAGTTGGATTTTTTTGCAAGGTGAAACTTATACATCACCTCTAAGATCTATATTTCCCCTGTTGGATGTCATTAAACTTTTTTTCCTTTTATTTACTCTAGTTTTCTTTACTGATACATGACCAGGGACATTTCTATACGTTTAAAGATCAAGAATATCAAAGTTAAACCAGAAAGAACGCAGAAAGATTGGATGTACTTTCATGACTCTCTTGCCCCAGTGCATGCTGGGAGGCTTCTACATGCCTGGACTATACATTATAAACAGTCTACTAATGTTAGTTTTCATTTGTTGTCCTCCAGTACATTATTGAACATTGTAGACCACAAACATAAATATAAATTTGTTAATAATATTGCTGCACTTTTGTCAGTAAAAATAAGCCAATAAAAACGGTAATTGATGCCAAATTTGATTAAATAATTTAAGATCCAGATGCTAAAAAGTGTTTGACAGGATAAAAAATGTAAAACCTTTTATTATAGAGCATATTCACATACCCAACCAGGATACAGTTGTGAGATGACTTAAGCAATACTTCATTTCCGTCGAAGGTTTCGTCCAACTTGACTCATTAATTGACAAAGCTTCTAAGAATCCAAACTTCCGCCGCGCCTGCAGTTATCTCACACTTCCAGAGATACGAGGGAGGACGGAGGGATTAGCCGGTGAGGGGGTGAATGAGTACATACTTCAGAGAAAAGGAAAGGGGGTAAGAGCGAGCTGGAAGTCAATGACCAACGAGTCAACCGGGCAAAATTACCACGCAGACGCTGAACCCGAGCTCAGCGCTTCCTGTCTGTGATGATGCATCCACACATGAAGGCATGTGGGCGGCTGGGTGATAACAGAGTAACTATACAGTATAGTTTGTTAAGAAGAAGTCGATCTGTGCCCTTCATGAAGCAGTCGTGTTTCTGTGTGTGCAGGCATGTGAATGTGTGTATTCTGATGTGACTTTGTCGGTATGTTGCGCAAGACGCCGCCGTCCGACTGAGGTTTTGTCTGTGCAAGTGCGAGGGCAAGGCCAAATTCCTGCGCCTTAAGACTTCTGTGAATCAGGGCAGCTTGGCAGGAACACATGTGGGCAAACAGACAGCAGTAGTAAAGACTGTTGAGATATTTCAAACAAAGTGTCCATGATGTATTTTAAACTGGCAGCTAAACCAGAACTGAGAGGAGAAGGGAGAGGGCCGGTTCGAGGTGGTTTGAGATGCCAACGCTGGAGAGGATTCCTGCAGCGCTGACAGGGGTTGCTTTTGATTTGACCACCATGTGTGAATACTGAAACACTGAAGAACACTCAAACAGTGCCTGTGGGAATGGAGCACCAATGCAGCATGGGTGCACAAGTGTGTAAACTCCTGTCCATTGCTTTTACCTACACATTGACTCTATAACACGGGTGTCTCTCCTGGAACAGGTACATGCTCATCTTTGAGTCAATTTCCTCACTCCCAAAAGCCCTTAGCCATTTTCTGGATTTAACTGAAGCCGTGTGTAGTGTTGTCCTTTCAAAGCATACGTTCTTATCCAACCATCCAAACCTTCTTTGTTCCTGCCGTTGTCCCTGAGTCCAATCAGATACAGAAATGGATGATATAAAGCTTTTCCAGGACACCGACAAAAAGAAATCCCTCTGATTTTTATTCTTTCTTTGTGTTTTTTTGAAGAATTTAAGCCTGAAACTTTTCTGTATGTTCTTTGTATTTCTACCATGTGTTTCTAGCTACATCTACATATGCCTGTACTATTTTGGTAATGAGCTTCAACACATTATCATTCTGAAACACACACGCTCCAGAGACATTACAAATGTCAACACGCTATTAAAATGATTGAAACCTACAACTTCAGCGCTCATCCATGACGGACAGGGTGAGAAGTGGAGGATACAACTCTGTAAAACTTGTATCAAATGTATCAACATAATCTTAACACCTGTTGGCCTACTGATGTCCTTAAACTGAGCTGTAACAGTATAAATAGCAATGTGCTAACAGTCACTGTGCTGAGGGAGGAGGTGATTGGTCCTCTATGCAGTAATTAATTACTGAAGGATGCAGTAACAACCCTTCACTCACGGAAACAAAAAACATGATGCAACAATAAATATTTCATAATAATACCTTTTTTAAAAATTAAAATCTTAAGATAAACATTCAAATAGTTTCCATCTTTTAAAAATGATAGTGAGCGTATATCAAGGTGCTATTTGTGGTCGAGGCAGTGTTTCATTCGTTTACTGACACTGTCCAACATAAACCTACAGAATAGTTGTAATAAGTGAGATGTTATTATTCATAATGTCACAATGCATTATTGGTGGTTGACCATTAAACATTAAAACATTCATAAAACAAGAGTTAGACGCCTTCGCTGCAGGACTGATGCTGCTGTTGTAACTAAAGGGTTTACAGTAGCAGGCACACTGGAGCCACGAGAGTCTGAATTACAGTTTGAAAACGTGTGGACTGTCATCACTTCAACAATCTGTTTGAAAAAGTTTTCAGCCTGATGCTGTATTTTTGCAGGACAACATAATAAAAAAGTACAAAAACTGAAATACCAATTGTACATGACACGGATGACATCCATACGATATGGAAACTCAGTTAGGGTCAGTCAAAACCCTACTTTGGGGTTTGATTGCTGGTGGTGGCCTATACAGATAGCTTTGTTAAAGTAGTTACAGGTACGTAGGAGGTCATTCTCTGTGTATTGGTTGTTTAAGGTAATAACATGAAACTCTTAGAGCCTTGATGTAGGAATACCTGAGTAGGAGGTTTGAATGAAAGGGTAAGAAGACAGAAGAAGATGTTGTGAAGACTTGATCCTCGACAAATTTGATTCCCTACATGTTTCCAAGCAAAATTAGTTTCAGTTTTACATTAAGTTTTACTGTACCCAATTATTGGCACCAACAGGAAGGTGAATTTCAAATGTTGTGGTCATGATACTTTTCTCTTTCGTTGTTAAAATTGCCAAAAAAATCCTGTGATACGTGAAGTTGATATTCAAACATCGCCCTGCTCCCGTCCACAGAGATCTCTGGTGTGAGCTCGGGGTGCCAGCAGGGTGGCTGTCTGACCTGCTCTGACTACAATGGCTGCCTCTCCTGCAAGCCGCGCTTCTTCATGCACTTGGAGAGGATTGGGATGAAGCAGATCGGGGTGTGCATGACTTCCTGTCCTCCGGGCTTTTACGGCACACGCTCCCCGGAGAGAAACACCTGCACAAGTAAGCAGATCAAACTTCATGTGTATTATAGAAGAAATATAGAAGAATGTATATATACAGTATATAGAAGAAGTATATAAAAAAGTCTGTAGGTGGGCCTTTAGTGGCCTTTTGTAATCCTTTCTCATATAAAACAAAGAGAAAAAAGTATCTCACACGTGTCTTGAGTTAAATGTTGCCTCTTAAAAGTGTGTTTCATTTTCAGCTCATACGTATACATCCTGTATATGTAACACACAGCACACACTCCATAAATAAACGCTGTGTGTCTGTCTCTGTCAGAGTGCAGGTCGGAGTGCGACTCCTGCTTCAACAAGAACTTCTGCACGCGCTGCCGAGCAGGGTTCTACCTCCACCTGGGCAAGTGCCAGGAGAGCTGCACCGAGGGGCTGGTCCGCAGCGACGCACAGAGGGAGTGTGTTCCTAGTAAGTGTTTACTACTTCTATTTATCAGGCAAGGGGACCAAACGCAGGGCTCGCCCTTTATTTACCTCTGTTCACCTTGTATTTATCCCTCATTAGCCATGCGGAGTTCACCAAATACATCTGACTCTGGAATGAAGCCTGAAATGTGTTTATGTGTTACATTTGGCGTCCACATTCACAGAGACACCGATGTGCTTTTGTGTTTACAGAGTGCCCTGCAGAGTGTGAGGCGTGTGTGAACAGTGAAACATGCACGCGGTGCCGGCCCGGCCTCTACCAGCTCGCCGGGAGGTGCCACCATGTCTGTCCAGAGGACTACGAGCCCAATGACAAGATCATGGAGTGCACGGCGCAAGGTCAGACCAGTGTGTGTGCATGTGTGTGGATATGTCAGAATATATAGCAGACTAAGACGCTTATCCTGTTGGTTAGGGGGCCCCACCCGTGTTTTTGGCCCTTTATCTTGAATTGTTACAAACACATGAAGGAAAAGAAACTTTAGAAAAACAAATTCTCATAAAATCACTTCTCTTTCTCGTTTCTTTCCCATCAGTGCACTGCGAGGTGGGTGAGTGGAGCGAGTGGAGCCCCTGCTCTCGGTCTGGGAGAACCTGTGGGTTCAGGCGGGGCCAGGAGACGCGCACACGCCTGGTCCTCCAGTACCCATCGCCCTTTGGGAACCCGTGCACCGAGATCTCAGAGATCAAAGAGTGCCTGGTCAAGAGGAGGAAATGTGCAGGTAGGGACACAACACTGTGGCAAAGCTGCAGTGTGTTTGTGTTTCAGCGTGTGTCAAATCCCGACTCAAGTGAGGATCTGCATTTGTACCTAAAGCTGCTAGAAACCCAAATCCACTGTTTCCTTCTAACTGTGGGATTTAGGGTCTTCTGTACATATTTGTACATTGAATCTAAAGTATAAGACATTTGTTTCAATCCAAATTTGAAATATTGTCATAGTGATGGTTTGAATTATTGGGCTTGGGTTGAGCTAGAAGTTAGGAACTTGTATTTTGTGTGTCTAGGCCCTTGTCGACAAAGTGCTACCTCTTAGCTGAGCTTGTCCTGTACATGTGCACGTTGTGGTCCTGCTTCCTTTTAAGAGTCAAACATATCACACACTGTGAGTCTGTGCAGGGGAAAATGCTTGCTGTTTCGGTGGCATGCTGTTAACCGCGTCGTCTGCACCGACCCAGTGGCAGCAATAACAGCTTATAAACTACATAGACAAATAGAAATAGTAAATTATCTCGCTGATGGTCTTATCTTCTTTTGAAGGTCATGAAGACACATCAGTAATAATTTCAGTCTGTGTTATAACCAGCTGAAAAAATCCTCATAGAAGCTTTAAGTTTGGATATTTATTACGAAAATTGAGCAATTAATTCCAGGAACCAATAAGAGGAACACAGAAACCCTTTGGCTCTTCACACTGTCGTCTACAAGTGCTTTTTAATGGCCACGCGTCATTACTGACGACTGCAGGTGTCAAGTCTCAACTGTGGGGGCGTTTGACGATTGTGGGTGAGCGTCAACCGAAGGATTTTAGCTTTGACAACAAATAAGAGCGTCTCATCTGACCTTATGCCAGCTGCTGACTGTAACATGGACAGCAAAGCCTTTTGTTACTCACCATTCAGTAACCAATAGTTACGAGTATTTTTCATTCCTGCTTCGTCCTCTGATTCTGAGGCGGCTAAAACATACGTGTTAGCTCTACACTGATTGTCACATGTGCTCAGTGGTGTACTCAGGAGAGGGGGCAGGGGGGCAGGGGGGGAAATTGCCCCCCTTGGTGCCCCCATGTTTGAAATAATGCAGCGAAAGTGCCCTCATGGATGTAGTAGATAAAAATGATAGAGTGCCCTCTCAGGTGCCCTTCCAGTGGATAATTGATACGTGTTGGAAAATGAGTTAGCCTCCACACCTACTACATGCGAGACAATGAGCCCTTATGGGATGCCTATAGTTGAGCCTAGTTGCCCCAATCTTTGTACTAGTGCCCCACAGCATACAACTGGTGCCCTTTTCAATTATTTTTGCCCCTGCCCCTCAAACAGCCTGAGTACACCACTGCTCGTGCTATTGTTGTGCGAGGTAGATGTCAATCAAAATGTGATCGGCCACGCCCATGCAGTCTTGAGAAAAGATAAATGAGCTGCTTTTAAAGTTTAACCGGCGAACTTTTATTTTCACTCAGATTTTTGTGGAGGCTTCAGATACTCTCAACTTTGATATCACGTATAAAATGTTACTATATCAAGGCAAATGTCCAGCTTTAAACAACCAAAAACAGGGTTTTTAAATGTGCACATTCCAGACAGGGTCTATTGTAGACGCTGTTGACCCATCACACCCACTGCCAACATTGTATTTGTGACACATGGCACAATTTCTGCTCTATGAATCCCAGACCCTGCTGCTACAGCTTGTACAATCAGAGCGGGCCGCTCTTCCGCTCAGGACTCCGGCTGTTTACTCAGAGGATTGTCATTGTGGTTAGAGTGAGGACAGTGGGGGGAACACACATGTGTGATGTTGCAATGGGTATATTGTGTGTTTTCCCACGAGACCTCTTTGGACTTTTAAACAGTAAAACCGCTTTCTCTGCTGCTAGTAAACAAGGAATAGCGTGATCATTACTAATGAAGGGAGTGAAAACTGCTTTCAGACGGGCTCGTCTCTGTTTAAAACCCTCTGCTGTGGTGCATTTACGATCACTCTGTGTTGTGTGTGTGCTGCGTGTGTGGGGTTTGTGAGCGGGTTGGCGGCTACGGATGGTTGTTTTTTAGCCTGGATTCTGTAGTGTTAAATGACAGATCGCAGACAGGGTAGGAGGCTGAGATCCAGCCCCCTGGGGCCTCACACTTACAGAACAAACAGTGTGTGTGTACGTGTGTGTGTGTGTGTGTGTGTGTGTGTGTGTGTGTGTGTGTGTGTGTGTGTGTGCGTGTGCATGTGTGTGTGATGCAGCAGAAAGCAGTTGACTCTGGAGCAGAAACAGCCAGCTCAACATCAACATCCTCCCCCTGGGAGGCACGCGGCGACCAGGGGATCAGTATTGGTTTATCCCCACAGCTGCCAATACATACACACACACACACACACACACACACACACACACACACACCTACACACACATATCCTCACACACACACACACACACACACACACGCACACACACCTACACACACATATCCTCACACACACACATGCAAACCAAGACATGCAAACACAAATCCAGATACAGATACACCCTCGCCATTTCCAATAAGTCACACACATGCACCAATTCATACTCGCACGCTCACTTGGGCACACCAAACATACACACGCACGCACACACACACGCACACAAATACTCACACATACCATCTCTGTGTCACTAAAATAACTACACAGCCGTTGCTGTTGGTGGTAATTTGTGAAGAGAGTCAACTGGGTCGACGTGATTTGTAAGGCAGACTGTGAAATGTGCCCTCTGTCGGCCCCCGCTGTCCCTCTCTCGCTTACTTTCTATCTGTATCTCTCTGCTGATCCGTTCCCCGGCTTCGTCCCCTCACACACACACACACACACACACACACACACACACTCCCAACCACACCAAAGAAAACATAGACCCCCATATAAGCTCCCTGTTGGCGCTCCCAGTCAGTCGGGTCGGGGCCGAGACTGTAGTGTGGAGTTGACGGCTCTGTTGATCTAGTGTGAGCCTGCTGAAGAGGGGCAAAGAGAGGAGAGGTGAAAGAAAACTGTTTGTATTGTCCCCACTTGTGATTACCCCGTTGCCCCAGCTTCGAGAGCATCTGCGGTGAATGAGAGCTAATTATCTGCTTCGGCGCGTCCTCTCCTCGCTGTTTACGTTCTGCACACGCTAGGGGGTCAGTGGTCCGACCTCAGAGAGCCCCCGGTAATCCTCCAGCAGCCCTCAGACACTGATACATCCTCCTCCTCCTCCTTTTTCTTTCCTCCTCTCTTTGCACTTTCTCCTTCTGCTCTCTCCTCCCCCTCCGTCCTGCCTCTCCTCTTCCTGTTCTTCTCCTCGCTACATCGTTTCACTCCTCCGCACAAGTCCACGACTTCGCTCAGTTCGTCTTCTTTCGCCATCATGTTACTCCTGTTCGTTTCGTCTTTCCTCATCCCGAAACCTCTTAAATTCTTGGTCAGTGAGAAGATCAATGCGACCGTCATACAGCATGTAGCTTTAGCTTAGCTTAGCATACAGACTTAATGCAGAGGGGATAAGTTAGCCTGTGTCCAAACTTTTAAAATCCTCATACTGCGACCTTTAAGGCTAATTTATTCACACATCTCGTTTTTTTTAAATCTGTAGGCAAACAAAAGTCATAAATTGTTGTTCTTTGGCGAGTTACACGCTAAGAGTATCAGGCGAATTCTCATAACTTCAGACAAAGCCAGGCTAGCTTGTCTCCACTGCTCGCAGTAAGCTACAGTAATCCACTCCTGGCTCCAGCTTCATATCTTCTGCACAGATACGAGAGTGGTATCAATCTAGTCGTATAACATCCTGCAACAAAGCACATCTCCCAAAATGTTGTCTAAATCTGAGTGTAGTCTTACACCTCGAGCTGTACAGGCCTGTACTACTTGCGGTTGATGCTGGTAAACCTCTGAGTGATGTTTTGAATTACAGATAAAAATCAGAGAAGTTATTAAACTGTAGGAAACAAGCTGACACATTCAGATTTAGAGACAGAAAAGCTTGGCTCTGGTCCGTGTTATCCACGCCTAGAGATTGTGAATGTTTACACACACATCCTCATCCGCTGCCGTCTCTTAACTTAATCCTGGCTAATTTGTCCTTCGATGGACCTGCGGTTCACCTCCATATCTCTGGAGCCGGATAGAACAGATGCCCTCTGCAAACCTTAGCTCCCTTTAACTCCCACACACACACACACACACACACACACACACACACACACACACACACACACACGCACACACAGAAGCATACAGTTAAACAAGCTAGCATCAACGAGTCAGTGAGGGGGAATTGATACACACACACATACATTCACACTTACACAACCAGAGCCCCCCTCATGACATCCTGGCGGCCATGCGGCAGGCATTCCTCTCGTGGGACAGCCCATAGCCTTTAATCCCAGCTTGGCTCCCGCCAAAAGCTCCCCGGACGACAGAACGCCTGCCACGGAGGATGTGCCACCATAAAATACACAATGCTCCTCCAACCGCACACACATACGCACACACGCACAGCTCGCAGTGTCCCACCATGTTAAGCCCCTCTCCGTGCTCTCAGTACAGTTTACTGACTCCTGTCCTTTGTGATACCCCGTAACAGATTTCCAGAAGTTACATTAGAGCCAAAGACAATTCAGCTGGTCCACACGAGCTGTGTTTACACTGTGCAGGCAGGGATTACAGAGGAGTAACACAGGGTGAAAAGTTTAACACATATCTGCGTAAAATATCCCTCATTAACCAGAGATTATAGTGGTGTTGTTGTTCTGGGGACAAATTAAATCTGTGGACTGAATGTGGCACTGATTGTGAGTGGACGAGGTGACAGTGAGGCTTATTTTATGCTTACTTTACTGCCAGTCTTAGTGCTAAATCTTAAATGAGGCCCTCTGAGAGTGTCTACATGAGTGACATGTTGTAGACTGGCAACAGAGGTTTGCAAGAGCGCTCTTATGTTTCACCATTTTTAATGACTTTGGTTTGTATTCTTTCTTTTACGAGCTGTTGCTAGATAACATAAAGACAGTGCTGAAAGCTTGGTGTTAAATAAATGCTTCCGTTGCTTCACAGTTGTAGCACTTACATCAGCTGATTACGAGTTTGGCCTTTCTTATTTCTGTCAGTATTATCTAAAGCCAGGAGGCTGTCAGCTAGCCCGACTATGTTTGAAAATCTGCATCTCCATCTACATATAGTTACCTGTAGAAATCCCTTCTAAAGCTCACTAATTTCCCTTAACATTTAACAACAAAATGTTGCATTTACAGAGAATTACTTGCTTGAATTACTTAAATAACTATTTCCAAGCAAGCACTGAAGATGCCACCTTTTACTGGTCAGCAAAATAAAGTTACAGCGTTACCTGCATGTTGGTTGTTGAATTGTTTCAATTTGGAAAGTGGCCAGCAAGCAGTTTCCTCCTACTTTCAGTCTTTATGCTAAGCTAAGCTAATCACCAGTGGCGTACTCAGGCTGTGAGCATTTTTAGCAATAGAGGCATACCATGAGGGTACATTGTCTCACACAGAGGAGTGTGCAGAGGCCAACTAATTTTCCAACATGTATCATTACCACCATTATCCACTGGAAGGACACCCAGAGGGTACTTTATCATCTTTTATCAATGACAGGGGCAGCCATGAGGGCACTTTCACTTCGTTTTTTCAGACATTGGAGCACAAGGGAGGCGATTGCCTCCCCTTGACGCCCCCCTTGAGTACATCACTGCTAATCACCCCCGACTTCAGCTCAATACTGAGCAGACAGACGTACCAGCAATACTAAACTTCTCAATCGTCTCTCCTCGCAAGGGCGCAGAGAAAAATGTCTCTGGACGCTACAACCAATCAAAGCAACACGATGTGTGACGCAGCAGTGGACTGCTCCAACGACCAATTTATATGGCTTCATCAAACCGCCCGATAAAATATAAACAGTTGTGATTGGCCTGACCTGAATCAGGTCGGATGGAAAACGGGGACCCAACACATCTGCCAGTAAATAAAACATGTTTGTAGATTTGTCTGTTTCTCAGGCTAAATGACAACGTTGTACTTTTTAAAATCATACCTACAAAATGATTCCGGTATTTTCCATTAATGACACAATATGAAGGAATAGTTTTAATAACGAGTCTGTGCAAAATGACCTGTGCCAAGTCTCTTTAGCAATCCTTTGTTACATTTTTGATCAATTTCAGTGGAAGATGTGGGTTACACAAAACACTTGTACATTTGCGCACCAGCTGGAGCTCTGGTACAAAAACATGTATTCAGTAGTACGACAGCGTTGTACCCTTATTGCACTAGTCTCGTGTGTTTTTCCCAAAGCCAAGCACTCATCCACCGCCAGTCTCAAACTCTCAGTGACATTTCTCATTAAAACATGGTTTTTTGGATGCACTCAGTGTCTGTTGTAAATGATCCAAAACGTCTAAAGGTGTCTCATTTGCGGACCATTACACACATGTCAACACACAGTTTACAGAAAGCCCATCAGAAACTGTTCCAACTAACCAAACGCAGGTTGGTTGGATAAACACTCTCCTAATCATCTCAACACGGGCACGGATTATGTTCCTCCTCTGGCTGGACAAAAGCACGGGGGCTACAGTATGACTAATCCACTGAACTTGTAAATAGTTGTAAATGGTGTCAGGGCAGAGAAAACAATGAGAGCGAAGGGGACTTCCTGTGTTTATAGAGGACAGGGGGCAGACTTCAATGAGTCAGTGCACCAGATTACTCCATCTGTCAGTTCCATCCATCCATGCATGATGCAGCCACTGATTTTTGATAGCCTTTTCTAGGCTACTTACTTTTTACAGAGTTTGAAGTAAACCATGTGAAAACTGTGCTTTCTTTTTTGGGCTTGAGTACATGTTCAAATATTCACTTTAATTCATCTCCTCTCCTTTTTACCTGCATTATTTCTTGAAGTAAAATAAATACAGTGGGCAGGTAGTATACGAAGCTAGACAAGGTCCCTGGTCCATCTACAGCCTGAGTTCAATTAATAAAGAGACAGAGAGTAAAAGAGTGAGCGTACATGAGAGATCTCTTTCTCTCCCTCGCTTTATCGCTTTCTCTCTCTCCCTGTGTCTGTGCCTACACTGCCGACTTCAGCACTTTCACAATCCCCCGACTGGCCGACCAACCAGCCGAGCAGGCCGTGCTGCTCCGTTCCACTCACACATGAACAGCAGCAGTACAACAACAGGAAAGGGCCTCCTCTGCTTTCACTTGCAGGTCCTGTCTCCGACCTCCCTGGGGGTGGATCTTGTTATTATCATTAATAACTGCGGCTCGAGCAGAGATAAACCTTCAGCATTCCAAAACTCTCCGTTTTGTTTATGAGATGGTGTTGCAAGAGCAGATAAATTGGGGGTTTATTTACAGGTTTGCTATTTTGGACAAAGGTCTGCTCATCACAAGGGAGAGGGCTACTGTCTGTGATGTAAGACTGCCATCTAGTGGTGGAGTCAGAGCATTGCAATACGTGTGAAACTGCACCCTGCATTGTTTGTAATGTGTCCTTCGATATGACTTTCTATTTTTACTTAAAGGCTTTATTTATTATGTTTTTTGTTATATTTGTTTTGAGAATTAAACCTTTTTTTCTTGACATTTTTGAAGTAAAGCAGATTTGAAAATTACGCCAGGGAAATTATTCATATTATTACAACCTTTTATTCTTTTGAACTTCCAGGTGGGCGGAGGAAGAACGAGCGAAGAGAGCGGAGGAACCGCAACAACCGGAAAGATAAGGAGAACCCAGATGTGCGACGGGAGAGGAGGCGAGAGAGGGAGCGAGAGAGGGAGAGAGACACGGGTGAACGTGAAGACTCTGATAACAGGAACAAAACAGAGCACCGGCACCGCAGAGGCCACGACACAGAGCCAGTCTCTCCTCATGACGGCCTCGTACAGTAGTGCTCTGGACAGACAAAGTCGAGCACCTCCCCACCCTCCTCCTGTTATCCTCTCATACTTCCTGCTCCCCACCCTCACCCACTGTTCACCCCCCACCTTGACCCCTCTCTGCAGGGGTGTTGCTGCTACCTGTATGATTTGAATATAATGTTTATGCACAAGCAGGATGGGGCACGTTCAGCCACGAGGCCTGGGCCCACTATGGACTTTAAAAAGTCTTGTTTTCTACCCTGAAGCGTCTGCTGCTTCACTTCCACCTCTGAGAGAGTGTCTGTGCTGCAAAGAGCGGGAGACACTGAAGAGACTGCTGTTGGGACTGAAGAGAGAGATGTCTGTGACTGTGTGGAGGACAGACGGACACAGAGACGTTACACTATGTGCTTGTTGATATGGTTATTTAATGGGGCCCTGGTACAACATTGAGCGTCTTGGTTTTGAATGTAGATTTTGCAACATTATGTAGAACAATTGTTTATTATTGTTGTTCCTGTTCTTTAGATCTCTTTACTTTATTTGATTTGGTGCAGATTTTGTAAAGACAAAATTAAAGTGAGTTTGCCATCTTGTGACACTTTCACAACCGCTGCAGACGACAGATGTAGGAGAGCCTGCACGCTGTGAAGAAAAGGAGTATGATCAAACAAGTGAAAACCATTAACATGTGTTCTGTATGTGTTGGACAAAAGCTAGTTTTATCCAGATAAGTGATAAATCTAATCTACCATTGGTTTTCCTTTTGTGTAAATGGAATCTGTGCTCTCAGTAAAGCTCCATTAATAGGAACCAAAAGCACCTGTATGTCAAATAAAACTATAATGGGTTTGTACCTGTGTCTGCTATCTGTGTCTGACTGCCATCTTGTGCACTTTAACACCTTAACCACATCTTAGAGGCGAAGGAAAGTGAAACTCATGTTATCATTATCATAAATACTGATATACATCTCTTAGCGCCACTTAAGTCAAAGAATGTTCTTTGGCTATTGAGAAACATTTGGGTTGTGTTTCAATATTCATACTTCCATAGTATGCCAGAAAAAGATTAAGTATGTCCCAATACATGTATGTCAAATAGCAGAACGCCAAGAATACCAGGACGACCTTCGACTGCATCCAGTTGCACTTTGCAGTATGCAAGCCTGCATGCTTTTTTTGGCCCTTCTGACCCACAGTCTTTCGCAGCAGAAGGTACGATACATCAACTGAGCAACGGAGGAACAAAAAGGAAGAACAGAAAAACCTTCAGGGTCAGTTTAAAAATGGAGGCTTAATGATTTAATAGTGTTGGCCTAGTTAGAATTTTTGAGTTTAAATTTCAATAGGCAGCAAGTGAGAGCGCTGGCAGGCGTGCTGCAGCCTGTGACAGTTATATGAGCAAGAAGATCAAAGTTCATGGCACGACTTTATGACAGTAATATGTGCCAATTGCATTTGTACTGCATGCGAAGTAATTACCGTACAAGGGCAGCTGGGATTTGGAAAGCAAAGATACAGAGCTAACAATTAATAATGGCTGCCATTTGTCTGTGGCAGGAGGGACAGCCTATCCTTTTTCATTAACAATTGTGATATACTTTAATAGTTCCCGAGCACATATTGTGAATCATCAAAAGTGCAGTTTCATCAAATTAAGTTGTCATTGCAGTGACAATATGCACCTGAAGACACCCAACAGTATGTTGCTCCAACCTCACAGGAGGTACATTTCCTAATTGAAAGTGTTTTATTTTGCTTACTGTAGATGTATTACTACTTACTTTAAAGTCAGTCAATAACAGATTTTAGCTGGATTAGCTGCTCGGTCTCACGTGAAAGTCGTCCTCATCACTTGGTCAACCTTTCAGTTGTTCGCCCTCAAACCACCTTATTTTTGAATAACAAGAGAAGCAATAAAGAATCGTGTTTTTTAAAGCTAAACTGTTTATTGTTGGAGTGAGAATCTTTGTTCACCAGTAACATCTATATGCATCAACAGGCATGATGACAGTATTTCCTCCTCATTCATTCAGCAGATAAATCCTCAATAGTATGGACTGTACATGAAAATATATGAAATATTCTTTAGATTTGACATTTGCGAAATATAGATAAGTCACAGTACAGTGTATTTACACAAATCAAAAGGTTTAAGATAAAGCCATGTCTGAAGAGTTAAGGGGAATGATACATAAAAGTACCGTGGTTAAAACCAGGATGTTTGAATCAAGATGACCCTACTGCTAAGACAAAAACAAAAGAGGAAACACTGACAGATCTTGAGATTTACCCAGATGCAATGAAGTTGAGACAGAACTATTTATCAATCACAGCTGCTGTTTGTTTTCAACTAACTTAGTGCCCCTGTTCACTTCATTTTAGCCACAAAATCCTCGCCCTTCTTGATGGAGGCCTTCAGCTCACCCATGGCATCAGCCACCAGGTTCTCCTCGAAGGCAGTCAGCTTGCCCAGCCCAAGGTTCTTCTCAATGCCATTCTTCCCCAGAAGCAGAGGTGTGGAGAAGTACTTGCACTCGGTCTCCTCTGACCTGACATAACCGCACTCAACCACACCCTCCTTTCCATTCATGGCGTCGAGGACTGAGAAGGTGAAGCGGGCACCTGCGTAAGCCATGGACAGGGTAGCAGATCCAGCTCCAGCCTTGGCCTTCACCACCTCTGTGCCGGCCTCCTGGATCCTGCCAGTCAGGGCAGCCAGCTGATCAGCAGGGAACTCTACCTTTGGTGTGCACTGGGAGATCAGGGGAATGATGGTCTTCCCTGCATGACCTCCAATGACTGGGACATTCACACGAGCTGGGTCAAGGCCTTTAAGCTCTGCCACAAAGGCGTTTGCTCTGACAATGTCCAGGGTTGTGACACCAAACACTCTGTTGGGGTTGTACACTCCATGTTTCTTCATGACCTCTGATGTAATAGGGATGGTAGAGTTGACAGGGTTAGCAATAATGCAGATCATAGCCTCTGGGCAGTTGCGGGCACAGGCATCGGCCAAGGTGGCAACAATGGTGGCGTTGGTGTTGAAGAGGTCATCACGGGTCATGCCAGGTTTTCTGGGCACACCGGCGGGAATGACCACGACTTCGCAGCCCTGCAGAGCAGCATCCAGCTGATCGGGACCCATGTAGCCGGTCACATGGGCTCTGGTCTCGATGTGGCTGAGGTCTGCAGCCACCCCGGGGGTGTGGGCAATATCATACAGGGAGAGTTGACTCACCAGGGGGCTATTCTTGAGAAGCAGAGATAGAGGTTGGCCTATGCCGCCGGACGCTCCTAGCACCGCCACCTTGGCGTTGTTCTGCGAAGAGGTGGACAGGCTCCGAGCAAGGCTCACGGTAGGTCTCACGGCACGGGAGAACATTTTGTTTCTGTTTCTTTGTTTCTTACGTTAGTGAAAATAAAAATTCGTGAAGAGCCCCTCTCCTCTGTGACACCAACGTCCTCTAGCCACGAGCGAACAGGAAGACGCTTGAACTGACATGCGTGGAAAATAGGCGTCGCGCGATGTGACGTCAAATTACGTCAGCGCGCAACGTTGCTACGTCGTCCTCTTTATCTCGGCTTCTTTTTCAGAGGAAAACAAAGCCAGTTAACATTGGAAGTCAGTAAATTAGCAGCGGAAATTTTTGCAGTTACACGTAATTTAAGTGTGCGCCGGACAAACACAGTAGAATCGATAAGTACGGTACGTAAGCAGCCGTTATGTTGTCTCTGTCGTGAGAAAATGCTTCTCCTTGCTGTTTATGTCGCCCTGCTAAAATAAGCTAGCGCCGTCAGTTGAGCTCCGTCTATTTGCTGGAGGCAGAGGACTGCTATCTGCCTAGCTTAGCTACAACAGGTCTTATTGTTATGATCTCGTTGTCATTCGAGAAATAGCTTCATATTGCTTCACTTTTATTTCTACTTAAAATAACAGCAAACGGCTTGACTTTTACTAGCTATGTGTCCAACGTTAGCTAAACTAGTTATGTGGATATTTATAGTATTAGCTGTAGATTTAACTAGAGTAACGTTAGCTCTGTTATCCACCAGCCCTGTCATAAGGCCAGCTGGGTTAGCACAAACTTGTAACAGTTAGCTGACACCGTTCATTGTTGGTAGTCAGTTAACAGAGCAGCCCTTTGTTTCACAGACTTAAACGCTTGAGTCACATTGCAGTCATAGTTTAGTGAATTAACGCTAACGTTTAGCTAATCCGTTTTAATGTCTGGCTTAAAATGCTAGTTGTTTGCCACACGATGTTTGGTTGTCTAATGAGGCTTACACACGTATTAAAACTTTCTTTTCACTGAGCTCTCTTTTTCTTTTGGCAGTTGCAAGTTTGAAGGTCCACCAGGTCTCCTAATGATACATCAGCATTAAGGGCACTTCCAGTAAGTAACAAGTAGCTTGTTGTCAGCCTTGTTTGAGGTTATATATAAATACTTGTATAATTTGATATTTTACAAAGGATGTCATTTGATGACAGTGACTTGCAGTTGAGAGTTTAATAAGACCGTGACACTAGCAGTAAAATAACAATGTACATTATTTGTTGATATACCTCAAGAATATTTGATCATTTGTTGACCTTAAACCACCAAATATTATATTAATAGTCTTGATTTTACATTTCTGTTTTTAGAATGGAATAGCACTCATTGAACACATCACATTAATTTGAACAGGCTCATTGTAACCTTTATTTTCAATGGATCCTTTTTCTCAGTACTTCCTAAGGATGGCTAGTTGTGGGGAGGTCGACCACTCTGTTAGCTCGCTTCCACCCAGTAAGAAAGGCAGCAACAGTGGTGGTGGAAGCGGGAACAGTGCAGAATCATCATGCTCTGGCTCCAGCAACTCATCCCCAGCCCTGTCTGTACCGGAGTGTGCCATCTGTCTGCAGAGCTGCGTCCACCCTGTCCAACTGCCATGCCATCATGTGTTCTGTTTCCTGTGTGTGAAGGGAGCATCCTGGCAGAGCAAACGCTGCGCTCTATGCAGACAGGAAGTACCGGATGACTTCCTGGAAAGGCCTACTCTTCTCTCCCCCGAGGAGCTGAAAGCATCAGCTGGGGGTCGGGCTGGAGCGGCGAGCGATCACGCCTGGTATTATGAAGGCCGAAATGGTTGGTGGCAGTATGATGAGCGAACCAGCCGTGAGCTGGAGGACGCTTTCTCCAAGGGCAAGAAAACGGCTGAAATGCTCATTGCTGGTTTTTTGTATGTGGCCGACTTAGAGAACATGGTTCAATACAGGCGTAATGAGCACGGCCGTAGACGCAAGATGAAGAGGGACGTTTTGGATATCCCCAAGAAGGGAGTGGCAGGACTGCGTTTAGACACTGAGGGTGTTGCTGTGGCCATTGGGGCAGCAGGTCGAGAAAACTCTGCTGACGGGGCTGATACTACAGTAGCAGGTGTACAGCAGCAGGTTACAGGTAACCCTCCTACTGTTACAGCCCCTCCAGCCACTGCCAGACCTCCCACCTCCCTTGGTGGTCAGCCTGGCAGCAGCAGCAGCCCGACTCTGGAGGATGCTCTCTCCCAGCTGCAAATAAGCCCCAGGCCCACACCTCCACATGAGCGGTCTGAGGCTGGAGAAGGAGAGGAAGAAGATGAGGAAGAAGAGGCCTCACCCTCCAGGTCCTCTGACCCTCACACCTCTGTGGATGAGTCTGGCTCTGGAGACTGGAGTGACGACGAGGACGAAGAGGATGAAGAAGAGGAGGGGGGAGATGGTGAGCGCGTGGAGCCCTGGGAGGATCGCCCCCGGAGGCAAAGACTGAATCCAGAGGACAGAGCCCCCCCTGGCGCAGAGTCCGCCTCTCCCCCTTCTTCATCCAGTAGCAGTGGAAGGTCCAGAATGCCTGATGGCCAGTGTACAGTGACTGAAGTGTGAAGTCATCATTGACACCAACATCAGCAAACGGTTCTGTTCCATTTCATTAATTTATTCCTCACTCTATGCTGCCGTTCACTCTGTCACAGATCGGATGTGGGTGGATTGCTCGCTACATAAGCGATAAAGCATACAGTACTCAATCATTTAGTAAACAGCTCAGTTTTAGCTGACAAATTCGGTGCCTCTTTTTGGCTCACAATGATCTGCATGTATCTGTAAGACTTGTTTGTCAGTCTTATCCAAAGTATAAACAGCTAGCAGGAGTAATGTTGGGATTTCATGTCCCAGCACTGAGACAGGAGGTTCAGCTTGGTTAACGGCCAGATGGATGCAGCAGGTTGTTTTGAGCCACAAAATCTCATAACTGTTAATCTAGCACATCATGTGAGGCAGGTGTAACGGACTTATGATGGTGTTTAGCTTCCATCAGTCTGCACACTTTATATCATTTGATTGCAGGCATAACAAGCCTGATCTTTTTAAATGACAGACAGGTGGACAGTAAAAGTGGCTCGCCAACCTTCTTCTGCCAGTTAGTTTGTCATTTGAAATTGAAACGATCCTTACACCCAGAGGGTTTCTGGGAGCCTCAGCCAGATCTGTGACAGTCGAGAGAGGAAGCATAAATGAGGATGATGCTTCTGGAAATAGAGCTGTGTCTTTATATCATGAAAGGCCGCATTCTAATCATCTACACTTTAACTCTCTCAGCTAACATAGCACGCAGTACTGGGCTTGTTACAGCCCAAGTCATCTGACTGCTCTTGTAAAGAACTTTAATCTTTTGATAACTTGCTCCCAGCGTTCAGCCCCCCGTAAAGATTTCCTTCAGTCAGATGAACTCATTATGAAGCCTTTCCTTCAAATTCTGAAATGTAAATGTTAACTTTTAGAAGTGTGAACTGTGGGTTGAAGTAAATCTCTTAAGGTTGTTTAACCAGATGAAGACAGGAAACCGCAAAGTACTTAGTGACGCTCTTCGGCTATGTGGGTCTGAACATTTCCCATTATCTAGCTGAAACATTCTAATGTAACTCTTGAGCCAGCAGGATTATCTGGCTACCTGCTCTTGTGATTTCAATTGACCTTCAACTTTCTGAAACTCTAAAACAAAGCTTGTTTAAAATTAATGTTCATATTAGAAGTACATGCATAATAAATTTGTTTTAACCTTTCCCAGCTTTAAATAATTGGCATTTTAATGTGAAGTATCAGTGTTTACTTTTAAAGCTGTCGAGGCCTCCGCAGCCTCCCAAGTATTCTTATCGTCCCTGACTTAAGTATTCTCAATTGGTGTTTCTAAAGTTTTGTGACTTGTGCATGTTTGAAGAGAGAGTTATTTAAACACTACTGGTTGACAGGATGAGAATCGATATATTTGGGTTGAGTTTGAGTAAATGTTTTTAATTTGTCTTTGTTCCTGCGTTTCTTCCGGTTGTAAATCCTCTTCTGTGCGATGTCTGAGGCAGAACAAGAACATGCCATCGTTATTGGCCATGCTGCAGAGATTCCATGTTATGTTATTTTTATATTTCTTACATGCTTACATCATGAGCTCAGTCTTAGACTTTCCATTCTGAAGAATAAAGTTTGTGTAACGTTTTTTGCTTGGCAACCCTTTTTGTTACTTTGTTTGTAATTTAAGAATAAATTGTGTCATTTCATCATCCTAAAAGGAGAACATTTCTATGCTCTTGATTGTCAGTATATTTGTGGGCCTGGCCCTCCTTTGTTACTGTGTGAGTGTTACATAAGAGTGACTATCAATGGGCCTGTTGTAAGTAAGATTTCACCCCCTTTTCTCCACACCATCACCTGTAGAGAATTGTCTAGAACAGAACAAGGTCACAAAGTGCTTCACAAAAAAGCAGTACCAAATAACGATTTAAAATAAATAAATAAATGCATTTGTACTAAATTATGTCACATGATCAAAAGCCACATTGAAAAAATATGTCTCTAACTGCTTTTTAAATCATTTGACACAGCAAACCGTATATGAGTTGGAAGAGTGCCAAAGATTCAAAGGCACGGTCACCTTTTGTCCTCAGTCGTACACGACTAACAACAAGTCGACCCTGGTGAGAGGACCTGAGGGATCTATTAGGGATACACGGATGGAGCAGGTCAGCAATGTATTTAGGTGCTTGGCTGTGCAGGGCTTTGTAGACAAAAAGAAGGATTGTAACTGAATTCTGAATTGTATTGGGGGGCCAGTATAAAGAGAATAGGATGGGTGTGATGTGAATTGTCCGGCTGGTCTGAGTCAGTAGCCTAGCGGCTGCATTTTAGTTGAGTTGTAGACGGTCGAGGGAGGACTTATTGAGGCAGGTATAAAGGGAATTGCAGTAATCGAGCTGGGAAGAAGTAAAAGCATCAATGAACAGATTTCAATTTAGCTATGATTCTAAAATGAAAGAAACATGAACTGGTTAGTGTTTTAATATGTTGCTCAAAAAGCATTTCCTGTTCAAAACTGTAACAAGAAAGATTCCGGTCATCCATAATGCCTACCCAGTGCTAAACAGCCTCTTCTTTTCTGACTGGATACCAGATAAACAAATGTAATGTGCTGTTCATCATAATGAGGTCAGCTCTTGATTTTCCCTTACTCACCTTGTAGGTGTTTAATATTCTGAGCACAGCAGCTATCTGCGCTCCAGCTGGATGTCCGGCCAAGAAACATGACCTCTGGAAGGGGAACAGGAGACAACGGTCTGGCGTCCTCAAGGGACCCGTCCTGTTCTTGCCATTTCAGTCTGCGCTTGTTTCTCCTCTTGCAATGTAATTTGTTGTTATGAGTCATTTTAAATGCATTGACAAATCAGCCACATATTGGAGCCAAACCTTACAGAAAACAGTTAGCATGTATGTTTAAACTGCTACAATTGGGCCTGAGTTTCAGCATCAAGGCTCATCATGCATAGCTGAGAGTCAGAGTCTAAACAGTGCTCTTAACCACAGCTAGAAATCTCAATGTTAAGAATAGAAACAGAGTGGGGATAATACAGGTCATGAGCACAGACTAATCTAAAGGCTCGTATGAACCAACAAAACTGAGGTAAAGAGGACAGACGTGCAGCAGCATTACTCTCAGTCCTGCAGGCAGATGCTGATTCCTCCTGCTTGTTATAACTCATCAGTATCTTTCCGTTTGCTTCTGTCATCCATCTGTCTCAGTTAGGCTCAGCCTGGCATGATCTAATCATTACCATAATCATATTTTCATGGGAACTGGAGGGAAGACGGTGCTCATTTGCTTGATTGATGGGGGATTTTGTCGTTTTTTAGGCTCATCCTTATTGAAAACAGAATATAAAATATCAATACAATCATACAGATAGTCACTGTTACATATATATTTAAAGTGAGGGGATACACCACTAAAAATAAGTGTTCATATATAATATAAAGTACAAAGAATGAAGGACACAAGATAATCTGTCAAGTCAGCTATCAAAATTGCCATTTTCTGTTGCAAACAGTTTTTATTTATAGCGCTAATTCAGTTTTCATCCCTGGTAAACACTGCCCTTATTGCATTTTTCCAACACTTATTTTGCAACCAATGACAGTGTCAGCATCACTGGCAATATATTTGTATCATGTCTCATAATCTTGTATTAAGTAGGTATTAGTGATAGAGAGATACCAACCTAAATGCACCTCAACCATTTAAATATATGACACCAGAGATCTCTCATTATCAGTGTATTAGAAACGTTTTTAGTCCTCACCCACAGAGATGGAACTCTTTATGATCCAGTCCAAATTGAAGACACTGCATGCATCTTTTTACATGAAAAGTCCTGATAAAGTTGTTGAACACACCATGTCAGTCTGTAACAGTTCTCGTCTGCACAAGCCCTTTCCCAAAATGTCTCAGCTGATCTGAAAATCTCTCAGGAAAGTGAACACAAAAGCTCATTTGTGTTTGGACTTGCTTGCCAGAGCCTGCAAGTTAGCCGGACCGCCCCACACTGTCCCAAATACATCCTTCTCAGTCCTCAGAGCCTCCGTCAGAGGCAGCTCCCTGCCTGACAGCACCACCTTCTTCACAGCCCGGATCACTGGGGCTGGTCCTTTAGTATAACGGCTGAGCCAGTTTTCAGCCTGCTGCAGGAGAGACCCAGCATCCCCCTCTGCATCCAGGACTCCATCTGCCAGTCCAATCTGCAGGCCAAGCTTGGGATCTACTTTCACAGCACCACCGAGCAGCTTCAGCGCATTCTGGCTTCCGACAATGCGGACGAGTCTTGCAGCACCGCCCCAGCCCGGGACCAGACCCATGTGTTTATGGACAAACTGGATCACACTGCCTGATGCCATTAACCTTTGACAGAGAAAGGACAAACATTAGTAAGATTATCAGCAAACTTTTAGAGGAGAAGAAATCAAAACACATAAAAACATTACCTGAAATCACAAGCAGTGACTAGTTCTGCACCACCTCCCAGCGCGTTCCCCTCCACCAGAGCAACAGAGATCAGAGGCAGCCTGCACTGAGAAAAATACTCAGTACAGTAGTGCATATTTCGTGACAGCTAAACTACAACGCTCAAACTAACTCCTGCTGTTGTAGTCTGAATTTAAATAGTAGAAAGGAAAATGAGATTTCTTACCTGAGTAGTCTTGTGAGAGTATTCTGCATGAACATACACATCTTCATCCCATCCTACAAGGAAGGAGAAACATTTTAACGATCTTTGGTAACTATAAAAGAGAAACTGAGACAAAGTCAGTGGAGAGATGGAGGCAATCTCTCCACTCTGCTACCTGTGGGTTAGAGATCGCCCTGACAGCATTGAGGTCCGATCCCGAGCAGAAAGTTCCAGCAGCTCCTTCAACAATGAGGCCTTTACCGTCGGCCCAGCTCTCCAGCTCGCTCACCCTCTCCTCCAGATCCACCATCATACTGCCTGTGAGGGAGGACAAACTCAAAATAATGAAGTGCTCAGAACAGCTAATTATGTGCAAATTGGTTTCATCCCAGTGAAACAAAGTCTGCACTAGTCATTGTGACAATATACAGTGTACAGTCACCTTACCGGAGAAGGCGTTCATGCGGGAGGGGTTGTTGACGGTCAGCACAGCGACACCTGACTCCTGTTTGAGCAGATCAATGGAGCCTCCAGGAAAGGCCTGCAGCTTCTCTCTGATCTCCTCCTGGTTGAAGCCATGGACGCTGGAGTACACACAGCCCCGGCTCTGTCTCTGCAGCAGCCTTGGAGGCACAATATTTATTACAATCTGACCAGTCACAATCAATGCACACATCCAGCCTTACAGATGGTTAAAAGACAGGAACATTAAAGGTATATTACCAGCATGACATCATATAAATGTCCTCTTTCTTTACCCTTAATTTTAATCCAACTTAATATGCATGTAATTGAAGTATAAAGATATGGTATGCAAATCGGAAAAGGGATTGGCTCAAGGTGGAAGCATAAAAAGGATGAATGCTTTTAGAGTAGTCTGGATGCTTCGATACCTCTCTGTTAATCAGCTTGAAAGAGGTATATGTTACAGAACCACAAAAACAACGAATTGTAGTGACACATAATAATGACCAATGCTAAATAAGACTCATATGTTTGTGATTTGAAAACATTAATATGGGTCTAACAGTGTTCATATTCTTATGGTCACCTGCATCCTGGCTACACTCTCTTACCTTGCCCAGGCTCCACAGCTGCTGCCGCTGCTGAGGAGTTGTCTCCTCAGTGCACACAGAACCATCCTACAGCAGCATGAAGATGGAGAAATGTGGGAGATAATATGAATATGTATATCATATAGCTACAGTACGTATGTTGTGGTTACTTTGAAGCCACGACAGACACACAGGTGTTTTCACTTGTGATGTCTGATTGGGCATCTAAATGTGACATCATATAACTGATAGCATAGCTCCACAAAACCTCGACCTGATTCTAATTAGACACAACAATTAAAACACCTGTGCCGTTTAATCCCGGTGCGCAAACAAACGAGAGCTCTGCGTCTGGACGGCAATCAAAGCAGAACATTCAAAAAGGCCTTGATGAAATCATAAACTGAGGTAAGGTTAAAGCTGCTTCCTTAAAATATAATATTCGAAAGTTATTTTTATCATTGTAATATATTTTATTGACAAAAACTACAGCACTAGAACAATTTCCTTTAGCCATCGAGCAGTGTTACAAACAAGGTTAATAATATTTAGCTAGCTTGATTCAGTTTGAAGAGAAAACTTCATTGTCTACATGCTTGTCTGGTTGAAACGACAGCGAAACTGAACCAAACCAGTTACACAAACCATATATTATCCTTTCAAATGGCCACTCCAACTCATAAAAGTTTTGAAAGATATTGCAAACTATTGTTTAGCAGTAAAACATTGAATCTTGATCATTCAAAACTGAATGTCATACAAGGTTTACGTGTCCTTTTCTAGCATTGATACCTAACGTAACGCAATTAAAGAGAACAGAAGCGAAAATTAATGTATTTCATACACATTGAACATGCTAAAAAAGAATTAACTGGAATTTAGCAACAAAAATGCAAGTACCAACCTTGCTTATTGACACTCGTGTGGTGTCACTCTGAAATCCGTCCCCCTGGAAACATGAGCTCTTCGGAAAGTAGCTAATGGCAGCACCTGAATGTAGTTACTCAGCGTTTCCACACGGGGGCGGAATAACACAGCCACGCAGCAAATATGATTTGTGAAAAATCTGCAAACCATAACCTCTTACAAAAATATACATTAATAGAGATATTGGACCCTATACATTTTACATAATCCTCTACAAGCTGTGAATTATTGATCAGTATGAACCATTTATCACTGGTGAATGCACTGCACAGGGATCTGCTCTTTGTCTGTCACAACTCTGTAAACACAGCATACTGAGGAACTATATAGACATGTCCTTATTCAGTAGTATTGACAGAGGGCTTTAAATAATACTTACAGGTTATGGTACAGTGCTGGCACAGACAGCTTTTACTTATATTAATATGGCCTATAACTGCAGTTTTAAATGCTGTTTTGTGTCTATGTGAAGGTAAAAACAGCAAAACGCAAGTTTGATTGAAGCTCTGAAACGCCTTGTCCTGACACCAGTGAGCTGACCGTCTTAGAATAACACTGTCTATCACGATGTCAACATCTTGTCAAACAAAAGCCTGCTCTGAGATTTGGTTTCATGTGCAGCCAAAACAACCAAAACAGTTTTCATCTCGAAATGTCAGTGATGCGTATTTTTTTAAATATCTTGTAAGGCGTTTGGAGCAATTCAAGAAGTTTGGTTAGGACTTAAGTTGAGACAAAACTGAGTGAACATCCTGAGTTATGGTCTTTTTCACCTTGGTCGATAGACACATGTAACATCATACCAAGAGAGACTCGCACCTTTCTGACAGGCAGTAAAAAGTGTGAATACTGAAGGATCATAGTGCTGTGCAAACACAGACGGACATAAACATACAGACTTGTAGGCGCACTATCAAATTAATTTGACATGTGTTGTTTATCTGAGTATATCCAAGCGTGCATACTGCGGTCTGAAAAGATTAGTACGATTGACAGGAGTTATTTAGTATTTATTGAATGGGAGTTATAAGAGTATTCACACAGTGACACAAACAAGAACAAGAGGATGATATAAAGGCCAAGAGAAGTGCAGGAAGAGGAGGAGAAATGTGCCAAAACAGGAGGGAGGCTGAGACACATCCTGTCCTGTGGTCTGATCTACGGCTACTGGGAGCACACAGAAAATCCTGCGCTTGTATCCACACATCCTCCACTGCAACCCAGAAGTTATCTGTGAAAACAAACTCAAAATACCTTCCTGTTTCAGTTGGATCAGCGAGGATCCCAGAGACGTGCAGACGCAAAAGTCAACAAATACATTCACAAAACTATTCACCTATCAAAATAACTAAATCTGTATCGGAAAGACTGAAGAAGCAGATTGTTTTGCTACCTCATGTATGCTACATATTTTGCACATACCGTGCACATAGAAATTATTTACTTGGATAAGCTATTCAGGGCACACTAGCACCTCTGTATTAGATTTGATTATTACATGTGAATTGTTATCAATCAAAGGTATTTTTTCCCTAAATGGATGCCTTTGTAAATCCAAAAGTCCTCCCTCCCTGTAGCTACCGCAAAGACAAAAGGTCATCAACAAGGATACAGTGCATCAAAGCCTGCAGTAGATTCAAACCAAGTTTAAACGTCTGCACCTCTCCGGTCTATTTAAAAGCGGCAAAGGAATTTCAAAAGGTCGGTGTGACTCTTCAGGCACACATTCCAGACACGCTGACTCTTCGCTCTTCTTGCTGTGTACAGTACATTCAGCTGGGTCGGCCTGCAACCTGTCTCTGAACATCACTCTGTGAGGTGCAGCACCTGGACGACATGGTGGCTTATAGGCATTTGCACACATACTACTCTTTTGGAAGTGATTTTGTGTCTGTTAGCTACCTGATGGACTTGCAACCTGTCCAGATACTCTTTCATAAACTTCTATTTCTTAACCATTTTCCCTCTCTTCCTGTCCACTCCCATTCATCCTCTGCTCAGCCCATTCACTCATTTTGATTACAGGTAGGCTGGCTGTTTGATAATCTGTCCGGATATCAGAGATGCAGTCGCAGACTCCAGCCCATAATGGAAGTCTGTCTGAAATTACAACCTGGCTAATAGGAGAGAGGGAGCCAGAAAGACTGAGATACACAGTTCACACTTTTGTCTATATGCACGCACAAATGTCGTTACACGTTTCCCTGTGTGTCTTTCAGTATGTGCTGCATGTGGCCTCTAAAGTGATGCATCAGTGTGCTGATCGATATGCAGCTGTCTGGGGCTCCACAGGAAGTCAGGGAATGTGCTGCAGTCAGCATGGCTCTATACCAACTCACCAAGATAAGAAAACACACACACACACACACACACTTGCACACACTCACACACTCGCACACACTTACCCATACACAGAGATCAGATAAGTGCCAGTTAGGGTCTATTTCAGGGCAGGTTGGCAGGTGCCAGAGGCTCTCAGGGGCTGGGAGGTTTCCTGTGAGGGGTGTGTGGAGGTCAGTGGAGCTGGAGGGCAGAGAGCCAGGAGACACTGAAGGGCCAGTGAACTCTCTCCAACAGCAGCAACAACTTAATTGTGTCTGCTGCAACTCAAAATGCTGTTTAAACCTCTGAAAAACAAAAGCACCCGTTTCCTGTCATATGTTTTCTATATTTAAAACCATCTAAGCACTAAAAAAACATGACCATGTAGCAAAAGTAGCATTTTTTGGACTACTTTGTCTCACAATCCTGAAAAACATTACTAAGTGATCTAATATGACCTTAATCTCTATTTAATTATGAACTATTACACAAAGATACACTGCATGATGACAAAACTTACTGTGCAGTGTACATATGGCTGGTAATGGTCAAGAATATGACACAGAAAGCCAGACTGTATGTTTTTTTCTAAACACAAGGATAACTACGTTACTGACCACCTGTCATCAACATGAAACATACACACAGATGATTTTGGGTGAGAATGCATAAGTGAGGGAGACACGTGTGTGTAGATTAGGATGTATGCATTTTTGTGTGTTTGTATGTGTGTATGTGCAAATGTGTGTATGTGGGTATATAACACAGGATATTTAAATGTATTTAATGTACTAAATTTAATTCAGTAGACAACCCGTTTGTCATGTCAAAGTTTTTTTGATTCTGTCTCTAACCTTTCTTTAGTATGAACAGTAACTCTAGAAACAACTATGCTGCATTTATGAAATAATAAAAATAACATATGAAGTTAGAAAAGAGACTGCTAATAAGAAATGCTGTGCAGTATATGTGGAAGTTGTATGTTAGTTTCTGTACCACACAGATTTTATTGGAGTCAAAATTAAAATAAGCTGATTAGTTTCTTGTCTCTGGCTGAAGTTGCGTGTGTCTTGAATATCCCAAAAAACAAAACTATTGTATTACGAAAGCTATTTATAGTAAATTTTTTTAGTAAAAAATAGTTTATAGTCAAATTCTGACTTTACAAAATCATGTATTGTCTATTTTTAGAAAAAAAAATTCTTGACTGATCTTGGCACGGCCATTTTTGACCCATGTCTGTACAGTTTATTTCACAGCAAGATGGAGAAAATGTACATACAGTTATATCACTCATATTATGCAGGTATACTGAAAACAAACAATAACATTCAGCTATCTATCAAATTATATTGAAAGTTAAACAGGTTATTTTTGACCCCCGTTGTTGTGTGTTACAAGGTTTTGGATATGAAAAAATCACCTGAAGCCTTTGGAAAAACCTCTAATGCACAAACTGTAGCTCTCATGTTTTTAAATAACAGCATAAAACATCCAAAGTCCAGATTTACAGCAAACTACTTAACTTTTAAGTCAAAATAAGTTTTTCTGAAAATGATATTCCTCAATCCTTATCGTGATCACCATCACAGTGACATACAGCTCCAGAAAAAATTAAGACCGCTGCAAAAATATTTGTATTAGTAGTAAAATATTATACTTAGTTTTCTCTGGTTCTACTATTTATAGGTTTGTGTTTGTGTAAAATGAACTAGTTTTATTGTATAAAACATTTCTCACTACTTCCAAATAAAATATTCTCATTTAGTTTTCAGAAATTGATGACTGAAAAGTAAAAAAAAGTAGAAATATGTTTTTCAGTCCTTGAAAAATGCAAATATAAGAAGTTCATGTTTCACTCGGAAATACGTCACGATACGGAAGCTAGATACTCTCGAAATGCCGTTTCATCTCGACTTTAAACAACAGAATACTAATCTTAAGCTTAGGAAGAGTTCAGAAATCAATATTTGATGGAATAACCTGGTTTTTAATGACAGCTCTCATGTGTCTCTGCATGCTCTCCACCTCCTCTGTCACATTGCTGTTGGGTGACGTTAGGCCACTCTTGGTTGTTTGATGGCTTGTGACCATCCATCTTCCTCTTGATCACGATCAGGAGGTCAATCTGGATTGGGCTGCATGTGACATGAAGAGAGAGATGCTGATTTAAGAAGCATTTGGAGTGATCTCTTAATTTTGCCCAGAGCTGTATAGTAATGTCAGGCAGGCCTAACTAGCCAGTAACTGTTATGTTTAAGCACATTTAGGCAAATTAAGACGCACAATAACCTACAATTTGAGCCATTATTTGTTATACAGTATGTGTCTTTATAGTTAAATTAGATCATTTCTTCTCACTTAAATAGTTTCACTATCCAAAATAATAAGTATTGTATTGTGAAGGTCAACACATGCAGAGGACTTTAGTTATTCTGTGTGTGTATGATAATACAGATTGTTCCTTCAGTTTGTTATTGTGTGTTAAGTAGCTCTGAAATCAAAACATCTAGTACTGGTTATATAATGGTTTGAGCATGTGGAAACCTCCAGACTTGAGCACAGGCCAGTACAGGGAATCTACACTCCTGCCCAGCTTTGACACTGGAAGCAGGCTGAGTCTGCCAACGCAGCGCCGGACTCGACATCAGGGAAGGACGACAATATTTATATTTGTATCAGGGCCGGGGTAGGATTTCTGGCACCATAACATTGTTGCACCTGCTATTTCAGTCAGCCCAAGGTGCCAGGTTTCAGGGTGAGGGGTCGGCCACGGGTGTGTACGCCTGTGTGTGTGTATGTTTATGCAAGTGAATGGGAATATGTGTACACTTGTGTATGTGTGTGTAAAGGTGCAAAATGAATCATATACCAGGCTTTGGAGTACATTTCTAAAGTAATACAGGTATTTTTCATGTTGTAGACAAGAATGAATAAGTAAAATAGTGCCCATTACTCCTTCTGATGAGGCAATTCGCACACCTTTAAAAAGGAATGGATGCATGAAACGGTTAATACATGCACACTGTACACACACATACAGCTGAGAGAAGAAGATACACACACCCACACCATCAGACTAATGGACGGTTCCCCCGCTGCTGTCATGACGCTCTACATTCATCACTCAGAGGAAGAGAGCACAGTGTCACCCGAGATGTCAGTCATCAAGATTGAAGGAGCCGGACAGTAATCTGTTTCTGGTGCTTCATCTTCTGCAGGCACAAAAATATTTCTGTGCAAAGTTCGATCGATTTTCCAAACTTATTAAGTTATTGCTCCAGCTGCAGGCTCAGGATTGAAGACGCCTGCACAGTGGCAGGTTTGGGTCAGCATTTAGTCTGTAAATTATTGGATAAAAATAATGATATACAGGGTAAAAAAGATTGAAAGGGTTTGTCTACAGGGCGACTAAACAGTGCTTTATAATAATACTGGTGCTTTCAGTCACACTTCACAATTGGGTTTAAGCTGCCAAATTTCAACTGTAATTATTTGATAAACGTAAAGTAATTCAAAGCCAAACAGCATGAAAAAAATACAAATGAAAATATTTAAAGGAGCAATTCTCCCCTGGAAAAAGCCACTGTTAGGCTAAACTGTAATCAATAGAAGCAATATTTGAAATTGGCGCCATAGCTGTGGAGAAAGTTGTACAAACAGCTCGTGGTTTCGCTCGTTCTACATTCCTACAACACCCAGCATGCATTGCACCCCTCCCTCTGAAAGGAACGGCTCAGAGCGGGACAGATTCCAAAATACGACGAGAATATACCGGTGGATCGTCTAAAAGATCTTCAGGTCTGCAGTCTACATTTCAAACCTGACGATTTTGAACGAGACATGACATCAGAGGCGGCTGTCTTTAGCAAACTCCCTGGCCTCCACCAGATGACGCGTTTAACGTAGTCTGATGGAGGTTTTCCAGGGCCCATTGGAGAAGCGGATAGCGTCCTCCAAAGGCACAGAGCCAAATTGCATATTTTTTCCCACCATAATGGCATTAGCTGCACATAATAGCATGATAGGACTGAGGTTTAACATTGGCGAACTGGCCCTTTAAGTCATGAAAAAAGAGAAGACAATAATTTAGTCCTTATGTTTATTACACAAAAAGAACAGCAAAGGCATCACCTTCATCGCATCAATCACCACTTTGACCCAGAAAACTGAACACCTCAGCTGAGTACTGTCCTGATATGTGACCATTCAGAGTTAGTAAAGGTAGAAAAAAGGCTTTTTAATTTTTGTCCATTAAGCAACATTAGTTATGTTATGTTAAAAGCGAGCTCTCATGAAAGATATTTAACATACGTATTGATTGGAAAACATCAGCGATGGGTGGACAGCAAAAACGGATGGCATTAGAAACAAATCAGGAAAATGTTTAGAAAGAAACCAGCCTTTGGTACAAAGTTATAAAAAAGGAACTCACATTCACATTTTTGCGTTACTGTAATCATGAAACATGTAAAGTAAATGTTTTCGTCACAGGTAAGGTACAGTCCAGGCGTGTTCTGTAGGTCATATTCAAGAAGGCAGAAAAGCAACGCTGCTTTGTTCAGCACACTGAGAGTAATGCCTCTATCTCAGAATCAACATGATGCTGCATATTGTGGATGATACGTCATATTTTGTTACAAAATACAGTACATATTAAATACATCATCATTCTCTCTCGATTTCATTTGGCTGGAAGTTTTTAGACTGTTTCAATATGAGCTAGCACACATAACAAAGGGGGTAGTGAAGGGTCTGTTGGGTGATCTGCAAAGCTACACTAGCAGAGGCTAAAATCCAGACCTGAGCAAACGATTTCCATTCAGATGGTTGAATGAATGAATGGAGCATTGGATGTGATCGTTCCTTAGAAAGAGGCTATTCATGATGCCTGGCAGGTTAATGGAGCACACTGCTGAGTAAATGAGGCCGCTTCAGACCCTTCTCTTGCCTTCTTGGTCAGTCCGGCTCCACTGGATGACACATACATTCTGAAGAGGAGTTAGTGAACTCACAACTAAAGCACTGAGTCTATAGGAGGAACAGTCTGGGTTTGATATGTACATCAGATAAGAGGATATCAATGAAGGCTTCTAGTTGGTTCAGTCACACGGTTAGATGGAGGTCAAATGATGACAGTCTCTATGTGGAAGGCGTGTGAGTAGGTAAAGGAGGTGTGTTTCTGGAGGGGAAAGGATGGAGGCACAACAGGGGTGCTAGAGGGAGAGGAGGAAGCAGAGGAGGAGGAGGTGGGGGAGCGGCTGGCCCATCGGGAGGGGAGGCGTCGGTTGGCCGGACAGGCGGGCCTCGAGAAGTTCTTCTGTACGGAGGAAGAGCAGACGGAAGACTCTTCGTCCTCCTGTGGAGAAACAAATGAATTACCATTTAGGATTATCACACCGTTCTATCAACGATCAAAGTCACACACTCAGATACTTTACATTTTGTCACGTGTTCCATCTGTAGTCTTCTTGACCCTGGGGGAAACAACAGGAACGCTAATAAATACAGCACGCTCATGTGAAAAGGTCACACAAGAAGCATCTGCACTGAAATACTTCTCTGTAATCGATAGAAGCAATAATATTTTAAATTGGCGCCATAGCTGTGGAGAAAGTTGTATGAACAGCTCGTGGTTTCGCCCATTCTACATTCCTACAACACCCAGCATGCACTGTGCCCCTCCCTCTGAAAGGAACAGGCCAGCAAGAGACGCTGGGGTGAAATACTACTGTTTCACTGCAGGCAATGGCTCAGAGCGGTACAGAATCCAAAATACAACCGGTGGATCGTCTGGATAAATCTTCAGGTGTGCATTCTACATTTCAAACCTGACGACTTTGAACGAGACATGACATCGGAGGCGGGCGTCCAAGATTGAGGAAGTGTAGTTTAGCAAGCTCCCTGGCCTCCACCAGACGACGTGTTTTACGTTGTCTGGCGGAGGTTTTCCAGGGCCCATTGGAGATGCGGATAGCGTCCTCCAAAGGCACAGAGCCAAATTGCATTTTTTCCCCACCATAATAGCATCAGCTCCCCATAATAGCACGATAAGACTGAGGTTGAAAATCGACGAACTGGCCCTTTAACACGTGCTGCAGCTCTGCTACTCCTTAGCAGCACTTCAGAATCTACAGCACATTATATTAAACAGTGCTCCTTGGTTGAGCTCTAAGTAAAATGTCCATCTGATTGCACTCTTTTCGTGAGGTCAAATAAAATTGGTTTGATAATTGCTCCCACGATTTCTTTAACATTTGCATGACTTTAAAGCAGCATAATCACTCCAGATTTCTCATTTCCATGGTCTGCCAAGGGCATTTAGTCAGCTGGCTTCTTGCAGATATTTCTGTAATTACAACAAAAAAGCCAGAAACATACTTCCACTATGAGGCCCCACAGAGGGACGGAAAGATGAAAGACAGTCTGATGAGGGTGATAGACCTCCTGCCAAGTTTAAACTTCATGTGCCACACCACCAGTTCCTTTTGTTAGCAGCCTTTCAGCAGTGGAATGGCCCAGATGCCCAGATTATAATGGAGGCTCTGGCCTGCTTCTGTCTCTTAGCACATACCAGAAATAAACAACATTCCCACCGGAGCTGTCCTCAGTCAAGGGCAATCGCTTAGTGTTTCAAATGGAATTAACAGGCACGAAATGTGCAGGTTCATCCAGGTCCACTGCTGTAATTGGCCTTGAAAATATAGTTTGACTTAATTGTATTTTAGTCAAAACAAAAGTGGACTTCTGTGCAGTGAATACCAAACATGTGTGAGTGAAAATGTGAATACAGACTGTACATATCAGACTCTACCCACCTGCACTGTTAGATGTATCTCTTTCACACCCATGGTAGTGTGGCTGCTGAGCTGTGCATGTGTGCTGTGCGTCTGTGAGGTGTGTGAAGTATGTGTGTGTCTCAGAGTGGGAGGTAAGGGCACAGGGTCCATGTCCAGCATGTCCAGTTCTTTGTCGTTCTCCTCCTGCCTGACATTAGGACTTGGACACATCCCGTCCTGCTGGCTCTGGTTCTGTTTTTCCCGGGCTGCACTCTCATAATTCTTCAGAATCCTTTCCACTGCCCCGTAGTTGGATCGGGATCCCTCGGGCCGTGGGTACGCAGCCAGAGTGAGGGGCTTCCAGGGATGGTCGTTCATCATTCGAGGCCCGGGTCTGGAGGAGTCCGACTGGTAAGCAGGAGCAGACGCTTGCCTTGGCTGTGTCTGGTGCCCCGGCTCTGTCATCTGTCTTTGTTTGTTCTCAGCAGACTGCAGCTGGAGAGAGACACCCACTTTGGCTTGCTGTGGCTTCGCTCCACAGAGATTCTCTTTCTTAGAGCTGGAGCCGTCCACATCCTGACCTGGCTGAGTGTTTGCAGGCAGGACGGGCTCTGAGAAAAGAGCCTCTGTGGCAGCTCTGTGTTGTGTTTTCCTGGAAGGACTGCTTGCTGTTCCCACTTTGTGCTTGACCTCAGAATGGTGTGCAGGACTCTCAGAGTTTTTTGTGAGTCCAATCTGTGGCTGTTGAGATGAAAAGTCAGAAGGGCCTTCTTGCCTAGTTCTGACCTCTTGACCCTCAGATCCACACCTCTTTCGCCTTAGTTGAACCTTTTGGTTGTGGATGCTGGAGTCTGAAGTTGAGAGAGATAATGCGACTTCCGGATGCACACCGATGACGCTGGTGGTGACATCAGTACACTGTTGCTGACATGTTGTCTCCCTGGGAGGTGAAACCTCATCTGATGCACACGTTGCTGAAAATATCGGTTGGCGTCCCGTAGAGCAGGCATCTGTTACTGCAAAGCTGTCTTGTTCCTCTGCGGCACGACCCATCTCCGCCTGAAACAAAGTTCTGTTGAACTCAGCGGTTTTTTGTTCGAGCATTATGTTTCTTCTTGAGCCCTGCAGGTTAAGGCTGGCGGGGGATATTTCCAGAGAGGATAAGAGCAAATCTACAGGTAAATCTTTGACAACCGGAGGCATTTGTAGCTCTTTTAAGTTCCCCAAACCAGGGCTGTAATCTGAGCACAGGCCTTTTCCTGCAGTCAGAATGTTGACTTCAGAGAAGCTTTTCTGCACAGTCCCGTATGCAGTCAGCTTACTGCTGGTGAACTTGCTTGCATCACAGGACCAGCGGTTGTGGCAGCAGCCCATATTACAGTTAGAGTTAGTAGGTACAGAGCATGATGCTACCACACCATCTATTAAAACCTTTCCTTCATTTTCTTGCAGCATGGCCTCAAACTTCCTGACAATAGAGGGGCTGCTACACTTTTTGTCCACCAGAACACAGGGGCTGTGGCACCTTCTCACTGTTGCCACAGGGGATTCTGGGATGTGCAGTTCTGTGTCGGGATGTGTGGGGGTACTCAGATTCCTCGAGGAGATGCGGGGAGGGATGGGTGGAGCAGCTGTATCAATCTCAGAGAGTAATCCAGGGCTCGTCTGTGTTTCTCTGTAGCTGTCTGGATCAGGGGTGTTCTCTCTCCAGGATTTGCTCCTCTCTTGGTCGGCCTGCCAGGTGTTATCAGGTGACAGCGTGATCCAGTTTTCCCTCTGTAATGCCCGAAGGTCGTCATAAATCTGGCTGAGGTCACAGGGAGCTTCATCCACCTGCAGTCGGTCTTTATCGCAGCCGGACAGCATCTCAGTCTCCTCAGACAGGCACAGGGATCCAGAGCGATTCCTGAGAGAAATTAAACAGTAAAATACATTTTACTTTACTTACAGCATCGATAACATGGCATTGAGTGCTGTACATAATAAGTGCATCAAGACATGACAGCTGAAGTGATTATCATAGTTCCTCGTTGGCGCCAGGAAGTTAACATAGCAAAGGGGATTTATGTACCTCTTCTCCCCGCTCTTCTTTCTGATCTCATCCTGGTAGCTACAAAGCTCTTCGCTTACACGGGCTATCTCCTTCAGAGCCTGAGACACAGGAAAGAGAGATAAAATGAGACGTGCTGGATGATGTGTATTGCTGAAGTTCTGTAAAAATAAAAGCGAGGCAGATGAAGAGGATTATCTATTCTGAGAAACAGTGGAATGACAAATAAGGGTACACGGGCCGCATTACAGACGATCAGACAAGTTTGTGTCAGCACAGCAGAAAGCAAAGATATGGCAAGAAATGACAACCACAATGTCTATACTGTATATAAATCTAGAGTTGTAGCAAGTAGAATAATAATAATAGAATAATATATATATATATATATTTTTTTTTTTTAGTGCTATGGACCTCACGCTGTGTCCTTATGAAAGTCTTATTATTATTATTATTATTAATATTCTAAGATACTCACAGCATTGAGAGCAGTGGTGTTCTTCTTCTTGTCGCTGCCGTAACTCAGCTCTGCCCACAGAGGACTTTCCTGAGGACGAGCATTAACATTGTTTTCAGGATCTTTGGAGACATGTCTCTGGGACACTGCACCTGCAGGGGCTGCGTGAAAAATAGCTCCCAGCTCTGTTGTATCCACAGCTTCCTGGCTTTCAGTGACTGAGTCTTTCTGCCAAGTTCCTCTCGCCCTTAACTCCTCCAGCAGCTCAGGTTGTGACGGGTCACTCTGAGTGAACTGACCACCAACGTTGAATTCAAAGAGCCCGTCTGCATTGAAGCAGGCGGAGCGCTGACTCTCTGTGCCAGAACAACCACTGCCGCTGATGTTTCTGCTGCGTCCAAAACCAGGTGAAGGTGAGTGTCTGATTGTCTCTGACTGACTGCTGCTGCTGAGCGGCTCAGAGCGAGAGATGTCGCTGAGCAGACTGGAGCCGGTGCTGGTTGAGCGTATGCTGAGCCGATGTATGATGTCATCATGGTCCTGCCGCCCACTGATTAGCCCGGTCCCTTCTCGCTTGACCCTCACTTCACAGTACAGCTAAAAGAAACAAGAAATAGTTGTCATCATTTTACTGCTGTGGTTTTTTAATGTATTCTTTAGATATGAATTTCAACATAGCAATACTGCATTAAAACTAGGGTATGCTTTTATTTTAGAAGTAATATTTAAAATATTTGTTGAAATTCCCTTTACACCTGGACAGCAATCATTAAAGACCCCCTCCAGTGAAAATCCAGTGTTTAACCTTGTAAACATCTCCATGTGGTGTTTCATATGCTACAAGACATATCAGGGACAACATAAGCATCGCCATGGCTGGGCCTGTCTGCTTTTAAACAAGGCTGAAGAACACGTTTTCAGATTGGCAGGTTTGAGACGTCACAAACCTAAGGAGCCAATCCCGTTAATGGACAGGGTGACGCATATCATTATGTGCAACCTATGGCAACCACGAGCCAGCTGTAACCATCATCTTAATTTATGCAGACTCACTACTGACTACTTACGCTAACGTTACTACTACTACAACAAGTTGCCGCTAAACGATGGCAGAGACGTGTTTGTTTTTGTGACAGAGGGGGCGGTTGTAAATGTGCATAGTGGGCGGGGGCTATGCAGATTCAGGGATATTTAACGAGGGAGAAGGAGGAGATGCCTTGGGAGGATTTTTTACAAGGTAATTAAACGCAATTTGCAGAAAAAACATATCAGACACAATTTATTATTTCAAGCAGAGCCTTTCATATGTCTGAAAACATGACTGGAGCTGGACTTTAAATCAGATGCTCTGCCAAAAAAAAGTAGCATCCACAAGCTAAAGCTAACAGGCTAGTTGCACAAGAATAGCAGATGGGAGTTGGATAAAGTTATCTATGACGATGATAGATTGTGCTCCTCTTCTCTCCTCAACACTCATTCCTAAATCAAGTATGCAATGTTCAAAGGGGCACACATTGTGAAGCCACAGACTACATTCAGTGAACTTTCAGCACTTTCACTGGATGCTAAGACTGAGGTAAAAACAGTATACGAGTCAGGAATAAAAGGAGCAGACAACATAAAGAATAACAGTGGCATAATATGAAACTAACAGTACAATACTGCATCTACTGCTCCTGTTCAATCACACAGCAAAGTCAGTCAGGGCAGCATAGCAACCCGTGTTAGGGACATATTTAGACACAGGGGATTAAAAAAAACACTCAAAGAATTCTTTCAATAAAACTGGATAACCTCTGGCCTCCTACCATGCAATCCTAAAATAGTAACTATTTCATGTTGACTGGGCTCCCCTCCCATCACGCAATGTCGACAAGAGACTGCTGCCTTTCAGCCTGCGTTACTCTCTGCTGTTTTCTTCTCTCATTCTCTGATCTCAGGGGGTGAACCCGAGCCACATGTTCCCTTCATAGCAAATTGTTCCAGAGTCTTCACACTCTGTCCAACTACTTTTCTATGGTTTCTCTCATTAAAAAACACTAATCTGCTCCTCTGGGCATGTCAGGGTTTTACTCTGGCTGTCATCATCCATGCTAAACTTTCTCTTTCTTTGTCCCTCCCTCTAAGGCTCATTTATTTTCTCTGAATGACTTCTCCTCTCTGACCTTATTTATTAATACTTTATTTTCCACTAACTCTCATCTTCCACCCTTCACCCCAACAAGATGTAAAAGTTCAACTTTATCAATAGAGCCACATCTATCCTTTTCATTATCTGCTGGATACATGCTTGATGTTATAGATAGCAAAGGTGGAAGTAATCCGCCGTAATGACAAATTATGATGTTAAGACAAATTCCCTTAACGCTGTGTCACGAAAGCCGTTCAGCGTTCAGATTTCCCGACTCAAATGCATCAGAAATGATCAATCCGACCTCCGTTCACCAAACGAGCATTTTATTGGTAGTTTTCTTCTCCTCTTGAGGACAGACCTGACAAAGCTTCATTTTTACTATTTACTAATCTGCATCATGAGGTTGAAATTTCAGCAAAGGTAAGACCCGTTAATTAAAGTAAATCACAAGAAAAACGGTTTCTTTTTCTTTAAACAATGCAGCACGCGGAAAAGGAAGTTTTGACTGGAAGTCATTTATCGCTAAACGCTGGCTACACGCCCGATATGTGCACTGTTGTCCCCAGAGTTGTCACCCAATTAATTCACACATCTTTCAGCTTTGCCTCATTGCAAAATTCTGCTGAAGTATACATGAAAGGATCAAGACCTCCCGAAAGTTTTCTTCTGTTATTTATTCAATAGTTGTGCAAAAACAATTGGCCACAAATGTGGCACCAAAAGCCTCAGATGAATCATTTTTTATAATCCAAAATCTAGTTAAAATGTAATTACATTTTAAATAATGATTGTAAAAAAATTTGTTTTTCCATCATTATGGGGGGCTGTATTTTTATCTACTAATCTCTCTTTAATGTCTATATGCCTGCCAGCTTCACTGCCGACATACCTCCAGGGCAGACACTGTCTCAATCACTGCCTCTGCCTCAGTTTACAGAGATCAGAGAAAGAGCAAAACCGCTCCTTCCTTTCCTCACACTCTGCAGCTGCACTGATCTGGGATTTTGTTTTGACAGTGTTGATGGTGAACAGGATGTGTAGGAGGGAAGTGTTACACACTGTAGGGTACTTAGAGCATGGGAAGCCATAATTCATACATTGAAAAATATAGATGAGATGTGTCGTAAGCTTGTAAATGATTCAACAAACTCTTGAGGGTTTTCCTTCATCTGGTAATTCACTTTTCTTACTTTTACCTTCATCCCAAACAAAATCATAAAGCTTTAAAAGAATACCTTACCTCCTCTATTTTCTTCTGCATATCCTTCAGCTGGCTCTCCCACTCCTTCCTCTCCACATCGAACCTCTCCAGCAGCTCGGCTTTCTCTCTTGACCAGTCCCTCTCGTTGTGCTCCAGGCGACAGCGCAGGTCCATGGCTGTCGAGTGCGTGTCCGCCAGGAGCCTCCGCTGCTCTTCCCTCTCCCGACGGAGCGTTGACGTCTCGCCGTGCTGCTCCCGAGCTCTCCCTGACGCCACAGAGCCAGGACCCGCTGCTGGCTGGACCCCTCCACTGACCAAACCGGCACCCTCTCTAGCCTCCAACTGAAGAGAGGGAAACAGAGAGGGAGTGGAGAGGGCACAGAGGAGGAGAGAAAAAAGGGAGCAGGGAGATGGAACGGGAAAGAGTGGGAGAGACAGTAGAGAGAACAGTCAGCAGTGATAAAGGATAAATTGCATTCGGAGAGCCGGATGACAAGACGAGCAGGGCAGGAGTGGGAGAAATCGTTAAAAGTGGAATTAAGAGAATGAAGGAGTGGCAGGAAGAGAAGGTGGAGGAAGTGGGAGAATAATGCACCGCGGGGACGAGTGTTAGTGGGTTTGTAGGATGGAAGAGGGCGAAAACAGAGAAGACTGAAAGATGAAAACTCACACGCAGGGTTAGCGGGTTCAGGGTTCAAGTCTCTTTGCTATAAAGCCTCTCTAACACAGGATACAGACCAGGATACGGCAGATTCAGAGCGACAGAACGTGTCTGCAGAGGATGCATGTGGCCTCAGTTAAAACGATACTCTAGTGTCACTTTTTTTTTTTGGAGGATCTCTCCACTCAAATAAAGTTCAGATTCCTCTCAACAGTGGAGGCCAACTTCGATAGGGTTTAATTGCACGTATTGGACAGTTTTAATGAGACTCAGTGCCCCTACTCAATGCCCTTTTCACATGAAAACCCCTGGGAAAGACCCATGGAATTTCCCTGTGATGGGGCCAACAACTTCAAGTCAAAAATATGTTGTCATTTTTGTGAGAAAGACTTAGAAACATTGCAAAACTGTGCCAAACTTCAGATTAGGTTACTGTCAGATTAGTTTTCCCAACGTCTTTATCTTATCTGGGAAATCAGACCAGATCTTCCTTCAAGGATGTTCTCTGATTTGGTGGCCTCCTCTTATAAGTATTTAGGATTAAGGTTTGTGTGAGTACATAGATCTGTACATTCTGTGTTACATATGTGCAGTTTCCCCTTCTTTGGCTCGTAAATAAGGAGAAAAACTGTTGGCTCTGGAGCTGGATGGAGCCCAAGACAACGCCTGTGCATGTGCATATGTACTTGTGCCTCAGAGAGTGTGTGTGTGTATACTGTGTGTGTGTTTTAGAGAGAGGGAGAGAATGCATACGAGCATGCCTGAGTGTTATTTCAGTGTTCAGTCACAGACAGCGACCGAAGCTGCGTTACGAGCCTCAGTCGTGGGTCTATTTCTGCTTGTGGCCTGGGGTCATGAAATGATGGTTTAGAAAAAAACACAAGTCAACTCTTTTTGTCTGCCTGTGGCTCTCGTCAAAGCTCTCCACAATTACAGACGGATGATGGTGGGTGCCGTCCACAGTCTATTTAAACATACGAATGTAAACAAGCAGTGAAAGTGCATAAAAGAGATGGTTAGACTCAAAAGCAGCGGATTGTTTTTGAGGCAGCAAAGAAAAACTGTGTTGTTAAAGTAACTTCTGGAGGAACTTTACAAACAACAGGAACAAGGGTCAAAATCATCACAGCCAGCTGTTGGATAACACACTCATGGATGCACACAAACACAGCATAAAAACCATCAGTCTCAAGGAGTCCACTCCTTCTACTGTTGGGACACCCTGTCTGTGGCTCTATGGCCCAGGGTATATAAAGGTAACTGTGTCACCACGGTGACCCACTATAAATAGGGGACACAGAGCCTTGTACAACGTCACATTCCTCAGGGAGGTGGGGAGACGAGGTAAACGGAGGAGGGGGATTTGGCTGCTCGAGCAGAGTGAGATGTCTCCTAGCTGCCAGCAGCTTTCATAAATCAGTGGCATGCGGAGAAATATGCCTGGAAATATCCGGCCTAAGACCTCTTCCTGGGTCCTTGGATGCCTGCTTGGTATTTGGTGGTAGGAGTGCCCAAAAAGGATGTGGAAACAACATACAGTAGTTACATTCACAGCCGTAGCTCACTGTGAAGAGAGGCCTGTAATTAAAATCACAGGAATAGGACAAGCAAGCAACTGTTGATAAGCAACAACTGTGATGATGCTTGTTTACTTCATATGTGATTATAACTCAAAATCTCTGGTATGGCAAATATATGACATTATAATGATTGGGCTGAACTGTTTGTAGCTTTAAACTTGAGTTTCCTGACTGGTAGAATGTCCTCCAAAGGATTGTAAACTAGCGAAAAAGTATGTAGAAGTGTGTAAAATGTGGAAATGTAATGCATGAAACTACATAAAGCAGAGCTATGCAGCAGTCTATCCGTGGCTTTAAGCAGACTCTCCTGGTTGCGCACAGATAAGGTCATATTTCAATGCCATTTCACTTTTAGCTTCACTTAAAAGGACCTCAAAATTCCAATTTACTGGACCCACGTCCTTAAGTATCCCTCACTTCTTCCACTCACTGACTTCAGGTCTGTATAATACACTTGGCTGCTCAGATAATCCTCTACATTATTCTGTCTGCCTTGTCCCAATTGTCTCTCTACAAAGTGCAGTAATGAAGGCACAAAGCTTGCAGTGGAATATTAACAACTTTATCGCATAAGTCTGCAAGGAGGAGTTCAGTCGGGTCCTCTTTGTCCTTATGACTCATTCAAGTGATTGCAATGAACGGCTCTCAGACACACAGTTCAAGCTCATTCTGCAATTATTTTTCAAATCAATGCTCTTCATCTGCGTGTTCAGTGTGAGCATTCAAACTGCCCAAACCATCACCTTCAACAGCTTCTGCTCTCTGTCTGAGCTAAAAATGACATCTCCTCTGCGCTGGTACAGTGAAACCAACATGTGGAAAATGACAGAGGAGTTTCTCACCCATGCTGAAATTGTTCACATTTCACTTCGTAATGAAATTAAGTTACACCCACTTTGCTCCACTAACCTCTACACACAGTAATCTGCGTGCATGCTTGTGTGTTTTTTATCTGAGGTCCAGACCAAGTCGCTTACATCTTTACAGTTTTACATGTTTTGTTGCACTTATTCGCTGTACATGTCTGGTCATAAGGGTACTATTTTTGTGTTTAAATGTAGCATTAATTTTAACAACCTTAAAGGGCCAGTTCACCGGTTCTCAACCTCAGTCCTATCATGCTATTATGGGGAGCTAATGCCATTATGGTAGGAAAACAATGCAATTTGGCTCTGTGCCTTTGGAGGACGCTATCCGCTTCTCCAATGAGCCCTGGAAAACCTCCGCCAGAGGAAAACGTGTCTTCTGGCGGAGGCCAGGGAGCTTGCTTAACTACACTTCCTCAATCTAGGACGCCTGTCTCCGATGTCATGTCTCGTTCAAAATCGGCAGGTTTGAAATGTGGACTGCAGACCCAAACACGATCCACCGGTATATTCTCGTCGTATTTCGGATTCTGTACCGCTCTGAACCGCTCTGAGCCATTGCCTGCAGTGAAACGGTAGTATTTCACTCCGGCGTCTCTCGCCGGGCCATTCCTTTCAGAGGGAGGGGCACAATGCACGCTGGGTGTTGTAGGAATGTAGAATGGGCGAAACCACGAGCTGTTTGTCCAACTTTCTCCACAGCTATGGCGCCAATTTCAAGTGTTATTGCTTCTATTGATTACAGAGAACACCAGCTTTGACTGACAGAGGCTTTTTCTAGGAGAGAATTGCTCCTGTAAGATAAACAGCCAAAATTATTTAATGCTACTCTCTTGAACCAAAACACAAAAATCGGATTAAAGACCTTTTACACATTTACGCTAAACCACCCTATGAGGGACACGAGGTAGTTAGAAGTATGTTAAACAGTCATTTGATTTCTAGGCAAGCGATTTTAGAAAATTTCACAAGATGAATTTTGAACCTGATGAGCAACCCCTGATTAGCAAACATGTACCCACAACTATGAACTGTGGTAGGATGTGGCATCAAGACAAAACAACTCCTTAAGAGTGGAGCTAACCTCGCCCAGCATGGCCTAACTCCAAGTCACATCCCCTTTGGTCTGTTGGTTTGTGCCATAAATATAGACATGTCTGCATGTAAGAGAAACAAAACATACAGACATCTCCCGCATCAACCTGATCTGCCTGATTCTCCTTGTTAGCAAAACTCTCAGACGTGATGGATAATTCAACAACCTCCAACAGACAAGCCTCACACCAGAAGCTTGGTATCAGTGTGACTGAATGTGTACCATCATAGTATAACCCCTGCAGTAGATTAAGCTCCTCCACTGTCACACTGGGCTCTACAAACACAAAACAGGACAGTAAATGTCTGTTTTTATACGGCTCTCAGTCATCCACACTGTGAGAGGGCACTGAGCCAGCAGGACAAAGACAAGAGTTTACAGTAACACTGTGCCATCCACTCACACAGAGGGAATGACATTAAAGTTAAACCATCCGTGTGTGTGATGTGGTAAAACCGTGTTACAATGTAGCATTCCTGTGTCATTGTGTCATCAGCGGTCTTGTCCAACAGCTCGGTAGTATCATGGCACCACCTTGTTAATTTCCAGCACAACATAATGGAATTTCTGAGCTACTTCGCTTCACTGAGAGAATCAATTGATTTTTTCCTTGTGGTGTTGGAAGACAAACAAAAAGAGAGCTGTGTGATGGGTGAATGCGTGACTAATCAGCTTTGAGTCTGTGATAGGAATCATATGGGGTTTAACTGGCAGATAAAGCTAGTGGCATCACAACAACAAAAAAGCACAGAAACACAAAGACAGTCAGAGAAATCTAACTGGGAGCAAAAGTCACAGTATCAAAAGTTTTAAAGAGCAAGTCTGCTCAGGTTTATTCTTCTACCAAATAAATCCATCCTCTGATGTAACCAGAAAAAAATGTAAATCCCCAAAGCCACATTGCTTTGAAGAACATCCATGCATGGTCTTTCAAGTGATCCGTGCAATGTCTGGCACAGCATGGCACTGGTATGCAAACTTAACCCTTAAGTGTTACTTGAAGTGGGCAGAAAGCACAGTAGCTGTCCAAGGAAACAGTAGGTTAATATTTCATCTGCTTAGAGCTTACTGTTAAAAGCCAAGTTGGGTGTCTGTGTCTGGCTGAGTCGGGATAGCTGTGTTTGTCTCCTCAGTGCAAATCTTTTGTCTAAGCTCTGGCTTAAGTTGGACGGATGCCAGGGGGACTTATCACCCTGCCATGTGGGTGGCAAAAGTGGCGAGCCCAATTTACACCAAACTGGAGGCCAGACATGCACAGACATGAGAAACTAGACATGAGGTATGAATTGCAATAAAGCATCCTTGAAATGCAGTGCAATGCAGTAAAATATATTGCGGTTAAAATTAATGTTACTTTTAGTTTAGGAAACCTCTGTAAAATGCATGCACCTGCACACACACACCACGCATGTGCAGCTACACATAAACTCTGCAACTAATATATTTGTTTGCTTTTGCCCCACTTCCTCCCCATTGTCATTCCTGAGTTACCTGTGCAATCCTGCATTTCAATTCTGCCTTCTCCAGGTCCCAGGCACATCTGTCTCTGGTGTACTGCAGCTGCAGATCGCTCCGCTTCTCCTCCTCTCTCTTCACCTCCGCCTGCACTTCATCCAAAACCGTCTTCAGATCCAGGAGAATCCTCCTGTTCTCCCCTCCCTGCATGAACAGACAGTCAGCAAAAATCTTGTCAACCATTAGTGCCAAAACAATTGGCATATTTGAAAGTTACAGTATCACCGTTTCAAGATGTAACCAAGGCAATTAATAAAGAGGGAAATTAAAACTTGTGCATACCTTGGTTCATCAAATTATCAAATTTTTCTTAATTTGGAGCCCTGAGTTGACACCACAAAACACAACTTATTCAATGTATACATAATTATACAGACAAACGACAACTTCCCATGGTACAGCAAAAAGAGCGCATGTTTTAAGGACGTCAGATGCACCAAAGACGCAGACAATACCATATTGAGCTTCCACAGGGGTAGTAAATATTTACAATTACTTGTATGTCAGCCACTTCTCTCAACAATGCTTCCTTCTCGCGCATCCATTCCTCCTTATCCTGCACGTGCCGCTTTTTTAAATCCTCAAATTTCTTTTTGAGCCGCGTGTGTTGTGTTTGCTGCTGCTGCTGGGGTTCAGGACCCGGCCACATTTGTCCCCTAAGGACCTCGAGCTGCGTCCCTGATCCACCTTCTCCTCCACAGCCCGGTGAAGCGCCGAACTGGGGCTCGTAGAGCTGACTGAAGACGGTGGGCGGAGAGGAGATCCTCCTCAGCGGGCTGCGGCTCTTGCCCCTTCCCCTATCTGCCCTGTCCATCCTGGTGCACGGCACAAACTCCCATCCCTGAGACGGGACGTAGCCCCCACCGGCACCGCCCCCGCCGTGCAGCCCCGAGCCGTTCATGAACGCACTCCACATTCCTCCAGAGCATTCAAATATAACATTAAAAACAACGTAATGCGATTAAAAAAATAAAAAGATGGTCACCAAGCTACTTTGAAAGTTTCCATTGCTGCTCTGTAAAGCATACTTTGAAACAGTTTACAGTTCAGCATACTTTCGCATATTCTAACAGTTTTTCCTTTGGTGACCGGATGCACACTGAATGCACTAATTATCCAAACCCGGCCAAATCCCCCGGTGGACACACAGCCACCGTTGCAGAGGCGTCAGGACTGTACGCTTTGGTCCTCTCCATGTCCTCACAGAGACAAGGTCAAATCTTCATTCTTGTGCCAAAGTCCCAACGGTGTCCTGTTTTTAACTTTCAAATACCTCCACTCTGCTCTGTTTTCCTTTTACATGTTTATCTGGAAATCTCAGGACGCCTTGTGTCTTCTCTCTCCCCTGCGCAGAGCAGTTGTAGGCGACACTCCAGAGTTGGCAAAGACAGACACCCAGTAACCGCTCCGACGCGAATGGGAGACGCTCCCAAAAATATCACGGAGCGCACTGATGTAAGAGCAGTGGAGTATTTTTACCCCCTGTAACCAGGAGTTTATTTTCCTGAAGCCAGATAGCTGAACGGCGTCTGGACGGAGCGGTGGAGAAACATCAGTTAATCAAGCCGGGCTGCTCTAATTACCTCACAGGATAGCCTACCTACCACCTTGCGCTGTATCCATGGCAACAAATCGATTTACGCACGTCGCGCGCTGTGGTTGATGGTCTAAAACAGCTGTATGCTAACCGTTTTTCATTTTATAGGCAAAATACGACTTCTTGAGATGTAAAAGCAGTTAATTTTACACTTTCCTAAGCTACTCTTGCAAAATATGTGTTAGGCTAAGTGTCTTATCTTGCCTCTTAAAACTGTTAGTTTTCCTACCTCTACTCTTTTCTCATCCGTAGCAGAAGTAACTTTACTACCGTACTTGTGTCATGTCTCATCTGCTATCTAAGCACGAGACAGGGATGACTATCACGAGGAAGGCAACGAGTGGTTATATTTTAATCATCTAGATTTTAGACAGAGCACAATAAGCTAGCTGTTATTACTCGCGACGTAGTTACTAGTTAGCTAAGTAACGCGCGAGCTAGCTGTCTGAAGCCATACGGAGCACGTGCCTTACGGTTGAGTAGACCCTTACCTCTTCCTTTGATACTGTCCTTAATGTGGTAGTGAAAGTCCTTTAAAAGAGCCACGAGGGCCAACAATTCAGGAAAAGAAGCAGCTGAAATGCAGTCTGTGCTGGAGTGCAGCCTCCAGCTGAAATAATGCTTTCATTAACGGGAATAAAACCTTCTTTCTCTCTCTTTTCCTCTCTCTCTCTCTCGCCTCCCCTCTCCACAGCTGGCCCTAATATGTGACGTCAAACATCCCACCGGTGGGATGAAAGAAGTGGACCGGTTCCGCCCCCGTCCTGGTGGTCAGGTCTGCTGGTCAAACAGATCCACCATCAGCACATTCTTTCAGACCCACCCTAGGGCATTTTACACGGTTCTAAATGTCACATAAGCAATGCCAAAATCTGGGTGAAATGTCAATGCTACTATCATATTCCCCATGCACAATTGGTTGATTTGTTACAGATTATGTTGACATAAATCATGAGTCAGGCAGCAGAGTTGCCTAAGAGGAACTTGGAATAGATGGTCTAATTTTTTTTTTTCATTGGCAGATGGTGTGTGAGTGTTTTAGAGTCAATGTTGTTATTGTAAGTGTGCACTTGAGTGTGCATTGCCCCAAAGTCATAACACAGACTTAATTATTTATAATGTACAGCTCAAACAGCTTGTGATTGCTGCTGTCCCATGCTTAAAGTAAATGTTATGTGGTTAAAGAATATCTTGTGATCTTAAGCCTATACAGATTCATTTTTAAAATTAAAGAGACAGAAAAAAACATGGTGCACAAGCTACAACCACCGCATTATTTTAAGCTCTGAAGATTTTGGAGAACAGATTTTGCCAACATTATACATTTCCTTAGCACTTCAGGGGTGACAGTAAAGTTGTCCAAACATCTATTAATCTAATTAAAGGCCCTGCACACCCACACAGGGGTTTTCAATCATTGTGGCTGATTTAACCTTATTTTAGGTAAAGATTGAGTCAGCATTGCAGGGAATTGCATAGGCTAATGTCCCAAAATAGAGTGAAAATAGTGTAAACTAACAGGAAAAGGAGACAGGTGTCAATCAAGCACAGTGTACATGCCCCCACAGTCCTGAGAAGCTCTTATTAGGCAAAGCAAAAAGAAAACACCTCTTTGGCTGTACGACTGAGACTTTCAAAACTGAAACTTAAGCTTGTTAATCAAAATGTAAGGAATTTTAATGCCATGCTCACCTAAACCTCCACCATCGCTCCCAGTTTGGTTTCCAGTAAATGTTGAAAGCATCTGAGTAGTTGAGTAGCTTGGATCATACATGGAAAATGATAATGTCCTGTACCTTGAGTGACCTTATGTGACGTGTTCAACATAAAAAAAATTGAAATGAATGAAAAAGGAAACAAAGAAATAATAACAATGTACAAAATATGATATTGTGTGCTTTACAGAACAAAGAACAAGGTGAAAAGGAATACCAATTTAAAAATGGTGGCGTAAGAGAGTGAGGAAAACAGAACGAGAATGAGGATCAGCAAAATAATGGGCTGAAACATCTTGATGGATGACGGATGAAAAGGACAAGTAGGGGCAGATTGACAAGCAGAAAGAAAGGCGCATATTAGAGAACACAAAAATCACAGTCATTAATATTATTCTTATTCATGTGTTTGCATTGTCTTACAGACAGCGGCTCCTCATCCTGCTTATCTTCCTGCCTGGGGACGTCCAGCCGGTCTATAAAGCTCTGCAGCTCTTTCCTGAATGCCTTCATCTGGGCGTTGATACGATACAGCAGCTCATGCTCTCGGATCCTGTTAAACAGAGGTTGTTTGGATTTAAAACCTCACACTACTGTAATCTGAAGAGGGTTCATTTGATCAATTTCATGTGTTTATTACCTGCCCCCTTCCTCATCCTCATCCAGCCTTGCAAACAGCTCCCCATTAGTGACATACACTCGGGCCTCCGCGATGATAGTGCTGGTGTCAGAAATAAGCCTATCGATGGTCCGACCCAGCCTTTCCGCCTCGATGCGGATGTCTATCATCTGCTGCCGGTCCTTCAGGCTTCTGGCTAAAAAACGACTGTCTACAGGTGAGTAAAGGGAACGTGTTGGGGTGAGACAGCGGATGTTCCTCACCTCGTCTGAGTCACTCTCCCCTCCAATGGGGCCCTCACGCTTGCGATGGGGCGGGAGGAGTCGAGGGGAGGATGCTGAGGCAGAGGGGGTGTCATCGTCCCGTCCTCCATCACTCTCTGCATCACTGTCCCGAGGGCTGCTGCGGATGCCCAGGTGGGACGCAAGGTCGTAGCGCTGCATGTTGGAGAGCAGCACCCGGTTCTCGTACTGGAGCTGCATGACTTTGCCGCTCAACTCATTGATCTGCAGACGAGCTGCTTTCAGCTCCTCCTGCAGGGCCTCCACTTTGGCGGGGTCAGCTCCTCCTGGAGTTGAGAGGAGGAAACAATGAAAAGTAGAACACCTCTGCAAATGAGACTTTAATGTGCAGCTCCTGGAGGCTTTATAAAACACATCTTTCATCAGACACAGATTTATGAAGCACAAGGACGGATATCTCATGCACGACTCAGAAAAAAATCAACATACCTCCTCCATGTCTCGATCCAGGCTCATGGGATCCAGCCTTGTACTTCAGTTTATTGAGTTCACCTGTCACCTAAAGAGGAAACTGAATGTTTATCCATGTGCTCTAAGTAATTGCAAGTATGAATAGTTAACACATTTGAATTTCAAAGACCTTAGAGTCATTGATGATACCAAAAATAGCACAAGAGCAGACACAAGATGAAATCTTACATCACTGAAATTGACGCAGCATTGTGTTACCTAGTTGCCTGGAAACCAGACAAACCTGCAAGCTCATGTTATTTGCTCTGATAGATGCATCTAGTACACTGCTGTTCAGACAGATTTCCAGCTGACCTGACCTTGGTCAGACCAATCACAACCGTTTGATCAACATGGGGTGGGTTTGATCTGGTTTAATCAAGTTTAATAGGTGTTCTGTTGAAGCATTTTAGTAATCAACCAAGATAGTGGAAATTTATGTGGACAGTATGATTCAGCTTTTGTGGTTGTATTAAAGGAGAATACTTATGAACAAATCGTGTTCGTGTTGGCTACTCAATCATGTCCTGCAAAATGTCAGTGCATTAACTAGCAGCCATAAACAATGGTTGTTACTACTACATCACGTTTCATTGCTATCTTGGTAATAGATCGATCCTAATGCATCCAGAGGCACTTTGGTTTGCTACCATTGATAATACCCCTTGGAAATCGACTTCCAGATGTCTTAGTTTAGCGATGTCAGGCTCGTTGCTTGAAATATGAGAAAGCAAATGGAGCATATTATTTCATGTATGTTGTAATTTGATGGATGCTTTAAATAGAGGGGAAACAAATTAAACTGCAGTCCCAGACATAAACTAATGCACTTAAAGGAGTTTTGCCCTTGGATCTTACAATAACGATGTAGTGGCCCTATTGAGGAAATCTTCTCTTTTGGGAGCACAGTAAAACGATGTCTACCTTTTTGTTCTCTTCTTCCACATCTGCTAGATTCCTGCGGAGGAGTTCAGCCTCGTCTTCCACCAGCTGAAGCTGCTGCCTCAGCTCTGACAGAGCCTCGCCCTGCTCTCTGCACTGCTGACCTCCAGTGCCAGAGCCGTCCACCCCCGATGCTGCCATGCTAGGAGAGGAGATAACTGTGAGTGTACAAGCTCCTTTTTTTCTATTCCATTTGTGGGAAAATAATTGTTTCATTATACTCAAGTTAAAATAAACCATAAATATGATGCACTTTTTCTTTTCTTAAGAAAAACTGCGTTCACCCAGCATTTTCTAATTCTATGAATGACTGCAGAAGTACCTGTCCTCCCTCATGTCATCCAGCTCAGCCTTCAGCCCCCTGTTCTCCACCTCCAGCTCCACGATCTTCCTCCCCAAGATGTTCGCCTCCTCCTCCACCAGGCGTAAGCGCAGTTTCAGCTCCGATTCTCGGGTGGTCGGAGGCCCTCCGGCCTCGCCTTTAGGCAGGGGGCTGTCCACGTCTCCGTAGAAGGAGCGGTACTTCTGGAGCTCCTGCTCCAGTCGGTCCTTCTCTTTGTCTATCTTTGCCATTTTTTTCCTCATCAAGATGGCTTCCTCCTTGATGAAGGCCAGCTGGCATTTCAAGTCCTCATTTTCTTCCTGTAGGGAGAGACAATAGTTTGTTTATTTGCTGATTACTTGCAGTCTTATGATTTGTAACTTCATTTACACAAAGTCGACATGGAAGAAAATACTGAAGCAATACAATGTCCTCATCGAAGTTATAAATACAAGATTTCTGTAAACACTTTTATAGCCTCAGTGCATATTGTAATGCAGTTATGGTTTTTCTTAGTGTTTTCTCTCCTTTCTCTCTGATGCCTTGTTGGAAATTGCACCAAAAACAACCTCATTATTATTAAACTTAATTGAATTTTATGACTTGATAATCTAATAACGCTGACTCACCTCGATCGGCGTCTGCGGAGCCCTCCTCTCTGCTTTCTGCACGTCCTTACTTCCCTTTCTCTTCAGTGAGAGCTGCAGGGAAACAGCGGTTACATCATCATCATCGGCTCACTTTATCCTTACTGAAGGTGGTGATATCATCCAGATTTATTAAACACTGAAGACTCAGCAGTGGAAAAACTGGCATGTTTAAAGTCTCCCTCAAGATCATAGCTGGTAATATTCAATCTCAACTGGCACTGCTCTCAGTGCATGTGTGATTTTAAAGGGTTGGAGTCAAAACCCCCTTAAAAAGGAGCTTGCATTTGTTACTCCTCTTATCCTGATTGTTATGAATGGATATCTCACACATCTTAAAAGGGATATTAGGACATAAATCTGGGCAGCGCTGGACGCTGATGGGATTAAACAGGCTTATTTAGGGCTTTGGGGGATTTATTTTTTTAAGTCATTGAGATTTTTATCTCTAACCACTGCAGAGAGTCGACCATGTCATCCTTACACCCCGTTATGTAGGCTGCTGCTCATCTTTATTCTATTTAGCATATGTAAATATTAATTTACAGTAATATCTTTATCATTTCACCCTCGCCCCAAACCTGTAGAAGCAACAATATACTCAAAGGGGCATTCAATATCAGTCTGACCTTTAACACTAATCCCAGCCATAATTTGCATTGGACTTTCAGAGGCACACTGACACAGGAGGTGAAACAAACATTAGAAATGCTCCCGTACACCCCTCACCTCTTTGGCTTTCTCCAGTTCATTCTGCAGGGCCTGTTTGGTGACCTCCACCTCTATCAGCTGCTGCCTCAGCTTCTCATTCTCATCCTCTGTCTTCATCCTCTTCTCCTCCACATTCTCCAGCTCATGGTGCAGGCGCACAGACACATCCTTCGCCACCTGGAAGAGGGACCCAGACAGAAGGAATGAGAGAAATCAATCATGAATATGACAGAATCTAATGCTCAACCCTCCATAGGCTCACCTTGAGGTCTTGCTCCAGACTCCTGAGCAGCTCTCCATCCACCTGGCCACTCTCTGCGAACCGGAGCCTCTTCCTTTCTGCCTTTTTCAGTCGGTACTGAAGGATACGACAGTTCTTGTTGGCTCTCTCCAGCTCTCTGCGCATGTCCTGCAGCTGGCAGGCGTCCTCCTCATAGAAGGTGTCCCTCATCTCATCCATCTCTGCCCGCATCTCCTCGATCTCAGTCTAAAACATGGAGAAAAAATGAAAATGCGTCAGAAAATAATGAAATCCAATGTGAGCACGGAAATGAAAATTGGCCAGGGCCTTTTCAAAACATGGTTTTCAAAACAAAGCATGCAGCTGCGTGGACTAGTTAGCATGCAGAGTATGAGCAAACAACAGGTGCGACAATTGCGCACGCTTAAAATGACAAATTCTGCAACAAATGTAAATCGTAACGTTTGTATTATTTTACCAACTTACCTTGAGGTCCTCGTTTTCATCCTCCAGCTTCTCCATCTCCTCTTGTTGTCTCTGGTCTGGCTGTGGAGCCGGTTTTGGAGTGTCTGGCTCCGGGGACAGCTCCGGCTCTGAGGCCGGCGGGGATGCTGATTTCGTCTGCATCTTTGTCCCTTTCTTCCCCAGGCTCTTATTCAAGTGAAACTGTATCAGCTCGGACTGCAAGCATCCCTCCTTCCAGAAACCGGGTCCGCAGCCGACTGTGCCTTTCGAGCTCTTCTTGCTGCCGCTCGTCGCCGCGGCGGCCTCCCCTCCTCTCGGGTTTTTGCTCCTCAGTTTGGGGGATTTGGACGCGCAGGGCTGGTCGGAAACGACGCGGCTCGGATCTCCTCTGGAGGGGGAGGAGGCATCAGCGGTGAGGCGGGGGGAGTCCTCTGGTGTCTGGGTGCCGCTTCTGTCTGCAGACCTGCTGAGCGTCGGGCTTTCAGCACCAGCAGCCTGGACAGCAGCCGCGCCTCTGCTGGCAGGAGCGCCTCCGGCCTGCCGCTCCCTGCCTGTGGAGACGGGAGAATGACCTCGGCTGCTTCTTCCTCCTCCTCCTCCTCCTGCTTGCTTTGAGGTGATGGTCTTTGACGAGCTGCTGCCCTTCTGTGCAGCTTTAGATCCACTGTCTTTGAGCCCGGCCGGAGAGGAGGACCGCTGCTGCTTCCGGCTGCTATTGTCTGGCTGCCGCGACGAGTCGGCAGAGGAAGGGTTCATGATGGTGTCAGAGGCTCAGCTCATCCTCTACAACATCCATCCCCCTCACCAGTGTCCCTGTGAGTGGGAAACAATGACTTTTCAGAACCAAAGACTACAAAAGATTAATAGGATGTAAGAAGAGGTTATCCTCTACAGGTCCACCAAATAAGTCCAACTTTCTTCATTCTAATGAAGATCGAAAAGGAATAATGTGCTTTTAAAAACAGGTCAGGACGCATCATGCATTTTAAATGGATTTCCATAAAGGATGATAATAAGGCTACTGCCAATGGAAGCGCCTAGAGACAGGTGTACGTGACCACCAGTCATTACCGGTTACATTCAGCCAATGGCTGATGAGATGTTTGATAGATCAGCTGCACATCGGGTAATTAGACGATCATTTGCGTCATGTGCGCAGCCAAAAGGGCAATGTCCACGAGAGAGAGAGAGCAAAGACAATCCAATTGGCTGTAAACCTGGAGCAGCATTCAGCCAATTAACCGCTTCCAGTTCAGTTGACAGAAATGAGGTTCTGAGAGGCCTTTACAGACCCAAAAGAAACAAAGGAGGATCCAGTTTCTTCATATCACATGAGCCACATCCAAACGGAGACAACAGAGAGCCGCTTCCTGTCAGCCATCATCTCCCTCCTCCTATCCAACATTAACGATGACTCACTTCTATTATGGATGAAGATGAGCCATAAAGTCAGAAAACAACGGACACAGGTTTCTTTTACCTCCACTGTTGAAACAGTCTCTTTTGTCTCTTTAAACGAACAAAAATCGACTACCTGTCACACACACACACACACACACACACACACACACACACACACACACACACACACTCTCTCTCAGTGCTGAATCAATGAAGAGTGTTAAATGAGTCCAAACAAGGAAAAAAGCTCCGTTAAGACTAAACTCAAAATTCGTATTCAACATACAAGCAACAGCAAATCAACCCACTTTAAAGGCCTGACATTACAGAAGATAACGTGGAGCAGTCAGACATTTGCCCTTCATACAGGTTCATGCTGTTGACACATTCATCTTCAACACGCACGTGCGCTTAAAGAAAAAAAGGTTATAACGTGGAATTAAAGAAGCTCAAGTAGATTTTCTTACCTTTTCTTGGTGTTTTTGTCGGATCCTGCAGGCTGGTGGTGGTGATGGGGAGGCAGAAGGGATGCTGACTCGAGCGCCTCCCGACCACCAGGCAACCTGTTTCAATATTCATGACATTACATCATCGCTGGGAGGGCCCGCGTGCACGGAAATGAAGCTGCGCGCAGCAGGCTGCTCTCATTGGAAGAGGATACCATACTCATTCTCGCTCTCTCTACTTCACTTTCTCTCCCTCTCTGTTTCTCCTTCACTCTCTCTCTAAACAGTGATTGGATGGAGCCATTGCAACTGCACATTCACCTTGTTTTGAGTCATATAGATAACTGCAAGACTTTGAGGATTTTATATGATCACAGAAGAGAATATGTCTGTTCCCAAATTCTTTTGTTTTCATTATTATTATTATTTTTTAAGGATACATCAGTGCACTTTATTCCAAGATGACAATGTTGCTAAGATCGTAATGGACATTATGCAACAGCTGTTATCATTATCAGTCATTTTCGGCACATGTGGGATTGTCTGTCTCTTGCAGCTGTTACTTTTTCAGTTTTGCAATGATGCACGACTTAAAGACATAATCTCAAAGTTCTCAGTTTCGTTCTATTTGGTGGCACCTAATGGTGATAAAAGGCAATTGCAGGAGCAAACGTCCCAGATAACCAGACATTCACGGTTGGCTCCGGTTGTAACTCTTGTAACTCCTCGTTGTCGGTCGCTTTCCTTTTTAGATTGTTTGCCTTCATCTGAGCGTCGAATTTGTTTCTTTTTCTTTGGAGTTTCACTCATTGTTGAACTTGTATCTGTAGTCATTGATGTTTCTTTGTCTGTTAGATTACTGTTTACTCGCAACACTTGCAGAGACCAGAAAAGCAGCTGCTTAGCTCCGCCTACCCTCTCTGGCAGACCAACCACTGCTGGCTGATGGAAAACGCGTCACTAACTGGGAGCTGTTGTGATTTTTTGTCTGTGAAAGTCGCCACAGACGCCCAGTCTGTAATACTGCAAATGCAAAGGCTTTCATCAGTGGGCCATAGGCTCAATCACCATCTGAGTTACCTCATTCGGTGACAGATGGTGACTTAACAGATGTTTATTTACATGAAAATCTTTGAGGTTATCTTTAACTGTATCCTAACATAAAGTTTAATGCCCTTCAAATTAGGAGCGCATGTTAAATCTTTCATATGCCATTTTGTATTGGCTTAACACTTTTATTTAAATGAGACGTGACCTGGATTCCAATGTAAACGATCTGCCACATAGGCTCATTCACAGCCCCACTGACAGTTTAAAAGCATTCAAACGCTCATAGTTTCCATAGTTCATGGTCACAGCCATCTTTCTCCCTCCCACTCTCACTCATCAGTTCAATTCAATTCAAATCAAAGGCTTTATAAGCCTGAACGTCTCAGAGACAATAGAGTATAGTACAGAATTCCTCTCTCATCTCTCTTTCTCTCTCAAAACCCCAAACTGAAGTTTTTTCCCCAGAATCTTTTGTCAAACTTTTCTTGTTTAAGGAGGGGAGATTATTGTTGGGGGATTAATCAGACATTTCATTAGTTGAGTTAATGAGTTCTGTGTGCCATTCATTTCTCCGAGAACTAGTTTGTTGTGAGGACATTGAAATGTGGAAATAAGAGTGGATTTGGTTTGAAAAACAGGTTCATGTAAGGTTTTCCAGAGGAAATTGCAACTGAGGACAATTTATTCTGCTTGGAAACAGGCCCGGCTCTCCTCGGCGCTTCATAAATTCAATGCATCTTCACTTTGATTGAATTATTTCGCAGTGGGCCGGACCATCTCACCAGCCATTTGGAGTTCTTAATTCTTGGACCTGTGCCGACAAGATAAAACACTCTTCTGAAATGGCTCGTGGCTGCTTTAAGAAGCATCGCAAAGGCAGCAGCAGACTGGTGTGTCCTGTGTGAGTAAAATAACAAGTATGTTTGCAGGAAGTGGCAGGGATCGACTTAGACTGAAATGAAGGATTTTGTCTGCTCTGAAAGTTTTACGGCATCACAGGATTTAGATCTCTGTCAAGGCTTCAGTAAGCACAGCTCCCCGCCTCCGACTGTACACCTCTGTGCAATCCATTTGTTGCTGTCACTGCAGGATTTTACAGCACTGTATCTCAATCCATCCAGAGCTCTCTGTTGTAATCACACTTTAATTACCAGACGAGATGCTGTTGGGCCAATCATCCAGCTCTGGGCCTGAACCATGATCCATTCTCTCTGAATAGGATAACAGATGTTCGGGGTCTTGCACTCCCTTTCAGAGTGACACACACACATTCACCACTCCCCCCACCTATCCCCTCCTTCTGCCCCAGGACTATTCAATCATTCGCTTGCATTAAAGTGACAGATGTCTGCATCACAGAGGCTCCCATGTGCCTGACAAGACTCTGCTTTATCCAAGGTAAAACAAAAGACTGTGATGTTTGCTAGGGAAGTTGTTATTTCATGCACTAAGAAGACGGCGGCTTCTGTAATCACCGGGAAATGTTGAATCCTTATTCCTGCACCTCTTTTATAGTTTGCATATTTTACATTTAATCATGCAGATTAAAATAATTGACACATTTTCTTACTGGAATAAATCTTTATTTCTTGTCTTTATTGTGAAGTACTTGCGCGTCTTTCTGCACTAACCCTGCAGCAAGTTGTGTATTGTATCTCATCCTGTTAGAAGACATGTTAAAGGCTTGATATGAGACTGCTGACCTGTTAAGATGAACACTAATCACACAGCTCACCTGTCAATAATTCCTGCCAATCTTTTTTTATCACTGTTGTTGTCTTTGTCACTATTGTGTCCATCCTCTTTCATAATAAATCTCCTCATACATCCTAGTTCTCCATCCCACACCATGCACTGGCAAGAGGGAGGGAGAGAGCGAGGGAGAGAGAGAGTGGCCCTGATGAACCTTCATCTAAAAATATCTCCCTCATTCATTTTACACTCCTGAGTGTCTCTCTCACATTCTCACTTTTCTCCATTATTCACAAACACTCGGATCGTCACAGTTACACCATGTGTGGAGGGATCCAGGGCTGTGTACTGGTCGCAGTTTATGCATACATTTGGGAGTAATCAGCAGTGTTGTGTTGTAGTTCTTTGTCGTGTTTGAATTGTAATGTATACTGTTATTTAGATGGCTGGATTTGGCCTTGAAACGCAGTGTAAACAACTCCCAAACAAAGAAATAGCAGGGGGAGAAAAGCTCACAATCGAGCCCACTTTTTCCGTGCTTCATTTTTCATTGATAATCTTTATTAAAATAACGCCATGTCACGGATGAGGTAATGAAACACCATACGTCTTTAAGCTCTTATTCTGGCAGGTAAGCAGCGGAGGGCTTTGTAATGCTCGTGCCTTATTGGTGCAATATGTTTCTCCCCTGAGTCACAGATAACAGGCCTGTCTGTGGTCTCAGTTGCTGTGCTCCAGATATCAGCTGAGCTTCTGACAGGCAGGAAAATTGTTTCTTCGCTGTGAAATACACGCGGGATCTCACTGAGGGGGCAGCTCTGCACAGATACAGGCACACAAACTGACACATACCTGAGTCCTAACAGTAGGCCTACTTTATATCTATCACACAGACACATACAGTAAACACAGATGTAAACACACATTATAGCTGTGGATTTATATTAAGTACAATGTTATTTAAGTTTGTTTTTTGGTGTTTTTATTATAAAACCCACATTTGAATAAAATGCATTGACTGTACCGTACTAATGAGAGGGAAAACCAACATGTTATGCATGAACTGGCATGACGTACTTATGCTAAGGCTAGCATGCTGTGCAGGACAAACCAGCCATTTCGTCCATTATATTAATAGTTGAAATATTTGTCATTTAAAAAACTTTGCAAAATCTTATTGTTGGCAAAAATGTTTTAAGAGCTGTTGAGATTTTTACACCAACTATATTTTGCTGCTGATATTCTAAATTCCTTTCATAGCCTGTAATTCACCTGCAACTATAAATCACTGACCCTTTTGAAAACTGATTCACAGAGTCACAGAGCACTAAAGGAGCAATTCACCCCTGGAAAAATCCACTGTCAGCCAAAGATGGTGTTCTCTGTAATCGATAAAAGCAATATTTGAAATTGTACAAACAACTCCTGGTTTCACCCATTCTACATTCCTACAACACCCAGCGTGCATTGCGCCCCTCCCTCTGAAAGGAACGGCCCAGCGAGAGGCGCTGGAGTGAAATACTACAATTTTCACTGCAGGCAATGGTTCAGAGGGGTACCGAATCAGAAATATGGCGGACCGTCTAAAAAATCATCAGGTCTGCAGTCTACATTTCAAACCTGATGATTTGGAACGAGACATGACATCGGAGGCGGGCGTCCTAGATTGAGGAAGTGTAGTTTAGCGAGCTCCCTGGCCTCCGCCAGATGACGCGTTTTACGTAGTCTGGTGGAGGTTTTCCAGGGCCCATTGGAGAAGCAGGTAGCGTCCTCCAAAGGCACAGAGCGATTTGCATTTCTTTTCTACCATAATGGCATTAGCTCCCCCTAATAGCATGATAGGACTGAGGTTGAAAATCGACGAACTGATCCTTTAGATATTCAAGGATTCAAGGAGGTTTATTGTCATCGCAGAGCATGTTAGTACATGAAAAGGGATGAAATTAGGTACTGAGGTCCTGGTTAAGAAGAAAACAATAAAAGAAATACAATAATAAAAAATAAATATAGACTCTGTGTAAAAAAAAAAAGACTAAACAGTAACAAAAGTCAAATTTTAAATATGTATATAGAATAAGGTCCAGGCTGCTGATCTGGAGTGCAGAGTCCGCTATCTCTAGCCATGCTTCTGTCAGAGAAGCACACAACAGTTCCTCATCTCCTTATAGCTGTTCAGTCGCAGCCTATGCAGGTCCATCTTGTTGTCCAGTGAGCAAACATTGGCAAGAAAGAGTGATGGAATCATAGGTCTGTTCATGTTAGCATTTAGCTTAGCTAACAGGCTAGCCTGCTAAAAGGATAATGTCTGTCAAAAAGAAAAGACTGGAGGAAAGGTCTGAAACAGTTGGAAAGATTTGAGGCCAACGTTCGAGGGAAAGGTTTATGATGAGGTTATGGTTTTCAGTTACAGAGTTGTGCAATTGTTGCTGTGCGTTGGAGAATAGCACAAACATCATCCATGTAATATCACCCACCCCCCACCACCACCCCCTGCTGCTGCTGGAGGCCTCCTACTCATAAACTCTGCAGGGGGGTTGCAAACACACACACACACACACACACACACACACTAATATTAATGTGTTTCTCAATCTCTCTACCTATTACACAAGTGCACACACACACACGCGCACACTGAAACCTCCACTCACTGAAGTACACACACACACACACACACACACACACACACACACACACACTTACATGGGCACTAAAACCCTGTTAAATAGTTTATTGCGTTGGGGCAGTTTCCCACACATGCTCAGCTGATTCAAGAAGAAGCAGGAGGAGGAGGGGAGGCAGTGGGTGGGGGTGGGAGGATGGGGAGCTGAGGGGAGGGGGTCACACAGCTGCTGTGTACAGTTACCATGGAAACCTTTGTCTGAGTTGGCAGGGATGAGCCTTGTAATAAATTTAATTTTAAGAGGGTTTTTTTGTCCAGTAAACAGGTTTCTGTAGATGATCAGCACAATGATTTCATTTGTTTTATTTATCAGACAAGAAGCATGTAACAGCAGACATGACCACGCCCAATGTTTGAGCCACACCTTAACATCGCAGCATATTTTCAGGATCATTCATTATAAATATGTCATGCATCAGGGGTATCCATATATCCAGGCTTTTAGAATAAATAATAATTGTGATTTTAATAGTTTAGCCTTGTTAATAACCAAACAACACAGACATAAAATGGAAAGAAACACAAGAGATGAAGCTGCAAGAACAACAACACTACAACAAAAATGTCACATCAGGATTTCTTTCATTGCTGAAGGGTTGGAAGAAGTACCCAGGGATGGTATTATTACTTTTACTTCAACAATGTTAAAATAATTTATTTAAAGTAAAAGTCCTTTAAGGTTTTTTTTAAAGGGGAATTCTTTTCCTGATCCAAATCAAGGGTGTAAGGATGGTGTACAGATTGTAACGCCATCCAAGGTGTATTGTGATTTTGTGCTTTATAAATAAAAGTAACCTTTATCCAATATTCTAAAGAATAGTAATCTATAGTAGCAGAACTAGTAGTAGTATAGTATGGTATAGTAAAGTATAATATAGTATGGTATGGTGTAGTAAAGTATAGTATAATATAGTATTCTATAGTGTAGTATAATATAGTAGAATATGTAATACACTATAGTATGCTATAATATAGTATAATATAGTATTCTATAGTATGGTATACTGTAATATAGTATAGTGTAGTATTCTATAGTGTGGTATGGTATATTATAATATAGTAAAGTATAGTTTGGTATAGTGTAGTATAATATAGTATAGTATAGTGGGTATAGTATTCTATAGTAATATATCCTATATTACTGTGTGAAGGCTTCATCCTACTTGGGACTGCCTGAGTGAAATCTTCTCACAGCTTTTTATGTTAGTCTCTTATTATATGCAAAGTCAATGCCAGGCTGATAACAGGTATTAAAGATTATTATTCCAAAAAATGTCCATTAAAATATTACTGATTAAGTTGACTTGTTAAAGCTTTTTATCTTGAGGTGAAGTGATTTGTATAATTACTCTGGATGGTTCAGAACACGGGGAGCACAGGGAGCAAGCTGTGTAGACATTTAGATACTATTAACTGCAATGTGAGGATGACGCCCTCTAGTGTTGGAAACTTACTCTGCACATCTGATGCCAATGTTTTTTCACAGTTGCTGAACCACCAAAGTCATTGATGTCAGTACGATTAATATATAATATATAAAACATACGTATATAAAAATGTTCTATATCCATGGTCACACCGCAGTCTTGATCTACATCAAATTTAAAATGAATCAACTTGTTAAAGGCGACCGATATTTTCAATATTACAAGGTAGACAGTTAAATGAAGCGTCACACATTTGTAGAGGCATTCAGTTTAATTTAATTTGAAGAGATTTCAAAGTTATGATACTTTAAAAAAAACACAGAAGCAATGTGGACGTATAACTGTCCAAGCTAACAAGCTGGGAACATTCCCAAAATGCGCAGTGTACAAAATATCACAATGTCATATGTACAACACAAAAAGAACACAAATACACAGACAAGCACTCTCGGTTAGATGAAAATCCGTATTTACAGAAAAATAAATACAAAGAAATAATAAATAACATCAAAATGCATCGGTAGATGGATGACATAAAGCTGGATTTGCTGATATAGAGCTGGACACTGGTGTATATATTTTATATACTACAGGCAGCGCAGTTATCCCTCATACTATAGTATAACATACACACTCACTATAAAGGTCCATCAGCTGTCTTTGTATTTAAATCATAACTTTCCTCTTTTTAAATCCACGATTTACATTCAAGCCACCTCTGGACTCAGGATTAAGCCTGAAAACGATACTTGATTGAATATAAGTTATAAACTGTCTGTTAGCTCTTTCTTAATTCTCTGTAAATACAAGGAAAACCCAGCTGCACATCGCTGTGTCTCTGTTCGGCACACAACATATTCACCAGCGTGTAAGACAAACGACGACATCAGAGAGGAGAGAATATAAAAAGGTAAACATCTGCAAAGACAAAACTCCACCAGCCTCTCTGCCAAAACGGGGAACATTGAGATAATCCATCATTTGTCTGCATAATAATGAAATAGCATTGCATTACATACAAGTATGGACATATAAAACCTCTTCTAGTTGTATACAGAAATAGAAACTATCAATTTAAACCTTCTGTGAGACACAGTTGGTGATTTTGCCATCATAAACAATCGATGGAACAATCACACACCAGTCTCAGAGGGTTAGAAATGTGACTTTTGTACTTCTATATACATCTTACCTCTGCTTATTGATTTATCTTCCTTCTTTAGAGTGTACCTGTTTCATGGGTGTAAACACAAACTAAGTGAGGCCAATCTTAAAATAAATAAGAATAAATAAGATGTACAAAAGTTAGTGTATAGCTGCAGAGGTGTCTATTAGTAGACAATAACTGTAAACTTAAGTTTCTCTCATGTAACAGCGATAATAGCTTGAGGACAAAAAAAGATATGATACTGTACATTATCATCAGCGTTATATCTGTAAAGGTAAACAACAACAACAACAAAAAAACGCTCAATAGAAATTGAAAAGTTTCTGCGTGTTAATGATGTGTATTCCTCTCTCAATCTCTCAATGATTGCTAATAATGATATTTAATCTTTTACAAGCAGCTCAGGTGCATTTAATGTAGCTTTCCCAGCATGCCAAAGGAGCCTGATAAACTCTGTTTCCCAGAATTCCATCGCTGGACCAGATCGACAGTACTTGGCACCACAATAAAGAGAAGGAATACTAAGATCTATCCTGCACCGTACACGTTTGTATTTAGGCATGACCTTGGGAATGACCTTTGACACCTCTTACTGACAGAATGATCCTCTCTCAACACAGACCTGTCTCATGTTTTATCTACAACAACTCAGATCATGGCTTAAATAAACACACCTCATCGCATCCATCCGTCTAAATCATCAAATTAAGTCTCTCATATTTTAGCACTATCAACCTAGAACCCAAAGCGAGGCCCTACCTCACCTCTACCTCCCTCGCTCCTCTTCCTCTAATCCCTTTTAGCTCTTCCTTTCCTCTTCCTCCTGCCAGAGTTCTCCTGGGGCTTCTCCTCTTTGCTGCCCGTCACCACGGCTCCGTTGGCGGCCTTGCTGAGCCCGTTGAGGGTCCCGTTGGAGATGGCCTTTCCTGCTTTGGAGGCGGAGGAGGAGGAGGAGGAGGCGTCGCGTCTGGGCAGCTGGCGGCGGTAGGTCTGGTAGTAGAAGTTGCCGAAGAGGATGATGAAGGTGATGGCGTAGCAGATGAGGGAGTAGTGCATCCAGTGGGGGAAGTCGCAGTTGACGTAGAGGGACAAGGCTGTGTGGCCGATGGTGACGTGGAATTGGATCTGAGACACGAAGAGGGAAACAAAATCACTTTTTTGCAACGTATATCTGTTTCACACCTTTTTAGAATGGTTTTCAGTGTGAGATTCACCTTCAGAAATGTGTGAAACCAATGCTAATCTATTGAAATCAGTAATATCTCACCATCTGGATGATGGTCAAGTACTTCTTCCACCACAGATACTTCTGGATTTTCGGTCCACAGGAGGCCAGGCCGTAATACAGGTACATCAAGACGTGGATCGCTGCGTTCATGTGTGCCCCAAAGAATGCTGCAAATAAAACATTGAAATTAACTCCCATTGCCGATTGTCTCTGGTCCCATTGCCAGTGAAGTATACTCCTTTTGGCCTCTTTTCTGCTGCATCACCGTCTGACGTCACAAACGCGCCGGAGACAGGGTTAGCAAACAGTGAAGATGTTACGGTGGTAAGGTCTTTATTGTATCTATTACTCATTCAGTCTGAGTATCAAACTCTGAGCCGCCAAATGTGGAACGATGTTCGAGTGCTGCTTGGACGGAGACGGGCGGAATTTGTAGCTGAGATGACAAGGAGTCGCAGAAGTTACCGACGGAGTATAGCATCGCGACAGAAAGGAGGGGGGAGATTAGCGTGTCGACAGGTTTTGTGTTCCCATCAATGCCGATCGGAGCAGAGTCATTTGACTTGGGTCTGTATGTCGATTGTAGCCTTTCCCACTAAGCAAAAAAGCCGGGTGTTAGTGGGTTTTTTGACCAGTGGGAAAGAGGCTTTACAAACACAAACACAGTTTGGTTTTTATATAGTACTTTTTTTTTTACAATCTATAGACAATAATGGGAGTTTCTCTTATATGTTTAAATCAAGTTTTGTAAACTTGTATACTAAAAAGTTTTACAGCTGCATTAACACAGAGGTTGTTATGATTCTGACTCATTTGTAATTGTTTGTGTTTATTTATGATCATAATGTATCAGTATGTGTTTGGACTGTTTTCCCTCCCTGCCTGAGAGTGGCGCTGTTCTCCCTGCAGTGTGTCTTTCTGTGTGTTGAATTGCAGGTGGCTGCTGGTAATTTGATGTGAGGCTGATGGCACCTACTTTAAATGCTGGCTTTACTCAGCCTTGTTTTTCTGAGTCCCACTCAGACCTCGCTGTACCGTTGATAGCTTTAGAAGAGTGAAAGTATTGTAAACTTTTAAACAATTTTCAACATTTAAAAGCAGATCTTTTTCACTATAACATTTTCCTCCTGTTCATGCTAGGGAGGAAGGTAGTATCCCTGTATGTAGTTTGCTTTTCTTTTGTTGAGGTAAGAAAGTTGGATTAAATTACCGACTGTGTTGTTTGTTATCTCGGCCATCTCTCCATGACATTGATCTACCCTGTGTGAGCTGAATAAATCAACTATTGCAGGCATATTCTGTTGCATTAGTCATCCTTTGGGGTGAGGAAAGAGGGGAGTCACTTTGTGCTGCGCTGGCTTTCCCCGAGATTAACAAGAAATAATTTAGCAAATTGTACACAGGGTTGGAACATGTATCTCGTGTTTCAAGATGATTTTCACAATGCTGGCAGGCACGGATTACGACACCATAGAATCAATCATTCCTTCCTTCCCAAAAATCAAGAGATCCCTAATTTAAGCTCTTAATGAAAATATTAATGAAAGCCAATGGCTCCCCCCAAAAAAGTGAAATCAGTCTTACAAGTTACAGTAAATTTAAAAACTTGTGTAAAGCACAGTAGTATAGATCTAAGGCTGTTTTAATTGCAAGTTAAAAATATATTGCTTCATGGGTAAGAAAAGGCATGTGATGTAATACAGAGATCTATTGGAGCATGAGCTACTCACACTGTCCTCCTGCCACCCACTTGATGCCGATCCACCAGAGCGTGAACATGGTGCAGTGGTGGTAGACGTGCAGGAATGTAACCTGGTTGAATTTTTTCCTCAGGATGAAGAACACCGTGTCAAGATACTCGATGCCCTTTGAGACGAAATACCACCACAGAGCGCCTGCCACCTGTGTCAGACCGAACAGGAGGGATGAAGGGAGCAGACAGGTGCAGGTGGAGGAAAAGAAACAAGAGAAACACAGACAGTTAGAGGAATAGAGGAGTGGTTCTTTTGGACCAAATATGAAGCTGTATCGATTTTACTGAATTCTTAATTACACTTCCTATAGGAATTTTTTTTCTGTTTCTTTTCTACAAACTCTTAACAACAGGGTCACCTGAGACTGAGCGACTGTGTCAGATGTGTAACTACGTCATGGAGCAGGAGGAAGGAAGGTGTAACTGAACACCTTACATGATCCCTCTTCTAGCTCGCACTTTTTCTGATAAGGGGAGAGGTCCAAATGAAGCTGATCATGTTTCTAAAACCAGCCAGTGAAGCTTCCTTAGCAAATTGTATTGTCTTAGTTGTTTTGGATTCAGTAGAGCACTACAGTAAAGTTAGATTCATCTGGGAAACGTGACGTAGTGGCTAATAAGCAAAGGTGTCATGTTCCTCCTGCACCCACATTAACCATATGAAAGTAAGCTACTTTAATGGGCAGGTGAGTTGAATCCATTGTGGTAAATGTTCAATTTTCATTTAACACAAATGTTTGTGTCTTTAAGTGTGTCTAGCTCCAAACACTCACCCTGACTTCATTGGGGTCGTCTGAATAGTCCACCGATTGACAAATGTAGCTGTAGCTTGCTGCCCGCGCCGCCATGAACAGCTAAAAAACAAGAGAACATCTCTGTTAGGAAGGAAGGATACAGCTATGGTTGGGGTAAGACCTCCACACATTCACCTTAAAAACACATGCAGGGAAACAGAAGGAAAGCTGCTTTGCCTGTGATAATAACCTACCTCTTTAAAGATGAAGAAATTGAGGAAGACCATGCTGAAGTTGTAGACGATGAGTGTTTTGCGGAGCTGGAAGGGCTCTCTGTTCTTCATGTATTTGGGCCCCAGCCAGAGGAACAGCAGGTAGGAGGTGCTGATGGCCAGCGTGGGCAGGGGGTTGTCCATCAGAGGCCATTTCTCCACTCGCTTGTCTGCGGGACGGACAGATGTTCTCAGAGGATTACATAACAAGTCTTAATGTTTGCCAATGTCAACGTGGGTTTATTTAAAGAAGAGTGCAGGTCGAAACAGAGGCTGACGGATGCCAGAGTTTTGTTCCGAGGTGACCTGTCTGGAGGTCAGTTTTTATTTGTTTAAGGAAGCATCATAGATGAGTGTGAATTTTAACTCTTTTATGATGTAAAAGATACAATTTCCATACCTACATAATCTTTCATGCATTTAGCAGGTGAATCAAAATAAAAGTCCTTTAAAGATTTCCTTTAATAATTCCAGCACACCAAGATGTTTACATTATCTATGCAATATGTATGTAATTATTAACTTTGAAATCACAATTTCTCTCAAAAACGACCTCTTACAGTGACTCTAAGACGTACAAAAACACAAGATTGTTACCTGCAATGGTTAGGGTCCATTTGTAGAATTCTATGGTGTCATTAATAAAATGTGTGACAATCTCCATGGCTGCAGCTGATGACCTGTAATAAAAGAGATGACTGTGACTGTAGGCTGACCTTTTAACAATGTTTAGTATTCAGAGTTGGATCCAATGAGTAACAGCGGTGTCATCTTACAGGAAATTAGTAATCAACAATTTTACTTTAAGCATAAATGTAATCCTCATTCATTTTCAGACATTATTGAAATTCAAATCCCTGAAAGAGACGACCCCAGGCCAACAGAAGGCGGTATGTGGCCCCATGAGGCCATGATAGATGAGCTATAGGCTTCACTGCGCACAAAGGCTGGGAGCACCGGCCGGCACAGCGCATGTGTCAGCAGATTTTTGGCGTGAGCACGACCACCAGGATCACCAACCTGGTGGCCCTGGTAATGAGGGGGGGGGGTGCCTCATGCCCCAGTTTTACATTGAAATGGGTCAACAACGGTCAGACCCGACGCATAGGCTGATAAGTAGCGCAGTCAGACACACGGTATGATTTAATGATCCTATAAGGATGACGCCCCCCTCTGTCTCTCCCCCCCTCTCTCTTACACCCTCCAGCCCGGAGCGGATCAGGCACTGCTGCAGCATCTGCCTCCTCTGCTGCTCGCGCACAAACTGCCCTCAGTATAAACCATAGACTACATCTGTTGGAATACACATTTAACCCCACATGCTCTATTTCTGAAAGGATAAGTTGGAGTATTTAAAGTAGGAGTATTCAACGATTTGAATGGCGAATTTGCATTCTGCGGCATGCAGTCCGGCCTTCAACTAGGCTGCACGAGCACTCCTGTCATCAATATGGATTTCTAAAAAAACGCCTGAGCTGTTTCCGTCTTACATCTGTCAAACAACACGATTGCCGTCCATAGAAGATAAACATATTCTAGAAATTCAGATTGCATCATACAGATGATCAGAAAATCGACATTAATCTCGCCTTCTTCTCGTGCGGATGAAGATGCTTATTACCTTACCGTGTCGGTGCTTTAAAAAAAATCCGTCTATAATGACATTCAATGCAAGGTCACGCTGTGTGCGTTCCTCCGGCCTGTACTCTGCTGGGCTCGTGATCTATAAATGTATTGATTGTTCCGAATCCCGTGTGAAATGACCGGGCCGCCGAACAAACGGCGATGGCATGAATTTCTCGTTAAGGGACCACACTAGCCTCCACTGCGCGTCTGCTTCAGTGAATTTCTCCTCTGATCCCCCACCACACCAGCGGCAAGGCACAGAGAGTACAACTTACACTTCCGGTTACACTTACAAAATAAAATGCACTAGAGCACATCCTCAGAACAGAAAAGTAAAAAATACACTCAATGATCATTTCAGCACACACTTGTTTTATCCTTATTAATTAAATCCTTATTTTTCTTTAAAGGTAAATCAAGGGGGGTTCAAGATTCAAGATTCAAGATACTCATTGTCACTCAGGTACAACTGCTTGAAATTCTTTAGCCAGGGGCTCCATTTAAAAATGGGTGGATATTAAATATAAAAGACAAAAAGTATAATAAAATAAAATATATGTAACAAAATAGGGAAGCTAAAAATCAAATAAGAAATTCTGAGGGGAAAAAAAGAAAAAGTACATTTAGAGCAATATATATACACACATTTAAGGCACAGATTGTCAATGAGACATTGATACATGGTTATATTACATTTTATTATATTTTAAGTATGTTGCTGCCATAGTTTGAGCTAATTTTTCTAGTGAGTATTCTTGTATCTTTGATACCCAAATCCTTTTATTTAAAGGAGGTACAACTTTATTTCCTGTTTGCTCTTTGCTGTCTGTGTCTAGCTTGATGAAGCTCCGCTCCTCCGCTCCATAGACTGACGGGATGATAGAAGGATGCTACGCGCACGCGCAAAAATGGAGGCGGATGCAGCATCTGCGCTCCCTCAGCTTCTTGTAAAGTTAGCCAGCGACAACTAGAGGACGGTAGGAAAAGTATAGCATTCCTTCAAAATAAAACTGTACAACATGTGAAGCTTAATTGGTCAAAAATACCAACTACTCACCTAACGTGAAGTGACTCATTTCTCTAGTGTAAAATAGGAAATAAAAGTGTATTTTATAATTATTTTTGTTTTTACCATGAGTGTGTTAAATATTTAGTAATTTTCCTCCCCAACTTTTTAAAGTGACGCCTTAACTATAGCCTACATATTAGTAGAAAAGGCTAAATTATACTCTTTATCTAATTTTGTGCAATGTTCCTTAAACTTAAGGCTCCTTGTCTCCATCAGATATTTGAAGGTCTGTAAATGATGGTTAAACAAAAACAAAGTTGCAATCCTGACGGGTCATTGAAACGGTTTTATTTTGAAATTCCTGACCGGATCCACGTATCTCACGCTGTGTGATTTAACATTCAGTGGCTCTTCTGGTGCACCGGCTTCTCTCTCGTCCTTTACTGTACGAGCTAATTGTTTATTGTCTATTTATCATTTGTTTTCCGCTTGTTCTTCCTGTGACTCGGTTCTCAGCAGAACATATTGCGCAGTCTTCACGCGAGGCTGACATGGGAAGAAAAACGGAGATGCGCTCTCGCGACTCACTACATTGATGGCTGTGAGCTTCCATCATAAAGGCCCTACTCTCTCTGAATACTGGAGCTAGCTCCTCTTATAAAAAATGGTCCGGTGAATTACACTTTGGGATCATCGAGGAGGTTTTTCAGCGATAAGGTCGAGGCTGCGTTTGAAAAATGAAGATTTGGAGCACGGAGCATGTTTTCAGGTTGGTCACAGAGGGGTTCATTGTTCCGAGCAAAATGAGCGGGTCTGTCATTGCAGGGTGGATAGGACCTTCAACTTCATTAACTAAGTTTTAACAAATTTGATGAACCTCTCAGCCCATGACATCATTATTCTGGTCAGTGAATTCCACCTGCGCTTTATTATAACCAATGGAGAGATGGTGAGTCACCATGAGCATTAAGCATCAGGAGTCAGCCACAACTAAAGCCTGAACAGTCACGGTTTTGTTCAACAGAGGCGCATTAGGGAATTACTTTTAGTTTATTAAGCGCTGACTTCAACAACCCTGTGCATGTGACTTGAAAATTAGATCATAAAACATATTCCTACAAACTCTTAGTTAACTATTTGGCAGTTTATCAAAATATTGTCAGCATCTTTCAGCCAATAGTAACTGTTGAATTGTTTGTATTTCCTGTTATGTGTGCAGTTACCCATGGGAGACAGTGATCAAGGCCGCCATGAGGAAGTACCCAAACCCCATGAACCCTAACGTGGTCGGCGTGGACGTGCTCGATCGCAGTCTGGATGAGGAGGGACGCCTGCACAGCCACAGACTCCTCAGCACAGAGTGGGGCCTCCCGGGAATCGTACGAGCGGTCAGTATCTTCCCACCAACTGTGCTGTAGAGAAGTACAGGAAAGGAGGAATATCACTTTACTTGTTTATGTGCATGACCAAACTATTACAGGACCCACTTCCTCTTCTTGTGTCTGAGACTCAATGGGAAAGGTACTGAAAGTCACACATTTTAAAGGTTGTTTGTTTGTGTGTTACTGTGTTGTCAGATTCTTGGAACCAGCCAGACGCAGACGTATGTGAAGGAACATTCAATAGTCGACCCAGATGAGAAAAAGATGGAGCTGTGCTCAACAAATGTAAGTTCATAACACATTTTTCCTGACTTCAATCAACATTAGTAACACAGATATCCCAGCTAGAAATTCCTTGTTCTAAGAACCTTCTGAGAACATTACGTGCAATGTTTTTAATAGCAGGAGAACGTTCTCTGAAAACATCTTCAGAAAGTTGCAGTGAGAATGTTCAAAACACATTTGAGGAACGTTTTATAAATAACTTTCTGATAGTTCAGGCCAGACTAACATCCTGAAAAGATCCTCAGCATGTTGCAGTGAGCACGTTCTACCTTTGTTTGTATGTAACATTGAGCAAACGTTTTATAAAAGGCGTTCTCACCTCCCAGGCCTCAATAACATCCTGAAAATATCCTCAGAATGTCGCAGTTAAAACGTTTGTCTTAGTTTAAGTTTTAACGTTACAAGAACTTTATTTAAAATGATAAACATCCTTAAAATGTTCTTTGAATATAAGATTAAAACGTTTTTCTTTCAAACGTAATTAGAACTTGTAGGTAATGTTAGCCGATGTTATGGGAACGCTCCCTGCTAGCTGGGATATTAGCATCCAGCACCCAAATTAACCACTTCTAAAGAAACACTTTTTCACTGCTAATAGTCATGTAACGTGGTCAGAAGTTTCTGGGAGGAGGTGCCTAAAATCAAAAAAGAGTTTTTTGCAAAAGTTGTGTATTCTATACCTATATCTAAGGGATTTTCTCATTTAAAAGTGTGACTGCACACTAATACACTTGTGTCTCTTCCAAGCTAAGAGATCTAAGAGAATAGATATAGGATGGAAACATGTGAACAAACCAAGTTTAAATCAATATATTAAGAGTCTATCGACATGTGATGGGATGGACAAACAAACATGCATTAGTATATTAGCTGGGAGTTTCTGAACATATCTTGGGGTGCTTAATGGGGTTGTTGAAACAAAATGTTGGTAATGATCAATAAAAACAAGACTGGTTGGGGTTGGGTAAGAAATCTGGTGTACGATTATAAGAGAAGCAGTGCATGTGATTCTCAAGATTTCCGTACTACTTAGTCACTGTATCAGCTGCATCTTTAATGATGTTTTATTCACTTATTCACAGTAAACTATTCATGAGGTGGTATATGGCACTTTAGCTATTTCTGTATCAATAGTGATCCCTTTGTTTGCACTATAATAGTTCATGTAAATGTCCCATTAATAAAGAAATGAAATATATTTTATCTTCCAGATCACTCTCACTAACTTGATTTCAGTGGATGAGAGGCTTCTTTACAGACCTCACCCAGACAACCCCGAGGTGTAAGTACAGGGAATAATTTATTCAGTTATGTGTTTTACTATTTCTGACAACACTTCTTATTTTGATAATGTAACAGTACACAGAGAGATTGATGTAGACTTGCAGGTACACCACATTAGTGTTTGTTCATGTCTTACAGTAACCATGCTCTCTCTCTCTCTCTCAACTCAATTAAATTTCAATTCAATAAGCTTTATTGGCATGAATGTAACAATAACAATATTGCCAACGCATCATGTAATTATACAAATAGCATTTCAATGACAGCAATAATCAATATAATAATAATCTCTTCCTCTCTGTGTGTGTGTGTGTGTGTGTGTGTGTGTGTGTGTGTGTGTCTCTCTCTCTCTCTCCTCAGTACCGTCCTGACCCAGGAGGCCATCATAACCGTAAAGGGAGTGAGTCTAAGCAGCTACCTCGAGGGCATGATGGCGAGGAGAATGTCAGCTAACGCCAGGAAGGTAACGCAAAAAAATTACAACGGTGCAATCAACTTCCTGTATTCCTCTGCATGCCTTCTAACTGGGACTTTACTCTTTCTGTTTATGTGCAGTTTCAGGGCGACATTAATGGACATACAAACAGAAGTTACTATTTTCTCCATCTCTGTTTATTGCCTTTTTGTCTCTTCTTTAACCTCCTGTTTCTCTGTGTGAATCTGTAGGGTTGGGATGCTATTGAGTGGATTATTCAGAACTCTGAAAGAGAGAACGTTCCTCTCTGTGACATTTACTAACTCTGGTAACTCTCCTCTTTGCTTTCCTGTGTTGCCCGTCCTACCAAACTATTACAAGCATGCCAATTCTCTCTTAAATATTCCAAAATCATCATTCAAGTCTTTGATTTCCCACATGTCACATAATGCTTGATGCACATTTGTCTGCACACACAGGACTGCAGCTCTACAATGACATCTACTCTTCCAGGCTACACCTCATAAACCACCGGGGACTCTCTGCTGTTGGTTCTTATACCGTCTGGGAGGTTTTTCCTCTCTCACCTCTGGAGTCCATGCACTGCAAGCTCAGAGACGCTTGTAATGTTGCCAAAGCTGAATGGATCTGATAGGGATGGATATGAAGGTGGTAGGTGCGCCTCAGTGCTAACCCAGTACTCAATAACACATTAACTACTGTTCTAAGTAAGGCAAGTGAGGAGAACGGGACGGGACACTTTGTGTGTTTAACAAGTTTAACAGCTGTCGAGGAGTTGCATTAACATGAAGAGACTTTAATATTACTTACCGACATTTCCTTTGCTCTAACGTCATATCTTAGCATACTGTGGAAGGGATGCAGAAGAGGGATGCAGGACGTCGTACACGCACACAATTTTCAGAAGAAAAAAAAAAGAATGGTACAGCAACAATATGCAACAAACTTTGTAACTTTTATTTGAACTAATGTAAGTCTACTGTTTTGTCAAACACTGGCGACTCCTGCAGCAGGAGTTCACTCAAAAAGCTTCTGGTGCTTTTATGTGTTTCGAGAGGCACAAACTGTAGATGATGTAGGTTTGCATGAGTTTACATAAGATAATGGCTGTGTCTGAAACAATTCACTATTCATTATATAGTCCACTATATATTGAGATTACCATTTAGTAGTACCCACAATGCACTGTGAAAAGCAGGGTACAACTGTCGGTCACTAACCAAGCACTACTTTATTTATTTATATATTTGTTTGGGCACAATAATGAATATCAATGTAAAAATACAGCATTTAAACCTGCCAGAGTTAGCAAGAATGCATTTTACATCAAATTGAAGCTTAAGGGCCCGATCAGACAGGACGCGTTTTAGCAGCTGGGGGCGGCTTTTTTGTCATTGTTTTCAATGAGAGGGATGCTTTTTGCACGCTGCTTTTGCTTTGCAGAGCGCCGCGCTTTTTTCTGGTCTGTGCGCCTCCCGTTTTTGAGGAAACGCTCCGAGCGCCTCGAGTTGAAAAAATTTCAACACAAAGCAGAAAAGCGCCCGACGTCATGGGTTTTTTTTCTCATTGTCCAATCGGATGAAAGGAGAGGCGAGCCTTCTGTCAGTTTACAATGTAACGGTTAGGTTAATGACAGCTAATGATTCGGTGGTTGCCTTAACAACAGTAGGAAAAAAAAGCCGCCCCCAGGTGCTAAAACGGGTGACGTCTGATTGGGTGTTTACTTCCACAAAAAAGGCAGTGCGGTGCGCCTCGCGTTTTACAGCCTGCAAAGCGCGTTCTGTCTGATCGGGCCCTAAACCCTGTGAGAAACCTTCAGTTTGTGTTAATTTTGGCGCCCCCTGTGGACAAAGCCTATTTTCTCTTTGCTGATTTTGTTCTGTACATGCTTAAGTGGTGTTTTTTAACACATCTCATCCTGCTTTCTTTAACAGTCATATGTGTCACTCACTTTAAATTTCTGCCCTGGAAATGTAAACAAAGGCAGCGTGCAGTTAACTGCTTCGTCTGACACCTACCCCCCGCCAGCGGTTTCAGGCATTAAAAATTATTACATAGAAATAATCAGTCTTGTCGCTGATTGTCTGATTTGCTTTTTTAGTTAATATAGAGTCATCAGGATTCATTTCAGTCTTTGTCATAACCATCAAAAAACTCCTCGCAGGAGCTTTAAAGATACAAACATACTGTATAATAAGTAGAAAAAACAAACTATAAATTGCTCTAAAAGAAATAACACAGCAATGACAGTGCAGGAAAAAATTCTCAAGTAGTGTCCAAAAGTGTTTTCATTTTGCTGATGAGCGCTGTAGTCTTCTGAAATAGTGAATGATTTCAGACACAACCTAGAGTAGTGTGGTAGCTAGCTAGCCAGGTTGCTAGCTATAAAGTCACGAATGCAGCTTTAGATAGAAATTTTAACGTTTATCAAGGACAAAAAAGATGGGAATGTACCTTTAACATTGCCTTCTTTTTCTGCTGTCAGGGCAACAATACACTGCCATCTTTTTAGGGGAAATTGATGGTGAATGTTTCCTCAAACCAGCAGATTTGTAACTGGGCTACTGAGGATGATTCAGCTTTTGTTATCAGTATAGTAAATAGATAGACTGACTCTCTTTCTGGGCAGAATTACTGTATATTGTTGTTTTGGCCTCAAAATGATGCTTGTGTATTATAGCTCTGACAGCTGTATCAGTCATGCCTATGCCAGTCATACACATCATGCTACTCTGAAAGAGCTACCTATACGCCCTGAGGAGCGGTGCCGTGTGTACTGTATGTGCAATGCTGCAGTGGGATATGCACACTACTACAAGGACTCCTGTGCTAACCTTATTTCTTTGTAAAATGAATAATATTTACATAATCTTTGTATAAATATTATTTATTTAATGACATGTGTAACCAGCAGTGAATTATTACATTGTTTATATCGACTTTGATGTCATGCAGAAATTCATTGCCTTTTGAACTTTGTTTTGACTTCATCTGTTGTCCGACTGCAACGATTAAATCTGTTGTTTAAGAAAAAGTTCATTCTGAAACTTGTGAACACGACGTTTGTTGTTGATCAGACGGAGCTGATTGTTTAACAAGCACTGTGTTATTATACAGCAGGCCTGCCTCATTCACACTGATGCCCCGGAGCCCTTTCTGGTTTAATGACACTGCAGAGGTCCACTAGTGTTCGTGTTTCCCCCTGAAGCACATTTCAGACAGTAAATTAAAAAGAAATATGAAAATTCAGCCTTAATAAGTAAAATATCCCCTTAGTAAGAAATAATTATAGATGAAAAGTCAGAATTATTAGATTTAATAAATAATTTAATAATTATTTTTAAAAATCACGAGATTAAAAGTTCTGACTTTATAATTTAATCTTCTTCTTACATAATTAAGACTTTATTTTTAATTAGATTTTAATTTTGACTTTCTATCTCCTAATTATGAATTGTAATGCCTTAATTATGGCTTTCCATGGGGTTATTTTAAAGGAGCAATTCTCCCCTGGAAAAGGCCACTGTCAGTCATAGCTGCGAGCATTATTATTTGAAATTGGCGCCATAGCTGCTGGGAAAGTTGTGCAAACAGCTCGTGGTTTCGCCCATTCTACATTCCTACAACACCCAGCGTGCATTGCGCCCCTCCCTCTGAAAGGAGCGGCCCAGCGAGAGACGCTGGAGTGAAATGCTACCGTTTTCACTGCAGGCAACGGCTCAGAGCAGTACAGAATCCGAAATACAACAAGAATATACCGGTGGATCGTCTAAAAAATCTTCAGGTCTGCAGTCTACATTTCAAACCTGACGATTTTGAACGAGACATGACATCGGAGGCGGGCGTCCTAGACTGAGGAAGTGTAGTTTAGCAAGCTCCCTGGCCTCTGCCAGATGATGTGTTTTAAGTACTCTGGTGGAGGTTTTCCAGGGTCCATTGGAGAAGCGATTAGCATCCTAGATCAGATAATTTTTTCCACCATAATGGCATTAGCTCCCCATAATAGCATGAAAGGACTGAGGTTGAAAATCAGCGAACTGGCCCTTTAATGGACAAGGTTTCGTTTTTATCCCATTTTCTTTTACTGGCAGGAATGGGCCTCCTTTCACTATATGAGCATGGTAGTTAACTGATAAGCTTTTCAGTTATGTTAGTATTTTTTTCAGTTCAGAGTTTCAGCTCCATGTTTTAACATCTTAGAGCTGGTTAAATTCCTGTCTTTTTTAAGAAACAATAAGATATGAACAATGATAAAACCCTGAGGCAGAGAAAACATCTCTCCTAGAGTCTGAAGCAAGCATGTCCTGATGGTACCAGCAGCGCCCTCACCAAGAGTTTTCATAATGTACGTCGATGCAGTTCATTATTTGTCCAATAGAGGGCGCAATTTAACTGTTTGATTCAGCTCAACCGTCACAGCAGCTCATGTTTACCACTAACAGGAAGTCTGTGTGCATTTTAACCCCGTAGAGGAAATGTTCTGTCCTCCAGCAGCTTCAGTTCGTGCTAAAAAAAGTCACATTAATGTGTAAAGAGGTCACAGAACTGACGGCAGAGTTATGGTTATTTTCTTTTATTTATTCAACAGAACATAAACAGAACGCATTGCATAGCATGTACATCATTCCTCACTGTCGGAGCAGTGATAGAGGGAAGTCTGGGTTTAATTGCACCTTCTTTATTCCTATATTCCCCTTCCTTCAAACCTAATAGTGCAAGCTGAGCCACTTGCCAGAATCTCAGTAATAAATAAGTAAACACATTTAGCTGGTGTTTAAAACAATCATGCAGGAGGCTACAGAACTGTAACTTGTTTATAACAGTCAACTTTGGTGAGACGTTTGCTGATAATACGAAAAAACAGCATCAGGTCCGGAAAACATAAACATGGATGAAGCTGTACCGGTTTCAAGTTTCATGATAAGGCACAGGTGTTATACTCACTGATATTTTTGGTAATACTGCACTCAGGTGCTGTTGCTAAAGCAGCCACAGCAGAAAATAAACAGCAATGCATTTTTAAAAAAGTCATATCAAATCTTTATAAAAGTGAAAAACAACAAAGGAAAATAGAAAACATTGTGGTGTGAGAACAAATCAAGGAATCATCACTCAGTCTAACGATCAGTAACAGACTCCTCTGCTTACATTCATCAGCTCTTAGGTACTTCACTCCGCCCCAGTGCTAAACTTCAACTGAACATCAAACACATTGCATACCAACATGTGGGCCGGCCTTGTTATATATTAAACTATTTCAAACTTTAAAAGAAACAGGTTCCTCCCACTTACTGTGCTGAAAAAAAGACAAACTTTGAAAATAAAAAAGAACCAAATTCTCCAAATTGGGAAAAACAAGTGTTCGCATCTAAAGGTCAAAATGTGTGTTTTACTTTGGAGGTGTCGTTTTCAAAAACAGTAACCTAAACTCTGACAGCTGAGTGTTCCCTTTATCCACTCCTCTCCCTCCTCCGTCCACAGGCGGGATCGCTGCTGCGTCTCTTCTCCTCTCCGTCACATTCACTCGCTCTCAACACTGAACTCTCCCAGAGGCCTCTGAGCTCTATCAAAACAAACTCGATTGCATAATTGTCCCAATGCCTCCAGTCAAACCTCTACTAAATACACATCCAGGGATTCATTGTGCTATAAAACAAAAACATTATTGTACATCTCTATGTACAGTATGTACAGTCAGTTCATCAGGACTTGAGGAGGGGGGGTCAGAAGTTGAAAAGGTTGATAAAGTCTTGAGGGGAGAGCGACATGGTGCAGCTTTCAGGGTTGTTGGCTGTGCAGGGATGTTTTGTGTCCTGCAAAACAAACAAAAGATCAATATTACATTATTTATTCAGTTTTATCTTCTAAGCGCGGCTTTACATTCTCTTTCATCGTGTGGAGAGGGAGAGAAAAATACACTACCTGCCAGAAGAGGATGTGGCAGTGTGTGCAGAAGTGCAGGGTGTCACTGTACTGCTCTCTGTGAGGATAGCAGCGGCTCAGCTTAAAGTACATCTTCTTCCACTCCAGGTGACCTTTATCTGACACCATCAGGCGCTTTCGGATCTGAAGGGGAGGAAAACAGACTTTAAGACGAGACTCAAGGAGGCAAAAATATTCTTTTTAATGCCGGCTTTCTATCCGAATCTCTCACTGACCCCACACACAGACTCAAAGGTGGAAGCTTTCATCTCGTCGAGTTTTTCTACTCACCTAAACGTAAACAACTCTAACCTGTAGCGAGGTTCACCTTAACCTACATTAGCTTCCAGCCTGAGCCCACCTCACTTATCAGGTGCGTGCTCTTAAGCCTGGTGTTGGTCACTGTAGTGTCAGTATGCACAAACAGCTGTTTATCAGAGGTGCTTGACCCCCTTGTAGAGAGATTCAAATGACACGTTTGTCCGCGCTGTTATCTTCTTAACCGTCACACACGTAACCCTTTGGTCAGCTGAGGCGGATGCATAGTTTCAGGAGACATCTTAACTGTATGCAAATATGGTATCTACTTGCCTGTCTGTCTGTGAAGTGGTGCTGGCAGAGTCTCTTCCACAGCAGCCGGTCCTCAGTGAGGGCCCCAAGATCAGGGCACACCTGCCCCAGGCTGACCAGGTCCCTGCCGTCCGACAGACGCTGCATGATGTTCAGCTGCAGACTGGCAGGCAGGTCGGTCAGAGTCATGCCTGTAGATGTGGGCTGAAGGAAACAGGAGGAAGATGATTAATATAAAAGATTTGCATTGAATTATTTAAATCTTAAAGGAGCAATTCACCCCTGGAAAAATGCCCCTGGTATTGTGTCAGATGTTTACCCTGTTGATCTGGATGTTGTCCAGCTGCTGCTGCCACTGCATGATGTTGTCCATGCGGTGCACCCAGATGTTGATGTTCCCCACCAGCACAGACTTGCCCATGTCCTGAACGAGGACACACAGCGACAGGTAGAGCGTCTGCAGCAGCTCCTTGATGGGACGAACGTTCTGCTGGTCGTCGAGAACTGAGGAGGAAAGACAATACATCAATCAAAATCCATTTATGACTCCAATCACGACAGGATTTAAAGTCTGGGGCTCACAGGCAGTCAAATATTTATTGTGAATCAGTGAAAAAGCACATTATTAAACCAAATGTTAAGGAGGAGTTCTGTGACGTCCAGAACATTCGGCCAACAGGTTTCTTAACTACACCTAAACAAGCTGAATGTGTGTTTAGCAGAGGGAACATTTGGTTTACACTGCGGCTTGCAGAGGGGTCTGGTGTCTCTCAGTGTTTTCTACTGTGTCATTAAAGCGTTACGTTTACTGGTCGGCCTTCTTTAGATGTGGTCAAGGCTCGTTTCCTCACCTACGGTTGCAAACAACAGACCATCTTAGCTCCCCTTATATTATGTCTGTAATTGTCTTTATTGTTGAGTCACTTATGCAGGAAAGAAGAGTCCTCGTCTTTCCTACCTAGACTGAAAGAACTGCTCGTCTGTGTATTTTTTGCACTAGGAGTTACTTGTGTGTGAAAAAGAAACAGCCAAAAGATGAAACCCTTGGACACATAAAGGAGAGAAACTGAGACGCAAACCAGCTGAGTGGTGCTGCTCACCTTTCTGTACCACCCTCTCCAGAATATTCATGTAGTTCTTCTGCGCCACTCCGCTGAGCGAGGGGAGCTGTGACTTGGCGATAAGCTCCAGGAGCTGCAGAAAGAAAGAAAGAAACAACAACATAAATTTCATCCTGAGACTCTCTGCTCCATCGCCTCATTACTTGCTGTTTGTTATGCTGCATTCTTACAAAGCCACTTGCACTCCTGCTGTCCAGAACAAAACTTGGAGCTCTTCCACCTTGTCATTAACAACCGTACAAAAAGCTATCATGGCTCTTGTGGGGGAAGAAGCTACTGGAAAGGTGCTGGACAGCAGCCCGGCCTGTCAACAACGTCAGCCTCCACAAACAAGCTTTTAATCATTTGACTCCTGAGCCTGCTGTCATGTGAATTAGCTGAATCATTTGACAGACTGCGTGTGTGTGTGTGTACGTCTGCGAGGTTGTTGCTGCTGGCGAGCGGACGAGGGTGGCATGTGTGGCATGTAGCAGATGCTGTGACATCATGGAGAAACTTGAGTTCTCCCTTGCTCAATTCTGACCCGCGCATGTGACCTTTGTCATGATATCAACATCAACATATTGAGGGGTACTTTCTGGTAAACTGGAGGGTTGATGGCAGAGCTTGTAGGTCAGTTATGAAAGGAGATTTCACAACTCCTAAAAGTGGTGGTGTGAGAAAGCATTTAATCCCTAATGAAACGTTGATGAGTTTTGGGGTGCTCATTGTGGACTAAATGACTGTTCTTCTACATCCTCCACCAACCTGTCTGTTTTTTAGAACTATTTTAAGCCTCTTTGCTCCTTCCCGGCTCCTTTTTTCCGTTCTCCATCTCCATTCCTGAAACATAATCCCATGCCCTTCTTCTTTTAGCGGCTCATCAAGTGTTCCTCTCTTTGTGGAGCAGCCGGGCAGAACAATGTGCGTTTCCGTATCTACTTTTAGCCCCTGCTGTTCGCTAAACTGCACCTCACGGCTTGGCATGCGGATCATATTTTTCCACGCACACACACCAACACTGTTAAAAGCCCGGTATCTTATTGTTGTTTTATGGTGGCACAAGTTCACTTTAAGGTTCCCGTCTCCTTGAATTCACCTCCGTGTGTGTCGCTCCGAGCAGAGAGAGGACCACTTGTTGTCTCTATGTGGCAGAACCTGATCTGTGTAACTGAGACGGAGTTAAATGAACCCGCAAATGCCATCAGACACAAGCAGTGAAGAGCAGTGACCTGGGACACCGTGTGCAGACTGGTCGCTATAGTGTTACACAGCCGTATTGTTCTTAGGGCTTTCCACACTACACCGCGCTTGTTAGCTGGAGGCTGCGCGAAAAAGGTCAATCCAAAACTTCAGCAGAGACGGAAAGAAAGGGCTGCAAACATCATGTGTACAAAGAATACCAGATTGTTTTGTATTTCGATGCTGCAAGAATAATAGGATGCTGATACCCGACACTTGTGTTTATGAGCGTGCCACTAAACAGCCATAAAACATGCTCTCTTCTAAATGTCCCGGGAATTTGTATGTCTCCGAAGCCAAGCACGAATCGGTACATTACATTACACTTATCAGGATGGCATTTAAAACACAAAGAGAAGTTACAACTGTGAATGAGACAGAAGAGAGAGAGAAGGAGACAACACAATAAGAGGCAGCCTGAGCCTGGCAGAGATAAGTGTGTGTGTCTCTATGCGAGAGTGTTTTGAGGGTCTGAATCACCTGACAACCACCGGGTCTGGTTTCATAAACCCCTGTCGGGCAGTCGCACCTCACCGCACAGCTGTCGCCCCCCTCCTCTCCCCTGCCCTCCTCCCACCCCTCGCCCCCACTAGCTTTGGGAGAACAGGACCACATGCCGCCCTCGGCTCACATGGGAGCACATGTGGGAGAGCTGGTGTTTGGTTTAGTGTGGTAACACTTTGATGTGGGCAGGAAAAGCTGTGTTAAGTGATTTCCGTTTATATCCCGTAATTACATTATTGATAATGATATAACGAATGTTTCTGGTGTCACATCCCCCTCTCTAGTGGATATTTTTTCTAAGCCATTTGGCATCCCTAGTGTGTTTACTCTGTAAACACAGGGATGATTTCAGGACAGTATAAGGCATCAGTTTTACACTCATCATATGAAGAGAATAAATTGCATTGTGCAGCATATACTAATTACTTTTAAATAAAGCTTTCCAATTCTATTTAGGGATGCAAAATGGCTTTACTCATCAAACTGTATTACAGCAAAAAGCCACAGTCTTACGCCACCACAAACACTCTGATACCCTCCCTGGGAGTGCATCAGTCCTCTGCAGAGTATTGATAAGAGCCTGACAGAAGCCTACACACCCTCTTAACTTTAACCCCTTCTCTGCCACTAGCAAAACATCCACTATTAAAGACCACAGAGGAAGTCAAACATAAAAGAAAGAAGGAAGTGAAAGAAAGAAAGAGATGAGAACTCACTCTGACGACGTAATTAAATCTCCTCGTGTCCTTGATGGCGCTGCAGAAATCTAAGCGGTTGAAGGCCTCTCCCAGTGTACAATATCCGTGGCGCTGGGAGAATTTAATTATCAGGGTATTAGATTGCGATCCTTTGCAGAGCATAGGGTTTTCTCTGCATGTTTACAATAGCAATGATGATAAGAAAAGTTGCTGTGAAGCTAAATGAGTTGGTTTGTTACCTCTTTGGTGCTTCCTTTATGAACATAAATCCACTTTTCCCTGTGGAAATCTGTGAGAAAGCACAATGTTTATATTAGTGGCCGGTCTTCATTAAGCAGCTCATAAGCAGTGTGACAAATGCACACGCACACATCTCAAATATGATATTATTGCAGAGTAATTGAAAAACTTTGGAAATGATGGAAAATTAATCATAAACAATATTATTAGTGCAGAGCTCCCCTCATGAATGTTACATAACTTCCTCACGAGCGTCTCCTGCTAATACAGCCGGCCCAGAACTTAACTTTTAGATATTATTAGGTGATTTATAACCCCGCACATAAAAAACTAAATGTTTTCCTTTGCATATTAATACAACAGTTTCAGACTGTGCGGCTCTTTCTTTGAGACTCACAGGGGACCTTGCTGTTGTTGTTCATTAGGTCTTTTTTCCTCTTCTTGGCAGCCATGTCGTAGCTGAGAGAGAGCAGCAGGTTCTCCTTGTTGAAACACTCCTCCTCCTCCGCTTTGCAGAAGCTGGAAAAAGCACAAGGACCCATATTTCACTGAAGGCATCATTTCACCAGTTTATCTCAGTGCACAGTGCAGACTTTACAGCAGCTTTTAATGCCTTTTCAGCAACATGAGCTGTTGTCTTTGTACTCTCACATCATAACAAAGCTGTCAAATATAGTTCTAATTCGTTTGTTTTATATGTAGGCTACTTTATAATAAGCTATGGCAATAACAAAGTGAGTGTAGCCATTCAGGAAAGTGGACTCAACTGACGTTTGTTAATCCACTCAGTTGTTGTGAGGTTATTAATAGCTTAGTGATTAGCCTGGAAAAGAAACACGGTCCCAGAATAAGACACAGGAGGTAATAAGATAGAAACAACACGAAGGTGTAGGCCCGTCTGTTTGTAAGCCTGCCTTTGTTCATAAACTTGTTAAAAATCAGAATATCTGGCACTATTTTCTTTCTCCATCTTTCTTTAACTAATGCAGGAAGTGATGGCGCATTCAAGAGCTGCACAAAAAACTGTTTTTTTCCCAGCTTTATGACCTACCTCTCCACGGAGACATTGTTGTTTTTGTCCTCTGCTGTTGTCTTTTTCCATCCCTCCTCGGTTTTAACCCAACTCTGACCCGGTGACCTCCAGTCCTGTCCGAGGAAAGGCATCCCGCTCCGATGACGCTTTGTTAAATAAATGTAAAAACAAAAAAATATCAGGAAATAGTCCCTGCTTGAGTTAAGATGTATCCCTTCTTCTTCAAAGTGACTTCTCCAGCACGTATTTCTGGTCTACTGTTGACATTGCGCAGCTCTTCTTATATCCTCAAGTCAGAACCCGGAAATACAAAAGATCCGCCCTCTTTGGAAACTTCCCCGCAACACGTGGCTTTGTTTATCAACTTCAGGGTTGCAAAACCTCTTGGAGAGTACAGCGGAGGTAACGAAACGTCTAATGTCATGGAAAGAGCGTCAATGAAATACATATGGAAGGATTTAAACACGATGTATCCCTTAAGAAAGCACTTTTAAAATGTCAAAGGGCATTGAAGACGATTGTGTAACTCTCTTTTCTTTGACCAGGAGTGGAGAGTAACTACATTAACTCAAACTGCTCGAATATCCTACTTATTTACGACACAAAAAGGTCTATATTTTGGCTACTTCTGCTACTTCAACTTAACTACATTTCAAAGAGTAATATTGCACTTTTTTTTTTTTACTTCACTGCATTTACCTAACATTCATGGGAGGATTATCAGAACATGGCCCCTGGGGCACAGACAGATATGCCCCCCTCCTCTGCCTCCTATTATTCATTAGAGCAAGACCATTAGGTTCAAAAAGACACAAAAGGATTATGTTAATGATGCAGAGATAGTTTTATGTCTCTTTTTCTCTCTCTTGCGCTCATTTTGTCAGTCTTTGTAGGTGTTTTGTGTCTATTTGGACTAATTTTGTAGTCCTTTATGTCTTTTACTGACTGGGATTCATTCATGAGAAACATCATTTTTATCTAATATGTGATATAATAGCAAATCAAACTGTATCCCACTCCTGTCTCTGGACTTCACACTTTGAAAACATCCTGCCTATAGAGCCATAATGTTGCTCGCTGCAGTTTTTAATGCATAATGCATTGGTCAGGATAGTCCCTGTTCAGGAAGTGTGCTGCCTAAGCCTATCAGTACTGGCTTAAATCACTAATTGAAATAAATAGCTGGGCTGTGAATTCCCATGATTCTTAGTCACTGCTGGTGTTATTAATAGATCCCCTGCCCTTTGGTTTCCAAAGTATTTGGTTGCATTGTGGATTGTGTGGGAGTACCATAAGGGGGGTTTCCATTGTATTTCAATTAAATCCCAACTAATCCATGAAGACGAGATGAGGACATTTTGTTTGTTTTGGACGGTGCCATTAAAGATGGTGTGTAACTGAGTCTGCCCGGGTCACTGGGTCAGCTCTTATCATATTTAAACATTCAAATATAAGGCGTTTGGGATCGAGGTCAAAGGTCACATCAGTTTGTTTGCTGCTATAACCGACTTTAAACTTGTGCTTTTATATGCATCTACCAGGAAGTTAATGTTTACATGTCTTTTGTTGTTGTGGAAGACCAGGAGGAGTTGTGTATTCGATCTGTCATCAGCATACAGTAAGGATGATAACAAAGACATCAGTGAGGACGTGCTGTTCTCACCTGAAACACTTTGATCATTGATGTCATGTGACTGTTGATGTAAAGGGCTCGAGTTCACTTCCTGAAAGTCTTGCAGCATGAGCAACACTTTGTTTGTGAGTTCATTCTCAGTAAAAAGCAACAGCTGTGTGTATGAGTGTGTATCGATAGCCATGCGAGTAGATGAGTATATGCTTACATGTGTGCGCTGAGGCATCAAGAGGAGGCAGAGGAAGAGAGGGGAATTCTTAGTCCCCATAACTCATGACACACTATACAATCTGCACAACATGTCAGCAGCAGCAGCACATGGTGCACTACAAGTGTGCACTTCTAAGAAGCAGCATGGCAGCATTTTAGGTCAAGCAGGGCTTGTGTTTGGACTTGCTGATGTGGCTTCACTGCAGATGAATCACTGATGGCTACAAACTACCCTGTAGTGCTACACAGATCGTTTATTTTTGACTGGAACAGGTGCATATATGTCTTCATGTCTCGAGGTCTTAATGTAACGCCCTGATATAGTTAAAAGGTCAAAGGGTTCTGCGCACGCTCTGCATGTTAGAATCTGTCAACAAAACGTCACGTGACCATCTATCAAAGCACATTGGGCAGCTGTACTACTCGTAATCATCACAACTTACAATAGCAGAAGTGACCCTCACTGAAGTCATCACTTCCCCATTCAGGTAACCATACAGTCTGAACAGTGGTGTCTGTAAGAAGAGGAACTTAAAGACGGAAGTATTATTGTGTGAACCATGTGGAGTGTACATTTATCTACTTGGTGCTGTTGTCAGTCCTCATAGTCTAATTAAGTCTATTTTCAGAATAGGCCAAACTACAGGATGACATGGAAAGTCCCAGCAAGTGTTCAGTCAGATGGTGACTGGCTGGCTGCAGTAAGCTGTGACCTAAGGCTCCAAGGCAATCTCTTTAGTTTGTCCAGTGAATCACAAACAATGATTAATCAGAGATTTGCTCTGTTAAGTGTTTGTCCAGCAGGCAGAAGGTAAAGTAGTTTACACAGCTCTTGTGCTAACAAGAGAAAAAGTCCACCACTTTGGTCAGACTGAAATATCTCCACTATTGGATGGATTGTTTGAAATGTTTGAAAACCAGAGGTTAAATCCTTCTGCCTTCATAACTTCAGACCTAGCAAGTCAAGGCAGATGGCTGCTCACCAATCAGTCTGGTTCTGCTAGATGTTTCTGCCTGTTTAAAACAGAGTTGAGTTGTTTCAATACCAAATATAAGAAATGCCTTAATACTGAGTTTGCCAGTCAATGCACTGATCAAATGCCATGTTTTTTTAGGCCCAAATAAATCAGTATGTTTCTCCTTCTCCAAAACAGTAGCCTGCACGGCAATAATTTATTGTTACAGATTGTGCATAACAATGTGTTGGTGGTCATCTGATGAGATTTTGCTTTTTATTCATCTACATATTCAGATATCTGAGAGCAAGTGCTGCTAACAATCTCATACTTTGTACCTCAACTCCAACTCGATCCACGCTTCTCAAGTTGCTAGTCGGACTGTAAACAATGCAGCAAGCCTTGGCTGCCAACAGTAGCTTTAAACGACTGGCTAGGATGGTTGTTGACTTTGTTTTGTTGTTAATAACATACTGAATGTGTGTTTAAACTGTTTAAATTCAGTAAAAAGTCTATTTTTAAAGTGAATAATTTTCTATATATGAATCTTGTCCATGTTTATATCAATATTTCTGAGACACATGGTCGCACGAGGCATCAAATAACAACAGTTTAAAGGGTTATTATTAGTGGATCATCTCCCTCCCCCCCTATCTGTCCATCATCCCTGTTTTTGTTGTGATGTTGTGACCAGACGGGACAGCTGTCCTGTCCAGCAAGAACCTCCGGAAACCCTCATTAGAAACACACACACATGCATATGTTCACACACACACACACACACACACACACCTGTTGCTGCTCCTCCTGGTTGAGTTTCATCACTCGCTCAGATTCTCTGTTGTGAAACCTCGCTCATCAGTTTCTCTCTCTCTAGTCGTCTCTCACATCTGCCAGCTCGCATGGCAACCAGCAGGACCACATGCTTCACGTGGTGCAACACTCACCCTCTTGTTTGTTTCTCAAAATAACATCAGATCACCTATAGTTTTTCCAGTCCCCCACCTTTTCTCTCCCACTCCTCCCACTGTCCCCCGGACTCTATTCGCTGGCAGAGAGTGACCGAAACATTTGACCCAGTGACTTCTGATTTCAAAGAAATGCACACAGAGTCCTGTGTGACACCTCCTGCTGGTCACATTATGTTTACTCCACCTGACATTAGTCTCTGAAGTCATTCATAAATAAACATATGTAATCTGTAGCTTTTGCTTACAGTTTGAGCAATCATTTAAAGGGATACAGTTGAATTCTCTACAAGCATCTGAAGTGCTAACATCTCTTTGTGTTCACTTTAAATGTCATTTTTTAAAATGCCAGCCCTCTATGGGGTCTCATGAAAATTTAACCACATCTCTATTGATATTCTGTCTTGCTGGCTACACAGACTCATGTTCTGTTTCTCTCCTGTCCGTCTCCACGTGCTCTCTGTGCGAGCAGAAACATAAAAATCTATGTTAGTCAGCCGAGTTCACATCGGGCACCGGGGCTTTATTTTTACCTGCAACAGGTGTTTCAACGTGTTTTCCCTGGATAAAATCTCAGGCTGTTCTTTGTAAAGGATATCTTTTCTGAATCATCCTCTGTGCCCTCCTGTGCGTGTGCGTGTGCATGTGTGTGTGTGTGTGTGTGTGTGTGTGTGTGTGTGTGTGTGTGTGTTGCAGGAACCTGCCTGGGCATGTTAAGGTCCTGTGTGGACAGGAGTGTGAGCGAGGTCAGGCAGACACATGATGACACATACAGGACGCATGTGCTGGTCAGGTTGCATTCACTGTCAACTGACTAAGCACTGTGAAAAGATCCTGCACTGATAGAGAGAAAGACGGAGAGAGGTCACATGTCTGGATGGTTTTTATTGTAAAAATCAATTGCAAAAAATAGCAACAAAAAAAAAACAGTAGAAAAATTCCAGAAAACAACTTATAAAAAGGTGAAAACGCTCCTTGCTTCAAATAGATTAAGAGGCTATTCTTCAAGCCTCCGTTTCACTCAACAAAGTCAGTTAATATTTCAGCTTACAGTCGATATGATATGTTGTGCATTATATCTTATTTTGGGTATATGTCCTAAACAATAAAAAAAAAAACATCACCTATGGTTGCTCTATATCTTAATGCAGTCTAAAGCTACATTTTAAACAAATTCTTTATTCTTATTAATAATTGTAATTGGTAACAAGAAATCACAATTATTCAATCATAACTTGTCATTGAGGCAACAGACAAGTTCACCAGACACAGCAGCAGGTTCAGAGAACAGAACAGCTGAGACCTGCACCACACTGTGCACAGCCGCAGGATTTAAACATGACAAGTCAAATCTTGTGATTTACAGAGGGCCGAAAATAGCACTTTGTGAGGTCAGGCATGCTACGAACAAGCTGGGTGGAAGGGTAACTTATTTTTATAGGTTTGCTTGTCAAGTAAAAACATAGAAAAGACTTGGAATATCAAAAGAAGCATTTTTAGGAATCAAAATTCTAATATTTACATGAATATTTGAATGACTGGTGTTTGATGATGATGATTTTAATAAGTCTAAGTTTGATGACTGACAGGATTGGATGCTAATAAATATAATTCAAATACGAATCAGACCTGAGCTATGATTTTGCCCATGTCTGCGAGACATGCGTCAGAGTCAGGGAACCGTGGTCGAACAGTTTATACGGCAGAGTCCCCTTAGACGTCCACGTGTCTGTCTTCGGGTCGTAGCACTCGAAACTGTCAGAGTCCTCGATGACATCATGGCCGTTGACGTGTCGTCCGCCGGTGACGTAGAGTTTGTTGTTGAGGACGGTGGCAGAGTGGTGCATCCTCCTTTCCTTCAGGTTGGCACACTTGATGAACCGGTTGGCCTTGGTGTCGTACGCGATCATTCTCCTGGTGTATCCTGTGACAGGGCAGGTGTTAGTCTGAGAGGGGCGCCACGTGGGCTCAAGCTGAATGTAGTGACTCTACAATCTGATTCAGCTGGAAATGAATGCATGAATGAACTGTATGAAAATTGATATGGTTTCTTTCTACCTCCAATGATGTAGATTTTGTCATCCAAAATGGCAGCAGGAGCAGACACATTCTTCACTGTTCTGTTCTCCATCTTAGACCACATGTTCCTGGTAATGTGATACACCTGCAGGAGAGGTGGAGGAGCAGGGTGAAGGGAACAGATTGAGTAAATGATTCAATAAGAATAGATAGGAGACATAAACAGAGACGTGCACCCCGTTTACACCTGTATTTTAAATGTGTTCTCCTTATACTCATTAAGATGTGATCTCTGTCTTTAAGAGAAAAACCTGAGGTCAAAGGTCAGAGCAGAATGATGACGTAGGTACAAAGCCAGCAAGTTGTACATCTTGCGTTAACAACTACTTAAGATCCGGAAACAAGTCCTGGCAAGACTACCTCCAGATGTTGTCGGGCACCTTTCATTAACATGCTTGTATAACCTGTCCAATAAAGATCACATTTAAATAGCAGGTGTAAACGGGGTCTTAGTGAGTGGAGAACATTGTGTCCCACCTGTATTATTCTGATTGGGTTCTGCATGGCGTCCTCTCCTCCAAACACAAAGATCCTCTGGTTAGTCGCAGCCACCGCAGGGTGCAGCACAGCCTCAGGCATGGGCGCCATAGTCTCCCATTGGTTGAACATACTGTTGTACCTGATAGCATTGAAAGATGTGTTATTATTTACAATACTTTAGTGTCTTTTGCTGTATGTGCTGACGATTATGATGCACCTCACCTCTCCACACTGCCTGTCAGTCTTCTGTCAGGGCCCATGCCACCCAGGACGAAGATGAAGTGGAGGTAGGAGACGCTCTGGTGGGCAAAGCGAGGCTCCAGCATGGGCTCTGCCGTCCGCCACTGGTTGGTCTTCAGTGAGAGGGTGTAGACCGTCGTGTTGACCTGACTGTACTTTGTGTTTGTCGTCAGGCCTCCTATCACGTACAGCACACTGTGCAGGGCGACGTACGAGGCTTTATATAAACGAACGGGCAACTTGGCGAGCCTCTGCCATCGCTCGCTCTTCTCATCGAAGACGAGGGCCTCCCTCGACGTCTGCTCGTTGTTCTTCCTCCCTCCCACCACCACCAGCATGTCATGGTAGGAGTAACGCCTCGGTGCCACCCACAGAGGTTTGAAGCCATCTGCCGTGTCTCCAATGCATTTTGTGCTGACAGCAAACATGAGGCGTCTGACGGATTCGATGAGCTCGGTGCAGAGGGTGGACGACTGGATCAGAGGGTCGTTGGCGATGAATTGGAAGAGGTAGGTGGGGTGAATGTAGCGAAGGCGAACTTTCTTGAAAAGGTCACTGATGGCTCCACGCCTGGATAACGGATCATGGTGGATCCAAGCGACAAGTGTTTCAAAGACCTGCTCCTCCTCGGCACACAGACTGTCATCCTCCAGGTATCCCATGAGCTCCGGTAAGGAGAGCTCACACAGATCCTCAGAGGCTGACACATCGGAGAAGCTCCTCATGGCCATCTCCTTTGCTTTGTCTCTCAAACTGTTACAGTTCATGATCTCAGAGAGTCTTATCATACTCAGACAGTTTTCAGGGCTCAGCTGCTCCTGCAGGAAGCTCGAGCAGGCCTCAAAAAGGCGACCATATTGCAACATGGACGCCGCCTGCATCAGAGGCAGCACGATCTCCATGCTAATGCTAATGAGTCCTGTGTAAACATAGTCAATGATGCTGCTCAGGATGTTTGATGTGATGCCCTTTATGTTAATCTTTGCCTGCTGTCTCTCTAAGAAGTTGTTGCAGAACATGGCTCTGAAGTACGGGCTGCTGGAGACCAGGACGTTACGATGGCACGGGATCTCTGTGTGATCTGAACACAGCGACACGTCGGTCAGGATGTTGTCCTGCCTCAGTCTGTTGAGCTGCAGCAGCAGGTTGGAGGACTGCTCCTGGTCTTTGTAATGGAAAACCTTTATTTCTGGTCGGTCCATGCTGAGGACAGAGACATGATGTTTACATCAAACCCTTTTTTTTTAACATGCTTAAAGGTCTAATCTTGAAGATTTTCATTTAAATAAATGTCTGTTAAGTCACAATCTATCACCGAATGAGGTAACACAATGGCGACTGAGCCTATGGCCCACTGATGAAAGCCTTTGCATTTGCAGTATTACAGACTGGGTGTCTGTGGCAACTTTCGCAGAGCAGCGACCAGTTAGTGACACGTTTTCCATCACTTAGCAGTGGTTGGTCTGTCAGAGAGGGTAGGCGGAGCTAAGCGGCTGCTTTTCAGGTCTCTGCAAATGTTGCGAGTAAACAGTAATCTACTATGGCTGAACAAACAAAGAAAAGATCGATGACTACAGATACAACTTCATAAACAAGAAAACTAACGCGACACTCAGATGAAGGCAAAGGCGAGGAAAATCTAGAGTTACAACCGTGACAAAGGGTGCTAACCGTGGACATCGGGTTACATTGGGACGTGAGCTCCTGCAACTACCGTTTATCACCATTAGGTGCCCCCAAAGACAATCAAACTGAAATCTTTGAGATTGAGTCTTTAAATAGGGATTATAAATAGAAAAAATAAAATAAATAGATAGTAGCTCTACTTTAATGTGTTATCTATGGAAGCCCTTAGTGGACCTGCATCCACACATTTGGATTTACTCCGTTTCGGTGATAACGAGTAATTTCTGGTTGTTTTCTTACGATAACGAGATAATATTCTGGTGATCAAAACAACAAAACAAACAGGCTGATCACTGTGATACTACAGACCAGGACATGCCATGCTGCCATTGCCCACACTAATTAAGTAGGTTTGGTCTGTTTCTATGTTTGTTTTGTGCTTTTGCAACTCTGGGGATACGAGTTATGATCATCTGATGTCACGGTGCTGCAGCGAGATATGTGAGTTGAGATCTTTTGTTTGAGAAAGCAAAATTACTCGTTATAACGGGAAAACGGAGTAAATAAAATGTATGGCTGAATGTCCGCTAAGGGCTCTCGTAGTTATATACAAACTAGATTTATTTTAGTTTTAATTTAACTTGTAACTTGGTGTAAAAAGATATTGAGAAAATAGCTCTGTTTTGAATTCAAGGCCATAACGCTCAGATTTGGTTATTACACGTGCTGATTAAAAGTAATCCCCAGAATCGACGAGGATCAAAGGATAATGAAACAATCAAACATTATAACACAGCACAACACAGCCTGGTTATTGGAATTCAGCTTAATAACACTAATCAGTATTTAGTCATGTCTCCAAAATTTAGCCTTCAAATATTCTTGGTGAGTTTTCCCCAAATAACCACAAAATGAGTGTTTAAAAAAAATCTATTTAACTGTGTTAAACATGAAGAAAACAATGCAGTTATGTCATTTTTGACACATATCCAAATAAATGAAGAACTAAGACGACATATCGATGTTAAAACGAATCAAATCTCTTGTTAATATGACCTCATTCTGAATTTTAGGCCTGCAAATGTACTTATTATATATATATACATATATATATATATACACTGCATACACTTTCTGTAATCATTGTTGTATGCCGATAATTTCATTATCAACTGTAGATCATCACATCAGACAAGTTCTGCACTGCTGCACTCAGACACTTTATAAACAGGGCCTACAGTACGCCTGTGTGATTACTGTGGAGACGAGCTGTCTGAGTAGATTACAACAGAAACACCTGCACAACCATCTCTGCTGCATGATTGTTTTTTATTGTCATGGACATTTGATTATTAAGGATGTGACTGCAGCTTTTTCCCCTCCATGGTATGAATTAGAGATGAGAGCAAAATGTGCAAATAAACTGTAGTTTAAATGTAGTTGTAACATTAAACTTTAACAGATGATTATACGCTTGTTTAAAAGTGTACTTTACCTAAAGCTTAAAAAAACTTAACATCTCATTTATTCAGAGCCAACTTCACATATCTAACACATTTGCACCCTGCAGCTCCTGAAGCCATACTGAAATCCATCTCTTACCTGCTCCTCTTCTCTCTCTTTATGGTTCTTCTCTGTATTCGAAGCAAGATCTCAGCAGAAAATCTGATGCCTTGACATTTTCCTGTCCTTTCTGTCTCTTTCCTCTCGTGTTGATGCTGTGTGACTGTATGTTCTGAAGGGGGCCGTCTCTTTGTAGGAGCCTGTTGCGTACTGTTTGTTGTTGTGGTCTCTCTCCACGAGGCCTCTGTGTACATTCCTCCCCCTAAAAATAGAGCTGCACTTTGGCAACACCGCTGTAGACTCACATGTGACATGTTAGAGAGTTCATGTCTGACTCACTCTCTTAAAACTTCCTTTCCTTCTATTATTCTCTTCCTTCCCTCGTCTTATATCACTACTTCCCATTTTCTCCTCTATCTTGCATTCCTGTTGTCTCCATCACCTCTCTCTCTGTCTGGGTCATGATTGAAGCAGTAAAAACAGCTCGGATACTTGATAACACTCATGTTGTTGGCTGCTCACGCTGCCGGCTGTGCTGGTTGAAAGCACAGAGATACAAAAACAGCGAAAGGTTGCTGTGGAAGCGAAGAGGTTTGATATAGACTGCAGATGACGACATGGAGCAACCACATTTAAATCACAAAACAAGGTCAAACAAAATGCCTCAGATTTAGCAAGAGAGAAATGACTTTTACTTTTATCCTTTAAGCAGCAGCAACAGATGCTTCAATATTTAATCTATATATTTATCTGCATATTGTATGTATTTCATTGCTCCACACTTTCTGAAAAAGATGAAGCTTCCAGCTTTTGCCACAAAACTGTTTGCCTGTTCCTTAAAGGAGCAACTCACCCCAAAGCCAGTCAGCTGTCAGTCACAGCTGGTGTTCTCTGTAATCGATAGAAGCAATAATATTTGAAATTGGCGCCATAGCTGTAGAGAAAGTCGTTCAAACAGCTCGTGGTTTCGCCCATTCACCCAGCATGCATTGCGCCCCTCCCTCAGAAAGGAACGGCCCAGCGAGAGACGCTGGAGTGAAACGCTACTGTTTCGCTGCAGGTGATTCTGCAGTACAGAATCTGAAATACAACGAGAATATACCGGTGGATAGTCTAAAAGATCTTCAGGTCTGCAGTCTACATTTTAAACCTGATGATTTTGAACGAGACATGACATCGGAGGCGTCCTAGGCTGAGGAAGTGTAGTTAACCAAGTTCCTGGCCTCCGCCAGATGACGCGTTTTAGGTAGCCTAGCAGAGGTTTTCCAGGGCCCATTGGAGAAGCGGATAGCGTCCTCAAAAGGCACAGAGCGAAATTACATGTTTTTTCCTACCATAATGGCATTAGCTCCCCATAATAGCATGATAGGACTGAGGTTCAGAATAAGTGCACTGGCCCTTTTAATCTAGAAGCTTGCCAGGCTTTTTCATAACCGCCTAAAAACAACAAAAACAGAATGCCTTTTCAGACGTCATGATGTGATGTGTTTTTCTTGTCCTCACTCTTGTTTCCAGAACTCTGCGAATCAGACATAAATAGCTGCTTGAGATACCACCGCCACCGCCAGAGTAGCAGCAGTTCAATGTGGATTACACAACAAAGTCACTGGCTTATATCATAAACTACTTCTGCTTACTGGCCAGCTTTTTTGGACAGTTTGTGGCCTACAGTGCAGCAAACTCAACCCAGATGGAGACAAAGTCTATAATTGCCACATAAACAAGCATGAGGAGGTCAAATATAACAGAAGGGACTTAAAAGAAGGCAGACTGAAAACATGAGGTCACAGCACTCCCTCATGCGGCCTCATGAAACCAGGCCTGCTGTCATGTAGTGCTGCTTAAACTAAACAGCACCATCTAGTGTTTGTTTCCTGTTTCCTCTCTAGTTAACTCCCTCATACTTTTCCCAGCATGTGCTCAGGGGTTTATTTCCATGTAAAATGCACAACAGGTCAGCTAAATCGTAAAGGTCATAAGTCATCAATACCCGCAGGACAACCCTGACTGCATCATGCAACTAAATGTCAAACTGAACGCCCGCCCTTTTTGCATCACTGACATTCAAATTATCATCGATCTGTAAAGTCAAGGGCAAGAGCTTAACTTGTTTCCCCAGAAGACTGCAGAGCCATTTTATAACCCTCCCTCTCATATCCAAAGCTGTGATTGCATCCTTTAAAGTTACGCACAGTGTCTGCTATCTGCTGTTCCCTCACCTTGACGAGAAGGACTCATTAACGTCTGCCTTTAGGCAACAACTTATATTAAAAGTTAAGACTCGGGCGCACAGTTTTCAGCAGAGAGTTTTTCATGCAGCGGCGTCACTGTTGCCACCCACCGCCCCTGTGCTGCGTCTTCATATCGCTAAATGATTACCTTCTCATAAGCACATGGTCTAATAGAGCCTGCACCCAGGGGGATTTAGATCTCACTGATTAGTATCGTGTTTGTGTGTGTGTGTGTGTGTGTGTGTGTGTGAAGGGCAGACAGCTCTCCTTGGTCAAATAAAGCCTATTTGGAAGCAACGTGGTCATTGCCTTCACATAAAGTCTATTTCCTGATCTGCACTTGGCTTAATTTGATTACTGGTTGCGCAGCTGCCTGCCGTTTGCATATGGGGCCTTGTGTTTTTTCAAATTGTGAGTCATATAGAAATTATTTAAAAGGTTCCCCGACACATGGACTAAAGAAAACAAAGAGCATTGGGTAAACATAGGGGAAGGGGCAGCACTCATCCCTATAAAAGCCCAGATAATGATCCCCTTTCATCTGTGTTTGCTCAATTAAGGCCTTTTTTTATTGAATCGAAAGTGAATGAGACCCTTTGTATCAGAGCTGCTGAGTGCTATTCCCAAGCTAATTAAACCAATAGGATATCACACAATCATGTTTTTCTGAGATTTCCTCCGAGACTTCAGTTTTGATTTTCTTGGTCTAAAGCGAAGAGGTTTGTCCCTCTGTCGTGTCTGTTCAGACGACTTGCCTCGGTGCTTGGTCTCTGATTCTGCGCTTGACTGAGCTTGACGAGCCTCGTTTCTACAGCAGAGTCAGTGAAGATTAGCCGGGGAAGCAAAAAATGTAACTAATGATTCTCACCTTGCCAGTGGAGATGGATTACTGTCTGAGCTACAAGGTCAATAAAAAGCCTTGTAAACACTCAGAATTGAGCCATAAATGCCTCATTAGGTCAGGTTAAGTAAGGCACCTAATTCAGGTTAATGTGGGGATACCCGTGGGTACTCCTGCTAATGTTAAGAACATCATAATGCAACTCTAGTTTCAGCTACAGCGTACAGCCTCGCCCGGCGGTATGAGTGTTAGCCCAGACAGGGCACTTCACGTGGGCTCTGCCTTCCCCGTCTTCTTTGTAACACACCTCTCTCTACAAACTCTTCTCTCTCTCCTTCTCTCTATATCTTTCTCTTGTGTGGTTAATTCAAATGTGGGGGCCAGTAGAAGCCATGTGGTAGGGTAGGTAGTATCAGCCTTGTCAATACCTGGAGCTCGCATGGCGGAGCCTGCGTCTTTTGAAGTTGGCAATGCTGCTCGGGTTGCGGTGGTAGGTTAGGTTAAGTATTGGGATAAGGGAACAAGGGGAGGCGGTTCTACAATGAGCACTTATCCTTATCATTAGGGCACACGTATCTTGTGTTAAATTCAAATTCTAGTTTGCAATGACATTGTAATTCATTCATGTAAACAGCTATTCAGTCAGAAATACAACAAAAGATACAACATTAGCTATAGTCCTCGTAGTTGTTTGAACCAAAATGCTCCTCTTTAAAGCTCCTGTGAGGAGTTTTTCGCTGGTTATGAAACAGACTGAAATTAATTCTGATGACTCTGTATGACCTACAAAAGCAAACCAGACCATCAGAGACACGACTGATTATTTCTATATAGTTATTTTTAATGCCTCAAACTGCTGGCGGGGGGTAGGTGTCAGACAAAGCGATTAACTGCACGCTGCCTTTGTTTATATTTTCCAGGGCAAAAATGTAAAGTGAGTGACACATATAAAAACACTGTTATAAAGTCTGCAACCCCGCAAGATGATACATTTGTTTTGATTAAGAGGAAGGTGCACATTCCTCTCAAACATAATTGTACATAATAATTGTGAAATATGTGTGAATTAAACTTCATGATTTCTTGTTTTATTTTCTGTTTGAACTTATGATAAAATGGGCATTTTCATTATTTATTCCTTTAAAATGGCCGCTTGTGCTTTGAGTTCAGTATTTTTCCTTTGTTCACTTATGCTTGAGTGTAATCAACTCCTGGAGAGGCGAGATTAAGTTCACCTGTGGTCAAGATGGCACTGATTACAGAGCTCACCTGTGATTGGCCTAAAAGCAAGATATAAAAAGGTGTGTGAAATCAACTGTTGGATTGATGTGTGTCAGTTTGGAGGTGAGGGCTATGAGGAGAGCCTGTGTTTTCTGTTTGAATAACCTCTATTTCTTTTGTCTCTACAGAGGACACTTAATGATGATGATGATTGATATTTGATTGATAATGATTTTTTTTGCCTGTCTGGATGGCCTGAATAAATCTACACCTCAACTGGTAAATCGTCAACCTGGTTTTGAATCCTTTTTTTAGTCTCACTCACACTGCCTGTCATCCAGAAGCGTATCAACCACTTAAACATGTACAGGACAAAATCAGCAAAGAGATGAGAGGTACGGCTCTGTCCACAGGGGGCGCCAAAATCAACACAAACAGGAAGTTCCTCACAGGAGCTTTAATATGGCTGCTCTGCTCTTCCATGTGATGTCACTACGTAAAACTCTCATACAAGTAACATTAGATGTGTCCATGCACTGGCCACTGTCTTACAAAATTACTCAAATATATTCAGAATTTATCTGCATACATACGTACAATTGTGAATCCCTCGTGCGTTAGCAAATGATTTGAATGAAGTGCAGGAGGACGTTGCCTCCGAGAAAGCCAACTGAGTGTAAATACAGAAAAAAGTCACGAATAGTGAAATTTATTGGGTCAATTTAAGGAGGATTATAGATCAGTGGTTTTCAACCCACCATCACTTCCTTGATTTTGTAACCACTCAATTGTATTTAATAAAATAAATCTGTGCAGTTTGGACCTGAGATGGAACGAAACATCACAACCAGAGTGAGCTGCAGGCGGCAGTGCATAAGAAGAATATATTCCCTCTACAATTAATTCAATTAACAGCCATTTTTTGCAACATAAATGCAACTACTGTCAGGCTCATCAAGTTTTAAGACTGTAAATGTAACTGTAGCTGATATTACCCAATCAGTGGATACATGGAGTGTGAAGAAACTACACTTCTGCTTCACGCACATCAAAGGAAACCCACGTCCTTCAAAATAAAAGCACAGCAAAGACTTTATTGTTTGATCTGCGACCCACTGAAGACAGCTCTGCGACCCACTTTTGGGTCCCGACCCACCAGTTGAGAACCACTTTTTTTTAGATGACATTTCCTTTACCTCTCTGCAGCTTGATTTCCACTGTTGTAAGAGAGGCTTAGTTTCTCATGTACAGGCAATTGTAGGTGGTGTCTGACTCAGGTGTTCAAAACCATCTAAAAGTGTTAAATGACCAGAATGATCGGTGGGAATTTTACAAAACAGTTATATCTTACATGCAAATTAAGCATCAGCCAGCCAACTCTTCAAGAATAAGTCAGCTCTGGTGTCATTTTGAGGCTGAATGAATTGTAGGACTGTTGTTAAAAACACCAGAAAAACAGACCAAATTCAGTCTTGCTTTAAGCATTTTGTAATTACTCCCTTTCAGAGTAACATTATTGTATCCACTAGGTGTCAGGGCAACGTTATGCAGATTTCAGAGGGTTGTAAAGTCGACTCTGTCCCCTGTGACTTCCAAGAAAGAACCCAGGCTAAACTCACAGTCGGTGAGTAAACACAACAGATGTATAAACTGTCAGATGAGAATTGTGTGCTATTTTAGTTATTTTCAGGCGAATGCAAGGACATAAAATGAAGCTATCAATCCAGCCGGATATCGTCAAATTGTTTTTGAACTGCTGCAAACATGCGCTCATTGCGTGCAATTTAAAATTAATCATACACAAATAGCAAAATAAAAGAATTGGAACAGACAGTGAGAGCGATGTGATGACCTCTGGAGGCAATCTGCCGTGGGGTATCACTCCCAGGTGTAAAGCGATCCACGCCGGGCAACGCCGAGAGCAAGTAATCTAGCTTTGAAGGAGAGGCGTCCACGAGTAAATCAACAAAGAGAGAGGAGGAGAGAGGGAGAAGCCTGCAGAGACAAAGAGAGAGAGGTTTGTGGTGGGAAGGTAAGTGCATGTATGTGTGTGTGTGCTTCTGTACATGCACACATGCTCCGACGAGGATGAGGTCTTAAAGGGCTTACAGTTAGCTGCTTAAAATTCTTCTGATGTAACCAACACATGCAGGACATGTTATTTAGGAAAAAGAAGTGCTTTGTAGCAACAGAAGAGTGGAGGTGGAGGAGGGAATGCCTGGTGTTTACTCATTGTGTCCTCTGTTGTATCTCTCCCAAGGTTCCTCCCTTGTTTGTACGGTCACCACTGTGCAACACGGCTAATAGAGTCAGCAACACTGTGTACGTGGTGTTTGTGTGCTATATGTTGGTACATGCAGGAGGTGGGGGTGTGCGTGTGTGTGTGTGTGTGTGTGTGCGTGCGTGTGTGTGTGCAGCAGATATTGATATTCCACCAGCAGCAGAAGCTGAAGCCAGTGTCTTTAAAGTGTCAGCCCTCAGCAGCCAGCCAGGTGTACCCGAGGTATACAACAGGAAAAAGGGCAAGCGAGGAAAAGGGAGTAAAAGGAAGCGAAGGGAGCGAGATAGAAATATTGAGAGAAAAGAGAGAGGGGCCATGAAAGACAGCAGAAATACAAAGGCAGCGGAGATGAAGAGGCAGACACAGAGAGAGGAAAACGCTGCAGAGAGAGGGAGAGGAAGAGAGAGAAATATGGAGATAGGAGGGAGAGGAAGAACACTTTGGCGGGTTTTCTGGAGGTGAAATTACCCCATAGTCTTTGAAGGCCTCCACGTCCTCCCTCGCCCTCTGCGTGTTCGGGGGTTTCGGGGCGACAGACAGAGAAACAGATGGACACAGAGGGAGTGGTGGATGCGGGGACAGGAGGAGGAAATGTCAGGTTTCAAAAGAGAGCAAATGAGAGGGTCAGAGTGGGGCATGAAAACACAAAGGACAAATGTATAAAGACATTAAAAAATCATTCTCTGGCATTAAACAGAATGTAATCCAAATGTTGCAACATGCCTACAGGTGGATAAATGTGACTCTATGTATGTGTTTCTTGTTGTCTTTGGTTCTGGCCTGGTGTTTCTTTTGTCAGCCTTTCTCTAGACTTTACTGAAAGGTAAACAAGAGGTACTTTTACAACTAGAGCAAGGACAAATAGCACACAGCACCACAGAGGAGGTTACACATTTCTCCCTTATGATCACTGCTTGTGGTCTTACTCACAGACTGTACAAAAGTAGTGGAACTAGCCACTGTGACATCACCCATTTGTTTGGGAACTTACATTGTGAAGCCTTGTTTGGCATTTTGGTTTTTTTGGAACCAGAAGTGAGCATAGCAGTGTCCCAATCGAGGGCTCCTTCAGATGCGGCCGACAAATGCGTCCCCCGTTTCCCGAAGGATCCATCGGGTGCATCCTTCATGGCCCAACGTATCCCGAGATGCATTGCGCGCCAATTCAAACGAAATGGCAGACTTTTACGCAGCTGAGGCACCCCGGATTGGGACACAGCTCATGTTTGCACGACAGGGTGGATGGGGCTTGCTATGTCTTTGTGTGTAGCAGCTTGTCAATCATAGGTAGCCCCGCCCTAGAGCACATCCTGCTTTATCTTCTATTTCATTTTAAACATTTAATTTGCAAAGCAAGCATCATGCTTAAATGAAGAAGAATTAAACCTAGCAATTGAGTTCACAAACTCATAAGGAACATGTTTACCGAGGTTAAAAAAAAGTGTGCTTATTTTGTCTTCTGGTTTCATGAAATTGACTTCTTGCTAGCAGAGCAGTCGCCCCCTGCTGGCTGTTTAAAGTGCTGGTTTATGTCCACTTCTAAAGAAGGTGCATGTGCCCAGGACTACTTTCTCCTGTGTGTAATAGGAGAGGGGTTAAGCTCATAGTAAGGAACTCTAACCCACAAATAATTATCAAGATCTGCAGAGTATTGTGGGGTCCTAAAGCTTATTGTTTTGGTTATACAGCCTGTCACTTCACCGTTTTAAGTTACTCTCTATGGCACTTATTAGAGTTGCTCTGGGCTGAAACAAGCAGCTGTTTTCATCAGTAAACAGATCTAAATCCCATCATACACGATTTGCTTTGTACCAAAAAGCAGACAATGTTATAAACTAGCCTGTGAACCTAGCAGAGCATTTAGCAATTTAGAAGCCAAAGTGCCAAAAACAACCTGCTATTATTGGTTTAAACTTTATTTATCTTGGTGCACATGCTGCCCACGCTCTCAGATTGAACATTCACACCTGGAAGCTCCCCACAATCTGATCTGTGTGCCACCCAGGAGTTTGGAGATAAGAGACAAACTCCTGGGTGGAAATGAGCTGAAGTATTTCTTTCCGATGAAAAGACAAATTCACTATGCCAAGCTCTCAGGCCAGGCCATTTCTGAACCAACTCTCATCAAGGTGAACTCCTCCGTCTCCTCCTCACATCATCCATATTCTCCTTCAGAGTCTTCTCAGCTCTCCGCTATCTTTCCTGCACTCACATAACCCTCCTCTTCTTCTGCAACTCCCCATCTCTTCCTGGAAACCTGTTACACTGCTCCTCTCCTCCCTCATTCCTCTCTAACTCCCCTCCATTTCCTCCCCCTCACTACCCTCCCTCACATTTCTAAACATTGTCCGTGTTAACTGAATGTATCTAAGTGGTAGAAAAAGCAGCTTGGGGATGATGACTGTTCTGACCTTGTGTAAGATGGCTGAGATTTGTCAAACCAGCACCATCCAGTGCCTGTGTCTGGATTTATTTAGAAGCTAAACACTGATATAAGACTATCTGGAACAAGCACGCCTTCTACTTTTGAGAGTCATTTTTAGCCTCAAATCTGTTTTTTAATAGAAGTATCCCTGGAATGACTGCATGTTGGAACAGCTAAAGAACTGGCTCAGTTTCAGCATCCAAACACCATTTTTGTACATTTGAAAAAAGCTGAAACATTGTTTATTAAACTAAAAACAAAAGGGAAGAATTGATATTCAAAGACAGACCCCCTAAACGCTCTTTTTAGGGCCAGGGTTCAGAGTGGTGCCAAGGCCCTATTGTGCTTTTGGCCTAGGCGTGGCAAAATGGATCCATAGTTCCTTCTACAAAATTTCTAAACATCACCTGAAGTATATGTGACCTAGATTTATGAAATTTGGTAGACATACTGTATAGATTATGTCTGGACAATAGACTGTATAAAAAGAATCCCTAAAGGGGAAGCCAAACCCTCTCTACCGCCCCCTACTGACTGGCTGCAGTGTAGGTCATAAAGCCCGCCTCCTCCATGTTAACAGATGGGACATGAGTCAAACTATAAAATCAAAATAGACGCCAAATAAAGTTTTCTCAAACATGGTTTCTGTCATTATAGTTACTTCTTATCATGCTGATTTATGTCCAAGTGTTAATTTTTCTGACAAGTTTATTTTTAATTAGTTATTTGATGCTGTAAAAAGGATGATTGACAGCTCTGTTGACAAATACGGCTTCTGCAGCCGATCTGTTCCTGATTAGCAGAGTAGAGGAGGAACGGTGAGAGGAGACGTAACTAAAACAATCACTACAGTCATTGAAGTTTCCATATCTGTGAACTTCTGCTTCAGACCAACACAAGAAGCTGTTCTGCTGTTAAACACGACGGAGTGCGGGTTAAGTTAAGTGTGTGTTTTAGTTAGCGGAAGTGGCTATGGCAGCTCCATCCGCTGATCTCTACTGCGCAACTCTGGCTCCAAATGATGTCACCATCACAAGATGGCAGCGCCTATCATGCAGGATATTTTGGCCTTAATTTCATACAATGAGAGCAGGTGGAGATGCGTCCATCTATATAAACAGTCTCTGGTCTGGACCTACAAAAAAGCCTCTTGGACCCGTAACCTAAACCCAACAGAAAGTCCACCATTTTGAATTTATTGCAACCATATTTTGAGACATCTCAAGAGGTCAAACCTTTTCCTCCCTGGGTGTTAACCCAACCCTCTTAAAACTTGGTTGGTGTGTAGAAAAGACCTTGAGGTTCTTTGGGCTTGTACAGTCCTCAGACCATGTGGTCACGGCGTCTCACCAGAATTTGAATGTGTGGCCATGAAACAGGAAGTTGCTGTAAGTTAACTTTTAAAGTGTAAACTGCCTCAAACTTCACAGGTTTAATAACAGTCCAAGAGAACAGATGTAGTGTCCAAAACACATGACAATTCAATGCCACTTTGACTGTTCGGTTCATGATAAAGTCACGGTGGCTGCATCACACTCCTCGATATACACAGAGGTGCGAGGGCCCATTCAAGGCTGCTTGCAGCTTTAATGTTTCTGTTTGTTTTATCACAGCCTCCATGGCCTGGGGAAATGTTGTCAAGTTTGTTTCACTGAATGCTATAACTTAGTGACCTGTATCAGTGGAACCACATACGTCCCATCTGCACTCTGATCTATTTTCTCCTGACCTCTAAGTGTTTCACAGAGAAACTGGGTTACTTAAGAAAAGAGCACAGATAATAGCTGTTTATACACATTGAGTGGCCAAGCTGAATGCAAGTTTCTATACTACTAAATAACAGTATTTCTTTCTGTTGTTCCTTTAACATGTAGCCTTCACCCTGGCCCTGACCGGCTGTGGGAAAGAGGCCTTCTGTTTACAGAGGTATGGTTACACAACCGTTGCTGTTCAACTCCTCTAAGCCACTCAAACCAAACAAGACTTTAAAATGCAACATAAGGAAAAGTGCTGTTTAGGATCACCGTAAGGTCTTGTTTAAACTCTTACATAATGGCACAAGTCGGGGCTTTTAGGTGACTGAGGGCAAAACTTGTAATAGTGTAATAGTTTGGTTTAAAAAGTTCTGTGGGGATGTACCATGTAAGAAAAAGTGAAAATCTAAAATCAGCAACAAAAAAAATCTGAAACTCAGTCAGAGCCGGTGTCATGAGGGTGAAACTCGACCGGTGTGAGGGGGAGATTTTTCTTTGTTGTCAGTCTGGCAGCAGAGCTTTGAACAGGCTGGAGATGATTTATTGAAGACTGATGTGTAACTGTGTAACTGTAAAAGTACAATAATCTCACCAGTTTGTCACCACAGACTGTATAAAAAGATGGACGACAAACATCTCTATTGCCCCCTGCTGACTGGTCATAAAGCCCGCCTCCTCCATGTTAACAGATGGGACATGAGTCAATCTATAAATCAAAATACACGGCAAATAAGTGTTTCTCAAACATGGTGTTTCTGTCATTATAGTTAGTTCTTATCATGCTGATTTACGTCCAAGTGTTCATTTTTCTGACAAATTTAGTTTTAATTAGTTATTTGATGCTGTAAACATGATGATTGACAGCTCTGTTGACAAAACAGCTCCAGCAGAGTAGAGGAGGAATGGCGAGAGGAGATGTAACTAAAACAATCACTACAGTCATTGAAGTTTCCATATCTGTGAACGTCTGCTTCAGACCAACACAAGAAGCTGTTCTGATGTTAAACATGCAGGTGTGCAGGATCTTTGCCGTTTTTTTTTCGGTAAGTTAAGTGTGTGTGTTTTGGTTGGTGGAAGTGGCTACGGTCGCCGATCTCTGCTGCGTCACAGGGGCTATTTTGGCTTCAATTTCATACAGTGAGAGCAGATGGAGACGCATCGTCCATCTATATATACAGTCATTATTTGTCACAAGGACATGGATACATTCAGAAATTTCTTCACCCGAGGGAATGGATGTAAATTTTTACAATTTTTCCGAGATGCAGGATTCACCAAAGGGTCACTTGAGGCAACATTCAATTCATAAAGGTTTTGGGCCTCCATCTCGTGATTTCATTAAAATAAGTAATTAAATTAAATGAGATCAGAGTGATTAAAAAGAGGTACCTGTATAAGAAGGAAGGGGATTACAATAAAAACAACATAGTTAGCCAAATCACCAGTCTTTAAAAAAGAAAAAGACCAGTTTGGAGTTTGTTGTGAAACTGTTGGTTAAGGTTTTTGGAATCATTAAAAATGGATGAGCATGTGCGTGGTAAAAATACAAAATACAGCACCAGAGGAGAGAGTCTTATGCAGACTTGGGCATCTCCACTGGGCTAGAGGAGATTTACTTCCAATTCATCATGTCAATCTGGTGTAGGAGACAGGTGGCTGAACAGGAGCTGCGTATGTTAATATGTGAGTCAACATTTGGGCTCATAGGACGAATAGAGTTAATCTTTTCTATTAACAACTTGATTTTCCTTTGAGGAGGCAGATGGACCAGGAATCTGCACAAACTTGTAACATACTTTAAAGCCAGTGATGCAAACTGTGGGACATCTAAGGAGAGCGACAGACTAGACTAGCATCTATTTGGCAACTTTTGCACCTACCATAATAGGGGGCTTTCACATTAGGGACCCGGGCCCGGATCTGAGTACACTTGACCCCAAAGTCCGGTTTGTTTGATTAGTGTGAACACTGCGTACCGTAGTCGGGCATGGTTTGTTGATCCGTACCTGGGTCCACTTGAAAAGGTGGTCTTGAGTACGGTTCATGTGTACTCGGGCATGGTACACATCAGGTGTGAAAGCTAACTGTACTAAAACACGGAAGTGGACTGCTTTTTATAACGTCTCCTCCGAAATCCACGTATATGTGCAGCACCGCCGATCTCATTCTCTGAACTGCACGGCCAGGGCTGATACTGTAGGACTGTAGGTGAGAGGGTCGTTCTTGAGATTTTCTTCAAAACATGAATAATAGTAGGCATAGTGCGAAGGTCGGCTCCATTGTATGGGCTTGGGATCATGTGATTCGCACGCTTTTCTACACTGGAACGACAACATAAACAATAGCTGTGTCCCAATCCACGGGCTGCATCCTTCGAAGGAGGCGGTCCATGCATTACCGCCACCTTCTGCTTCTTGAAGGTTGACTTGAGTCCTACCGCAAGTGTTCTCAGGTACGGAACGAAATCACTCTTTTGCGGCTCGGGTACGGCTCGCGTACGGTACGAAGCAATTGTACCTAATGTGAAAACGCACATAGACAGTGAGGTTAGGGTGCGTTAGAGTTAGCAGGAGAGATAGCATTAGCTTAGAAACATGTTCAGCTAACCTTGAGGTGTCAGTATGCTTTTAAAAAACAGCATGTCAGAGGGTGGCATTGTTTCTAAAACATCATTCCAACAGTCTCCACATTCCAGCTGTGAGTGGTGGAGCGGCCTCTTAACATTTTCCAAGTTTCTGAAACAATCGAGAGACAAAGACAAAGCCTGTATTTTTGTGCAACAATCGGCCAGGTGTGTGGATGTAGAGAGAATATAGGAGCAGTTTCTTCTACACAATTTCGGTTCCTTTTTCATGTACTACTTCATGCGACATCTTGAATACCTTTTAAGACGGACTGAAAGTGTGCACCCTTATCCCCATTAGAACAGCTTGCTCTCGTGGTGACAGGCCTTTGAGTGTTGTTGTTTAGAACAGGTATAAATCGTTTGGCGTCTATATGTGATTGGAAAACACGTCCAAAGTATATTACAACATTAAAGAAATGCAATTTTTTCAATGGAGAAGCTGGACTTCAACTTGTACTTTATTGTCCTCTTCATTCTTTATTCATCCCTTGTTTTGCAACCTGGTAAAATCATAAAACACATAAAAAAACATAGTCCTGATGTTTCCGGACTTACTTACTTACATTTCCGGAAATACATGAACACATCAAGTGACATAAGGGTGTCTAGAGAATATAAAACCATCAATCAATATTAAAGTGGAAACTGCCCTCAACAAGATCATTAGAATTTAGCAATTTGATGGCCTGAGTGAAAATAGAATTTTTCATCCTGTTTTTTAATCTAAATCTCTGTCAGGAGGAGAGAAGCTCGGATTCACTACATGGAGGATGATGAGGACACTGTAAGATGTCTCTAGCCTGAGACATTCATCCATCCATCCATCCATTATCAACACCTCTTATCCTGTTCAGGGTCGCAGGGGGTGTGGAGCCTATCCCTGGCAGTCATTGGGCGAGAGAGCCTGAGAAAATGTTACCATAACATATACTATATAACATATACCATACATATGATGTCTTCTGTCTAACGTTGAACAAAAACAGACGAGCAGCTTGGCTCTTATTTTTGCGACACTATTGTTTTGCCTTATTTTTTGTGAATAGTGTAGCATTTCAAGGCATAAACTGGAGTAGCTATGGGTGGAGAGGAGGGCCACGTGCTTACCAAGCAGTGTTTGATACCCCTGTGGTGCTTCCTTGAAGCGAACCAGTGAAGAAGCAGGAATCTTGTCTTCCTAAGCCTGAGACCCAGTGCCTTTCAAGGTTAGCAAAGTCCTGTAGAAGGGAGGACAAATCTCTGCTCATAACAAAGAAAGGCCCACAGTTTATATGTACTTAAACATTTGATGTACCGGTATACATCTTCAACCCAAGCAATGTAGCTTCATGAATTTCTTAAAGGCAGCATAATGCTACGAAAGATAGTAAGGTTTGCATTACGTAGCACAAATACTACCACATGGTTCTGTTGGGTTCTCTTTCCTTCTTTGGTGACAACAAGCAGCCCAGACATTTTATCCTATGGGGTCATTGAGGTAGTGAAATGGGGAAGTCCGCCCCCTTGTTTCCACAAATAATGACCGTTGTCCTTCTGTTAGCTTAATAGAAAAACAGAGCAACACTGGTCCACTCTAACGTCTCCCCAGTTAAATATGAACAAATGTGAGCGCGGGGGGTGAGCGTTATTAAAAACGATCAGTCAGTCAGATCTCGGCGCACCGCTGCCAGCCTACAGCTGTACGTGTCTCTGTGGAGCCCCTGATATTGAATAAAGACATGCTACACTCACAGAAAATAACCATGCTTTAATATGTAGCAGCAGTAGAAACTTTGCATTCCCTGCAGGCTTTAGATTTGAGTGCACCACATCTTGTAGTTCAACGATCTACATGGAAACAGAGAGGAGAGGGGCTCTTTTCTGGATATGATTAAGCAAGGTGAGGCTGACCAGATATAGACGGTATACATTTGCAAATCTTCTCCTCTTGTAAGGCATGTGTTTTCTGACTTTACGTCATGAAAAACCTGAAGAGCAGCTAATAAAAGTATGCAAGACACAAAATAATCCAATCAGAGCGTCTCATTCAAGCCAAGATCTTAAAAGTAGCACAATTTTGTTTTTATATTGGAGAGGGTTTTTTTTTTTCATCTTTATAATTTGATCTGGGAAAAGGCCTAAGAGTCTCTTTGTTGGGTTTGTAGCTGGATATTAGTGCAAGCAGGAATATAAAGTATTGGATCCTAGGACCTGCTATTATTCTTCTTCTTCATTAGTATAAATTATGGTGAGCTAAAAACCAGGCTCACAGGAAGTTAACGGTGAAAAACATTTTGGATAATGTTACATTTGTACCTTATATGAGTCAAGGCCAGGCTTTAAAAATAGGAGAAAAAAACTGTTTCAATCTAGTAAGACTGATTGCATGTCGAACTGGGCTAAACTCATTGCCCTGCTCTGCAATTCACGTCCAAAGAATAAAGGAAGTTTCCTGCTCATTCAGGAACATGTTAGTTCATGAAAGGGACTAAATTAGGTGCCCAGTGTCAAAGCCCGGCTCACAGGAAGAAAGAGCAAAGGACCACACATGGCCTTTGACTAAAGATTTATTCTGACTGGCTCAAAGTCGGTGACAAAGTAGACGATCACACATGAAATAACATGAAATTTATTGTAAAACTTAAGATAAAATAATCCTGAAAGTTGCAGTGTATGGATGAGTGTGGTGTTGAATGCAAACACAACACAGAAGCAACCAAACCAGCTGGTGGGAGCGCGGGAGGAAGAGAGGGGAGACGGAGGTTAGAGTGGAAGCCACTTTAATAAGCCGAGGACCAATTAACTCAGGTGCAGGCGGCTTCCTGATGTCCTTCCCGTCTCTGCCCTTTGGATCCTGAAGCAGTGAGTCAAACAACCGAACCAAGAGCAGGCAGAGAGGGCAGGATGTCACAATTCAACCAAAAAGGATTGAAACACTGCCAGCGTAGAATATGTATATCAGTCAGGAGGTGTCATACAGGTAACTGCTCATCTGAACTTCCGCTCCTCGTCCATGTCCATGCGAGTGACAGGAATGAAAATAGAAACAGGGCGACTGGGTTGCACTGCATCGCTTAGGGCTGCGTCGCCCGCAAAAATCCCCATTCATTTTGTATTGCAAGCGGCTGATTTGCTGCTCATTCCTGGGGTGTCCCAGTTAGGACACCCCAATAGGAAGCAATGGAATCAAGCTGATCTTGTTGCTGACACTCGCATTGCATGCTGTTAGGACACCGCGTAACCCAAACAACGAACCATATGCCCAGAGAGAGAGAGAGAGACTGAATCCAGCAGCTTATATAGCTGAGGAACAGCAGCAGATTAAAAAGTGCACTTCCTGAAAGAGGAAAGACAGCACACACAGGATTTTAAGAGGGCTGCTACACCCCCAAAATAAACGTAGTAATATAATGGTCAAACTATTAACCTTTACAAGTATTTCCAAATACCTGGACCTGAGGCACCTGAGAAATATATATATTAATGTGAGGAAGAATATGAGTGAGGAAGAACACCTAAAAAACATGTAACAGCATTAACAGTGATACAATATGTTGTATAGCAAAAGGTTTTAGGACTCAATAATACCAAAGCTGCATAGACTACATGCCCAGCCATGAGCGCACAGTCCACAGAGCACTGATGGTTTTCTTTCCAACCAGCCACTTAATTGCATTCACCCTGAGTCCCAGGCCTAAAGACTCCTTCATTAGCTGGCCTAAATGAAAAACCAGCAGGACCAGGATGGAAGACCACTGATACAAACACCTCTCTTTCTCTCTCTCTCTCTCTCCTAACCTGTAATCCAATGCTGGATCAGTTGTCCAGGCAACAGCAGCGGCTACCGTTCTGCCACGTGCACAGTGCTGCCGGGTCAGGATGAAAGCGCCCAGAGGGGGCGATGCAAATCACCCTTTGCACCCCGGTGGAGCTCACCGCAGAAATCCTGCACCTAAGCCTGCCCTGAGGTTTCTCTCCCAGCGCTGGTGCAACACCTCTGTGTGTTATTAGTGCTGCGCTGTGAAAGATCTCTGTCGCTCACATAAATAAATTAAAGTAATTCCAGAGCTGATGCTTGTTTCACCTATAACTGATCTTACTGCTGTGTTTACAGGCTGAGCGTGTGTATTTCTCGCCTCTTTGCCACTTTGTCCGATGAATATTTTATCAATATATAAAAATATTTCGTTGCAGGCCTTTCGCCAAAAATCAACAGCTTGTAACTCACACTGTAACTGTTCAGAGAGTCAACATACTTCTGCTGTTTAGACTGGCACAATGTTGCTTTCTATCAGCGGCTGACATGATAAACAGCGAGCTCATGAGGAGGAGGATGCTGTAGGAATGTGGTGGGAAAACCCAAAGCAGGGAGTAAACACAACCCTGTACATGCACCTACACTGTGACCCTATCATGTGCTGCATTAATGCAGACACGCACATGCTATGTTGTCTGCTGTTGTGCACGGCATCAGCCACACTCATTGGGCTCAGTGTTGTTGAGGAATTAGCTCATAACCTTGTGCACTGCAGCTCTCAGGCTGCTCCATAATCTCTCCTGCAAACTTTGTGTGAACTCTGGTGCTCATAATACCTTCATTCAGGAGTCAACGGCATGTGGAGCAAACGCACAAAGCAGAGTTTCTGAAATGTTTCTGTAGCAAAAACTACCAAATGAATGTTCAACAATGGAGGATTTTCTTTTACATAAACTGTATTTTCTAATATTGTAAAAGCCTTGCTGGCTGTAGAGCTTCTAATAAGTGGTAAATGTGGGGCATATGTACTTAAAAATAAACATATGATCACTCACATTAGGATCTAGTAGCAGTAACAGTGTGTGATATCAAAGGGCACCAACTAAACATGATGACTTAACCAAGCAACAACCTTTCAAGCTGAAAAACAGCCAACAGTGAAGTCCCAAAAACTGACTCTAAATTTCCTGTAGGTGTGAGTGTGAAAGGTTGTCTGTCTCTGTGTGTCAGCCCTGTGATTGACTGGCAATCAGTCCAGAGTGTACCCCCCCTCTTGCCCAACGACAGCTGAGATTGGCTCCGGCCTCGCCGCGACCCTGAACAGGATAAGCGGTAATGGACCTAAAGATGGTGTCTGTATTCCATACCGCAGCTGCTTGTTAGCTTGTTCAGTGTGTCTTGTACACTAACTTATAAAGTGGCGGCATTTGTGCGTGGGCGTCAGAATATGTTGGGGCTTTTCCCTGCAGAGATGGCGGGTTGTCATGAGAAGAAGACCTGGTTTGTGACGTTTGCTAGCAGCAAGGCCCCTACCTTTCACAAGCCCGCTTAGCTTCTTTAGTAAAACAACTAAACTCAGCTACTGCAAATTAAATCTCTTTCTGTGGGTTAACCAGCCAACCAGCTAACGAATTAGCCACGGGCACTGACTGTGTAGATTCAGTAACATGATGTCTGGGCTGTGCGAAGTGTGCAACCTCACAGGTCCTCGCACCTCTAAAGGGCCTCGCACAGGGGCCGCTGCAACACATTAAAAGTAGCCCAATTCAGCGGGAAAACCGCGGACCAGGCAACCCTGCCTTTTTTACTATATACAATATTTTCAAGACAGACTGAAATGAAATTCATCTTTGCTAATTCCATTGTGCATACTCAAAAATCTAACATAACAAATGATTACGTTTTTTTTCATTTCCGATACTGCGTCGTTACGTAGTGCATGCTCCATCTCGCTGCTCACTGCAAGGATGACGGAGAAGGAGGAAACAATGTCGGCCGCAGGAGAGCGTGACAGATTTCATAAACACGAGTCGAGAAGAGGAAAATAATTTTAGTCACTTAAAAGTCACTTTGAGGATCCCTGGATAAATTTGTCAACACTGCACTTAATGATATTGATGCTATTGATGATGATGACATTGAGGATGTTGTAGATGTTGATTAGGATTTTCACGATGATGATGATGACTATATTGACCTTGTTGATGCTGCTGCTGATTATTATAAAAAAAAAACACATCCTATAGACGGTCTGTCGGCACCAGTGTCCAGTCACACTTGAAGCTGTCTGTGGGCACTTACTGACTTTGTCCCCTCCTGTCTTAATCATTGTTTGTGTTTTATTAACTCTCAGATGAACGTCGCTTTGCACGGCATTGTAACACTTCCAGAGATGTGTTGACTAAGCAGGTGTGCGAAGCTAGCGGGCATGCACGTCAAGTTCGCACAGGGCCTCGCAACCCCCCCACGACGGCTCTGCCGACCCCTTACTGCACTCTATCGCAACCCTCCCTTCCAAATATGGTCACATCTGGCACCAAAAAGAAACAACATGGAGAGCTCCAGACTAAAAATTGGAGTTGGCAAAACGTCATCGCGGCTGCGTTGTTCATACAGACAGTCCATGGACGCAACCTGTGACCTTAATGTGTTTTGATTTGAGATGAAGGTGATGTCATTGCTTGTACTCTTTATACTGCATGATGTGTAATTTCCAGACAGGAAATTGGATGGAGTTTAGTCATTAAATCAAACTTTATACACATTGTCAAAAAGAATAAAGGTTAAGTCTGTAATTACCTGTCTGCCCCTTTTAAGCAGGTTTGAATATAAGTCAACATAACAGAGTAGTGTCAGTCTGGTCACTCCGGCTGAGGCACCAACTTTTCACTGTGAAAGACGTTTGAAGGAAACTGAAAGAGTTTCTTTGTGTCATTTTCTCTCCTTCTCAGTCTGTCAGCCTCCCCTCATAGTGTCTGTCTGTTTAAAACATCCAGTCTCTCTATCTGAATCCTCTCCTGCCTGTGATCACGAGGACGGCTGCTTTTGGTTGTCAAACAAAAACAGATGCATGGCGCCTGATAGAATTTACAAACTCTTGTCAACAAACGCTGCACACGATCCATTTTTCACTCGGGGACGGTTAGAGTCTATTTCCCGGCGACGAAGTGACATAAAAGAACACAAAAAAATCTGTCATGGAGTGACGGCTGAAATTACAGTCTTGTTGTTTAATGAGAAGTGGAGACATAATTTGGCAATTTACTCCTCAATGAGCTGGTTTCCACAGACGAGAAACATAAGTGGTTTTATCTGTTTATGCACGGAAACATTGTGCTGCTCGTGTATCACAAGAGAGGGTGAACATTTTGGAGTTTAATGGTGTGTCTGTCTAGCTTATGGTACACACAAATAACAAAACCCTTTAGGGCATCATCTGTACACTTGAGTTATTTAGATAGATTCAACTTTAAAGTCCTGCAAAAGTGCTTCATGTCACTCTGAAATTAACTTTATAACTTTAAATCCCTCTCCGTGTCTTCATCCAAGCGATGGTCCTTTCAGCAGAATGAGGTCTGACACCTGTACCGCGGCTCACACTGATTTGATTTGTGTCACTTTGTGAATAAGTCTTTCTCTGTCCCTGGGTAGCAGACCTGTAAATACTCATCCTGACCTCGAATAGCCCGTCAGCCGCCCGAGATAATCCTGCAGGCTCACAGCGGAGCGAAGAAACAGTGTCCAAAAATCCCCAGAGAGAGAGAGAGGGAGAGAGTGACTGTTGGAAAATTCTTACTGACTTCCTTTTTCTTATTTATCTTTGTGACAGCGAGTCCAGAGAAGAGGATGACAAAGAGAGAGAGAGCGAGAGAGGGACGGTGCGTGTTAGGGAGACGCTGTGATCATGACTGGCAGTAGAGAGACAACAGCGGAGGAGAGGGACGGCCGGGGCCAGAGACAAGAGCGGCGATGGTAATGCATGTCACATCGATGAGGCCACGCCGTGAGAAGTTGGGAATGGGGTCAGCGCCACGTCCCGTCTCCCACTGTCTCTGCTCCGGGCGCTAACGCTAATTTCCATGCTATCATTTGTTTGGTCTCTGTCTCTGTATTCGTCTTTTCTGTTCCTCTAAACTGCCTCTCCTTTACTGCGACTATTCCTCCCTCTACTTCTCTACTCACTCTAACAATGGACACTATTCATCCGTCGGCCCCGTCTTTGTCTCGCTCTTCTCTCCGTCGCTGCCAACTCTCTGCAAAGTTCTGGACCCTAACCTTTCTGTGAAGGGAATTAAGCCAGGAATAAACAAGGCGCTTTCAGGCTTGTGAGTGGGGCTGTCACTTTATAATCCAAGAAAATATTTGATTCATAATAATTTCATATTAAGGAAGTGAATTAGCACAACAGCCTGACATGCAGTTAGCCTCAAATGTCTGTCTTTGACCCAATGCATGAACTGCCGCCCGAGTTAACTTAGCTATTTTTGTCTTTGCTATGCTAAACAGCTAAACAGCGTGTTGTCTTATTTGCTAGCCAAGGCACCATCATTAAACCGAATTATTTAATATACCACCACAGACTTCAGGATTAGGCTACATGAGGTTGTGTCTGGATTAATTCAAACAAATGAAGAGTTGGAAACAGTTAGAAACGAGTACAATTACTCAAGAACTTTTGAGCTATTGGTACTTGGACTACTTCCACTTTCCAACTGCTTTTTATTTTATTTAATTGACACTTAGAGTAGCTGGATAAGTATCGATTAGCTTAGCAACAAGACTGTGAGTAGAGGCAACAGCTAGCTTGGCTTTCTCCTCTCGGTCATTTCATCACAAACCACTTAAAGGGCCAGTTCACTGATTTTCAACCTCAGTCCTATCATGCTATTATGGCGAGCTAATGCCATTATGGTAGAAAAAAATGCAATTTCGCTCTGTGCCTTTGGACGACGCTATCTGCTTCTCCAGTGGGCCCTGGAAAACCTCCGCCAGATGACGCATTTAACGTATTCAGGGAGCTTGCTAAACTACACTTCCTCAATCTAGGATGTCATGTCTCGTTCTTAATAGTCAGGTTCGAAATAAAGACTGCAGACCTGAAGAGTTTTAAGATGATCCACCGGTATATTCTCGTATTTCACTCCAGCTTTCTCCACAGCTATGGCGCCAATTTCAAACATTATTGCTTCTATCGATTACAGAGAACACCAGCTTTGACTGACAGAGGCTTGTTCAAGGGGCTAACTTCTCCTTTAATTATGACGTATCTCGTTTAATTTAGACAAAAATAAAGCTAAAATCCGTTTTTGTGTTTCCTGGCAGACAACAACCTCATAGTGACTTCCTAGAGTCAAGTCCTCACAGTGAAGCTGGAAGGCGCCCAACTTCATCACAGGACATGCTCTACAGAAAAGTGCAGGACAGATGGGTAAACTGTTGTTTGTCAAGTTTCTCCGAACAGAGCAGAGCTAGCTGTTACCCCTGCTTAAAGCTAAGCTAACTTGCCAGCTTTTGTTGTGGCGCACAGACATGAGAGAACTGAATCTTTTCATCTCAATCTCGGAAAAGAAAGCAAGCAGCAGTGACAGGCATTCAAATAGCTTTATAGATATAGTCAGGATGGTCTGTTTTGCTTTTGTAGGTCACACTGAGGCATTAAATAAATGCTGTTTCATAACCAGTCAGAAAGTCCTCACAGTAGGTTTAGTCATCTGAAACGTCCACAGTGCTGTTGTTAATCTACACCTTTGTTGTTTCTCTGCAGATTCCCTCCATCACTTCAGGGTGCCAGGCGGGTGGCATTAGTCTGGGTGGGCGACACCAAGGTGTCCAAAATCTCCCTGCAGCCCACTGCTCCACTGAGCTGCACAGAGGAGCTTAGGAAGAAAGAAAACAGTGCTAATCATTACCCACATCCTCACCCACCTCCCGTCCCTTTCCTCTGTGCTCCTTCCCACCTCCTTCCTCTCATTAAAAGAAGTCCGAGACAGCTAGCCTGCATACTGATGCTTTGTTAAGCGCTCTTAATTGAACTTGAGGATTCTTAATGTGCCATCATTCAAATGCTTAGTCTGTGTGCTCTCGGCTGCTCAGTCCGAATTGCCCTCTGTGCTGAGTTTATCTCCACCTCCTCCGCTGCATACATTCAGCCTTCGGTGGAGGGGAGGACGGCCTCTGTGGCAGATTTGCGGGCACGGAGGAAAAGGACATTGACTCTTTATACAACCGAGGGAACAAAAGGGTTCACTCTGTGCCAACTGGGAGTTTCATCATCAGCCAGGAGAGAGAGACAGAGAGAGAGAGGGCAAAGTGAGAGAGCGAAAGAGAAAGGAGGCAGTGGGAACAAGCGAGACTGGGGGAAAAAAAGTTATTGGACTTGATGGGGCAGGGTGACATCAATAGCATCCCAAGCAGGGCCACAAATTAGCCGGGCGAGAAGCGGCGCAGCATGGGAGCCGACAGCTGGGGCCCCGCGCGCAATGCCACCAGGGGATTAGCAGGGTTTCAGGATCTGACACCGCGGGGATGAGCGTCATGGGCAGAATAAAGAGCAACGCGAGGATTAGAGAGCTTCCCGACACTCCACCAACACTCATGAAGGGCTTAAAGGGCTATAGATATCATTAAGGAATGGACACAGAGAGAGACGGAGAAAGTTTGGGGGGGTTGTCTTTTTGCTTTAATGCCGCCTTACCCCCCCTAGGTTGCAGCTCTGATTTATAATGATCACACAGTCCAACGTACATACATTAAAAGTCAATGAGAGGCGGGCCAAAGATGCGAACTACCCGCGTGCTGATCATTCAACATAACCCGCAGCACACCAGACACGATGGCCGCCGCTGACTGCTGTATGTTCAATTCGTGCCACCCGCTGAAGATTAGCCCTGAATTATTCATCAGAACGTCGTGGTGAAAATGCCAAACATATATTTGAATATTTGTACGCTTTCGTGCGAGTAGACTGCAACAAAAAGATAGTATTCGTTGTGGTGTGCGAGCGTGGTGCTGCTGGGAAACGTGTAGGTATCAAATTGTGCATTCAGACGCAGGGTATGGGGTGACTGGAGGGGCCGCGGGGCTGTGTCTTGTTTCATAAAAAGGAAATTGCTTGAGTTCTTTTCCTGTAAACAGACCCTGCCTTCAGATAGGCACAGCCCCACTGGCCCGTCTACACAGACGCTGCTGGGATTTGGCACCGAGATAACCTTTGTTCTCTTTGCTCCAACACATCAAACATGACACAAACTCTTGGTGTAAATATGATGTTGGAAGATGACACACAGGCCTGAAAGTTTTCTTAACATTAGCACAATCTGTAAACCAAGAAACAACCCTGTTAGCCTTTTCCACGATAGCAACATTTCCTCTGAGCCATATGGGATATCCTGGACAGGAAGGCAGGGGAAGATAAGTCTCCCTGTTGTTTAGGAACATGGAGTTATCATCCCCCTCCTCTTCCTGTGTGCAGCTCTGATGGAGCCTTTATCATGAAAGAGTTAACGACTTATCACTGGTTTCGCTGCTGCTGCTCTTCAAGAGCACAACTGGATTTGCTGAAGGCGCAGAATGCTCTTTGATGAACTTCAGTCAAAGTTTAATGAAAGCACATTTGCCTCTGCGTCGAGGCCTTCGTTTGCTCCTTCAGGGGGATCTCAGTCTGTGGCTATAGGAGGCCGCGACTGAGCTCTGCTAGTGTGTGCGACAATCCATCAAAAAAGGGATACACAGGTCCATCAATTTTGTCACGTCTGAGGAGCGAATATTTTTGTTTTCTTCCTCGCAGCGTGCTCTGACGACTCAAGTTGTTTTGCAAATGAATCTCTGCACGCTGCCTCCAACTGTGTGCAAAAGCAAAAGCAGCTCCAGTCCTGCTGCGTCAGGACGCCACACCTTGTCCTTGTGTACAGTATCCCACCATTGTCCCGAGAGATCCCCGGAGATCTCCAGGAAGAGTGTGTGTGTGTGTGTGTGGGGGGGTTTGTGTGCGCAGGTGTGTGCGCCATCTTTTTCCTCACCTTTGAAGTTACAAAGAGCGTATAAATTGTTGTAATATGCCCACAGAACAAAGACTATAATCCGCTGTGTGTGAAGTTGTACGCATTCGCTGTACTTGTTGTATCCTGATTGATGTAACACTGAAGAGCCTTGTTGCAATTATCATGCTTATGTTCTGTTGCTGCAGCTGCACATCATGGTATTTATGGAGACAGGCGGGTAGGAGAAGAAAAGAAACTTGGCTGGAAGTTGATTTACAAGAAGAAACTCATAAGTGAAACATTGTGATAGCAATAAAGTTGTTTTCTGTAATTGGAGCTGTGATAGCATAGGCGATATTTCCTAAAAGTTTTAATACAAAAGCAGCAATAAGCAGAAGGAATCTGAACGCAGCTTAATTGCTTCTTTGTTAAAAATGGAATCAGGAGCTTTGTTGACAATAACGCCGACCTTAAAGTGAAGCGTTTGAAAGGCTTCTGAGCAAACACCGGGCTCAGGAAGGCAGCCGTGTACTCATTATCGCCTCCCATTTTCACATTGAGATTTTAATCATGGCCTACAGTATTTCTGATTGATGTGTGTGCACGAGTCTGTGTGTGAAATGCGTGCACACACGTATAGCCGCGCACAGGGGGGGTTGTAATACATCTTCGTAATTAGTCTCATAATTATAAGGCAATAAACTGCAGTACACATGGGAGACCGATCCATCTCTGGGATGCTGCAATTACCCTGCTAAGATGTGTTGCTGTGACAAATCTGCAGAATCAGAGCAGAGCTCTGTCTGCACTGTTCACGCAGAACACAGGCTTAGTTCAGGTTTGTGCTTACACGTGTGTGTAAGAGGTTAAAGTGCTTCATTTATCTGGCCTGCTTCTTGGAGTGGACGCGGTCTTAGAGCTGAAAAAATCCCCCCCTAAAACAACATTGGATTCTATATTCCAGCTGTGTCACCACTTCTTCTGCTGCACGTTTTTCCCCCTAAAGCACGTCTAGACTGTCCAATCACAAGTCTTCAGATGCTGATGCACAACACACATCGCCGGGTACTCGTCAATCTGCTCGATGTGGTGATATCGCACGGCCGCTGAGTGAGTCTAAATTTGCTTTGCCTCCATTAGCTCCAGCAGTGCCTCATTATCAGCAGCCAGCATCGCGCCTGCAGGGTCAGACCTCTGCTACTCCGCCACCCACTAGTTCAACATCACACGCACACATGCACTGAACTCACCGGTATGCACGATCACACACACACACACACACACAGGGATGATCTCTCTGTCTCTTACACTCGCACACATTCAGTTTAATAGCTCCATTTCCATGTCTTTGATTAAGCCAGCAGGATGTTAAGGCCCGCTACTGAGAAACACCTGCTTTCATTGCCGAAACCCACAAGGGATGATGGGATGTTTATCAGCTGGAGATTGAAGCTTTTCCCATTGGTGGGCAGCTTAAAGAGCCGAGTGGTGAGGTTTTGTGACGACAACATGAAAGTGGAAACAGCAGCGGTTTATTATGAATGAATGCAAGCGTCAAACCAGCCTCGTCCCTATTTGCACAGCTGTGATACATAATCATGTTCATTAAACACATGCAAACTACACGAACACGTGTGCAGAGCAAAGGTTAAGTTGGCTTGAATTACATGCACACACGCAGCTACACACAGAAAATGTCACCGTGTGTAACCTTTTCTAAACACCGTGCAGACCTTTTTTCATTCAGCATCAGCGGACACAGTCTGCACACGGACGTCATGCCTGCGAGACAAACTCCAGCAAAATAATGGATCAGTGATTCATGCCTGAATCTGCTCTTTCTCTTTTCTTTTGTTGATACTTGAAGATGAAGAAAGATCAAACAGACAGGTTCAAATGATAGCTACAGGTTAGGATGAAGGCTTACAATGATATTTGGATTTCCAGACACAACGTCATGTGCATGTTAATGTCGAAATTAGTGTGTATTAGTTTTATTGCTGGTTCCCCAGTCGGCTCTTTTTAAATCCTCTGCAATTATTCTGCCATTCTTCTGGAAGTTTCTGGTCAATAATGAGCACGGTAAAAAGGTTGACATTTTAGGACTAATTGCTTTCTTGCCTTGAGTTACATATCTGTCTGGTAACTACATCCAGTTGCTGGTTAGCTTAGCTTAGCATGAAGAATTGAGACAGGAGCAAACTGCTATCACGACTATGTCTGAAGTCGACAAAACCGCCAACCAGAACCTCTAAAGCAAAGAAGTATACGATTGTTACAATCTTATCTCAGATATTGCAGCTGGTCTGCGGCCCTGAGCTTCAAAATATGACCACTGTAGCATCAGTTTGGTATGTGCAGGACTCCTAGCTAATATAAATAAGCTAGGTTGGGTTATAAAGTAAAAAACAAATAAGAAACAGCAGGTTTGATTTTCAAAATAAAGCTTGCTGACAAACGTCTCCTCTGTCATGACTTTAAAGCCGGAGATATACTTGCTTTTAACTACACATTCGCATGGTGTCTCCTCATGTGCTCTGCGTTTGTTTGGAGCGTCATCTGTGCACGTCCTCAAAAATGAACGTTTCACATATCCAAGATGCAGTATGCACATGAACGGTAGCGACAGTGTAGAGGCAGAGGGGATGTGACAGGGTCAACACAGCAGCAGGAACAACAATGGAGGAAAGATTTGAAAACAAGCTGATAGACTAAGTCTGCAATTATCCACATCTATACGATGTGTCATTACCACTGCACAGCGACAAACATGACTGTCAAAGGAGCTGCTGGCAGATAAGTTTCATTTGGATGTCAACTTGGAAACCTGCAAAACTAAATGGAAACAAGTCCAGGACTGGAGTGGGGAAACAGAGTGGGGGCGGTGCCGACGGTGTGTTCTGTCCACCAACCACACAAAAGCTGTCACTTTTTTCTGCCATAACCTCAGAACATGAAACCTGAAACATGTCTATTGTTTACTTCCCATACGTACGGTTGTTGCATACGGCCTGAGCTCTCTGGTGTGCCTTCTAAGGAGAGCAGTGGTTCTCAAATACCTCTTTCCCACCGAAATTAGTCCATTGACGCAGACCCGGGAAGACCTGCTTTTAGATGTCGATTGTCTCTTTTCCCATTGCCAGTGAAGTATACTCCTGTCAGTCTCCGCTGCGTCACTGTCTGACGTCACAAACGTGCCGGAGACAGGGTTAGTAAACAGTGAAGATGTTACGGTGGTTAGGTCTTTATTGTATCTATTACTCATTCAGTCTGTTTATCGAACTTGGCGGCAACAAATTTGGAACGATGTTCGAGTGCTGCTCGGACGGAGACAGGTGGCATTTGTAGCTGAGATGACAAGGAGTCGCAAAAGTTACCGACGGAGCATAGCATCCCGCCGGAAAGGGGGCGGAGATTAGCATTTGTGTTTTGTGTTCCCATCATTGCAGATCGGAGCGGAAGCGATAATTACCCAGGTCTACTGCAGAGTCATTTGACTCGGGTCTGAATGCTGATCGTAACCATTCCCACTTAGCAAAAAAAACGGGTGTTAGCGGGTTTTTTGACCAGTGGGAAAGCAGCTTAAGTGGTATTGTATGACAATACAAATAGCTCCAATGGCATCTAAAAGTGCAAATAGTAGTAAGCTTAATCGGTGTTACGATTATGAGGGGGTTCTTGGAAAATGTTCTCCCTGTAAGGTCTGAGAACCCCTGTACTAGAGGTATCCTCCAGTTACATGCCTGGACAATTACGTTCATGATGCAGACGGTTGTGTATGCAAGGTTAAAAAGCAAGTCTATCTCTGGCCTCAGAACAACAATCATTTACACATGGTTTAATTAGCAATGGGGCTGCAGTTTGGGATGTTGAGCTCATTACTTTGTAAGTAAACAGCTTACATACTTTTTTTTACGTCCTTCGTTACTTGAACATCAACTCCATAAAAGAATTCAAGGTCTAAACTTAGCTTACTTTCATTCTGTAGCTGTTTAATTATCGAACAGATAACAGGTTTTCATCTTGTCGTGTAACTGCAAAAAAACTAATGAGTGTTTTATATCAAACAATCCCGTTTAAGGCCACTGCAGAACAAAGCTGTAAGTACAAGAAGTCGCCTCTTTGTGAACTCCTCACAACTCCTGATACTCATCATGACTCTGTATTCAGTCAAGTGTTGTTGATCAGTGTTTACTCCGCTGCCTCTTCTGCTGTGTTGTTTGCAGGAGGAACAGCACTTCTCCAAACCACCTCCAGTCATCTCAAATATGCAATTCATAAGGTGGAGTGAGTGAGGCGTAGTTTGCACAACAAGCACATGTTGAAAAGTCTGAGTCATGAGCGTCGACTGAGACCACTTCACATAGTAGAATATATGCAGGCAGGAAAGATAACAAGGAAGGAAGGAGATGAGGAAGGAAAGAAAGAAGCTACCTTATAATAGGTTATCTTTTTTTTTTTGCTGAAGGGCAGAGGGAAACCCAGCTCTGCCCCTGACAATTAAACTGACAGTGCGCTAGGAGCAGCAACATGGAATTAAAATTAAAGAAGAGCAAGAAGGTTGATAAGCGCTAATTTGATTCCCTGGGATCTGGGAGGAAGGTTTGAAAGGAGAGCCGGGGAGGTGGGCTCGAGTAATTGCCCAAAAAAAGGAGACTCTCCAGGGATTGTGGCTCTTGCTTCCAGGTGAAGCTCAAAACTGGCTCCTTTCTTTGTGTTTTTACGAGTCTAACCTTTATTTATTTCAGGATTGTATGTTAAAGGGTACATACGCTTATATTTGGGTATAAGGTAGATAAGACACTCTGCCTTTTAAAGCTGAATTCTTGGTCAAATAATCAAAGAGGAAAAACAGAGAAGGAATAAAGTTCAGAGATAAAAATGAGAAGAGATTTTTTAAAGGGCCTACAAATGTACAATCAGCATAATTGGACTATCTGTGATTATAATTCTGTGCTTTTTAACCTCTGTGCAGCCTGCACGATGTTAGTCAGCACAGCCGCAGATGCAGGGCAGGATTTCCAGCGATGACTCAGGAGAAGATGAATGTTGATCGCTATTGAATCAGCCCGCCATAAATAATTGAAGTGACAAACAGGTCAGAGAGCTTGAAGGCAACAATTCTCAGCCACATCTCAGTTCAAGTATGAGGGTTTAATAACCACTCTGATTTCTGTTCCCTCGCTCTCGGGTCGTAACTCAAGCCTCCTATCCCTCGCTCTCTTTTATTCATTCATTTATCCAAAGAAACCGGGCCGGGCCTACTTTCCTCTCTGCTTATGCAAACCAGACAGCCCTGACTGACCGGACACGACAGCTCAAACTAAAACAGCGGCAGATTTTACTCTTACAAACCCCTCATCAGTTCCTGTCGTCCGAGATGCTCTTCCTTTACACGCGGCGAGATATCCCTACATCGTCTTACAAAGCTCTCCACACACACGCCGCCTTGTATCTTCACACAGCCTGACTTGCTACATCGGTATTCTTGTTTCCTTGTTATTTCCTTTGAACCATCATGATGCCTTTGAACGCATCACTTCAGAGCAAAGCAATTCCTCCCTCCCAGCGTTTGACGGCGGCTTTACCTTCACAGCTTACTGCTCAGCCCTACTGAAGCACATTTGTAAAGGAAAGTGAAAGGAAGCACAAAGGAAGGGAGGGAACGTTGCCTGCATGTATGTGTGGAAGCGTACAAACTAAACTGTGCAGCTGAAGCACAATGAAAGCAGGCTATGGGAATGTTGCTTTAAAACAAGGAGAGCTACTATAGAGACACATGCAGCTGGGAGTGAATGGACTTTGCCTTTGTGCGGCTGCAAAAACAAACGGTCGTCCCACGCTGGGACGAGCAAGACTCACACGTAGCGCCAGTCTGAACAGCAAACACAGCCCAGTCCAAGTCAAACTGGTTGGAGTCCAGTATAAATTATTAACCCACTGCAGGTAGGCGGTGCTTGAAGTAAAGTTTCCAACAACAAAAAAAGTTGTGTGGCAGCTCTGTGGATCGATACGTACTAATGAATGCAGTGTTAATTTCAGAAGTACATTATCTCTCTTATGCACAGGAAACAGAAGCGTCTCTCCAAACATGATTCAGGTGAGTGGGCAGTGAAAACGGCCGGACAAACAAAACCCCCACAGCTCTCTGTCACTGCTTCAAACAGATGGTTTTATGGGTGAGGAAGCAAATTAATATTTTTCACTATTAACTGTAAACATGACCGGAGAGTGGCCCGGTTTTCTGGCTGAATTTGAAACGTAGCACTGCGAATGAAAGGCGGGAGTAATCTCTTTTACTATCTTATCTTACAAGCGCACTCTCTCCCCAGCAGCCATTCATAAATCTTTACCGGTTAAAGATGAATCCTATCTGTTGGCAAAAACCTCAGCAGCTCCGAGATGCTGTTTGAGCAGCAAAAGTCGCCTAAAACTGGCAATCTAATAAAGAAGAAACCCTGAGGTGAGTTTCTTCTAAATAGTCGAGCACATATCCTGATAAGTCCTCAAACTATCCATCTCTCAGCGACGCACTGTTTGTCCCACTTGGATAACAATCTCTCGGTGGCTCGAGGCCTCATCTGAAATACACTCCCACTTCCTGCAGGCCTGTCAGATACCATCTCCTCATAAGCGCACTCCTCTAAAGTTCAGACATGTTTGCGTGTGGGAGGAAGTTTTGGTACATAATGACATTCTGTAAACACTGGGTGGGTTTGATTTGAGCTCTGGCTCGCCCCCAACTTCTGTGATGTTGCCAGTTTTGCCGGGGGGGTGTGGGCTTTCCTCCAACCCTCCAAAGGAAACGCGACAGACTCGCTGGCCAAAAGGCAGACGTGAACGAGACAATGTGTCAAAGCAAAAGCTTCCCCTGGTTTCAGACTCTTTGTATCAGGGCAAAAAGGCGTCTTTAAAGCCGATCACTCTCACTGGTCACATCATTTAGTTTGGTTACAGGAAATTAAAGACACCCTGTGGAGTTTTTAATACGAAGACTGCAATGCACTGCAATGTTTGTATGATGTCCCTGCTCTGTTTGCATCATGCATGTGGCTAGTTTCACAGTATTCTGCTGATAACACATGAAGAAGTGTAGCACTGACTCAATAAAAGCCTTAAAGGAGAAATTCTCCCCTGGAAAAAGCCTCTGTCAGTCAAAGCTGATGTTCTCTGTAATCGATAGAAGCAATAATATTTTAAATTGGCGCCATAGCTGTGGAGAAAGTTGTACAAACAGCTCGTGGTTTCGCCCATTCTACTTTCCTACAACACCCAGCGTGCATTGCACCCCTCCCTCTGAAAGGAACGGCCCAGTGAGAGACGCTGGAGTGAAATACTACCGTTTCACTGCAGGCAACGGCTCAGAGCGGTACAGAATCTGAAATATGATGAGAATATACCGGTGTATCATCTAAAAAATCTTCAGGTCAGCAGTCCACATTTCAAAGTGTAGTTTAGCGAGCTCCCTGGCCTTTACCAGATGACACGTTTTACGTAGTCTGGCGGAGGTTTTCCAGGGCCCATTGGAGAAGCGGATAACGTCCTCCAAAGGGACAGAGCGAAATTGCATTTTTAACTACCATAATGGCATTAGCTCCCCATGATAGCACGATAGGACTGAGGTTGAAAGAAGACTGTAAGCTAGCAAACATGGATGTAAACAAAGCTGAATTTAAATATTAGGAAAAAAATCAGCTCTGCAAATGTTTTGTAAGGATGAAAATACATTAAACATGTCTGCTTGACAGTAAGGATACTTACTGTGTGTTTTGATGAGTAACACGAAACGTAAACAGAAACTTTGTTTACAAAAAAAACTCTACAGTGCAGCTTTAAAGTTTCACCAGCGCACCATCTGAACAACACAATGCAACTCAAATTTATGTGACTGTGTCTGGCAGCTGGATGGATTCTTCTTTGCTGTATTGAAGAAATAAAATCATATTGTATAAAATATATATGATTTAAGTATGAATATATTCCGGCTTTGTCTGCACAGTGAATAATGTGAGTTAATATTCACAATTACACAACTTTTCTGGCAGCTGCTTTAACATTGTGAGCTTTCCCCAGTGCTGTGGGTGCTACAAAATATGAGTGATTATCATAAATATGCATCACACACACACACACAATTTATATTTCATCACTGTGGTAGACCACAGAGGACTGGAGAAATGCTAATGTGTCCGGCAGCCTTCCTATTTAATTCCAGTGTGGATGATGATCCTGCTCCGGGTCCAGTGGGACCTTACCTGCAGCTAAATGAAACAGCATTATCTCCATGCAAATACAACTTCAAGAAAACAAACAGGCAAAGTAACTCATCTGGTGACTGGCTGCGAGGGAGTCATCAGCTTCCTGTGAAACCCAGAGGTAAAAAAACAGCATGTCTCACAGTTCAAAACAACCTCAGCGCCTGCTGTAATTTCCGTTGCAGCCTGTGTGTGTGAACGAACTATTAAGTGTTTCACAGGCTGGGCTTGTTTGACATTAAACACTGCCATTTAATCTGATATATTATTTACTTTTATGCTCTGCTTCTCCATCACAATTCCTTCTCCCCCATATATTCATGTATTACTATTTCTTCTACTGTATCTTAAATGAGACTAAATGTAAATGAGTTTTGGCTGAGCTCAAACTAAGCCTGTTTGTTGGCGCGCACAAACAAATCTGCACCTTTGCCCAATATTTAATGAACGCTGTGATTCCAACTCCTTTTAGGAGGGAAAGCCAA